>NC_086453.1:223058216-223802591 GCF_028390025.1 Pseudophryne corroboree | reverse complement strand
GGTTGAATTCCACCTCGTTACCACTTCTTGCTTCAGATGATGGCAGGGCAGGTTCAGGCGTTTTTGGTGGTGCTCCAGTCTTCTGTACGTGGTGCTTGTACGCCGAAAGTGTCCCGCAATTCTTCTGGCCACCGACAGCATCTCTTGCACGCCCCTCTCGTTTTTTAAATAATTCTGCACCACCAAATTCAAGGTATGTGCAAAACATGGGACGTGCTGGAATTTGCCCATATTTAATGCACACACAATATTGCTGGCGTTGTCCGATGCCACAAATCCACAGGAGAGTCCAATTGGGGTAAGCCATTCTGCGATGATCTTCCTCAGTTGCCGTAAGAGGTTTTTAGCTGTGTGCGTATTCTGGAAAGCGGTGATACAAAGCGTAGCCTGCCTAGGAAAGAGTTGGCGTTTGCGAGATGCTGCTACTGGTGCCGCCGCTGCTGTTCTTGCGGCGGGAGTCCATACATCTACCCAGTGGGCTGTCACAGTCATATAGTCCTGAGCCTGCCCTGCTCCACTTGTCCACATGTCCGTGGTTAAGTGGACATTGGGTACAACTGCATTTTTTAGGACACTGATGAGTCTTTTTCTGAGGTCTGTGTACATTTTCGGTATCGCCTGCCTAGAGAAATGGAACCTAGATGGTATTTGGTACCGGGGACACAGTACCTCCAACAAGTCTCTAGTTGCCTCTGCAGTAATGATGGATACCGGAACCACGTTTCTCACCGCCCAGGATGCCAAGGCCTCATTTATCCGCTTTGCAGCAGGATGACTGCTGTGATATTTCATCTTCCTCGCAAAGGACTGTTGGACAGTCAATTGCTTGGTGGAAGTAGTAAAAGTGGTCTTACAAGTACGACTTCCCCTCTGGGATGACCATCGACTCCCAGCAGCAACAACAGCAGCTCCAGCAGCAGTAGGCGTTACACGCAAGGATGCATCGGAGGAATCCCAGGCAGGAGAGGACTCGTCAGAATTGCCAGTGACATGGCCTGCAGGACTATTGGCATTCCTGGGGAAGGAGGAAATTGACACTGAGGGAGTTGGTGGGGTGGTTTGCGTGAGCTTGGTTACAAGAGGAAGGGATTTACTGGTCAGTGGACTGCTTCCGCTGTCGCCCAAAGTTTTTGAACTTGTCACTGACTTATGATGAATGCGCTGCAGGTGACGTATAAGGGAGGATGTTCCGAGGTGGTTAACGTCCTTACCCCTACTTATTACAGCTTGACAAAGGCAACACACGGCTTGACAAATGTTGTCCGCATTTCTGTTGAAATACTTCCACACCGAAGAGCTGATTTTTTTGGTATTTTCACCAGGCATGTCAATGGCCCTATTCCTCCCACGGACAACAGGTGTCTCCCCGGGTGCCTGACTTAAACAAACCACCTCACCATCAGAATCCTCCTGGTCAATTTCCTCCCCAGCGCCAGCAACACCCATATCCTCCTCATCCTGGTGTACTTCAACACTGACATCTTCAATCTGACTATCAGGAACTGGACTGCGGGTGCTCCTTCCAGCACTTGCAGGAAGCGTGCAAATGGTGGAAGGCGCATGCTCTTCACGTCCAGTGTTGGGAAGGTCAGGCATCGCAAACGACACAATTGGACTCTCCTTGTGGATTTGTGATTTCGAAGAACGCACAGTTCTTTGCTGTGCTTTTGTCAGCTTGAGTCTTTTCATTTTTCTAGCGAGAGGCTGAGTGCTTCCATCCTCATGTGAAGCTGAACCACTAGCCATGAACATAGGCCAGGGCCTCAGCCGTTCCTTGCCACTCCGTGTGGTAAATGGCATATTGGCAAGTTTACGCTTCTCCTCTGACAATTTTATTTTAGATTTTTGAGTCCTTTTTTTACTGATATTTGGTGTTTTGGATTTTACATGCTCTGTACTATGACATTGGGCATCGGCCTTGGCAGACGACGTTGCTGGCATTTCATCGTCTCGGCCATGACTAGTGGCAGCAGCTTCAGCACAAGGTGGAAGTCGATCTTGATCTTTCCCTATTTTTGGAACCTCAACATTTTTGTTCTCCATATTTTAATAGGCACAACTAAAAGGCACCTCAGGTAAACAATGGAGATGGATGGATACTAGTATACTTATGGATGGACGAGCGACTGCCGACACAGAGGTAGCTACAGCCGTGGACTACCGTACTGCGTCTGCTGCTAATATAGACTGGATGATAATAATATAAAAAATATATATATATATCACTACTGCAGCCGGACAGGTATATATTATATAATGACGGACCTGCTGGACACTGTCAGCAGCACTGCAGACTCCTAAAGTAAGCTACTAGTAGTATCAAGAAGATAGAAAAAAAAAAACACCACAGGTAGGTGGTATACAATTATGGATGGACGAGCGACTGCCGACACAGAGGTAGCTACAGCCGTGGACTACCGTACTGCGTCTGCTGCTAATATAGACTGGATGATAATGATATAAAAAATATATATATATATATCACTACTGCAGCCGGACAGGTATATATTATATAATGACGGACCTGCTGGACACTGTCAGCAGCACTGCAGACTCCTAAAGTAAGCTACTAGTAGTATCAAGAAGATAGAAAAAAAAAAAACACCACAGGTAGGTGGTATACAATTATGGATGGACGAGCGACTGCCGACACAGAGGTAGCTACAGCCGTGGACTACCGTACTGCGTCTGCTGCTAATATAGACTGGATGATAATGATATAAAAAATATATATATATATCACTACTGCAGCCGGACAGGTATATATTATATAATGACGGACCTGCTGGACACTGTCAGCAGCACTGCAGACTCCTAAAGGAAGCTACTAGTAGTATCAAGAAGATAGAAAAAAAAAAAACACCACAGGTAGGTGGTATACAATTATGGATGGACGAGCGACTGCCGACACAGAGGTAGCTACAGCCGTGGACTACCGTACTGCGTCTGCTGCTAATATAGACTGGATGATAATGATATAAAAAATATATATATATCACTACTGCAGCCGGACAGGTATATATTATATAATTAATGACGGACCTGCTGGACACTGTCAGCAGAATGCGTTTATAGAATAAAAACACCACACGACGAGTGTTTAACTTTTTCAGGCAGACAATCACAATATACTGGTGGTCAGACAGTGGTCACTGGTCAGTCACACTGGCAGTGGCACTCTGGCAGCAAAAGTGTGCACTGTTAAATAATATGTACTCCTGCTACTGCTCCCCAGTCTCCCCCACAATTAAACTGTGTGAGCACTGAGCACTCAGCACAGTCAGATATACATAGATGATGCAGCACACTGAGGCTGAGCACAGATATGGTATACTGTTTCTGTGTCACTGTGTATCGTTTTTTTTCAGGCAGAGAACGGATTATATTAAATAATAATATAATAAAAAAACTGCACTGGTGGTCACTGGTCAGTCACTAGTAAACTCTGCACTCTCTGAGTACTCCTAAGCTCCAGTAAATCAAGTGTCTCACTCTCACTCTCTCTCTTTTAATCTAAATGGAGAGGACGCCAGCCACGTCCTCTCCCTATGAATCTCAATGCACGTGTGAAAATGGCGGCGACGCGCGGCTCCTTATATAGAATCCGAGTCTCGCGATAGAATCCGAGCCTCACGAGAATCCGACAGCGGGATGATGACGTTCGGGCGCGCTCGGGTTAGCCGAGCAAGGCGGGAAGATCCGAGTCTGCCTCGGATCCGTGTAAAAAGGCTGAAGTTCGGGGGGGTTCGGATTCCGAGGAACCGAACCCGCTCATCACTAAAATAGACCCCCATGTTTCCATTAATTACTCTATTGTTACCATTGTCATCTGCGGCCCTGCCTCTGTAGCATAATACCATGTGTGCAATGGTCACTGCCTTCCACATTATCAGCACCCTCACCTCCTGCTGCTGTGACCGCTCCAATGATCTCACTCACCTGCAATTTATTCTATACCCGAACTCTTAAAAAAAAAAAAAAAGGGAGGTCATCTCAAAGACGCATGAGATAAAGATGTAAAACAATAAGGTGCCATAGCTAGGGCTCCTCCCTGATTTAGGATTTAAGTTTTACAATATAAAAAAAACTGTATTTTCCTGATTTCTTCTCAGCTAAAGCCTTGTTAAACTGGATTTGTACATGTTTGTAAAGTATATTTCTCCTTACTTGAGTTGGAGTTTATAAAGAGAAGAAGAGTAAAGAAAAAGTGACCTTTGGAGTTGGAGTTTATTAAAGGAGATGTCCACCAAAAACCAATGTTCACACTGTTGAGGTTTGCATAGTTGCCAACAGTGGAAAACAACTGCCAAGTAGAACGTTTGCGTGTGAACTCAAAACAAAGGCCTCAGATAAGGGACTGGTTTCCTTACTTCCACCAGGACTTACTGTATGCTTCTTATGCTGTTAGTCACCACATTAGATAAGCTGAAGGCTGCATAAGCCTGAGGCCATATAAGAGATCCACTTTTTGTGATTGGTTGTTAAATGACTAAGCAGTTGCTAGGCAGATCAGTTTTCCCTTTTGGTTTTTTCCTATTGGATTGGAAGGTTGTGCATCAAGCTTAATAGGAGGGTCTTAGGATAGTATATAGGTGGGGGCCATTTTCCTAGACTTCCTCTTGCCATTCATTTTATGGCCCAGGAAGGATAAGTATATCCAATACTCTTATATTTGTTCCCTGGTGGTTTCATCATGTTTTATTTGTCCTCCCTGTCATGCTGGGGTTCTGCAGGTTTATATTTCTGCTCCTCTCACCCTGCTGCCTCTTACACGCCGTGCCTCTCCCCCCTCCCGCCGCCTAGTAGAGGCCGTGGACACCACATCGCCCGCTCCCGTAGTGCGGCACCACGTGGGTGCTGTCAGCGGCGGCGGACACGCGGCGGGGTCGGGCAGTTCGGCCCGCTCTCCCCGCCAGCTCGAAGGTGCGGACGATGGCTGCGCTGCGCGTGCCGCCGAGACGCACGGCTCGGCCGGCCCGCGGTCACCATCGTCCCCGGCGGTTTCTGCACACCGCTTGTTCCGGCTCCGGGCCTCCCCTTCCCTCCCCGCCGGTGGCTCTGAGCGGCGGCTCGGGCGCACACGTGGCGCCGGCGGCCGCGGCGGGGGGAGGGGGGGGGCTCCGTTGCGCAGCAGGAATTTCACGCTGGGACAGCGGGGTTGTGTGCCCGCTGCCCCCGGACCAGCAGCTGGGACGCAGGTCCCCCTCCCTGAAAGCGGGACCGTGGCCCCCCCGTCTATGGGGGGGGAGGATGGCGGGCCCGGGGATCTTCGGGGCGGGGGGCGTGGCGGGGACTGCAGCGGCACCCACCCCTCCTAATGTGACAGGGCGTGGGTGTCCGGTCGGGAATCCCGCATCGGGAACCTTTTGACGGGGCTCCCAGTCGCCCGTTGCACGGGATCCCGTGGCGTCACCCCCGGGTGTCGGGTTTTTGGCTCCTCCCCCTGGCCCGCCGGGAGCGCGCAGCTGGTGGCGACGCAGTTTCACCAAATAGGCCCCTGCTCTCACGTTGTGCGCGTCTCAAGGGGTTCGCTGCGGAGCAAAATTTTCCCCGGGTGCCTTCCCTGGCCCTTGCACCGACGGTCCCTACGGCCGTCGGAGCGTCACACATAGGAATACCAGTTACGTCCGCCCCACAATTTTTCCCAGACGTTTGCGGCTCGGACGTCGGCGTCCGGACACGCGGGCGGTCGGCGTCCCTCGGGTGGCGGTCCCCCCCCCCCCCTGCATTTTCGGGCTCATATTCTGGGCCGTCACTGTCTGGGGCGAATCCGTTAGCGCACGGTTCGCCGACCCCCCCCCCCCTCGGCTCCTCCCCAGTTACTTCCGGTTGCGTCGGTATTTTCTGGGGCAGACAGTACCTGCCGCATCCTTCATGGCGTCCTGCTTACACCATAGGCGGCTGCCTTCTCCCGGGCCTCTGCGTACCCCACAATTGGGGGTCCTGCCCGGCCGCTTCCCGCGGGCAATCCGCGCCGGGGTTTGGCCCCTGCCCCCTCCTGTTACCCCCATTGTCGTTACGCGCAGGTCTCTCCGGCGCATGTTGTCCCTTCTGTTTCTTCCTCACAGGTGCTGGATGATTTCGGGTCGGCGTCGCGGAGGGGACGGAGATCGGTGAGGGTTGCGGCCGCAGCACCGGCGGGAGAGGTTCGGCCGCCACCGGGTCGGGTGCATCCGTCGAGGCTGTTCCGGGTCCTTCAAGCACGGGTGAGCACGCTATTCCTTCACATTGTTTAGTCTAGTAGTTATTCCTCCTCGTCTAGCATGGTATCTGTAGGTTCTCCGCGATGCCCGCGTAAATTAGCTAGACTTATTGCGCGGTGCATGGCGAAAGAATCACGGAAAGGGGCAGCGCTGGCGTCGGCGGTGCCTCCGACCCCTCCCGTTTTACGGTGATGGTGCATCGCGGCAACACGCCGGGGATTAGTAAACGGGTGGCATTGGGAAAAGGCTTTCCGCAATTGCCACCAGTTGTTGCGAAGGTTTGATTTTTCTTTTTTATGGCTTGCTACACGGAATCGTGACCCGGGAATTAGGCCAGTGTAGTGAAATATCTGTTTTAGCACAGGACAGGTACTTGGAATCCAAGGGTTTCGCTTGTCGGGATTACGATGGAAGTTCCGTCGTAGTCAGGATGGCAACTCCATCCTGCCCACGGGTTTTCAAGGATGTCAGGGTGTGGTTGTAGGTCACGCAACAGGTTAAGCACACCCCAGATGTCACGGTCAAGAAGCCCGGGGCGGCCGGGGCTCCGGGTCCCCGGTCAATAGGGATAGGGAAGTGTTTGCCTATAGCGAGGGCAAGTGCGTCAGGGGGGTGAATTGTCAATTTTCGCCACTCGTGTAAGTTGCGGGGCCAGTCACCCAGACAAAGATTGCACCTCAGCGGCGAGCGGTAAGCCTCCGCTCCTGCCGAGGCCGGGGGAATGGGCAAGTAAAACCTCCTTCACGATTCAAGTTCCCGAGTTGCGGCGCTGGCTGAGCGTATACCCCGACAAGACGGCAGCGTCCTTCCGCTTGGTTGGGTTCCTACACGGTGTCCGTTTGCCCACTTCGGATTAGGTGCACGTGTGGCCCACCGGAATTTGGGATGGGCGCGCGAGATACTGCAGTGGGTCCGGCGGCAAGTGGACGGGGAGATCGGCTTAGGGCGCATGTCCGGGCCCTACGCCTTTCTCTCGTTGCCCTCCTTGTGCATTTTCTCCCGTGGGGGTGGTGCCCAAGCAGGCCACGGGCAGTTTCCGCCGGATACAGACGTACCCTGATCGCAGGTTTAGTGCAGGTTACATTATCAATCTTTTGATGACGCTCTGCGCTTGGTGCGGAATTGCGGTCCGGGGGGTCTGTTGGAAAAAAATGGGACGTGGAGCCGGATTTCTGGCTACTTCCACTGCCTCCGTATTCCCGGTGGTTTCGGGTTTTCAAACTAGGGGGCGAGTTTTACATGGATCGGTGTCTCCCCATGGGTTGTTTGGTCTCCTGCGCCTGCTTTTAGAGTGTCAGACCAATTGGGCATTGGTGCGTCCAGTCCGTCCCCGGCCAAAGCGGGGTGGCTCAATGCCTGGAAGACTTTCTCTTTGTGGGTCCGGGGGGTATTTCGATCTGTGGGGATATGCTGTCGGTTTGCCAGATCCTTGTTCGCAGTTCAAGGGTGCCAGTCGCGCCGGACAAGATAGGGGCCCCTGCACTTGTATTAGCTATTAGGAACGGAAATACGCACGGTGGGGGGTTGCTGTCCCACCCGAAGATAGAGTGCGTAAGCTTTTGGGTTTAATTACTGACGGTTTGGGAAAACGCGGGGTTCGGATTATGCAGGTACACTCCTTGGTGGGTTCTTTCAACTTTGCGGGCCGGATTATCCCCATGAGGATGATTTTCTGTCGCAGACTTGAACGGGCCACGGCCAGGACGGTCCGGCGACATCGCACCATGTACCTTCCACGCGAAATCAGGTATGATTTGCGGAGTTGGTCTCTTTCCTGGTGTCCGTCACCAGGGAGGTTTTTGTGGCCTGCACCTTGTTGTTACAGCAAGCTGCGACAAGGGTGCACGTATACGGTTTTCTGGGGCATGGTGCGCTGCTGCCTGGCCGGCCCCTGGGGTAACGCTAGGTTTTACCAAGAACCTCCTTTTGCTGGAATTGTTCCCAATCATAGTGGCTCTGGATTTAGGGGCCTGCCAGTGCGCGGATAGGGACATCTCGTTTCGCTGCGACGATTTGGGGGTGGTACATGCGATTAATAATCAGCGTTCCTCCTCTCCTGTAGGCTCTGCGGCTGCTACGGCATCTAGTATTAGTTTGCTTGCGGCGCATTTTTAAGGTCAGGGCCCGTCACGTTCCTGGAATCGACAACGGAATGGCGGATGCGTGGTCTCGATTCCATTTTGACAAGTTCCGGGCGTTGGTTCCGGGAGAGGCGGCTGAGGGTTTACTGTGCCCGCCTTCTGTCTGACGGATTGTCGAATCGGGTTAGCCGCTCTAGCCACGTGCGCGCTGGCTCCCCCCACTAGCAGGGCTTATGATGCAACCTGGCACGATGGGTCGGTCTTTCAAAGTAGGCGCGGGGTAGCGGGTGAGTCCTCGGCTGCGCCTTGATGGTCTTTGTTTGGGAACATTGCCAAACCGGTAGGCCAAAAGCGGCTATGGCATCTGCCCTTGCGGGCATTGCTTTTCATTCGCGGCTCCACGGGACGAGGGACCCCACGGGGTCTTTGGTCCTTTCCAGAGTGCTGAAAAGTTGGGCTAGGTTTGCGTCCGGCGCCCCCGGACTCCCATAGATCTGTGACGTGCAACGTCTGACGGAGTTGCTGTGTGTGCTGCCGCTAATTGCGACCTCGGAATTCGAGGTGGATTCGGGTCTGCTCTACGAATAGGGGCGCATGCAGGATGGCCTGTTTACTCTGTAGGATTGTGCGGTCCAAGACAGATCAAACAGGTCGGGGTCGCGGAGTGGCCTTGGAGGCCCAGGAGGAAACGGGCGCTTGCCCGCTGCGGTTGACGCAGGAGTATAGACGGTTGAAAAATGTTTGGCGGTTTGTGGGGGGCGGACTTCGGTACCCATTCTTTGCGGATTGGGTCGGCTACCCATGCAGCAGCTACGGGTTAATCCCCTACGGCTATTAGGGAGCTGGGCCGTTGGAAGTCTGCCTCCTTTAGATCTTATGTCAGTTGGATAAGTCGTAGGTGCGCCTGTTGCGCTAACCCAAAAACATGTTTACTCGCCGGTTTTTGAACGACTACCGTTCAGGAATCGAGGGTGTGAAGTGAATTTTTAAAATTTTTCCTCCGAGGGGGCCTAATTTCAATTGGCTGTTCTATCAAGGTCCACGGGAGGTTTTTTGATTTTTCTCCTTCACTTGGGTTTTTTGTTATGTTAAGCATTCTATGTATTGTGTTCACAATTCTGATGTTAGGATGTTTTCTTTTCAGCTATCATCAATTTTGGAACAGATATGGCTGGTTGGCCATGCCTATATTTTTGGGCGGCAAGGCATCACAGGGCACTTATGGCAGCTGAAGTTTTTGGGTCTAGGTAATTTTGATGGTTAGGTGTCAGAGGTATGTTGTGGGGTGATTTGTTGCGGTTCCTTTTTTCTCGGGTGCGCCGCTGGGTCGCCCTAGTTGATTGTCCTTCATTTAGGTGGTAATGATCTAGGTCGAGTTAAGGGCTTAAGTTTGAATTGTCCGCTAAGGCAGATTTGGTGGCGATTCGTTGTCATTGGCCATGAGTGCGAATTGTTTGGTCGGAGATAGTGCCGCGTTTTTCATTGGCGTGGTGCGGTGCGTTTCTCGGCGCTGGAGAAGGCCCGCAAGAAGGTGAATTCGGCAGCGTCTCTCTTCGTTAGGGCCTTAGATGGCGTAGCGATCAGGCATCCTTTACTTGTGCTGCGTAATAGGCAGTTCTACAAGGAGGATGGGGTTAATTTTTCTTCGGAAGGAGTGCAGAATTTTTCCTGTAAGATATTTTTGGTCCTTTTTCGGTAGGGCTATTTAGTTGTTTTGAGTTGGTTTTGGTTGCTGGTTGCGGATGGCGGTGGCGGTTTGTAAACCTTTGTGGCGGGAATTCGCTACCAACCAGCTGTCACACAGGCATAAGTGGTCATTGTGGGGCTCCCTCTTTAGAAGGACGGCAGGTGTGTCCTTTTCTTGCGGTTGGACATTTAGACGTTCCCCTGCGGGAACCGAACGTTTGCCAGAGAAAGAGGGGTAAGGCCAGCACAATGCGGGTTATGCGGGAAGGAGGCGGGGTATGTGTACTCCCCTCCTTGGTTTGGTGGTTTTCATCTAGGTGACGGGTGCTGGTGTGTGGCAGCGACTTTCTGTTTGCCATCCTCCAAACTAAATTTAAGTCCATATTCGAAATCAATTCTAATTCGATCACAATTATAGTTTAAAGAGTTGGTCAGCGATTAATAAACATCGTCTGACCTTTAACTCCAGCTACTGTGTCCGTGTCTTTATTTCAGTGTGTGGTGTTGTTTAATTTAGTGATAAGCTAGCTTAAAGAAAAGGTTTATGTAATCACAATAAAGTTATGAGCGTCTTATAGTAATGATGAAAGGAACGTAGAAGATCTGTGTTGCCTTCTTCTCCTTCTACAATCATGTGTCTGAAATATATTATTGCAGAGCAGGGCTGGCTCCAGGCCTACTAGAACCTTGAGTGAAAAAATGACAAAGCTCCCACCCCATGCGCGCGCGCTCCTGTAAAAGTGGGCGTGGCTTTGCAACTTCATATTATCAAACTATAAATAAATATATTTTCACACACCCTCTACGCACACAATTAGCAGCCTTACACATAACAGCTACAGTAGTGTTCCTTACACATAATGGCCCTCATTCCGAGTTGATCACTCGCTAGCTACTTTTAGCAGCCGTGCAAACGCATAGTCAAGCGCCCACGGGGGAGTGTATTTTCGCTTTGCAAGTGTGCAAACGGCTTTGCAGCCGAGCTCCGCAAAATCAGTTTGTGCAGTTTCTGAGTAGGTCTGGACTTACTCAGAAAAAGAGAAAATATGAGTGTGCTGTCAGCGTCAGTCTGTATAGGGGTGGTTAGCCCCTAAAATAATTTAGACCCAAAAATGTAAAAAGTATACTGGCGCCGGCTGTGTTTCCAACGAATGAACAATATAGCAATTTCAATATAAAATGAATACATACATTTATTACACATTCATTAAAATAAATATATAATATTTAAAAAGGTATCACAAATCTTTGACTGTATAGGGTCAAATGCATAAACTAGGCCACTTATGCCTCACTCATGGTATATTGTAATGCTTCTGGCTAGGGCTCATTCCTCAATAAAGTCCTTCAATGATTTGTGTGTCGGTATTACCCGTTCTCTCATATGCAGTCCCCAAGGAGCCTCAATTTCAATCGGAGATCCAAGTAGCAGCAGGGGGAATTGTCCGGGTTCCAATGTTAGGACACTTGTAAGGATCCAATCAGGCAAATGAGTCCAATTGTTGCCGGAGAAAAGCAGGAGTGGATAAAGTTCGTGGTCAGTGGTGAAAAGCTCAATGCGTTTCGCTGGTCTGGTGGCTGCCAGCAGAGCCGGCCCTAGCCAATTTGATGCCCTAGGCAAAATTTTGTCTGGTGCCCCCTAGCTCCGCCACTAGTTCTGCATCTGTACCTGCAACACTCAGGTAGTGGGGCCCACCGGGGGGTTACCCTGTGGGCCAGTTCAACTCTGCACAATGCCACACAGTAATGACCATAATACATATAATTCCACACAGTAAAGGAACCTTACACATATGCCCCACATTAGTAATGCCCATAATACACATAATGCCACACAGTAATGCACCTTACACATATGCCCCACATTAATAATGCCCATAATACACATATACTGCCACAGATACTGCCACACTTGCTGGTTATACAAAAAGATCAGTATCAAACATGTAGAAACTGTCCATTCTCTTCACTATTCAGTGTGTTTGCTGGTGTCTGTTACTCCCGTTAACTGCATGCACTTTACTTTATACTGTGGGAGCTAAATGCTCTGCCCTCCAGTCTGATGTGTCCAAAAGTCACGCTGCACTGATGTTTCATATAGAAATAGCACAACGCAACTTACTGACCACGTTACAGTGCTGGGTGGCAGGGGAATTTTACGGTATGGACTGACTAGGAAATAAAGTGTGGGGAGAACACTGCCCATGTTATGTCCCTGCAGACACCTGGGGTTTGCACAGGGATAAGGGACACACACAGGATGGCAGGTTCCCCCTCCACCATGTGCACAAGCAGTATAGGTGATGTCAGGTTTCTGTGAAGCAGTCTTCCAAAATACACATGTGTTATCATAAGGAGCCATCCAGTAATAACCATAAATAGTCAGTGAAAATGTCACAGGTCCAGGAATTGCATTTACTGGGCTTCTGCTGTCTGTCTGAGGTCTCACAAGTCAGGGGCATTCAAGCATGTCGGAGGAAGTTTAAGGCACAGTGTGCATTTTTTTTTACAAATGTAAACAGCAGTGTATACAAGTACTGATTGAATACATTTGGAAAGTAACAGTTAGTTTGCGGACTGTCCCTCTCAGCATGAGATACTGTAGGGACATGCTTGGATGCCCCTAGACATGCTTGAATGCCCTAGGCAAATGCCTAGCCTGCCTATAGCTAAGGCCGGCTCTGGCTGACAGCTTCCTCAGGAGCATGCTAGCCAGAAGCATTACAATATATCATGAGTGGGCATAGGCGTGCGCAGCTAATTTTATTAGGGGGTGCACCGACGGAGGGCTGTGTCTAGCACTATTTTACAACCTCTCAGTAAAATCATATGGCTTAATCTAATTTCTCCCTAGTTCCTAATGATAAAGTAGATATAATACACCCCAGATAAATGAAATGAAACATAATAATGCGACCACTGGCTGGTACTGACTGTTCACTACGGCATAATCCTGAGTCCTAGCTGCCGCTGCACCCTATCGCTGCTTACACTTCCCCAACCTATCCCTGACAGAGTGGCGGAATTAGCGAGTGGTCCTAGGTGAATATGCATTCCCCCCCACACACTCACACATCTCACCCCTTGCACCTACACCCTGATTTTGAGTGAGCCACTCTGAAAATACAGGAGATTTAGGGGGCCGAACATTTGAGTTTTAATATAACACAAGTAAAATTTTAAGTTTACACATGTGCCATCAGAGCCACATTGGCCTCTTTCCATGCCATCAGACCACTACTCTGCCAGACACCAGCATATGTCACACATGTCCCCATGCTCACCAGCTACTGACAGTAGTGCCCCTTATTCATATTACGCCACACAGTATGAGCCAAAATTCAGGTTACGCCACACAGGATGAGCTGAAATTCACATTACGCCACACGGTATGAGCCGAAAATTCACATTATGCCACACAGTATGAGCCGAAATTTAGGTTACGCCACAAAGTATGAGCCGAAATTCAGGTTACGCCACACAGTATGAGCCAAAATTCACATTACACCACACAGTATGAGCCGAAATTCACATTACGCCACACAGTATGAGCCGAAATTCAGGTTACGCCACACAGTATGAGCCAAAAATTCACATGGCACCACACGGTATGAGCCGAAATTTAGGTTACGCCACACAGTATGAGCCGAAATTCAGGTTACGCCACACAGTATGAGACAAAAATTCACATGACACCACACGGTATGAGCCGAAATTTAGGTTACGCCTCAGAGTATGAGCCAAAAATTTACATTACGCCACACAGTATGAGCCAAAATTCAGGTTACGCCACACAGTATGAGCCGAAATTCACATTACGCCACACAGTATGAGCCGAAATTCACATTACGCCACACAGTATGAGCCGAAATTCAGGTTACGCCACACAGTATGAGCCGAAATTCACATTACGCCACACAGTATGAGCCGAAATTCACATTACGCCACACAGTATGAGCCGAAATCAGGTTACGCCACACAGCATGAGCCAAAAATTCACATGACACCACACGGTAGGAGTCGAAATTTAGGTTACGCCTCAGAGTATGAGCCAAAAATTCACATTACGCCACACAGTATGAGCCAAAATTCAGGTTACGCCACACAGTATGAGCCCAAATTCACATTACGCCACACAGTATGAGCCGAAATTCAGGTTACGCCACACAGTATGAGCCAAAATTCAGGTTACGCCACACAGTATGAGCCGAAATTCACATTACGCCACACAGTATGAGCCGAAATTCACATTACGCCACACAGTATGAGCCGAAATTCAGGTTACGCCACACAGTATGAGCTTCCCCCTTGCAACTCTCAGCCACAGCATCATCTCTTCCCTGCGTTGCCTCTCAGCTATGCCATCCCCCTGTGTCGTCTCCCAGCTACATCTCCCCTATCAGCTCTCAGCCATATCATCATGACACGACTGTGTCTCTCTGGCAAACCATCATGTTCCACCTGCATCTTTCATGACCCCACTCCACTCATTCTGTGTTGAAACAACCCCCCCCCCCCCTCTGTCTCTATGTGTGTGTATCCCTCCCCCTTCTAGATCTCCGTTTCCAGCCGGCTGCCCTCACCTTCTGGGAGTCGAGATCTGGTGGTCAATGAGGTCAGGCAGCAGGCTGAAGTCAGGAAGCTTTGTGCCGCAGTTGTCCGCCTGGAAGCAGCGCTAACAAAGTGGGAGCTTCCCTGCTGCAGTATAGTCATGCCGCCGATCACCACAAACCTTGCTCGGCGGCGCAATAGGGGTATGCGGTGCAGGTGTGGCGCCAGGGTGGCTGGAGGTGCGGCCAGAATTTCCTGCCCGGAATGCAACTAAGGGTCAGGGACATTTGGAGAAGCCCAATCCGCCCCTGCGCACCGCACTATACAGCGTCAAACTGAAAATAAATTACAGCTTCCGGCAGCAAGGGCTGCTGGGAGCTGTAGTTTATTTTCAGTTTTTGATCACTGTAGTGCCGGCTCCTTAGATTCGGGCATGTCAGGGTGCCCCCTTGGACCTGCATAGCGGGGTCCGTTGCTGGTGAGTAGGGTGCCTGACATTAGGGGGTGCCTGTGCGCACCAGGCACCCCCCGTGCGCACGCCTATGTAAGTGGGACATAAGTGGTCTAGTTTATGCATTTGACCCTATACAGTCAAAGATTTGTGATACCATATTAAATATTATATATTTCTTTTAATGAATGTGTAATAAATGTATGTATTAATTTTCTATTGAAATTGTTGTATTGTTCATTCATTGGAAACACAGCCGGCGCCAGTATACTTTTTACATTTCCGGACTTACTCAGCCCTTGCAATCACTTCAGTCTTTTTGGTCCCAGAATTGACGTCAGACACCCACCCTGCAAACGCTTGGACACACCTGCGTTTTTCCAAACACGCTCAGAAAACGGCCAGTTGACACCCATAAACGCCCTCTTTCTGTCAATCTCCTTGCGATCGGCTGTTCGAATGGATTCTGCGTAAAATCCATCGCTCCACAACGATTCGCTTGGTACCCGTACGACACGCCTACACATTGCGGTGCATACGCATGCGCAGTTTTGCAGAGTTTTGAGCTGATTGCTCGCTAACGTTTTTCGCTGCGCAGCTATCAACTCGGAATGGCCCCCAATGTCTCCAGTATAGTGCCAGATACACATAATGTCTCCAGTATAGTGCCAGATACACATAATGTCTACAGTAGTGCGGTGCCAGATAGACATGACATGCCACCCAGCAGTGCCAGCTACAAATGACATGCCCCCCAGCAGTGCCAGCTAAACATGACATGCACCCCAGCAGTGCCAGCTACATATGATATGCCCCCCAGCAGTGTCAGCTACACATGATATGCCCCCCAGCAGTGCCAGATAGACATGATACGCCCCCCAGCAGTGCCAGATAGACATGAAATGCCCCCCAGCAGTGCCCGCTACACATGATATGCCCCCCATCAGTGCCAGCTACACATGATATGCCTCCCAGCAGTGCCAGATAGACATGCTATGCCCCCCAGCAGTGCCAGCTACACATGATATGCCCCCAGCAGTGCCAGCTACACATGATATGCCCCCCAGCAGTGCTAGGTACACATGATATGCTCGCCAGCAGTGCCAGCTACACATGATATGACTCCCAGCAGTGCCAGATAGACATGATATGCCCCCCAGCAGTGCCAGCTACACAAGATATGCTCCCCCAGCAGTGCCAGATAGACATGATATGCCCCCCAGCAGTGCCAGCTACACATGATATGCCCCCCAGCAGTGCCAGATAGACATGATATGCCCTCCAGCAGTGCCAGCTATACATAATATGCCCCCTAGCAGTGTCAGCTACACATGATATGCCCCCAGGCAGTGCCAGCTACACATGATATGCCCCCCAGCAGTGTCAGATACACATGATATGCCCCCTAGCAGTGTCAGGTACACATGTCCCCACAGTGCAGGGCGATCCACTTTGTACCCATACAGTGCCAGCTACACATGATATGCCCCCCAGCAGTGCCAGCTACACATGATATGCCCCCCCCGCAGTGCCAGATAGACATGATATGCCTCCCAGCAGTGCCAGATAGACATGATATGCCCCCCAGCAGTGCCAGCTACACATGACATGCCCCCCAGCAGTGCCAGCTACACATGATATGCCACCCAGCAGTGTCAGATACACATGATATGCCCCCAGCAGTGACATGTCCCCACAGTGCCAGATACATATATGCCCCGAGTGCCAGATACATAAATGCCCACAGTGCCAGACACATAAATGCCCCCACAGTGCCAGATACATAAATGACCCCACAGTGCCAGCTACATAAATGCCCCCACAGTGCCAGATATGCCCCAACAGTATCTGTGCCAGCGATGAGGGAGGGGGAGTGCTGTGGGCCGCGGGTTGACTAAAGCTGAACTACTCAGACTGCGCTATGCACACTGTGTGGCGCCGGCGTCTGGCTCCAGGCTCCAATATGGTGGTGCCCATTAAGGGTGGCACCCTGTGTGGCCGCTCAATTTGAACATGCCTGGAGCCTGCCCTGTTGCAGAGCATCAAACTACTGAAGATTTTCAAGAGATAAGGAGAGGCAGGTTGATACTAGCCTGGGGGATAGGTGATAAATTCATCTTTGCAGCCCATAGGGGGTGTCACACATGTATATCTCATGGGAATTACAGTCCTGGTGCTGTACCATTGGGCCTAATGCAGGCTGGAACCTGCTCATTGTCTCTATCCTTTTTGTCTCCCACCTACATCTTCCAAAGAACCAGGAGAGATTGTGGGAGTTCACCTGTAGGGGGTCATTCTGACCTGATCGCACGCTGCCGTTTATCGCAGTGCAGGGATCAGGTCAGAAGGGCGCATGCACCGGTGCCGCAGTGCGCCGGCGCATGCCAGACAGCCAACGGCTGTCGTTGCCCAGCAATCGCCTCTGCCTGATTGACAGGTGTTCGCTGGGCGGGAGGGGGCAGCACGGCGGCGTTTGGCCGCCATTTTGTGGGCGCGTTCTAGGGGGGTACTCACGGATTGCTTAGAATATCGCTCCGTGAGTACCCCCCTTTAGTTTAGCATTGGGAAATGTAAAGGGGGGTACACACGGAGAGATCAGTGCTTAAATTCTAAGCAATCTGACTAGATTGCTTAGAACTTAAGCACGGATCTCTCCGTGTGTATGCCCCGCAGCGACATGCTCGGACTGGGCCACTGGGGAGCCGGTGAACCCACTGGTAGGCCCTGCCGAGTATTAGCCATGCCCTCTTTTGTGTGAGGGTGGGGCTGTGCTGTCCTCCCCGGCTCCCGTCCCAGCCACAGGAGCAGATCACAGAGATCGGCTGAGGGGAGGGGAAGCGCGCGCTGCGCACTTCTCCCCAGCCCCCAGCCCCAGGACCAGCAGTGGGATCAGCAGGTGATCCCGGGCGGCGGCGGTGATTGAAGATCAAAATCGGACTGAGGGGTGGAGAGGTGCGCGCTGCGCTTTCCTCCCCAGCCCCCAGCCCCAGCAGCGGGAGCAGCAGCAGCAGAGCACAGGCGTCGGCGGAGGTGAGCAGCACTGTGGGGGCATCTGCCACTGTCTGGGCAATACTTGTGTATATGGCACCGCTGGGGGCATATGTGTACCTGGCACTGCACTACTGGGGGCATCTGTGTATCTGGCACTACTGGGGTTATCTGGCACTACACTACTGGGGGCATCTGGGTATCTGGCACTGCTGGGGGCATCTGTGTATTTGGCACTGCACTACTGGGGGCATCTGTGTATCTGGCACTGCACTACTGGGGACATCTGTGTATCTGCCACTGCACTACTGGAGGCGTATGTGTATCTTGCACTATTGGGGGTGTATGTGTATCTGGCACTGCACTACTGGAGGCGTATGTGTATCTTGCACTATTGGGGGTGTATGTGTATCTGGCACTGCACTACTGGGGGCATCAGTGTATCTGGCACTGCACTACTGGAGGCATATGTGTATCTGGCACTTCTGTGGGCATTTGTGTATCTGACACTGCACTACTGGGGGCATCTGGGTATCTGGCACTGCACTACTGGAGGCGTATGTGTATCTGGCACTATTGGGAGTGTATGTGTATCTGGCACTGCACTACTGTGGGCATCTGTATCTGGCACTGCACTACTGGGGGAATCAGTGTATCTGGCACTGCAATACTGGAGGCGTATGTGTATCTGGCACTGCTGTGGGCATCTGTGTATCTGGCACTGCACTACTGGGGGCATCTGGGTATCTGACACTGCACTACTGGAGGCGTATGTGTATTTGCCACTATTGGGGGTGTATGTGCATCTGTCACTGCACTACTGGGGTCATTATTTGTATCTGCCAGTATACTGGGGTCTTTATGTGTATTTACTGCTCTCTCCCGGTGTAACCCAGGCACATATACTGATGCTCTCTCCTGATATAACCCAGGCACATATACTACTGCTCTCTCCTGCTGTAACCCAGGTGCATATACTACTGCTTTCTCTCCCGGTATAACCCAGGTGCATATACTACTGCTCTCTCCCGGTGTAACCCGGCACATATACTACTGGTCTTGTCATGGCCTCTGGGAATCTGGGCGCGGCTGTGGCAGCAGAGGCAGAACTCTGGGAGGCAACGGAGTCATCTGCCGCCGGGCTCCTGCTCTGAAGGGGGGCACCTCTCCTCCCATTCTGAGACACCATTGAATTAAGTTAATTGATAGCTGTCGCTGTCTTTTCAGTGGCCGACTTTCTCACTGGTCCCTGCACCTTACAAATCACACCCTCTTTATTATACTGAATATACACATTTTACAAGTGTCACACCCAGGATTAGAAACCACAGCCTATTACACTGGAAGCAGACACCTTACTGATGGAGCTATTTGCTCCTGTATAGGAAATATGAGAATGTTAACTATATGAAGATACTTCTCTGACCAGGGCCGAAACTAGACTTGTCAGCACCCGGGGCAAGGAAGCATTTTGGCGCCCCCCCCCGCATTACACAAAAAATGATCATGTTATCAAATATTTAGAAAGGGGATACCATTGAACAAAATTGCGCCTCATGTGCCACAAATGTCCTAAGTATCTGTCACATAGCCCCTGTGTGTCCCCACACATTGCACCACATTACTGCACTACATGATTACACTAAGTGCCCTTTATATTGCACTACACTACGTACATGCCCCTATATGCTGCACTACATTACTACACTATCTTCCATACACTGCACTACATTACATGCTCCTAACACTACGTACATGCCCCTATATGCTGCACTACATTACTACACTATTCCCTATACACTGCACTACATTACATGCTCCTATACACTACACTACGTACATGCCCCTATATGCTGCACTACATTACTACACTATCCCCTATATGCTGCACTACACTACTACACCATCCCCTATATGCTGCACTACATTACATGCTCCTATACACTGTACTACATACCCTATATGCTGTACTATATATTACTTCATTACACTACACTACACTACATCTACATTACCAACAATAACACTGCAGGCAGGTATCCCCATTTTACACAGTGCGGCAGGCAGATATCCCCATTTTACACAGCGCGGCAGGCATATATCCCCATATTACACAGTACGCAGGCAGATGCCCCCATATTACACAGTACGCAGGCAGGTGCCCCCATATTACACAGTACGCAGGCAGATGCCCCCATATTACACAGTACGCAGGCAGGTGCCCCCATATTACACAGTACGCAGGCAGGTGCCCCCATATTACACAGTACGCAGGCAGGTGCCCCCATATTACACAGTACGCAGGCAGGTGCCCCCATATTACACAGTACGCAGGCAGGTGCCCCCATATTACACAGTACGCAGGCAGATGCCCCCATATTACACAGTACGCAGGCAGGTGCCCCCATATTACACAGTACGCAGGCAGGTGCCCCCATATTACACAGTACGCAGGCAGGTGCCCCCATATTACACAGTACGCAGGCAGGTGCCCCCATATTACACAGTACGCAGGCAGGTGCCCCCATATTACACAGTACGCAGGCAGATGCCCCCATATTACACAGTACGCAGGCAGGTGCCCCCATATTACACAGTACGCAGGCAGGTGCCCCCATATTACACAGTACGCAGGCAGGTGCCCCCATAATACACAGTACGCAGGCAGGTGCCCCCATTTTACACAGTGCGGCAGGCAGGTATCCCCATAGGCAGGTGTCCCCATTTTACACAGTGCGGCAGCGGCAGGCAGGTTTCAAGTTGGGGGGAAGGAGGGGGGAGAGAGAGAGAGAGAATACTTACGTCTTCCCGCTCTTCGGTCCCGCCGCCTCACGTCCCTCGCGCCGGCCGCCTCCTCCTTCATGTTTATCGCCTCTCCCTGAGCGCTCCTGCTCGGGGGGCGGGGCTTCGCGGAATGACGCGTTTGCGTCGTGACGTCACGACGCAGCGCGTCATTCCGCGAAACTCCGCCCCCCGAGCAGGAGCGCTCGGAAGAGGCGATAAGGAGTAGAAACGGCACTGCCGCCGGGTCTCTCTCAGCACCCCTCTAAATCCTGCGCCTGGGTCACATGCCCCCCTAGCCCCCCCCTAGTTTCGGCCCTGCTCTGACAATTACACGTAACTTCGTATAGTAAGAATTCTCATGCTTCCTCTACAGGAGCAAATAACTCCCATCAGTAAAGTGTCTGCTGTTAGTGTAACTGGTCATGGGTTCTAATCCTGGGTATGACTGCTAAGAAATGTGTGATTTCAAATAAAAGACAATTAAATGTATAAATACAGTATATAATTTTTTTTTCAGAACACTCCATATATATATACACACACACACACACACACACACACACACACACACACACACACACACACACACACACACACACACATTCATACATATATTTATATCTTAATATAGGAATTAGGGGGGCACCAATATTTATCTTGCCTCCGGGCAACTGTGACGAACTTACGCCACTGTGTGGCGGGGAGGCACTTCTGTGACATCACGCGCAGAGGAAGCTTCAGGGCTCAGAGAGTATGCGGTGCAGGGAGGGCTGTGAAAGCCTTCCTCTGCGCCGCTTTCATATGCATCTATGCCGGTGGCCGCAGCAGCTTTTGTTCCACCTGTGCCGCGGCTAGCGAGTGGGGATTGTTGATGCCGGAGGGGGCAGTCGGACTGACAGCAGGGCATAGGACGCTGCAGTAAAAGGATTTTTTTCCCTTCTCTACAGGGCAGAGATTTGCTGCAGATACAGTGGCATACCCTCCAGCTGTACCTTTTTGTTAGGTACAGTACCTTTTTTTATGGTCTGTACCGATTTTTGGCTCTCCAAACTTCCATTGAAAGTATATGAAAATGTACCGAATTTTATGTGTAAGTGATTGGAGAGTATGTTGCTGCAGATGCACCAGTGGGACTATTTTGGGGTGTGGACCTGGAGCTGCAGCTCCATCAGCCCCATTGTTAATTCTGCTCTGTGAACACACAACAGCCAAAGGGCAGAGCCTCCCATTGGATGTAACCTGTGTGGGAGGGCGTTTCTCACCCAATCAGCTGTGGACTGGGTGTGATAGACCTGCTGCTAACCCAATGAGAGCTCCTAGCCACGCCCAGCATTATACACACAGGCACAGAGTCACAGATCTGGGCTATTATATAGGAGATTAGCTAACAGTCAGGCACCGAAAAGCTAAACTTGATTATTTGGTACACAACCCTGTCCCCGTGGAGAATAAAGCAAATTGCAGTAATCTGCTTTATCCTGCATTAGGCTTTTCTTAAAAAAGCCCTGATAATAAAATATGCCTAAAAACTGTGGTTTCAGCTATTTCTATATGGTTTCAGGCTTGATAAATAGTCCCTTGTGCCTTACAATAGCATTTAAGTGTTTGACCAGTACGAAGTTGTGGAACAGCCACACTGTAGAGGTCATAAAAAAAAAGGACAAAAGGCCACTCTGAATGCAAATTAAGCTTTAGACCCATTGTGTAGCTTGATTTGCACATCTCTGCCTAGATTACTGCCAGGGCATATACTGTAGGTTTTGTATAGCGAAACAGGAACATTGTGGGAGAAGTATAAAGGCCCATATAGACGGGCCGATGTGGGAGAGATGTGTGCTGAGTGAACCGCTCAGCACACATCTCTCCCCCCGCTCAGCACAGCGCGATGTGTGCTGAGCGCACGGGGGGGGCGCTCATTTCAGCGGGTGAAGTGAGCGACCTGCTAGATTGGCCTGCATGGCAGGCCAATCTAGCACCAGCAATAGCGATGCGCGGGGCTGCGCATTGCTATCGCTGTAGGGGGAACACACGGAGCGATAATGCTTAAATTCTAAGCAATCTAGTCAGATTGCTTAGAATATCGCTCAGTGAGTACCCCCCTTTAGTTTGAGAAGCAATGGTAAAGATTTGGGCTGATTGATGGTATTTCCGTAGACATGCACAGAAGGTAAACACAGGGCCGGTGCTAGGTTTCTACTTTCTAGACGCTTCTGATGAAGGATTTAATATCCGAAAGCGCTTAAGCTGGGACTTTATGCTGGACTGACGGGAGCATTGGAAGGATACACCGGACAGCGTGGGGGTATTCCCAAATAACCGGGATTGGTGGTGACTATACATCTACATCTGCTGGCTGCTGTCTTCTCTAGCCCCTGATATCCATGCTACATCTCTCTGTTGTTATGCTGTTTTTTAACCTGTGTTTGTGAGTGCTTCTATTAAAATATTAGTTTTTTATCCATACACAGACGGTATTGCACTATTCCAAAATTTTTTTATTTTAAGTGCCCCTTGGAGTTCATACGTCTCGTATTCCCATGAAGTGGAAGCAGTTATATACAATGTATATGGTTTCTACATGCAAATATACCATCTATGCCATGTGAGTGGGACCAGTAACGAATAAAAGAAACACCACCTGACTTAATTGGATTACACTATGTTCTGTGTTCTTTTATTGTCTTTTTAGTGTCCATATGTGTGGAAGGGATATCATTATCTACCGCACTTAAAATTGCCAGTGTGTAAGCAATTCTTATTAACGTCTCTAGAAGTGTCTAGTTGCGCCACCTTCTCTCACACTTTCTGTGTTTTTGTGATATGTTGAAACCACGGTGAAGGTTTCCTTTTGTGGGATTAAAGGCTGCTATCTAGTAGAGATGAGCGCCTGAAATTTTTCGGGTTTTGTGTTTTGGTTTTGGGTTCGGTTCCGCGGCCGTGTTTTGGGTTCGAACGCGTTTTGGCAAAACCTCACCGAATTTTTTTTGTCGGATTCGGGTGTGTTTTGGATTCGGGTGTTTTTTTCAAAAAACACTAAAAAACAGCTTAAATCATAGAATTTGGGGGTCATTTTGATCCCAAAGTATTATTAACCTCAAAAACCATAATTTACACTCATTTTCAGTCTATTCTGAATACCTCACACCTCACAATATTATTTTTAGTCCTAAAATTTGCACCGAGGTCGCTGTGTGAGTAAGATAAGCGACCCTAGTGGCCGACACAAACACCGGGCCCATCTAGGAGTGGCACTGCAGTGTCACGCAGGATGTCCCTTCCAAAAAACCCTCCCCAAACAGCACATGACGCAAAGAAAAAAAGAGGCGCAATGAGGTAGCTGTGTGAGTAAGATTAGCGACCCTAGTGGCCGACACAAACACCGGGCCCATCTAGGAGTGGCACTGCAGTGTCACGCAGGATGGCCCTTCCAAAAAACCCTCCCCAAACAGCACATGACGCAAAGAAAAAAAGAGGCGCAATGAGGTAGCTGTGTGAGTAAGATTAGCGACCCTAGTGGCCGACACAAACACCGGGCCCATCTAGGAGTGGCACTGCAGTGTCACGCAGGATGTCCCTTCCAAAAAACCCTCCCCAAACAGCACATGACGCAAAGAAAAAAAGAGGCGCAATGAGGTAGCTGTGTGAGTAAGATTAGCGACCCTAGTGGCCGACACAAACACCGGGCCCATCTAGGAGTGGCACTGCAGTGTCAGGCAGGATGTCCCTTCCAAAAAACCCTCCCCAAACAGCACATGACGCAAAGAAAAAAAGAGGCGCAATGAGGTAGCTGACTGTGTGAGTAAGATTAGCGACCCTAGTGGCCGACACAAACACCGGGCCCATTTAGGAGTGGCACTGCAGTGTCACGCAGGATGTCCCTTCCAAAAAACCCTCCCCAATCAGCACATGATGCAAAGAAAAAGGTTAGCGTGGTATACAATTATGGACGGACTGCCTGCCGAGTGCAGACACAGAGGTAGCCACAGCCGTGAACTACCGTACTGTACTGTGTCTGCTGCTAATATAGACTGGTTGATAAAGAGATGTCGTAGTAGTATGTATGTATAAAAAAAAAAACAAACCACGGTTAGGTGGTATACAATTATGGACGGACTGCCTGCCGAGTGCAGACACAGAGGTAGCCACAGCCGTGAACTACCGTACTGTGTCTGCTGCGACTGGATGATAAATGATATAAAAAATATATATATATATCACTACTGCAGCCGGACAGGTATATATTATATATTATATAATGACGGACCTGCTGGACACTGTCTGTCAGCAGAATGAGTTTTATTTTTATAGAATAAAAAAAAAAACAACACACAAGTGAAGTCACACGACGAGTGTTTAACTTTTTCAGGCAATCACAATATAAGTATACTACTAACTATACTGGTGGTCAGTGTGGTCAGGTCACTGGTCAGTCACACTGGCAGTGGCACTCCTGCAGCAAAAGTGTGCACTGTTTAATTTTAATATAATATTATGTACTCCTGGCTCCTGCTATAACCTATAACTGGCACTGCAGTGCTCCCCAGTCTCCCCCACAATTATAAGCTGTGTGAGCTGAGCAGTCAGACAGATATATAATATATATAGATGATGCAGCACACTGGGCTGAGCCTGAGCAGTGCACACAGATATGGTATGTGACTGAGTCACTGTGTGTATCGCTTTTTTCAGGCAGAGAACGGATATATTAAATAAACTGCACTGTCTGGTGGTCACTCACTATGTAATATTATGTACTCCTGGCTCCTGCTATAACCTATAACTGGCACTGCAGTGCTCCCCAGTCTCCCCCACAATTATAAGCTGTGTGAGCTGAGCAGTCAGACAGATATATAATATATATAGATGATGCAGCACACTGGGCTGAGCCTGAGCAGTGCACACAGATATGGTATGTGACTGAGTCACTGTGTGTATCGCTTTTTTCAGGCAGAGAACGGATATATTAAATAAACTGCACTGTCTGGTGGTCACTCACTAGTAAACTATCTGCACTCTCTACACTTCTACAGTACTCCTCCTAGTCCTAAACTCCAGTAAATCTCTCTCTCTTATAATCTAAATGGAGAGGACGCCAGCCACGTCCTCTCACTATCAATCTCAATGCACGTGTGAAAATGGCGGCGACGCGCGGCTCCTTATATAGAATCCGAGTCTCGCGAGAATCCGACAGCGTCATGATGACGTTCGGGCGCGCTCGGGTTAACCGAGCAAGGCGGGAGGATCCGAGTCTGCTCGGACCCGTGAAAAAAACCATGAAGTTCGGGCGGGTTCGGATTCAGAGAAACCGAACCCGCTCATCTCTACTATCTAGTATAAGCGCAAGAAAGATCATCTGTTCTGTTTGAAAAATATTAAGCCAACCATACAGCATTAACCCATTACACTATAATAAACCCACATAGCTTACCCCTTATACTTATTAATAGCCACACCATCTCTCCCCTGCGTCTCTCTATCACATCATCTCCCCACTGCGTCTCTTTACCAAACCATCTCTCCCCTGCGTCTCTCTACCACATCATCTCTCCCCTGCGTTTCTCTACCACATCATCTCTCCCCTGCGTCTCTCTACCACACCATCTCTCCCCTGCGTCTCTCTACCACACCCTCTCTCCCCTGCGTCTCTCTACCACATCATCTCTCCCCTGCGTTTCTCTACCACATCATCTCTCCCCTGCGTTTCTCTACCACATCATCTCTCCCCTGCGTCTCTCTACCACACCATCTCTCCCCTGCGTCTCTCTACCACACCCTCTCTCCCCTGCGTCTCTCTACCACATCATCTCTCCCCTGCGTTTCTCTACCACATCTCTCCCCTGCGTCTCTCTACCACACCATCTCTCCCCTGCGTCTCTCTACCACATCATCTCCCCACTGCGTCTCTCTACCACACTATCTCTCCTCTGCGTCTCAGCCACACCATCCCCCCCCGCATCTCTAAGCCACACCATCCCCCCCCCCCGCATCTCTAAGCCACACCATCCCCCCCGCATCTCTAAGCCACCATCATCTCCCCCTACATCTCTCAGCCACACCATCATCTCGCCCCTGCATCCTCAGCTGCTCCCCTCCCCCCTGCATCTCTCAGCCTACCGAAACTTGTGTCTTTCAGTATGTATGTATGCATGCATGTAAGCCAAGAGACACAGTAACATAGTTCCCAAACAGTACATACATAGAACACACCAGCTGCACACATAGAACATGCATGTAACCAAGAGCAAACAGTTACATGGGTCCACATAGACCATACATAGCATATATCCACCGCACACTGTGAAAATACATGTGCTACATTAAACCCATACCCATACAGAACATGTGTTACATTGTACATGGAACATACATGCATTGCTAAGCAAATAAAATATGTATGGAAGCTGCATGTCCGGGGCTCACATGGCAAGCTTTGCCAGGATCTAAGGTCACCATGGCAACCAAACAGCTCCCCAGTCCGCCCGCTGAGCCGCTTACCATCAGATGGCCCGCAGTGTTTACAGCAGGAAAGTCTCTGCTGAGCTCTCCCCGCCGCGTCCCAGACATCACATGGACCGGGGGTAGCGGAGTACAGGTGGCACTGGCACTGCAGGCGGGTAGCTGCGTGGAGCGCATAGCAGGAGACCTGGATCCTCTTGTGCGCAGGGACAGGAAGCGTGACTGCACGGCGTCAGCGTCACGCTCCCAGCCGCCCTGCCTGACTACTAGTAACGCCGCCGAGCACTGTGGAATTAGCTCGGCGGTGCAGTTACATTTGTAATTGTCGGGGGGTGGGGGGAGGAGGAGGAGGAGAGGGAGGGAGGGGAGAGAGCGAGTAACATCATGACGCGGGGTGGGGGGGGGGAGCTGTGATATGCGGGAGCTCAATCAAGGAGTGGAGTGCTGGACTGGTATAGTTTTGCCGGGTGCTGTGCGGTGACGCCCTCCAGTGGTCGCCGCCCATAGGCAGCTGCCTAAAGCTGCCTAGTGGTGGCGCCGGCCCTGGGTAAACAAGATTTCAGTTTGCAATGACGGAGTGGAAAAGTACCCATTTCAGGAGTGTTTCTTGCTATGAGGAGGGGCACACAGCCATCTGCACTCCACAAAAGTGTATTTGCACCATTTCAGGGCTGGCAGAGATCATTTTGTGCTATTATTTTATTAAGATGAAACACTTTCCATTAGGGATGTGCGTATAATAAACAGGTCCAAATTACATGATTTTACCTGTTACCGATTTTTGTCGATTCAAAAAAATCAATGTTTATCAATTTTAAAGGAATCCAAAACTGAACCAAAAACTGAATCCGAACCAAAACACTTGAGGCTTGACAAAACCAAAACAAGTTGATAAATTAGAACCAGAACCAAAACTCGGGAGTCCACACACCTCTACTTTCCATACACAATTAACTAATAAACAATAAATACAATTCTGACCAATTATAATGCAAGCTAGGAATATTGCATACCCGGGGAATGCCTTGCATGCTGTATTTCACCATTAGCTGTGCCAAGACCAGTGCCTACCTAGCAGGGCTGCCAAGAGAAATCTTCAGGTTTGGAGCAGCAGCATCTTGCTAATCTTTGCTCGATCTGGTAATATATACAGAACAGCTGGATTAATATATAGATGATAAAGTAATTTAAGACATTTGCATCTTTAGAGTCAGTATTTTTTTAGACCCTCACCCCCCCCCCAGCACCAACCACACTACTTTAGTGTTTTCAAATAATTAATTATAATTAACATCAATCTGTTGGTCATCATTAGTAGTACTCATTTATAGCTTTTGCAGCTATCCAGTGTCAGAGCCATCCATGGTTAGAGATGGATACGGAGACTGGCCAGTTCACCTCCCAGTGTACAGACTTAATATAGCTTGAGCAATGAGGTGCTTACAGTGTGTCTGGCAAGTAGGTTGAGCATGGTGGCTGTCAATTGGCCTGTGCAGCATGTATGTCATTTGGGCTGTGTAATGTAAGTTCCAAAGAGGTGTGTGGAATTATACATTGACCAAGTGGAATTCAGACTATCATTTTAACTCAGGGTATAATTTTAAGGGGGTGGGGGGGAGGGGGTTTTGACCAAATTTCTCGGGGAATGTCAGGCACGGACCAATAAGATGGAGGAGGTCAATGTTTGTGGCTAGGGTACATTGTGAAGCGTGTCACCCGGCTATGACATGGATCCCCCCTCCCCCCTGCTGGCTGATCCTGATGCTGGTTCGTGGAAATACGGGAGACCCCCCATGGAGGCCCGCCCCCCCCTCTATTTCCAGGACAAGAACGGGCTCATAGAGCCCGATGCTGGTTATACTCATATTTAACCATTTATACAGTAACAGACAGAAGCACTGCACAGATCACACTTATCTGTACATTGCAGCCTTCTGCAGAACACGCCGCTTCCAGGCTGGTCTTTTGGATTTGGCCCAGCAGGACTGAACTCCCACACAATTAAATACGATTGCATAGACCATTGAAAAACATGATTCTGTGAAATACTATGCTTAGTAAATTTGAATGTTTAATCTTGAAAATCTCTCACGTATCCCAGCGTTGCCCAGCGTGTACGATCTTGGACCAAACACAGGGGCAGATGTATTAACCTGGAGAAGGCATAAGGAAGTGATAAACCAGTGATATGTGCAAGGTGATAGAGGCACCAGCCAATCAGCTCCGATATGTAAATTAACAGTTAGGATCTGATTGGCTGGTGCCTTTATCACCTTGCACATATCACTGGTTTATCACTTCCTTATGCCGTCTCCAGGTTAATACATCTGCCCCACAATTCTTAGTAAATTTACCTCATAGTCTCTATGGGGGAGATGTACTAAGCAGTGATAAAAGTGGATAAGTGAGCCAGCGGAGAAGTTGCCCATGGCAACCAATCAGCATTGGCGTAACACTTAGAATTTGCATACTATAAAAATATACAGAGCAGCTGATTGGTTGCCAAGGGCAACTTTTCCACTGGCTCACTTCTCCACTTTTATCACTGCTTAGTACATCTCCCCCTATGTCTTTAAGATTACGTCCAAACTATGGGGGTCATTCCAGCACACGCTAAGCCGCCGCCTACTGGGAGTGAATCTTAGCTTATCAAAATTGCGAACGAAAGATTAGCAGAATTGCGAATAGACACTTCTTAGCAGTTTCTGAGTAGCTCCACACTTACTCGGCATCTGCGATCAGTTCATTGTTTGTCGTTCCTGGTTTGACGTCAAAAACACACCCAGCGTTCGCCCAGACACTCCTCCGTTTCTCCAGCCACTCCCGCGTTTTTCCCAGAAACGGTAGCGTTTTTTCGCACACACCCATAAAACGGCCTGTTTCCGCCCAGAAACACCCACTTCCTGCCAATCACATTACGATCACCAGAACGAAGAAAAAACCTCGTAATGCCGTGAGTAAAATACCTAACTGCATAGCAAATTTACTTGGCGCAGTCGCACTGCGGACATTGCGCATGCGCATTAGCGACTAATCGCTCCGTTGCGAGAAAAAAATACTGAGCGAACAACTCGGAATGACCCCCTATGGGCCTAATTCGGAGTTGATCACAGCAGCAAATTTGTTAGCAGTTTGGCAAAACCATGTGCACTGCAGGGGGGGACAGATATAACATGTGCAGAGAGAGTTAGATTTGGGTGGGGTGTATTCAAACTGAAATCTAAATTGCAGTGTAAAAATAAAGCAGCCAGTTTTTACCCTGCACAGAAACTATATAACCCACCCAAATCTAACTCTCTCTGCACATGTTATATTTGCCCCCGCTGCAGTGCACATGGTTTTGCCCAATTGCTAACAAACTTGCTGCTGTGATCAACTCAGAATGACCCCCTATATTTCATAAAGAAGCTTATATGCATTACAACACTTTTAGGGGGCATATTTATTACAATATGCAGCTAGCCCCTGAAAATTAAGAATCCAGCAACTGCTAGCGGTCAGAAAGGAGGAGATATCGGGCCTGATTCATGTTTGTTAGCAGAAGCAAAAAAGCACACAACTAGCAAAACCATGCTGCACTATAGGCGGGGCAGATGTAATGTGCAGAGAGATTAGATTTGAGTGGGGCATGATGTTCAAACTGAAATCTAATTTGCAGTGTAAAAATAAACTAACATTTGTGGGCTGTATGCATGTACTTACCCTGCACAGAAACAATATAACTCACCCAATTATAAATCTTTCTGCACGTTACCAACATGGCTTTGCCCATTAATGTGCCTTTTTTGCTTTGCAACCAACCTGAATTAGGTCCATCATCTGCTTCTTTATTAGTACATTTAAGGGACATGGAATTTTGTCCTTACATTTTCGGAAACAGCAATTTCTGCATAGTTTAAGGGAAGATTTTTTTAAATTGGCCCTTCAGAACCAAGGCAAGTGCAAGGACTGTGGCGTCGTAATTTATATAATTTTGCCTCCACAACATAATGCCACAAATTGTTGCATCGAAATGCGGGGAGAGGAAAATAATGAAATGAAGTTCCCATGCCTTAACTAGGAAAGTAAGTGGGATCTGGTAACGCTCCCTGATCATTTGGGACTCAGGGAAATCTCCCTGAAATTTGGCAGTCTCCCAGACTGTAGGCAAGCGTGCATTTGTTTACATACATATCAAACTTATAATCAGTGCATCACAAACTTCAGCCTAGCAAAACAATATATTATAATGAGAACAGAATCGAAAATATGTATGGGGGCGATACAAATGTTTGTGTGTATTGCAGCTCCCGTCTGAAAAGCACAAAACGTATTTAATCATTTTACACTTACTTTTCTCGCTTCCTAATGCATGGAATTAGCAGCTTTTCCTGTGCAAAGTGCCATGCACACTGCGATTATAATGCAACTGTCAATCACAACTAGTCCCAAAGCCCACGGGAGGGTGTGGGTTCTCTCTGACTCATGAGAGAGTAAGAAACCCTGCCTGATTCCACCCGCTACATTTGTGAACTGTACACAACCAAGAGGCTTTATTACCCAATCCAATGCAGATCACATGGTCATGGCCCCACCACCTGATGCATGCGGCCACACAGTGTCGGCTTCAGAGGTGGGGGTGCAGCACAGTCCAAAATTCATACAGGGTAGCCACCCAGACTGCCACCCCAAACTCTGCCAAACATCTGCGGCCGGGACTCGCTGGCAGTAGGTGTGGCTCCCATATTTGAATTTTGGACTGTGCGGTAGCCCCATTTCTGGTGTCGCCTCTGCTGCAACAGTATTTATGCTGTTTTACACCACAGGGAGGGGTATATACTTACCTACTTTCATTTTATCCACTCCAGGAGATACCCAGAGAGGAGAAGCAGGTTGGCGGTGACAGGGGCAGAGGCAGGATAATTGCGTAATTAGGCCCCACCCCTAGCTAGGGAAAAAATATGCGATTGGATCATATATGCATAGCGGTGGTGCTAAAATTACGCGATTAGCATAGAATTGCATCATTAGGCCTTGCCCCCTCTGCAGGGATGGGGGGGAATTCCCGAAAAATCGGGCGTCTCCTGCATAAACTGGGAGAGTAGACAAACATAAGGTGGGGCCATGATGATGCAAATCACAGCATCACACCCCCTGCACTTACCACGCCTTTTAGAACAGAGGTCCCAAAAGACAGCACTTATTATGATCTACATATTGAATGCAAGTATAAACAATATATGAAATTATCTTTTCTCACACGACTTCATTCTATCAGAGTAAATAAAACCAAAATGCCTTTTTTGGAGTTTGTCTAGCCTTAAAATCAGAGCATATGACTATAGTATATTTTTACACTAATAATACGTGGCCTGATGCACAGATGTACCCAGTGCTGATATTTTTACACTGTTGAGCGGTTATTAGCTGACTGCTCATGCTTCACGATCGCACTGCACCTGCGCCAGGGTACTTTAGTGAAACTGCTCGCAGCGTGTTGCTACCGTTTTCAGGACCTGTAATGCCAGCGATCTCACTCATTACATTTTTTTGCGGCAGAATTAGAATACTTTCCCACAACAATAACAGTGTACAAATTCTCAGCTACAAAATACTGTACATTATGAATAGAAAAAGTCAGCAAAGAACTAAAAGGCAGTATAAAGTCAACATATTTATGAACATATTTACAAAAAAGTCTCAGCTCTGTAAATCCTTCAGCTTCTCTGCGTTACACCTGAGGTCTTAAGTCCATCACTCCTCTGTTGTGGTTTATTTTATGTATTCCTGTATTTTAATTCCTGGTAGTTGCTCATCTTTGGAACAAATGCTAAAATTACTTGGTATTTGATATGTAAAAAATAGCTTTCAATCGTCAGTTATAATCATGTTGTCTATGAACATAGAGCAAGATTCGCTGATCTGTCCTTGATGACTATTTGGTGGATACCCATGAACATGCCACAACAAAGGTGCACACAATTCCTGACACCACACGTTTTATTCCAGATGGAGACATACTATAACAGTAACTAACAAGATAATATTGAATGATTTCCATCAAAATGCTTGTTATTCTCCAAAATTAATAAATAAGTACAATACAAGCAAAAAAGATAACATAGAGCAACAACATTAGACCATGCACCAACTATTACTTTCAATTGCAAATAGAATACAAAAAATAAATTTTCCGTCACCCCCCCCCCCCCCCCAAACAATATATACTCTTCTCCACATATATATGTGCATGCATTAATAATTGAGGAAGTCTGCATTCGGCACTGGTAGACAGAACAGCAGAGCTAAGCGCCTATTTAGAACCCCTGCTTTCACAGGGCAGGTAATGGACCCTATTTAGCACGGATTTGCTGATTCTGCTAAAAAGCAGAATTTGTAATCCCTTCTGTAGCATGCTGGGGGCCGCAATCATATTGCGGTCGCAGCAATTGTGGATGACCAACTGCATCCACAGCTAGGCTGTGCATGCAGGAGGTCCGCCGCCATTTTTTCCATTGGAGCGGCTGTGTGTGACGTCATGCAGCTGCCCCGAATATGCCGCAGACTCACCCCCGTTTTCCCCGCGCCGCCCTCGCAACGGTCCATTTCTGCCCCGCAAACGCCTCTACCTGTCAATCAGGTAGAGGCATTCACAGCCAATGCAATGCTACCTGCGCGTGCACACTGGTGCCGGGAACGGGGATATTGCGGCGATGCGACCTGAATAACCCCAATATCAGTAATGGGCACCTTAGTCTAGGCCTGAACTGACAGTCTGGATAACAGACATATGGCAGAAAAGACAATGTACCCCAGAGGTATAGGGCTCTATTTATAAGTGGTAGTATATATTGCAGCAATATAAAATGCAATTTGTCCCCTATTTGTTAATATGGGTTTCCAGCAAATGATCCCAGAAACACACTGGCCAAGGGTACACTTCGAGATGTATCCTGGAGAGTATCTAGCAAAACTTCCCCAGCTTTACTGACTCTCCATTACAAAGTTTAACGGCACCCATTAACCACTTAACTGTCAAATCCCCCCCCCCCCCCAACGAAAAAAAGTTTAAAAATTTTAATTTTTTTAAGCTTGATATGTATGTTTAAAAACATATTCAATATTTTTGTTTTAAAAATATATATATTTAGGGGTGCACCCATGCCACCCCCCATGTCCATAATGGTGTGGTTCAATAGATCTACAGTAAAGACAGTCAATAGGTTAACCCTGAATGGTCGACATGCAAGTGGTCGACAGGGTCAAAATATCGACATGACAATAGCTGCCAAAAATGTTGTTTTTTTATGGCATTTTGTATGTTTTACCATATGTGAACCAAATTAGTGGAAACGTGTACCCTTGTTGGCTTGCTTTGGACAAGATGCCTTGCACTGTTAGTGCTGCGCTCAGCACAGGTTACAAATCCCCATCGTAGTCCATCTGGACGGTAAATATTGAAAAAGTAAAAAATATTAAAAACAATAAACTTGTGTTGACCATACTGTATGTGTATTTGCAATTGTCAACCTTTTAAACCTGTCCACCTTAAGCACTGTCTACTTTTAACCTGTTGAGCTTATGACGCTGTCGACCATTTGAGGTCAACCTATTGACTGTTCACTGTAGCTCTATCAACTGGATACAGTCCATAGGCTCCTATTATAAAATGATCCCAACTTTATCACCCCCACCCCCCTAGTGGTAATAGATGCCTGTAGCAGAGCCCACACTACCCACCCTCACATCCCTAGTGTCAATGGGCATCCACGATTTAGTGCTCCCCATGTGCCACTACATATATATATACTAGGTGACTCATCGCGCCCTATGGGCGCTCTTCACACCGTCGCAAGGGGCTACGCCCCCTTAACCCCTGCACGCCTTACTTGCATGCAATATTTGTATTATATGGAGTATCATACCTCCCAACTTTGTCCTGGCCCAAGGAGGGACACACGTGCTCCCAAAAAATGGGCGTGACCTGTACAAAGGGGCGTGGCTTCGTGGGAGGACCACAATGGCAAGCCACGCCCCCGTTTTCATCACTGAGGGCGCCCCCTCTCCTCCTGTCTCCACTGAATAGATGCTGTGCGCATGCGCACGGTGTCTATTCACTGCTGCTCTGCTAAGCAGGGCAGCGAGAGACAGAGCCTCCCAACTGCTCCCCCTCCCCCCCACCGCGGGACACTGCGGCCCGCGGCTGGGACAGCGGGACAGTCCACAAAAACGGGACTGTCCCGCGAAAATCGGGACAGTTGGGAGGTATGGAGTGTTACCTACATTCCTACTTTTGATAGTGGTTAAATATTGCACAATGAAAGGGAGTCAGATGAAGGGGACGTAGCCCCTTGGGACGGGGAGGGGGCGGGGGAGTGGGTGCTGTGTATGGGTGAGGGGGTCCGGATGCGCTGTGGGTGGCGAAGGGGCGGGGGTGCCACGGGTGGGGGAGGGGCAGGTGCGGGGCTGTTTGCGGATGGGGCATGGGTTCCGGATATGCTGCGGCTGGGGGAGGGGCAGGTGCGGGGGTGCAGCGGATGGGGTCCGGAGGTCCTGTGGGTGGTGGAGAAGCAGGTGCGGGGGTGCCGCAGGTGGGGTATTGGGTCCGGAACCGCAGAGGGTGGGGAAGGGAGTGCCGCGGATGGGGCGTATGGGGAAGGGGGTCCGGGGGCGCTGCAGGTGGTTGAGGGGCGGGTGCAGGGGTGCCGTGGTTGGGGGAGGGGTGGATGCGGCGGCTGGGGAAGGGGGTACGTGGGCGCTGCGGGTGGGGGAGGGGCAGTTGCAGGGGTGCAGCAAGTGGGGGAGGGGCGTGTGCGGGTGTGCCGTGGGTGGGGGAGGGGCGGGTGCGAATTAGATGCCCCGTGGAGGCCTCCCCCAGCCCAAGTGACCGGGCACCACCATTGTCCACAGCAGAATGGCACCAAATATGGAGGAAGCTACATAGAAGGTGTGACCCTCCCTGCACCCAGTGCTGCAATGTGTGCCCTGAGCAGCAAGGGTAGGACATCCTCAGCCCCCAGACAGCCTTGCAGTAACCCGCAGCATCCCCCACTCCCTCTCTCTGGCAGGGGGGGTGCTGCATGACTGGTGGGCAGGGCGTGAGCTGGCACCAGAGAGGGGGTAGGGCAGGACCTGTGTGTCACCTCCACCTCCTCTGCTGCTGCTGTGTTTTCTTCACCCCACACCGCTCCTCCTCCCCCTCTGCGGACGCAGGAGTAGGGGGCTCTGACGGGGAACCTGCTGCACCAGAAGAAGGCGTGGATGGGCTCTGCGAAGGTCAGGGGCCACACAGTCCCTTCTGCAGTAGGTGTGCGGGAGCCGGGGCCTCTATGGGCATACAGGGTTTACAGGCCAGGGAGGGTTGCATTGCTCTGTGCTGCAGATGCCGGCAGAGCGCTGTGATTGTGCTGCGGCTGTCACGCGGCACCGCCGTTGCTGCTGCTATCCCCGACGCCTCCCCCGTGCACGGCCGCCGCACCGAGGACGGGGAGAGATGGATGACAGATGGACAGCAGATGCCCCCTCCCTGTGCCGCCGGGTCGCCGCTCCCCCCTCCCCCCTCCTTGCACGCTTGGATCCTGCATTTCTCTATTCTCCTGAGCTACTCTGGCAGCAGGCTGGAGATCCCGAGTATGGGTCCTATCTATTAGGCCAGATCTGTGACTATGACTCCGCCCAGAGCTGTGACTCCGCCCAGCGTTATACACACAGGCACAGAGTCACAGATCTGGGCTATTATATAGGAGATTAATATATATATATATATATACAGAGCCGAAACTAGGGGGGGGCTAGGGGGGCATGTGACCTGGGCGCCAGACTGGAGAGGGCGCCGGGACTGTCACTTAATTCCCCCTAACGCCCCCTCCCTATGCGGCAGCGATAGCTTGGAGCCGGCGGAGCTCGAGCTCCAGGCTCTGCTAGCTGCCGCCTAGCCAGGCAGGCACACGAACCGCATCGCAGAGATGACACTGAAAATAAACTACATCTCCCAGCAGTGCATTTAATCAAGTCTGCAGCCAATTCAGAGGTCCGAAAAGGGGGCGGGGCTAAACGGCACTGTACACACAGTGCCATGCCAGCCAGCAACAGCATGGGAGAAGAGCAGCACAGCCTAAACAGTGAGTACTGTAAATAACTCAGGGAAGGTTCACTGTATGTGTGTGACTGCTATATGTGTGTATGAATGTGTGCATGTGTGTGATTGTATGTGAATAGGTGTGTGGCTACATATCTGCATGGGTGTGGTATGCGTGACTGGGCATACCGACGTTGGTATCCCGGGAGCGGAATGCCTGTCAGGGGGAAGGGGGGTTGTGAGCGCAGCAAGTCCCTTTGCGGGCTCGCTGCGCTCGCCACGCTGGTGGTCCCTGTTGGTCGGCATTGTGAGGGAGCGGGATATAGGGGGAGGTACTATATCCCATCTGTATGTGTGCTTGTGTGTCACTGTATATATATGTGTCAGTATACATGTTTGTACCGGTGTGTGATTATATGTATGTATTATATGTATGTATGTATGTATGTGAGTGAATGTATGTGTGTGTGACAGTATGTATTTTGTATTGGTGTGTGATTTTATGTATTATTATATGGGTTATTATTTTATTTCTCCTTCATCCGTAGCCCAAATAAATAAAAAATGAAAATAAAAAGTATGAAAATGCTGAGCTATCCCCTTTGCCCTTATGAAGTTGATATATATATATGAATGCGAGGGGGCGCTAAGTTAATGGCTCCCCCCCGGGTGCCAAAACTCCTAGTTTCGGCCCTGATATATATATATATATATATATATATATATACACACACACACACTATATACACACACACACACAGTACACACACACACACACACACACACACACACACACACACACACACACACACACACACACAATAAACTGCCACTCTGGCATAAGCTGAATAAATGACCCAGCTTGGGAGGGATACTTGCCCACAATGTATAACTGTAGATAAGGAGGGCCTTTCAAGGCTGATAATCAGTGAAACTTAGGTGCTTTAATTTTTCAACATTTTGGGGTATGTGACCCCATCACCAGGATACCCAAAACGCTGAAAATTTAAAGTAACCCTGTTTTACTGATTATCAGCCTTGGAGTGGCACTATATATATAACATTATATATATATATATAACAGACTCGCAACAGGCAGGTTCTCGGTGAAGCAGTGTCTTTTTTAATTATATCAGACATTGCACTTTATCATTCACAGACATAGAGCTGGACAAATAGGGCACATTAATTAAACAAACAGGTTAAAGTAAATGGCCAAGCACTAAAGTGCTTAACTAACAGTCTGCTGCAATGGTCTGCAGCTACAATCTGCTATGCTCTTCTTGCACTGTCATCAGTCCCTGGCACTAAGGAGACACTGGTCTACTCACTGGCTGCTACTCAGCATCAGTGCCCAGAGCACCGGGTGTATGAGAGTTTTAAACCCTTCCTATCTCTCAGTGATGAGTTGCAGCTGGACTTATGCAACCATGAAAACCCGTCATTCCAAACCTCCACTGCTAGTGCAGACTGCACAGGCTTTGTTTTAGTCTCCCTTGGAGGGAGCTGATCCCACAGGAATGTGGGTAATTCAGGTGAGAGACAACACCACATTCTCCCCTACCCCTTTCACTTTTCCAAACTTGGGGAAGCGCCTCTTCATCCTCGGTGACAGATGACACCTTTCAGTCTTTCTACTTCCTCTAGAAAAGACGTCTATGTTTCCTTGTCCATTTCCCGGCTGATAATTTATGTCACCCTTCTCAGGAGTATTTTCTTTATACTCCACGAATGTGGTACATTCTGATAAATAGTCCTTGTTTCCTGCAGACTCTGGGTTGTACTCTTTTTCGCCACTCCATGGACAATGTATCTCTCAATGGGGCAGTGCGACATATGAGTGGTCTAGTAAGGCATACAGGGTCCTCTTGCCAGGGTTTTAAGCAAGTTAACATGATAAAGCTGCTCTGTATGTCTCCGTCCTGGCTGTCTAACCAATAATTTACAATTGGCAAACAATTTGCTTTCTTGTGTTGGTACTAGCACCAGAACTATGTCCCCTGGATGAAATTCTCAGAATTGAGCTGATGCATCATAGGCTCGTTTCTGACGAACTTGGGGGTCTATAAGGTTTTCCCAGACAATGGGTCCTATTAATATATATACTGTGATAGAAGTACTGGTAAAGGGATATACAGGAGATATGTTGTCCCACGTTTCTGGCCTATGTATTTTAAAACCCCAGGAATATGTTTGTGATTGCCCTGCTGAGAGCTTTTGGTAAAAGCCGGATAAGTGTTGCTGGGGTGTGGATGTGAGAGAGAAGGGAGGGCTCCACCCACAAGTCCCATTTCAGGTCTTTAGGCATTCAGCATGAGAGCAGACTAATTAGTGCTTGCACCTATAAGAGGCTGATAAAAAAGCTGTATATGGACTTGACTCACTAGCTGGGGAAACAGGCAGCAGGCTTGTTATGAGACACTGTGATTTACTGACTGTAAGTACTGTGCATACGCCTGTGTTTGTGGCAGGGGCATTTGGTCCTACCACCCTGACAGAGGGACTCTATCATGTTTAATTAGTGACCAGACAGTCTAGGATTTTGTTTTATGTACTGCACAATAAAACTAGCCACTGCTACATTGCAAGAAAACCATGGACTGGTGTGCTTTTTTCCTGGCTGCTGTGTGTTTGGAGGTACCCATCTACCCCACAATATATATTTATCACATTCCCCCAAAAAACTGTGGGACATCATACAATCCACAGTGCCAAAAGACCCCCCCCCCCAATACTCCCACCCAGTCATAGCCCCTCTCACTCACTTTACTGCAGAGCATGGGGCAGGGGGGACCTGATCATCAGTCTCCCCTGCTGCAGCTGATCAGCAAAGTAGTGCTGTATGGGTAATCTGTTCCGGCGAATGCGTCCAAGAGTGCGGATCACACTGCATTTTGGGACGCAATTTTGGGAGGTCACGCATGCACAGAGCCGCTGGTCAGACAGTGAAAAGGCGGAGGACGGATAACTATGATCCCTCTTTGCATCCCTGGAATTCCTTCCCATAGGAAGGACAGGGCTCTGAGAACCAGAGCCATCTGAGGATGGTGTTTGTTCTTGCAGCCACATCTACATTTTTTTCAAGTTGGGATGAATATCAGGCAGCCCTATTGGACCCCTAATGATAAATGGCACATTACATACAATGGGGCTGGATGTAATGAAGTCCGAGTTAGCCAGAGGTGCTGGTTTTCCGACTAACCTTGGATGTTTTTGTTTTTTTTAAATGGCAATCATTTACAAGGCATGGTTTTATCTTGTACATTATTGCTGCTTTAATAAAACCTTCAGAGTTCAGCCGGGAACCCTAACCTCTGGCCAACTCGGACTTCATTACATCTGGGCCAATATGCAGAAACTGGCACGTGTAATGGGCCATTTTAGTTTTGATAAATAGGCAGTGTGAGTGCAGTGATAAAATGTAAAGAGAGGTACTGCTGGAGAAATCAGTGATTTCAAAGTACAGTATGCCTCTTGTTAAATTGGCTAGAAAACATCAGAGATAGGAGTTATAAATAGCTCCAAGCAGAATATCTCAAGTGATAAGAGGCTGTCCTGGTGAAAGAGATATCACTATACTGTTATCTTTCTCTATCCCTTTACTGATGGGTACGACTACGGGCATGACACCAGGCCGCACATGAGTACAGAAAAAACACTGAGAAGATGGAGGGGAGGAGTTCCAGCCTAGGGAAAACCTAATAAGGCCATCTGAAGATGGCATAACGTATCGCATATAACCTCCAAATTATAAATTTTTCAGAGTTTTTTTAACAGACAGTGGCAAAACTTCATCCTCGTTGCCCGGAGGCAATATCCTCTCACTAACACAACAACAGATTACAAAAATGCTGGTCCAAGACCTGGCGACCTAGGCTACTGGCTCCCAGTATTCTGTACCCATCCTGACTCCATCTCGACACCCCTGCTGGCACCTCTACCCCACACCCTGTGCCCATAGGTGAAAGCTTGCCCATAGGTGAAAGCTTTCTGGAGTTATGTCACTGGATGGCGTAGTAAAACGTAATTAAGCACTGAATATATTTCTAATACAGTATCTCTGGCTTTATTCCATTATTAAATTGAACATTGTCTTAAGATTGCCTTAATCCTGTGAAATCTTGTTTTTGCAGGATTTACAGTTGCTTAATAAATAGGTACCTCAGTGAGCTGTGAGCTGCCAAAGAACAACTAAGCTCCATGTAAAATCCTCTGGATGAACAGAATTTGATCTTGGTTTTGGACGCAGTGTCGGACTGGGGCATGAAGTGCCCACCAGGGAAATGCAGTAGTAGGGGCCCATGCTTATGGGTGTGGTCAGCCACCCCAGAGATTTGGGCTAGCTATTAGAGAGTGCATGGGCCCCTTAATGAATATTTATAGTAAATACTGCTAGTGCATGCATGATAATAACAGCAGCAATGCTCTGTAGTGAATGCACTATAGCCCTATGCAGTATAGAGTATAGACTAGAGATGAGCGCCGGAAATTTTTCGGGTTTTGTGTTTTGGTTTTGTATTCGGTTCCGCGGCCGTGTTTTGGGTTCGACCGCGTTTTGGCAAAACCTCACCGAATTTTTTTTGTCGGATTCGGGTGTGTTTTGGATTCGGGTGTTTTTTTCAAAAAACCCTAAAAAACAGCTTAAATCATAGAATTTGGGGGTCATTTTGATCCCAAAGTATTATTAACCTCAAAAACCATAATTTCCACTCATTTTCAGTCTATTCTGAATACCTCACACCTCACAATATTATTTTTAGTCCTAAAATTTGCACCGAGGTCGCTGTGTGAGTAAGATAAGCGACCCTAGTGGCCGACACAAACACCGGGCCCATCTAGGAGTGGCACTGCAGTGTCACGCAGGATGTCCCTTCCAAAAAACCCTCCCCAAACAGCACATGACGCAAAGAAAAAAAGAGGCGCAATGAGGTAGCTGTGTGAGTAAGATAAGCGACCCTAGTGGCCGACATAAACACCGGGCCCATCTAGGAGTGGCACTGCAGTGTCACGCAGGATGTCCCTTCCAAAAAACCCTCCCCAAACAGCACATGACGCAAAGAAAAAAAGAGGCGCAATGAGGTAGCTGACTGTGTGAGTAAGATAAGCGACCCTAGTGGCCGACACAAACACCGGGCCCATCTAGGAGTGGCACTGCAGTGTCACGCAGGATGTCCCTTCCAAAAAACCCTCCCCAAACAGCACATGACGCAAAGAAAAAAAGAGGCGCAATGAGGTAGCTGACTGTGTGAGTAAGATAAGCGACCCTAGTGGCCAACACAAACACCGGGCCCATCTAGGAGTGGCACTGCAGTGTCACGCAGGATGGCCCTTCCAAAAAACCCTCCCCAAACAGCACATGACGCAAAGAAAAATAAAAGAAAAAAGAGGTGCAAGATGGAATTGTCCTTGGGCCCTCCCACCCACCCTTATGTTGTATAAACAAAACAGGACATGCACACTTTAACCAACCCATCATTTCAGTGACAGGGTCTGCCACACGACTGTGACTGATATGACGGGTTGGTTTGGACCCCCCCCCCAAAAAAGAAGCAATTAATCTCTCCTTGCACAAACTGGCTCTACAGAGGCAAGATGTCCACCTCATCATCATCCTCCGATATATCACCGTGTACATCCCCCTCCTCACAGATTATCAATTCGTCCCCACTGGAATCCACCATCTCAGCTCCCTGTGTACTTTGTGGAGGCAATTGCTGCTGGTCAATGTCTCCGCGGAGGAATTGATTATAATTCATTTTAATGAACATCATCTTCTCCACATTTTCTGGATGTAACCTCGTACGCCGATTGCTGACAAGGTGAGCGGCGGCACTAAACACTCTTTCGGAGTACACACTTGTGGGAGGGCAACTTAGGTAGAATAAAGCCAGTTTGTGCAAGGGCCTCCAAATTGCCTCTTTTTCCTGCCAGTATAAGTACGGACTGTGTGACGTGCCTACTTGGATGCGGGCACTCATATAATCCTCCACCATTCTTTCAATGTTGAGAGAATCATATGCAGTGACAGTAGACGACATGTCCGTAATCGTTGTCAGGTCCTTCAGTCCGGACCAGATGTCAGCATCAGCAGTCGCTCCAGACTGCCCTGCATCACCGCCAGCGGGTGGGCTCGGAATTCTGAGCCTTTTCCTCGCACCCCCAGTTGCGGGAGAATGTGAAGGAGGAGATGTTGACAGGTCGCGTTCCGCTTGACTTGACAATTTTCTCACCAGCAGGTCTTTCAACCCCAGCAGACTTGTGTCTGCCGGAAAGAGAGATCCAAGGTAGGCTTTAAATCTAGGATCGAGCATGGTGGCCAAAATGTAGTGCTCTGATTTCAACAGATTGACCACCCGTGAATCCTTGTTAAGCGAATTAAGGGCTCCATCCACAAGTCCCACATGCCTAGCGGAATCGCTCCGTGTTAGCTCCTCCTTCAATGTCTCCAGCTTCTTCTGCAAAAGCCTGATGAGGGGAATGACCTGACTCAGGCTGGCAGTGTCTGAACTGACTTCACGTGTGGCAAGTTCAAAGGGCATCAGAACCTTGCACAACGTTGAAATCATTCTCCACTGCGCTTGAGACAGGTGCATTCCACCTCCTATATCGTGCTCAATTGTATAGGCTTGAATGGCCTTTTGCTGCTCCTCCAACCTCTGAAGCATATAGAGGGTTGAATTCCACCTCGTTACCACTTCTTGCTTCAGATGATGGCAGGGCAGGTTCAGTAGTTTTTGGTGGTGCTCCAGTCTTCTGTACGTGGTGCCTGTACGCCGAAAGTGTCCCGCAATTCTTCTGGCCACCGACAGCATCTCTTGCACGCCCCTGACGTTTTTTAAAAAATTCTGCACCACCAAATTCAAGGTATGTGCAAAACATGGGACGTGCTGGAATTTGCCCATATTTAATGCACACACAATATTGCTGGCGTTGTCCGATGCCACAAATCCACAGGAGAGTCCAATTGGGGTAAGCCATTCCGCGATGATCTTCCTCAGTTGCCGTAAGAGGTTTTCAGCTGTGTGCGTATTCTGGAAACCGGTGATACAAAGCGTAGCCTGCCTAGGAAAGAGTTGGCGTTTGCGAGATGCTGCTACTGGTGCCGCCGCTGCTGTTCTTGCGGCGGGAGTCCATACATCTACCCAGTGGGCTGTCACAGTCATATAGTCCTGACCCTGCCCTGCTCCACTTGTCCACATGTCCGTGGTTAAGTGGACATTGGGTACAACTGCATTTTTTAGGACACTGGTGAGTCTTTTTCTGACGTCCGTGTACATTCTCGGTATCGCCTGCCTAGAGAAGTGGAACCTAGATGGTATTTGGTAACGGGGGCACACTGCCTCAATAAATTGTCTAGTTCCCTGTGAACTAACGGCGGATACCGGACGCACGTCTAACACCAACATAGTTGTCAAGGCCTCAGTTATCCGCTTTGCAGCAGGATGACTGCTGTGATATTTCATCTTCCTCGCAAAGGACTGTTGAACAGTCAATTGCTTACTGGAAGTAGTACAAGTGGGCTTACGACTTCCCCTCTGGGATGACCATTGACTCCCAGCAGCAACAACAGCAGCGCCAGCAGCAGTAGGCGTTACACGCAAGGATGCATCGGAGGAATCCCAGGCAGGAGAGGAATCATCAGAATTGCCAGTGACATGGCCTGCAGGACTATTGGCATTCCTGGGGAAGGAGGAAATTGACACTGAGGGAGTTGGTGGGGTGGTTTGCGTGAGCTTGGTTACAAGAGGAAGGGATTTACTGGTCAGTGGACTGCTTCCGCTGTCGCCCAAAGTTTTTGAACTTGTCACTGACTTATTATGAATGCGCTGCAGGTGACGTATAAGGGAGGATGTTCCGAGGTGGTTAACGTCCTTACCCCTACTTATTACAGCTTGACAAAGGGAACACACGGCTTGACAAATGTTGTCCGCATTTCTGGTGAAATACTTCCACACCGAAGAGCTGATTTTTTTGGTATTTTCACCAGGCATGTCAACGGCCATATTCCTCCCACGGACAACAGGTGTCTCCCCGGGTGCCTGACTTAAACAAACCACCTCACCATCAGAATCCTCCTGGTCAATTTCCTCCCCAGCGCCAGCAACACCCATATCCTCCTCATCCTGGTGTACTTCAACACTGACATCTTCAATCTGACTATCAGGAACTGGACTGCGGGTGCTCCTTCCAGCACTTGCAGGGGGCGTGCAAATGGTGGAAGGCGCATGCTCTTCACGTCCAGTGTTGGGAAGGTCAGGCATCGCAACCGACACAATTGGACTCTCCTTGTGGATTTGGGATTTCGAAGAACGCACAGTTCTTTGCTGTGCTTTTTCCAGCTTGAGTCTTTTCATTTTTCTAGCGAGAGGCTGAGTGCTTCCATCCTCATGTGAAGCTGAACCACTAGCCATGAACATAGGCCAGGGCCTCAGCCGTTCCTTGCCACTCCGTGTGGTAAATGGCATATTGGCAAGTTTACGCTTCTCCTCCGACAATTTTATTTTAGGTTTTGGAGTCCTTTTTTTACTGATATTTGGTGTTTTGGATTTGACATGCTCTGTACTATGACATTGGGCATCGGCCTTGGCAGACGACGTTGATGGCATTTCATCGTCTCGGCCATGACTAGTGGCAGCAGCTTCAGCACGAGGTGGAAGTGGATCTTGATCTTTCCCTAATTTTGGAACCTCAACATTTTTGTTCTCCATATTTTAAAAGGCACAACTAAAAGGCACCTCAGGTAAACAATGGAGATGGATGGATACTAGTATACAATTATGGATGGACTGCCGAGTGCCGACACAGAGGTAGCTACAGCCGTGGACTACCGTACTGTACTGTGTCTGCTGCTAATATAGAGTGGTTGATAAAGAGATGTAGTATGTATGTATAAAGAAGAAAGAATAAAAAACCACGGGTAGGTGGTATACAATTATGGACGGACTGCCGAGTGCCGACACAGAGGTAGCTACAGCCGTGGACTACCGTACTGTGTCTGCTGCTAATATAGACTGGTTGATAAAGAGATGTAGTATGTATGTATAAAGAAGAAAGAAAAAAAAACCACGGATAGGTGGTATACAATTATGGACAGACTGCCGAGTGCCGACACAGAGGTAGCTACAGCCGTGGACTACCGTACTGTACTGTGTCTGCTGCTAATATAGACTGGATGATAATGAGATGTAGTATGTATAAAGAAGAAAAAAAAAACCACGGGTAGGTGGTATACAATTATGGATGGACTGCCGAGTGCCGACACAGAGGTAGCTACAGCCGTGGACTACCGTACTGTACTGTGTCTGCTGCTAATATAGACTGGATGATAATGAGATGTAGTATGTATAAAGAAGGAAAAAAAAAACACGGGTAGGTGGTATACAATTATGGATGGACTGCCGAGTGCCGACACAGAGGTAGCTACAGCCGTGGACTACCGTACTGTACTGTGTCTGCTGCTAATATAGACTGGATGATAATGAGATGTAGTATGTATAAAGAAGAAAGAAAAAAAAACCACGGGTAGGTGGTATACAATTATGGACGGACTGCCGAGTGCCGACACAGAGGTAGCTACAGCCGTGGACTACCGTACTGTACTGTGTCTGCTGCTAATATAGACTGGATGATAATGAGATGTAGTATGTATAAAGAAGAAAGAAAAAAAAACCACGGGTAGGTGGTATACAATTATGGATGGACTGCCGAGTGCCGACACAGAGGTAGCTACAGCTGTGGACTACCGTACTGTACTGTGTCTGCTGCTAATATAGACTGGATGATAATGAGATGTAGTATGTATAAAGAAGAAAAAAAAAACCACGGGTAGGTGGTATACAATTATGGATGGACTGCCGAGTGCCGACACAGAGGTAGCTACAGCCATGGACTACCGTACTGTACTGTGTCTGCTGCTAATATAGACTGGATGATAATGAGATGTAGTATGTAAAAAGAAGAAAGAAAAAAAAACCATGGGTAGGTGGTATACAATTATGGACGGACTGCCGAGTGCCGACACAGAGGTAGCTACAGCCGTGGACTACCGTACTGTACTGTGTCTGCTGCTAATATAGACTGGTTGATAATGAGATGTAGTATGTATAAAGAAGAAAGAAAAAAAAACACGGGTAGGTGGTATACAATTATGGATGGACTGCCGAGTGCCGACACAGAGGTAGCTACAGCCGTGGACTACCGTACTGTACTGTGTCTGCTGCTAATATAGACTGGATGATAATGAGATGTAGTATGTATAAAGAAGAAAGAAAAAAAAACCACGGGTAGGTGGTATACAATTATGGATGGACTGCCGAGTGCCGACACAGAGGTAGCTACAGCCGTGGACTACCGTACTGTACTGTGTCTGCTGCTAATATAGACTGGATGATAATGAGATGTAGTATGTATAAAGAAGAAAGAAAAAAAAAACCACGGGTAGGTGGTATACAATTATGGATAGACTGCCGAGTGCCGACACAGAGGTAGCTACAGCCGTGAACTACCGTACTGTGTCTGCTGCGACTGGATGATAAATAATGATATAAAAAATATATATATATCACTACTGCAGCCGGACAGGTATATATTATATAATGACGGACCTGCTGGACACTGTCTGTCAGCAGAATGAGTTTTTTATAGAATAAAAAAACACCACACAAGTCACACGACGAGTGTTTAACTTTTTCAGGCAATCACAATATAGTATACTATACTGGTGGTCAGTGTGGTCAGGTCACTGGTCAGTCACACTGGCAGTGGCACTCCTGCAGCAAAAGTGTGCACTGTTTAATTTTAATAATATGTACTCCTGGCTCCTGCTATAACCTATAACTGCTCCCCAGTCTCCCCCACAATTAAGCTGTGTGAGCACAGTCAGATATTATACATAGATGATGCAGCACACTGGGCTGAGCACAGATATGGTATGTGACTGAGTCACTGTGTATCGTTTTTTTCAGGCAGAGAACGGATTATATTAAATAAAACTGCACTGGTGGTCACTGGTCAGTGGTCAGTCACTAGTAAACTCTGCACTCTCTAGTACTCCTAAGCTCCAGTAAATCAAGTGTCTCTGTCTCAATCTCACTCTCTCTCTTCTAATCTAAATGGAGAGGACGCCAGCCACGTCCTCTCCCTATCAATCTCAATGCACGTGTGAAAATGGCGGCGACGCGCGGCTCCTTATATAGAATCCGAGTCTCGCGATAGAATCCGAGCCTCGCGAGAATCCGACAGCGTCATGATGACGTTCGGGCGCGCTCGGGTTAACCGAGCAAGGCGGGAAGATCCGAGTCGCTCGGATCCGTGTAAAAAAAGCTGAAGTTCGGGCGGGTTCGGATTCCGAGGAACCGAACCCGCTCATCTCTAGTATAGAGACATATGTATAACTTAAGTGCATAATCTAGAACCTGATCCCTTGAGGAGAAGGTGGGCCCACAGGCAGTGGGGCCCACCGGGGTGTTTTTCCACTGTACCCCTGTGGGCCAGTCCACCCCTGTTTGAACGTGTATAAAAATGTGGGCTAATGTGCTTTGTATGCCAGCAATGTGTTTTAATGCACATCTCAATGCAAAGGTGACAAACTACACACATGGTCTAATTTTAAATAGCCTTAAATAACCTTACATGGTGTGAGCAGCATTAATGTATTACATGCACAAGTTTTGCATACCATCAAACAATAGTGTAATTTAACTAGTGATGAGCGGGTTCGGTTTCCGAGAAACCGAACCCCCCCGAACTTTACCCTTTTTACACGGGTCCGAGCCATACTCGGATTCTCCCGTATGGCTCGGTTAACCCGAGCGCGCCCGAACGTCATCATCCCGCTGTCGGATTCTCGCGAGATTCGGATTCTATATAAGCAGCCGCGCGTCGCCGCCATTTTCACACGTGCATTGAGATTGATAGGGAGAGGACGTGGCTAGAGTCCTCTCCGTTTATATACGAGACAGTTGATCTGATTGCTTTGCTTGTTTATTTTACTATTGTGGGGAGGATTGGGGAGCAGCTGTTAGGAGGAGTACAGTGCAGAGTTTTGCTGATAGTGACCACCAGTTTTTTATCCGTTCTCTTCTCTGCCTGAAAAAAACGCTCCATAACATATCTGTGCTCAGTGTGCTGCATGATATATCTGTGCTGAGTGCTCACACTGCTTAATTGTGGGGACTGGGGAGCAGCTATAGCAGGAGTACAGTGCAGAGTTTTGCTGACAGTGACCACCAGTATACGTTTGTCTGCCTGAAAAACACTCCTGTGGCTTTTTTTTTTATACTAGTAGTTTAGCAGTTTGCTGACAGTGTCCACCAGGTCCATTATACTGTATATAGCAGTACGGTAGGCCACTGCTGTACCTACCTCTGTGTCGTCACTCGTCATCCATAAAGTATACTATCCATCCATCTACATTGTATACCTGTGGTGGCTTTTTTTTATACTAGTAGTTTAGCAGTCAGCTGACAGTGTCCACCAGGTCCATTATACTGTATATAGCAGTACGGTAGGCCACTGATGTACCTACCTCTGTGTCGTCACTCGTCATCCATTAAGTATACTATCCATCCATCTATATTGTATACCTGTGGTGGCTTTTTTTTTATACTAGTAGTTTAGCAGTCTGCTGACAGTGTCCACCAGGTCCATTATACTGTATATAGCAGTACGGTAGGCCACTGCTGTACCTACCTCTGTGTCGTCACTCATCATCCATTAAGTATACTATCCATCCATCTACATTGTATACCTGTGGTGGCTTTTTTTTTATACTAGTAGTTTAGCAGTCTGCTGACAGTGTCCACCAGGTCCATTATACTGTATATAGCAGTACGGTAGGCCACTGCTGTACCTACCTCTGTGTCGTCACTCGTCATCCATAAAGTATACTATCCATCCATCCATCTACATTGTATACCTGTGGTGGCTTTTTTTTATACTAGTAGTTTAGCAGTCTGCTGACAGTGTCCACCAGGTCCATTATACTGTATATAGCAGTACGGTAGGCCACTGCTGTACCTACCTCTGGGTCATCACTCGTCATCCATTAAGTATACTATCCATCCATCTACATTGTATACCTGTGGTGGCTTTTTTTTTATACTAGTAGTTTAGCAGTCTGCTGACAGTGTCCACCAGGTCCATTATACTGTATATAGCAGTACGGTAGGCCACTGCTGTACCTACCTCTGTGTCGTCACTCGTCATCCATTAAGTATACTATCCATCCATCTACATTGTATGCCTGTGGTGCCTTTTAGTTGTGCGCATTAAAATATGGAGAACAAAAATGTGGAGGTTAAAAAAATAGGGAAAGATCAAGATCCACTTCCACCTCGTGCTGAAGCTGCTGCCACTAGTCATGGCCGAGACGATGAAATGCCATCAACGTCGTCTGCCATGGCCGATGCCCAATGTCATAGTACAGAGCATGTAAAATCCAAAACACAAAAGATCAGTAAAATGCCTCAAAAATCAAAATTAAAAGCATCTGAGGAGAAGCGTAAACTTGCCAATATGCCATTTACGACACGGAGTGGCAAGGAACGGCTGAGGCCCTGGCCTATGTTCATGGCTAGTGGTTCAGCTTCACATGAGGATGGAAGCACTCATCCTCTCGCTAGAAAAAAGAAAAGACTTAAGCTGGCAAAAGCACAGCAAAGAACTGTGCGTTCTTCGAAATCACAAATCCCCAAGGAGAGTCCAATTGTGTCGGTTGCGATGCCTGACCTTCCCAACACTGGACGGGAAGAGCTTGCGCCTTCCACCATTTGCACGCCCCCTGCAAGTGCTGGAAGGAGCACCCGCAGTCCAGTTCCTGATAGTCAAATTGAAGATGTCAGTGTTGAAGTACACCAGGATGAGGATATGGGTGTTGCTGGCGCTGGGGAGGAAATTGACAAGGAGGATTCTGATGGTGAGGTGGTTTGTTTAAGTCAGGCACCCGGGGAGACACCTGTTGTCCGTGGGAGGAATATGGCCATTGACATGCCTGGTCAAAATAAAAAAAAAAATCAGCTCTTCGGTGTGGAAATATTTCAACACAAATGCGGACAACAGGTGTCAAGCCGTGTGTTGCCTTTGTCAAGCTGTAATAAGTAGGGGTAAGGATGTTAACCACCTCGGAAAATCCTCCCTTATAAGTCACCTGCAGCGCATTCATCATAAGTCAGTGACAAGTTCAAAAACTTTGGGCGACAGCGGAAGCAGTCCACTGACCAGTAAATCCCTTCCTCTTGTAACCAAGCTCCTGCAAACCACACCACCAACTCCCTCAGTGTCAATTTCCTCCTTACCCAGGAAAGCCAATAGTCCTGCAGGCCATGTCACTGGCAAGTCTGACGAGTCCTCTCCTGCCTGGGATTCCTCAGAAGCATCCTTGAGTGTAACGCCTACTGCTGCTGGCGCTGCTGTTGTTGCTGCTGGGAGTCGATCGTCATCCCAGAGGGGAAGTCGGAAGACCACTTGTACTACTTCCAGTAAGCAATTGACTGTACAACAGTCCTTTGCGAGGAAGATGAAATATCACAGCAGTCATCCTGCTGCAAAGCAGATAAGTCAGGCCTTGGCAGCCTGGGTGGTGAGAAACGTGGTTCTGGTATCCATCGTTAATTCAGAGGCAACTATAGACTTGATTGAGGTACTGTGTCCCCGGTACCAAATACCATCTAGGTTCCATTTCTCTAGGCAGGCGATACCGAAAATGTACACAGACCTCAGAAAAAGACTCACCAGTGTCCTAAAAAATGCAGTTGTACCCAATGTCCACTTAACCACGGACATGTGGACAAGTGGAGCAGGGCAGACTCAGGACTATATGACTGTGACAGCCCACTGGGTAGATGTATTGTCGGGTTCACTACGGCTGGCCGGCGGTCGGGCTCCCGGCGACCAGCATCCCGGCGCCGGGAGCCCGACCGCCGGCTTACCGACAGCTTGGCGAGCGCAAATGAGCCCCTTGCGGGCTCGCTGCGCTCGCCACGCTACGGGCACGGTGGCGCGCTACGCGCGCCACACTATTTTATTCTCCCTCTATGGGGGTCGTGGACCCCCACGAGGGAAAATAATTGTCGGTATTCCGGCTGTCGGGCTCCCGGCGCCGGTATACTGAGCGCCGGGAGCCCGACCGCCGGCAAACAGAAGACCACCCGTATTGTCTCCCGCTGCAAGAACAGCAGCGGCAGCACCAGTAGCAGCATCTCGCAAACGCCAACTCGTTCCTAGGCAGGCTACGCTTTGTATCACCGCTTTCCAGAATACGCACACAGCTGAAAACCTCTTACGGCAACTGAGGAAGATCATCGCAGAATGGCTTACCCCAATTGGGCTCTCCTGGGGATTTGTGACATCGGACAACGCCAGCAATATTGTGCGTGCATTACATCTGGGCAAATTCCAGCACGTCCCATGTTTTGCACATACCTTGAATTTGGTGGTGCAGAATTATTTAAAAAACGACAGGGGCGTGCAAGAGATGCTGTCGGTGGCCCGAAGAATTGCGGGCCACTTTCGGCGTTCAGGCACCACGTACAGAAGACTGGAGCACCACCAAAAATACCTGAACCTGCCCTGCCATCATCTGAAGCAAGAGGTGGTAACTAGAGATGAGCGCCTGAAATTTTTCGGGTTTTGTGTTTTGGTTTTGGGTTCGGTTCCGCGGCCGTGTTTTGGGTTCGAACGCGTTTTGGCAAAACCTCACCGAATTTTTTTTGTCGGATTCGGGTGTGTTTTGGATTCGGGTGTTTTTTTCAAAAAACACTAAAAAACAGCTTAAATCATAGAATTTGGGGGTCATTTTGATCCCAAAGTATTATTAACCTCAAAAACCATAATTTACACTCATTTTCAGTCTATTCTGAATACCTCACACCTCACAATATTATTTTTAGTCCTAAAATTTGCACCGAGGTCGCTGTGTGAGTAAGATAAGCGACCCTAGTGGCCGACACAAACACCGGGCCCATCTAGGAGTGGCACTGCAGTGTCACGCAGGATGTCCCTTCCAAAAAACCCTCCCCAAACAGCACATGACGCAAAGAAAAAAAGAGGCGCAATGAGGTAGCTGTGTGAGTAAGATTAGCGACCCTAGTGGCCGACACAAACACCGGGCCCATCTAGGAGTGGCACTGCAGTGTCACGCAGGATGGCCCTTCCAAAAAACCCTCCCCAAACAGCACATGACGCAAAGAAAAAAAGAGGCGCAATGAGGTAGCTGACTGTGTGAGTAAGATTAGCGACCCTAGTGGCCGACACAAACACCGGGCACATCTAGGAGTGGCACTGCAGTGTCACGCAGGATGTCCCTTCCAAAAAACCCTCCCCAAACAGCACATGACGCAAAGAAAAAAAGAGGCGCAATGAGGTAGCTGTGTGAGTAAGATTAGCGACCCTAGTGGCCGACACAAACACCGGGCCCATCTAGGAGTGGCACTGCAGTGTCACGCAGGGTGTCCCTTCCAAAAAACCCACCCCAATCAGCACATGATGCAAAGAAAAAGAAAAGAAAAAAGAGGTGCAAGATGGAATTATCCTTGGGCCCTCCCACCCACCCTTATGTTGTATAAACAAAACAGGACATGCACACTTTAACCAACCCATCATTTCAGTGACAGGGTCTGCCACACGACTGTGACTGATATGACGGGTTGGTTTGGACCCCCCCCAAAAAAGAAGCAATTAATCTCTCCTTGCACAAACTGGCTCTACAGAGGCAAGATGTCCACCTCATCTTCACCCTCCGATATATCACCGTGTACATCCCCCTCCTCACAGATTATCAATTCGTCCCCACTGGAATCCACCATCTCAGCTCCCTGTGTACTTTGTGGAGGCAATTGCTGCTGGTCAATGTCTCCGCGGAGGAATTGATTATAATTCATTTTAATGAACATCATCTTCTCCACATTTTCTGGATGTAACCTCGTACGCCGATTGCTGACAAGGTGAGCGGCGGCACTAAACACTCTTTCGGAGTACACACTTGTGGGAGGGCAACTTAGGTAGAATAAAGCCAGTTTGTGCAAGGGCCTCCAAATTGCCTCTTTTTCCTGCCAGTATAAGTACGGACTGTGTGACGTGCCTACTTGGATGCGGTCACTCATATAATCCTCCACCATTCTATCAATGTTGAGAGAATCATATGCAGTGACAGTAGACGACATGTCCGTAATCGTTGTCAGGTCCTTCAGTCCGGACCAGATGTCAGCATCAGCAGTCGCTCCAGACTGCCCTGCATCACCGCCAGCGGGTGGGCTCGGAATTCTGAGCCTTTTCCTCGCACCCCCAGTTGCGGGAGAATGTGAAGGAGGAGATGTTGACAGGTCGCGTTCCGCTTGACTTGACAATTTTGTCACCAGCAGGTCTTTCAACCCCAGCAGACCTGTGTCTGCCGGAAAGAGAGATCCAAGGTAGGCTTTAAATCTAGGATCGAGCACGGTGGCCAAAATGTAGTGCTCTGATTTCAACAGATTGACCACCCGTGAATCCTTGTTAAGCGAATTAAGGGCTGCATCCACAAGTCCCACATGCCTAGCGGAATCGCTCCGTGTTAGCTCCTCCTTCAATGCCTCCAGCTTCTTCTGCAAAAGCCTGATGAGGGGAATGACCTGACTCAGGCTGGCAGTGTCTGAACTGACTTCACGTGTGGCAAGTTCAAAGGGCATCAGAACCTTGCACAACGTTGAAATCATTCTCCACTGCACTTGAGACAGGTGCATTCCACCTACTATATCGTGCTCAATTGTATAGGCTTGAATGGCCTTTTGCTGCTCCTCCAACCTCTGAAGCATATAGAGGGTTGAATTCCACCTCGTTACCACTTCTTGCTTCAGATGATGGCAGGGCAGGTTCAGTAGTTTTTGGTGGTGCTCCAGTTTTCTGTACGTGGTGCCTGTACGCCGAAAGTGTCCCGCAATTCTTCTGGCCACCGACAGCATCTCTTGCACGGCCCTGTCGTTTTTTAAAAAATTCTGCACCACCAAATTCAAGGTATGTGCAAAACATGGGACGTGCTGGAATTGGCCCAGATTTAATGCACACACAATATTGCTGGCGTTGTCCGATGCCACAAATCCACAGGAGAGTCCAATTGGGGTAAGCCATTCCGCGATGATCTTCCTCAGTTGCCGTAAGAGGTTTTCAGCTGTGTGCGTATTCTGGAAAGCGGTGATACAAAGCGTAGCCTGCCTAGGAAAGAGTTGGCGTTTGCGAGATGCTGCTACTGGTGCCGCCGCTGCTGTTCTTGCGGCGGGAGTCCATACATCTACCCAGTGGGCTGTCACAGTCATATAGTCCTGACCCTGCCCTGCTCCACTTGTCCACATGTCCGTGGTTAAGTGGACATTGGGTACAGCTGCATTTTTTAGGACACTGGTGACTCTTTTTCTGAGGTCTGTGTACATTTTCGGTATCGCCTGCCTAGAGAAATGGAACCTAGATGGTATTTGGTACCGGGGACACAGTACCTCCAACAAGTCTCTAGTTGGCTCTGCAGTAATGATGGATACCGGAACCACGTTTCTCACCACCCAGGATGCCAAGGCCTCAGTTATCCGCTTTGCAGTAGGATGACTGCTGTGATATTTCATCTTCCTCGCAAAGGACTGTTGAACAGTCAATTGCTTACTGGAAGTAGTACAAGTGGGCTTACGACTTCCCCTCTGGGATGACCATCGACTCCCAGCGGCAACAACAGCAGCGCCAGCAGCAGTAGGCGTTACACGCAAGGATGCATCGGAGGAATCCCAGGCAGGAGAGGACTCGTCAGACTTGCCAGTGACATGGCCTGCAGGACTATTGGCATTCCTGGGGAAGGAGGAAATTGACACTGAGGGAGTTGGTGGGGTGGTTTGCGTGAGCTTGGTTACAAGAGGAAGGGATTTACTGGTCAGTGGACTGCTTCCGCTGTCACCCAAAGTTTTTGAACTTGTCACTGACTTATTATGAATGCGCTGCAGGTGACGTATAAGGGAGGATGTTCCGAGGTGGTTAACGTCCTTACCCCTACTTATTACAGCTTGACAAAGGGAACACACGGCTTGACACCTGTTGTCCGCATTTCTGGTGAAATACCTCCACACCGAAGAGCTGATTTTTTTGGTATTTTCACCTGGCATGTCAACGGCCATATTCCTCCCACGGACAACAGGTGTCTCCCCGGGTGCCTGACTTAAACAAACCACCTCACCATCAGAATCCTCCTGGTCAATTTCCTCCCCAGCGCCAGCAACACCCATATCCTCCTCATCCTGGTGTACTTCAACACTGACATCTTCAATCTGACTATCAGGAACTGGACTGCGGGTGCTCCTTCCAGCACTTGCAGGGGGCATGCAAATAGTGGAAGGCGCATGCTCTTCACGTCCAGTGTTGGGAAGGTCAGGCATCGCAAACGACACAATTGGACTCTCCTTGTGGATTTGGGATTTCAAAGAACGCACAGTTCTTTGCGGTGCTTTTGCCAGCTTGAGTCTTTTCAGTTTTCTAGCGAGAGGCTGAGTGCTTCCATCCTCATGTGAAGCTGAACCACTAGCCATGAACATAGGCCAGGGCCTCAGCCGTTCCTTGCCACTCCGTGTGGTAAATGGCATATTGGCAAGTTTACGCTTCTCCTCCGACAATTTTATTTTAGGTTTTGGAGTCCTTTTTTTTCTGATATTTGGTGTTTTGGATTTGACATGCTCTGTACTATGACATTGGGCATCGGCCTTGGCAGACGACGTTGCTGGCATTTCATCGTCTCGGCCATGACTAGTGGCAGCAGCTTCAGCACGAGGTGGAAGTGGATCTTGATCTTTCCCTAATTTTGGAACCTCAACTTTTTTGTTCTCCATATTTTATAGGCAGAACTAAAAGGCACCTCAGGTAAACAATGGAGATGGATGGATTGGATACTAGTATACAATTATGGACGGACTGCCACGGTTAGGTGGTATAAAAAAACCACGGTTAGGTGGTATATATTATAATAATAATACAATTATGGATGGACGGACTGCCTGCCGACTGCCGACACAGAGGTAGCCACAGCCGTGAACTACCGCACTGTACACTGGTTGATAAAGAGATAGTAGTATACTCGTAACAATTAGGATGACACTATGACGGTATAAAGAATGAAAAAAAAACCACGGTTAGGTGGTAGGTATATAATAATAAATAATACAATTCTGGTCGGACGGACTGCCTGCCGTGTGCCGACACAGAGGTAGCCACAGCCGTGAACTACCGCACTGTACACTGGTTGATAAAGAGATAGTAGTATACTCGTAACAATTAGGATGACACTATGACGGTATAAAGAATGAAAAAAAAAACCACGGTTAGGTGGTAGGTATATAATAATAAATAATACAATTCTGGTCGGACGGACTGCCTGCCGTGTGCCGACACAGAGGTAGCCACAGCCGTGAACTACCGCACTGTACACTGGTTGATAAAGAGATAGTAGTATACTCGTAACAATTAGGATGACACTATGACGGTATAAAGAATGAAAAAAAAACCACGGTTAGGTGGTAGGTATATAATAATAAATAATACAATTCTGGTCGGACGGACTGCCTGCCGTGTGCCGACACAGAGGTAGCCACAGCCGTGAACTACCGCACTGTACACTGGTTGATAAAGAGATAGTAGTATACTCGTAACAATTAGGATGACACTATGACGGTATAAAGAATGAAAAAAAAACCACGGTTAGGTGGTAGGTATATAATAATAAATAATACAATTCTGGTCGGACGGACTGCCTGCCGTGTGCCGACACAGAGGTAGCCACAGCCGTGAACTACCGCACTGTACACTGGTTGATAAAGAGATAGTAGTATACTCGTAACAATTAGGATGACACTATGACGGTATAAAGAATGAAAAAAAAACCACGGTTAGGTGGTAGGTATATAATAATAAATAATACAATTCTGGTCGGACGGACTGCCTGCCGTGTGCCGACACAGAGGTAGCCACAGCCGTGAACTACCGCACTGTACACTGGTTGATAAAGAGATAGTAGTATACTCGTAACAATTAGGATGACACTATGACGGTATAAAGAATGAAAAAAAAAACCACGGTTAGGTGGTAGGTATATAATAATAAATAATACAATTCTGGTCGGACGGACTGCCTGCCGTGTGCCGACACAGAGGTAGCCACAGCCGTGAACTACCGCACTGTACACTGGTTGATAAAGAGATAGTAGTATACTCGTAACAATTAGGATGACACTATGACGGTATAAAGAATGAAAAAAAAAACCACGGTTAGGTGGTAGGTATATAATAATAAATAATACAATTCTGGTCGGACGGACTGCCTGCCGTGTGCCGACACAGAGGTAGCCACAGCCGTGAACTACCGCACTGTACACTGGTTGATAAAGAGATAGTAGTATACTCGTAACAATTAGGATGACACTATGACGGTATAAAGAATGAAAAAAAAACCACGGTTAGGTGGTAGGTATGTAATAATAAATAATACAATTCTGGTCGGACGGACTGCCTGCCGTGTGCCGACACAGAGGTAGCCACAGCCGTGAACTACCGCACTGTACACTGGTTGATAAAGAGATAGTAGTATACTCGTAACAATTAGGATGACACTATGACGGTATAAAGAATGAAAAAAAAACCACGGTTAGGTGGTAGGTATATAATAATAAATAATACAATTCTGGTCGGACGGACTGCCTGCCGTGTGCCGACACAGAGGTAGCCACAGCCGTGAACTACCGCACTGTACTGTGTCTGCTGCTAATATAGACTGGTTGATATTTAAAGAGATATTAGTAGTATACAACAATACTATACTGGTGGTCAGGCACTGGTCACCACTCCTGCAGCAAAAGTGTGCACTGTTAATTAATATAATTGTACTCCTGGCTCCTGCTAACAACCTGCAGTGCTCCCCAGTCTCCCCCACAATTAATTATAAGCTTTTAATTTATACATTGATGACTGTGCAGCACACTGGGCTGAGCTGAGTGCACACAGACTGAGTCACACTGTGTGACTGACTGTGCTGTGTATCGTTTTTTTTTTCAGGCAGAGAACGGATATAGCAGAGAGAAGTGAACGGATATATTATATTAAATAAAAGTTAACTAGCAACTGCACTGGTCACTGACTGTGGTAAACTAACTCTGTCTGCGACTCTGCACAATCTCTCTCTCTCTATCTAATCTATCTCTATTCTAATGGAGAGGACGCCAGACACGTCCTCTCCCTATCAATCTCAATGCACGAGTGAAAATGGCGGCGACGCGCGGCTCCTTATATAGAATCCGAGTCTCGCGATAGAATCCGAGCCTCGCGAGAATCCGACAGCGTCATGATGACGTTCGGGCGCGCTCGGGTTAACCGAGCAAGGCGGGAAGATCCGAGTCGCTCGGACCCGTGAAAAAAAACATGAAGTTCGGGCGGGTTCGGATTCCGAGGAACCGAACCCGCTCATCTCTAGTGGTAACGAGGTGGAATTCAACCCTCTATATACTTCAGAGGATGGAGGAGCAGCAAAAGGCCATTCAAGCCTATACATCTGGCCACGATATAGGCAAAGGAGGTGGAATGCACCTGTCTCAAGCGCAGTGGAGAATGATTTCAACGTTGTGCAAGGTTCTGCAACCCTTTGAACTTGCCACACGTGAAGTCAGTTCAGACACTGCCAGCCTGAGTCAGGTCATTCCCCTCATCAAGCTTTTGCAGAAGAAGCTGGTGACATTGAAGGAGGAGCTAAAACAGAGGGATTCCGCTAGGCATGTGGGACTTGTGGATGGAGCCCTTCATTCGCTTAACCAGGATTCACGGGTGGTCAATCTGTTGAAATCAGAGCACTACATTTTGGCCACCGTGCTCGATCCTAGATTTAAAACCTACATTGTATCTCTCTTTCCGGCAGACACAAGTCTGCAGGGGTTCAAAGACCTGCTGGTGAGAAAATTGTCAAGTCAAGCGGAACGTGACCCATCAACAGCTCCTCCTTCACATTCTCCCGCAACTGGGGGTGCGAGGAAAAGGCTAAGAATTCCGAGCCCACCCGCTGGCGGTGATGCAGGGCAGTCTGGAGTGAGTGCTGACATCTGGTCCAGACTGAAGGACCTGCCAACGATTACGGACATGTCGTCTACTGTCACTGCATATGATTCTCTCACCATTGAAAGAATGGTGGAGGATTATATGAGTGACCGCATCCAAGTAGGCACGTCAGACAGTCCGTACGTATACTGGCAGGAAAAAGAGGCAATTTGGAGGCCCTTGCAGAAACTGGCTTTATTCTACCTAAGTTGCCCTCCCTCCAGTGTGTACTCCGAAAGAGTGTTTAGTGCAGCCGCTCACCTTGTCAGCAATCGGCGTACGAGGTTACTTCCAGAAAATGTGGAGAAGATGATGTTCATTAAAATGAATTATAATCAATTCCTCCGTGGAGACATTCACCAGCAGCAATTGCCTCCAGAAAGTACACGGGGACCTGAGATGGTGGATTCCAGTGGGGACGAATTAATAATCTGTGAGGAGGGGGATGTACACAGTGAAAGGGGTGATGAATCGGACGATGATGATGAGGTGGACATCTTGCCTCTGTAGAGCCAGTTTGTGCAAGGAGAGATTGATTGCTTCTTTTTTGGTGGGGGCCCAAACCAACCAGTCATTTCAGTCACAGTCGTGTGGCAGACCCTGTCGCTGAAATGATGGGTTCGTTAAAGTGTGCATGTCCTGTTTATACAACATAAGGGTGGGTGGGAGGGCCCAAGGACAATTCCATGTTGCACCTCTTTTTTCTTTCATTTTTCTTTGCATCATGTGCTGTTTGGGGACTATTTTTTTCAAGTGCCATCCTGCCTGACACTGCAGTGTCACTCCTAGATGGGCCAGGTGTTTGTGTCGGCCACTTGTGTCGCTTAGCTTAGTCACACAGCGACCTTGGTGCGCCTCTTTTTTTCTTTGCATCATGTGCTGTTTGGGGACTATTTTTTTCAAGTGCCATCCTGTCTGACACTGCAGTGCCACTCCTAGATGGGCCAGGTGTTTGTGTCGGCCACTAGGGTCGCTTAGCTTAGTCACACAGCTACCTCATTGCGCCTCTTTTTTTCTTTGCATCATGTGCTGTTTGGGGACTATTTTTTCAAGTGCCATCCTGTCTGACACTGCAGTGCCACTCCTAGATGGGCCAGGTGTTTGTGTCGGCCACTAGGGTCGCTTAGTTTAGTCACACAGCGACCTTGGTGCGCCTCTTTTTTTCTTTGCATCATGTGCTGTTTGGGGACTATTTTTTTCAAGTGCCATCCTGCCTGACACTGCAGTGTCACTCCTAGATGGGCCAGGTGTTTGTGTCGGCCACTTGGGTCACTTAGCTTAGTCACACAGCTACCTCATTGCGCCTCTTTTTTTCTTTGCATCATGTGCTGTTTGGGGACTATTTTTTTCAAGTGCCATCCTGTCTGACACTGCAGTGCCACTCCTAGATGGGCCAGGTGTTTGTGTCGGCCACTAGAGTCGCTTAGCTTAGTCACATAGCTACCTCATTGCGCCTCTTTTTTTTTCTTTGCATCATGTGCTGTTTGGGGACTATTTTTTTCAAGTGCCATCCTGTCTGACACTGCAGTGCCACTCCTAGATGGGCCAGGTGTTTGTGTTGGCCACTTGTGTCGCTTAGCTTAGCCATCCAGCGACCTCGGTGCAAATTTTAGGACTAAAAATAATATTGTGAGGTGTGAGGTGTTCAGAATAGACTGAAAATGAGTGGAAATTATGGTTATTGAGGTTAATAATACTATGGGATCAAAATGACCCCCAAATTCTACGATTTAAGCTGTTTTTTTAGTGTTTTTTGAAAAAAACACCCGAATCCAAAACACACCCGAATCCAACAAAAAATATCCGGTGAGGTTTTGCCAAAACGCGTCCGAACCCAAAACACGGCCACGGAACCGAACCCAAAACCAAAACACAAAACCCGAAAAATTTCCATTGCACATCACTAAATTTAACTAGAGATGTGCGGCGGGCACTTTTCGTGTTTTGTGTTTGGTTCTGGTTCAATGCCTGTGTTTTGGATCTGGATTGGTTTTGCCAAAACCACCCTTTCGTGTTTTGGTTTTGGTTTTGGATCTGGATGATTTTTGAAAAAAACATAACAACAGTTAAAATCACAGAATTTGGGGGTAATTTTGATCCTACGGTATTATTAACCTCCATAACATTCATTTCCACTCATTTCCAATCTATTCTGAACACTGCACACCTCACAATATTGTTTTTAGGCCAAAAGGTTGCACCAAGGTGGCTGTATGACTAAGCTAAGCAACACAAGTGTGCGGAACTAACACCTGGCCCATATAGGAGTGGCACAGCAGTGTCAGACAGGATTTCACTTAAAAAAAAATAATCCACAAAGAGCACATCATGTAAAGAAGTAAAAGAGGTGCAATGAGTTAGCTGTATGACTAAGCTAAGCGGCACAAGTGTGCAGCACAAACACCTGGCCCATCTAGGAGTGGCACTGCATGTCAGACAGGATGGCACTTGAAAAAAAATAGTCCCCAAACAGCACATCATGCAAAGAAGTAAAAGAGGTGCAATGAGGTAGCTGTATGACTAAGCTAAGCGACACAAGTGTGGGGCACAAACACCTGGCCCATCTAGGAGTGGCACTGCAGTGTCAGAGAGGTCCTCTCGCTACACTCTCCAATGTCGGAGTGAAAATGGCGACGCGCGGCTCCTTATATGGAATCCAAAACCCGCAAGAATCCGGCAGCGGGATAATGACGTTTTGCCTCGTTCTGGTTACCGAGTCAGGCGGGAAATCCCGAGCCGGGCTTGGATCCGGGCTTGGGTAGTGAAGTCCGGTAGGGTTCGGTTCTCAGGGAACCAAACCCACTCATCTCTAAATTTAACTGAATAATTGGAACTGCAGTGTTAAATAGCTTTATGGAAATGTGCCATTGATTGTAATCCCATTGATGTTTATTATGATTCCGAATTTCAAGGTCAGGATCAGGAATATCTGTTTACTAGTATTTGACTGGTGAACAAATCACCTCCAAGCTTGATGGCTAGAGCAGTAATTCTGTAAGGGCTCTACCTGTTCATTGGCTTCTAAGGTGTACATACTGTATGCTGGTTCTGCTACCATTTATTTGCCCCATCAGTCTCTAAATCTGTACATAAGTTACCCCTCTCAGTCCACATGACTCATAGTCCCTGATGATAGGTATATATCTGTGTATATATAATTTGACTGTACATGAATACAACCTACAATTGTAGGTGAGTCAACTGTCACTAGGGAAATTAGTGGTAGAGAGCATTTTCTAGAGGAAATAAAACTATTTCTAAGAAGATCAAGTTACACAGTATTCAGTTACACACTTACATGGGTAGGAGGGAATACCGCACAGGATATAGTAAATGTCGGAGAATAATTTTCTAGATACCAAAATAGAATGATTGAAAGAAAACACTGTTTTCTAATTCTGATGAGTCAATATTGAGACATAAAACAAAAAGGAGAGAAGAAGACTCTTTTGTGGGCGCACTCTTAAGAGTGCGCCCACAAAAGAGCCCAATACATACTTGCCTACTTTTGAAAAAGCATTTCAGGGAGATGTGAAAGTGACACCTATCAGTGCGGATGTGTACTGCTACATCTGAGAGATGTCATAAAAATTACTTACATCCAAATGTAAATCAACCCCAAAGTTAGTAAGATCTACTTGTTGAAGACTCTTATATTTTGCAGAATTTGTTTGTGTATTGTGCTTTACAAGAGGTTCCATATACTGTAAGTGGTCACGAGAAACTATTTAAAATGCATGTACTGTAGCCATAGGGCTCATTGTGTCTTATAACCAATGCAGGGAAATGGCACTGATGTTCCCATTTGAATGTATGTATCTGTGATTTTCTCTGACGTCCTAAGTGGATGCTGGGACTCCGTAAGGACCATGGGGAATAGCGGCTCCGCAGGAGACTGGGCACAACTAAAGAAAGCTTTAGGACTACCTGGTGTGCACTGGCTCCTCCCACTATGACCCTCCTCCAGACCTCAGTTAATCTTGTGCCCGGCTGAGCTGGATGCACACTAGGGGCTCTCCTGAGCTCCTAGAAAGAAAGTATATTTTAGTTTTTTTATTTTACAGTGAGATCTGCTGGCAACAGACTCACTGCAGCGAGGGACTAAGGGGAGAAGAAGCGAACCTACCTAACTGGTGGTAGCTTGGGCTTCTTAGGCTACTGGACACCATTAGCTCCAAAGGGATCGACCACAGGACCCGACCTCGATGTTCGGTCCCGGAGCCGCGCCGCCGGCCCCCTTACAGAGCCAGAAGCAAGAAGTGTTCCGGAAAATCGGCGGCAGAAGACTTCTGTCTTCAACAAGGTAGCGCACAGCACTGCAGCTATGCGCCATTGCTCCTCATGCACACCTCACACTCCGGTCACTGATGGGTGCAGGGCGCTGGGGGGGGGCGCCCTGAGGGCAATATAATACACCTTGGCTGGCAAATCATCACAATATATAGTCCCAGGGCTATATATGTGATAAATTACCCCTGCCAGAATCCATGAAAAAAGCGGAAGAAAAGTCAGCCGAAAAAGGGGCGGGGCTATCTCCCTCAGCACACTGGCGCCATTTTTTCTTCACAGTGCAGCTGGAAGACAGCTCCCCAGGCTCTCCCCTGTAGTTTTCAGGCTCAAAGGGTTAAGAGAGGGGGGGCACTAAATTTAGGCGCAATATGTGTATACAAGCAGCAATTGGGGGAAAAATCACTCAGTTATAGTGTTAATCCCTGCATTATATAGCGCTCTGGTGTGTGCTGGCATACTCTCTCTCTGTCTCCCCAAAGGACTTTGTGGGGTCCTATCCTCAGTCAGAGCATTCCCTGTGTGTGTGCGGTGTGTCGGTACGGCTGTGTCGACATGTTGGATGAGGAAGGTTACGTGTAGGCGGAGCAGAGGCCGATAAATGGGATGTCGCCCCCTGTGGGGCCGACACCAGAGTGGATGGATAGGTGGAAGATATTAACCGACAATGTCAACTCCTTACATAAAAGGCTGGATGACGTAACAGCTCCTCAGCCCGCGCTTGCCCAGGCGTCTCAAGGGCCATCAGGGGCTCAAAAAGCGCCCGTTACCTCAGATGGCAGACACAGATGTCAGCACGGAGTCTGACTCCAGTGTCGACGAGGTTGAGACATATACACAATCCACTAGGAACATCCGTTGCATGATCTCGGCAATGAAAAATGTGTTACACATTTCTGACATGAACCCAAGTACCACATAAAAGGGGTTTTATGTTTGGGGAGAAAAAGCAGCCAGTGTTTTGTTCCCCCATCAGATGAGTGAATGAAGTGTGTAAAGAGCGTGGGTTCCCCCGATAAGAAAATGGTAATTTCTAAAAAGTTACTGCTGGCGTACCCTTTCCCGTCAGAGGATAGGTCACGTTGGGAGATATCCCCTAGGGTGGATAAGGCGCTCACACGTTTGTAAAAAAAGGTGGCACTGCCGTCTTGGGATACGGCCACTTTGAAGGAGCCTGCTGATAAAGAGCAGGAGACTATCCTGAAGTCTGTATATACACACTCAGGTACTATACTGAGACCTGCATTTGCCTCAGCATAAATAGTGCTGCTGCAGCATGGTCTGATACCCTGTCAGATAATATTAATACCCTAGACAGGGATTATATTTTGCTAACATAGAGCATATTAAAGACGTCTTCTTATATATGAAGGATGCACAGAGGGATATTTGCCGGCTGGCATCCAGAATGAATGCAATGTCCATTCTGCCAGGAGGGTATTAGAGACCCGGCAGTGGACAGGTGATGCTGCCTTTAAAAGGCACATGGAGATTCTGCCTTATAAGGGTGAGGAATTGTTTGGGGATGGTCTCTGGGACCTCGTATCCACAGCAACAGCTGGGAAGAAAAAAATTTACCTCAGGTTTCCTCACAGCCTAAGAAAGCACCGTATTTTCAGGTACAGTCCTTTCGGCTTCAGAAAAGCAAGCGGGTCAAAGGCGCTTCCTTTCTGCACAGAGACAAGGGAAGAAGGAAAAAGCTGCACCAGACAGCCAGTTCCCAGGATCAAAAATCTTCCCCCGCTTCCTCTGAGTCCACCGCATGACGCTGGGGCTCCACAGGTGGAGACAGGTGCGGTGGGGGCGCGTCTCGGGGACTTCAGGGACCAGTGGGCTTGCCCACAGGTGGATCCCTAGGTTCTGCAAGTAGTATCACAGGGATACAGGCTGGAGTTCGAGGCGACTCCCCCTCGCCGTTACCTCACATCAGCCGTGTCTGCTGCCCTCAGAGAAAGGGAGGTAGTACTGGCGGCAATTCACAAGCTGTACTTCCAGCAGGTGAAATCAAGGTACCCCTCCTTCAACAAGGCCGGGGTTACTATTCCAAAATGTTGCGGTACCGAAACCAGACGGTTCGGTGAGACCCATTCTAAAATTGAAATCCTTGAACACTTATATACGAAGGTTCAAGTACAAAATGGAATCGCTCAGGGCGATTATTGCAAGCCTGGAGAATTTCATGGTATCACTGGACATCAAGGATGCTTACCTGCATGTCCCTATTTACCCTCTTCACCAGGAGTACCTCAAAATTGTGGTACAGGATGGTCATTACCAATTCCAGACGTTGCCGTTGGTCTGTCCCTGGCACCGAGGGTATTTACCAAGGTAATGGCCGAAATAATTATCCTGTGCTTGGACGATCTCCTTATAAAGGCGAGGTCCAGGGAGCAGTTGTTCGTCGGAGTAGCACTATCTCGGGAAGTGCCACAACAGCACGGCTGGATTCTGAATATTCCAAAGTCGCAGCTGGTTCCTACGACGCGTCTACTGTTCCTGGGTATGGTTCTGGACACAGAACAGGATAAAAAGGGTTTCTCCCGGAGGAGAAGTCCTAGGAGTTGTCGTCTCTAGACAGAGACCTCCTAATACAAATACAGGTGTCGGTGCATCAATGCACGCAAGCCCTGGGAAAGATGGTAGCTTCTTACGAAGAAATTCCATTCGCCAGGTCCCATGCAAGGATCTTCCAGTGGGATCTGTTGGACAAGTCGTCCGGGTCGCATCTTCAGATGCATCGGCGGATAACCCTGTCTCCAAGGGTCAGGGTGTCGCTGTTGTGGTGGCTGCAGAGTGCTCATCTTCTATGTCGCAAATTCGGCATACAGGACTGGGTCCTGGTGACCACGGATGCCAGCCTTCGAGGCTGGGGGGCAGTCACACAGGGAAGAAACTTCCAAGGGCTATGGAAAAGTCAGGAGACTTCCCTACACATAAATATTCTGGAACTAAGGGCCATTTACAATGTCCTAAGTCAGGCTAGACCCCTGCTTCAACACCGGCCGGTGCTGATCTAGTCAGACAACATCACGGCGGTCGCTCATGTAAACCGACAGGGCGGCACAAGAAGCAGGATGGCGATGGCAGAAGCCACAAGGATTCTCCGATGGGCGGAAAATCATGTGTTAGCACTGTCAGCAGTGTTCATTCCCGGAGTGGACAACTGGAAAGCAGACTTTCTCAGCAGACACGACCTCCACCCGGGAGAGTGGGGACTTCATCCAGAAGTCTTCCAAATGATTGTACACCGTTGGGAAAGGCCACAGGTGGACATGATGGCGTCCCGCCTCAACAAAAAGCTACAAAGATATTGCTCCAGGTCAAGGGACCCTCAGGCGATAGCTGTGGACGCTCTGGTAACACCGTGGGTGTACCAGTCGGTGTATGTGTTCTCTTCTCTGCCTCTCTTACCCAGGGTAATGAGATTAATAAGAAGGAGAGGAGTAAGAACTATACTCATTGTTCCGGATTGGCCAAGAAGAGCTTGGTACCCAGAACTCCAAGAAATGATCTCAGAGGACCCATGGCCTCTGCCGCTCAGACAGGACCTGCTGCAGCAGGGGGCCTGTCTGTTCCAAGATGTACCGCGGCTGCGTTTGACGGCATGGCGGTTGAACGCCGGATTCTGAAGGAAAAGGGCATTCCGGAGGAAGTTATCCCTACGCTAATTAAAGCTAGGAAAGAAGTGAACGCAAACCATTATCACCACATATGGCGGAAATATGTTGCGTGCTGTGAGGCCAGGAAGGCCCCAAAGGAGGAATTTCAGCTAGGTCGATTTCTGCACTTCCTACAGTCAGGGTGACTATGGGCCTAAAATTGGGTTCCATTAAGGTCCAGATTTCGGCTCTATCGATTTTCTTCCAAAATAGAACTGGCTTCACTGCCTGAAGTTCAGACTTTTGTTAAGGGAGTGCTGCATAGTCAGCCCCCGTTTGTGCCTCCAGTGGCACCGTGGGATCTCAACGTGGTGTTGGATTTCCTGAAGTCGCATTGGGTTGAGCCACTTAAATCCGTGGAGCTACAATACCTCACGTGCAAAGTGGTCATGCTGTTGGCCTTGGCGTCGGCCAGGCGTGTATCAGAATTGGCGGCTTTGTCATGCAAAAGCCCTTATCTGATTTTTTTATATGGATAAGGCGGAATTGAGGACTCGTTCCCAATTCTTTCCTAAGGTGGTATCAGTTTTTCATGTGAACCAACCTATTGTGGTGCCTGCGGCTACTTGGGACTTGGAGGATTCCAAGTTACTGGACGTAGTCAGGGCCCTGAAAAGTATATGTTTCCAGGACGGCTGGAGTCACACTTTGCCCAAGGGGTCTCTGCTCTACAACTTTGCCGAGCAGCTACTTGGTCGGGGTCAAACACATTTGCTAAATTCTACAAGTTTGACACCCTGGCTGAGGAGGACCTAGAGTTTGCCCATTCGGTGCTGCAGAGTCATCCGCACTCTCCCGCCCGTTTGGGAGCTTTGGTATAATCCCCATGGTCCTTACGGAGTCCCAGCATCCACTTAGGACGTCAGAGAAAATAAGATTTTACTCACCGGTAAATCTATTTCTCGTAGTCCGTAGTGGATGCTGGGCGCCCATCCCAAGTGCGGATTGTCTGCAATACTTGTTTATAGTTATTGCCTAACTAAAGGGTTATTGTTGAGCCATCTGTTGAGAGGCTCAGTTATATTTCATACTGTTAACTGGGTATAGTATCACGAGTTATACGGTGTGATTGGTGTGGCTGGTATGAGTCTTACCCGGGATTCAAAATCCTTCCTTATTGTGTCAGCTCTTCCGGGCACAGTATCCTAACTGAGGTCTGGAGGAGGGTCATAGTGGGAGGAGCCAGTGCACACCAGGTAGTCCTAAAGCTTTCTTTAGTTGTGCCCAGTCTCCTGCGGAGCCGCTATTCCCCATGGTCCTTACGGAGTCCCAGCATCCACTACGGACTACGAGAAATAGATTTACCGGTGAGTAAAATCTTATTTATCCCCCCCCCCCAAGAATGTATCAGCTGCACAATGGGGTTAAGGTGCAATCAGAGAGATTGCTGGACTATTCAGGGAGTCAGGGAGATTGCTGCTATTTCAGGGAGTCTCCTGCAGAATGAGGGAGCGTAGGTAAGTATGTCCGAAGATTTGCACCCGATATGTACCACCAATCCGTCAGGTAACATAGTTTATGAGGTTGAAAAAAGACAATTTGTCTATTGAGTTCAACCTATTTGTTTTCAACTACTCTGTGCTATTTTCAGGACTAGTTCTATCTGTTTGATAAAGTTGGCTGTTGTGTTGTATTTTCTCATTTTATTATAACTATAGTACGTGATCTATCCTCCATAACTTTGTATATCCTTATCCATTAGGAAATTATCTAGGCCATTCTTTAAAGTATTGACCGAGTCTGCCATCACTACTCTCTCAGGCAGGGAATTACAAACTCGTATTGTCATTACTGTGAAAAAACCTGTGTGCGCAGGTGTGCACAGATACGTTGAAGTAATCTGTCCACACAAATTCCAGATCGACTCTTTCAGACAAAGGGCCTTAGTCAGGAATCACTAAGTTGCAAAATTTCAAATTGGGCGATTATCGGTTGACTGCGCATGCTCTGCAAACGCACTGCGCATGTGCGAAGATTGAAATGCGATTGCATTTGTGGGGAGTAGTTTGAAAAACGTAGGTGGGTCATGGCCGTTTGCTAGGCGTGTATCTGATGTCAGTTGCAATCAAATGCGATTAAAAACATGGCACTGGTGCAATAGCATTCTCATTATTGTGAGTAGCCCCCGGTCAACTGCAACTGTTGATGGTACTCTGTTTCTGCAACTGGATCGCAATTTTGCAAATGCAGATTTACGATGGCATCGGTGGGCGTCTTTTACCAGCCAGGGCAGCTCTTCACATGTGATTTTCAGCAGTAGCAGTTTTGAGACAATTGCAATGTCAGTCTCAATAACAATCCAACCTGAATAAGGTCTAAAGTCTTCTTATGAAAAAAATATCATGCAATTATTGAAAGAAATAACTTCAAAACAGATTACTACAAAATACATATTTTCAAACCAAATAATATCTTTGTATGCAAAAAAACAAACAACAAATATCAATTTGTATGAAAATAAGTCAAATGAATTGTGAGAATAGTATTCTCGTTTAGGGGTCTATTCATCATCACTTAATTGATAGCAAAGCAGGTTAAAATTACAGTTTTCACCTAATTTTGTATAAATGAAGTGTCAGCACCATTCATCAAAAGGTAACGCAGGAGATCTCGTAGCTACCTCCTGCTTAGTTTTCACTCCCGATCTGCCCCACTGTCCCCATACACCAGTGACGTGCACTCAGGGTAGGCAGTGGAGGCAGAATCTCACCTGTCATACACCATGTACTCCAGAGTTTTAACTATAAACATGATTAAAATAATACAACGAAGATATTTATAACTTCTAAATCTCAACTTTGTATTATTCATATCATGTTTGTATTTTTCTAATCATAAAAAAACTCACCACCAAATCATATATGTGTGTATAAATCAGGCTCTTATACTTACCAGTGCTTACACAGCCATTGACCTTACCGCACCTCACTGCCATACAGTAGTTACACTAGTATGGGGACCTAAATTCATCAAGCTCCGAAAATACAATATTTTTCGGACCTTCACTGTATAAACATTCGCAATCTCCAAATGGCAAGCAACCCCAGCTGGGAACGTCCGGCTCCTTCCGCTGGAGGTCACGAATGCGTGAACCCATGGTCACACATGCGCAGTAGCACTGCTTAATTAAACTACATTAGTATTAGTGGGAAGATTAGTAGGGAGAGTTGTTTATCGGATCAGCTGTCTCTGTTCCGGGGCAATGATGCATTGCTCTGACACCACCTGCGAATCGAAAACTTAATTGTCGGGGGCTGCCCGGCCCCGATAATTAGCATAATGCAAAGGCTCTTTAAACCTGTTATGCTATAATAAAATGGAGAGTGCAGCCTATTGGGCTGGAACTGCATTCCTTAAAAACATAGAATGTATATACTAACAGGAAAGGAGACTCCATTAGGATTTCCCTTTCTTACAATAGAAAATTCTAAATAATATCTAATACTCGTCATAATTGATGTTTACATATTGTTTACATATTATAAAGAGAGACAGGCTGAATATTCCGGTCATGTTTCTTCATAGGAACAGACATCATTGTAAAGTTCAGGATAGATTACAGCCTTCCAACTGCATGAAGTTATTATGACGGCATAATTATCTCAGCTAAAATTCATGGGGGGAGATTTAAATGTTTGAAAGTCAGTTGGGAGTCTGAAACAGACACCCAACCGACTTTTCAAACATTTGAATTCCACCCTTGTTGTCAATTTCTAATATGACAGAAGAATATTCTCAGTTCCCTTGACCGTCCTATATTTTGATGATATAATTTACCCCATTCAGCATTATTAGCAAGACATTAGATCTGTGGGACAACCCAGTAAAGTAACTCACCCTTTCTCTGATTCCTCCTCATGCCACTACAAGATATTGTAGTGCCCTGAGCGAGTGATAGAGAGCACCGGAGCTCTCACACTCCATATATTTTTTTCTATTGATTTTGTGCAATTTCTTTACTCATTAGCACATCCTATCCATATACAGGTTGAGTCTCCCTTATTCAAAATGCTTGGGACCAGAGGGATTTTGGATATCGGATTTTGCTGTATTTTGGAATAATTGCCTACCATAATGAGATATCATGGTGATGGGACCTAAATCTAAGCACAGAATACATTTATGATTCATATACACCTTATACACACAGCCTAAAGGTTATTTTAGCCAATATTTTTTATAACTTTGTGCATTAAACAAAGTGTGTATACATTCACACAATTCATTTATGTTTTATATACACCTTATACACACAGCCTGAAAGTCATTTAATACAATATTTTTAATAACTTTGTGTATTAAACAAAGTTTGTGTACATTGAACCATCAAAAAATAAAGGTTTCACTATCTCACTCTCACTCAAAAAAGTCCGTATTTCGGAATATTCCGTATTTCGGAATATTTGGATATGGGATACTCAACCTGTATAGAGATACTGTATATCTTCAGTGCTGCTGAGCTGACCTATCTGACCAGTATCCATCCACCCCAGTGCTGCTGAGCTGATCTATCTGACCAGTATCCATCCACTCCAGTGCTGCTGAGCTGATGTATCTGTCCAGTGTCCATTCACTCCAGTGCTGCTGAGCTGACCTATCTGACCAGTGTCCATCCACTCCAGTGCTGCTGAACTGACATATCTGTCCAGTGTCCATCCAATCCCGTGCTGCTGATCTGACGTATCTGTCCAGTGTCCATCCACTCCAGTGCTGCCGAGCTGACGTATCTGTCCAGTGTCCATCCACTCCAGTGCTGCCGAGCTGACGTATCTGTCCAGTGTCCATCCACTCCAGTGCTGCTGAGCTGACGTATCTGTCCAGTGTCCATCCACTCTAGTGCTGCTGAGCTGACGTATCTGTCCAGTGTCCATCCACTCCAGTGCTGCTCAGCTGACGTTTTTTTGTTCCTGCCGCCTAAACCCAACCCTCCCCCCCTCCCGCAGCCTAACTCTAACCCTCCCTGGGGTTGCCTAACCTTAACCCCCCACAACATAACCCTAACCCCTCCTGGGCCGCAGCCTAAACCCTAACCCCCCCAGCCCCATCCACCCCGCCCCAGCCCCATCACCCCCGGTTTATCTCTACGGCGGGCCAGTGGATGCTTCATCGGGTTTCTGGTAGTCGGGATTCCGGCAGCAGGGATTCCGGCACTAGGCTGGTGACCCCATTTGGGATGCTGGTGTCGGCATTCCAAGTAGTATCCATATTCCGGCATCGATATTCTGACTGCTGGGATCCTGGCCAGATACCATTTAATCAAATCCACCAGTGTATTCAGTCTGGCAGCCAAAGGCACGCAGCTCATAAAACAATTTTTTAATGTGGTTTATAATGTAAGACAAATATTTCCATAGTCACTAGGGCGTTTAAAAATTCCATAAAGACATGTCAAGTCTAATCACAGGTGGACTGCAAGTTGCAAAGAAGTACCATTTCAAAGATATGTATTATCTAGCCAATCCCACCTCACAATGTATCATATTTACGGTAATTTTGTAATTATAAAAGCAGAGAGTAATATGGCTTCTACTAAGAACATAACAGAGGTGGAGAAACGCATTCTCTTGGTCCTGTGTACTTTGTAAAGACCTGTGTTTAGGGGGGTCATTCCGACCTGATCGCTCACTGCAGTTTATCGCAGCACAGCGATCGGGTCGGAACTGCGCATGCGCCGGCGCCGCGGTGTGCCGGTGCATGCCAGCCCTCGTTGTCTAGCGATCGCCTCTGGGGCAGAGGCGGTCGCTGGGCGGGAGGGGGCTGGACGGCGGCGTGGTCCAGCCAACACAGGCGTGGCCGGACCAATGGGGGGGCGGGCCACGGCAGTTGTGCGACGTCACACGCAGCCGCTGTGACCCGGGGCAGCGAAGAGGTTTTCCCGGCCAGCCGCAGGTGCTGCGCTGTCCGGGAGTAACTCCTGAGATGCAAAAGCATTGCCGCTTTGCAATGCTTTTGCATTTCTGCAGGGGGGGGGGGGGGGCGGGGGGCGGCACTGACATGCGGGGCAGACTAGCCCTGTGCTAGGCATCCCCCCGCATGTCTGAGTGCCTGATCGTAGCTGTGCTAAATTTAGCACAGCTACGATCATCTCGGAATGACCCCCTATATGCTGTGGATTTGCTGACAGCATCATAAGTCTGGAGGTTGAACAGAGATTCCTTTGGGACATTCCTCTTGTCAGCTGCATGCTAGGTAAGATGGATTTGTGCACTCCTAAAAAGTAGACTGTCATCTACACACACAGAGCTGGATATTATGTGCTGAAACTCTGCAATGTGTTTATGTGGAGATTAACAAGCCTATATTACCACACTAACAAAGTTTTATGAAAGACTTAGCTTTATTATATTAATTACATCCAAAAGTTTTTACCAACAAGGTGATCGATAAATAAGATTATTATGCATGGCAAAAAAGGCTATAATAATCTGGATGAACATATGGACTAACCAGTAAAGTTCTGAGGAGGGTTCACATTATCTAACTTTTAATTAGTATATATTTTAGGTATTTTGCTTTTTAATATTTGACACCAACAGAATATATTGTTTTTAATTGCTTCTATTACAGAAATTGAATTCTGATATATGTATGTTTCTATGAATAAATAAAACAGTTTTTCATTTAGTTATACAGCAAATCTTTGGGGAACATAGTTCTCCAATTTTTTGTTTGTTTCTATACATTTTAGGTTAACAATTCCTCAATGCTTCCTCAATGGCTACATTGTCTGGGGATACATACGTGGAGCTGGCAGAGGCACTTACGCAATTAAATAAAATCCTCACTGACAATATCCAACTTTCCATTCACAAATGTAATCGTAAATATTACCAGTGGGGCAATAAACCAGGTCGTCTTCTTGCTAATGCGCTTCGTGCCCAGAGGGCGACTTCGTTCATTGGCAATATGAAAACCGACACTGGCTCTACCTGCTGTAACACCCTTGACATTGCAACTTGCTTCAAGCGATATTACTCGGCTCTATACAATCTGGATAGGCAATCTTTAGATGTTGTATCTTCTGACACATCTTGATTTAAGACCTACTTGACTATGGTTGCCTATCCTACTCTTCTGCCTGAAGATGGAGAGGCTTTGGAAAGGCCTTTTACTTTGCAAGATGTGGAACAGGTTATAGCCTCTGCACCTTCGGGTAAGAGTCCTGGCCCAGATGGCTGATTGTTTATTACAAAACATTTAGGGATACTCTGGCCCCTAGGCTCCTCCAAGCCTTTAACTCTATTTCAGCAGACACATATTTTTCAAACCAATCCTTAGAGGCTCACATCACAATAATACCCAAACATGGTAAAGACCCCTCGGTATGCTCCAGCTACATGCCCATTTCCCTGTTAAATGTGGACATCAAACTATTTGCGAAGTTGATGGCGAATAGACTAAGGGGGACATGTACTAAGCAGTGATAAAAGTGGAGAAGTGAGCCAGTAGAGAAGTTGCCCATAGCAACCAATCAGCATTGACATAACATTTCTAATTTGCATACTATACAATTGTATGGAGCAGCTGATTGGTTGCCATGGGAAATTTCTCCACTGGTTCACTTCTCCACTTTTATCACTGCTTAGTACATGTCCCCGTAAATGAGTTACTTCCCTCAAATATACATAATAATCAGGTTGGTTTTGTTCCTGGGTCTGAAGCAAAAGATAACACTCCTAAAGTCCTGAGCCTAATCCACTTGGCGTACACTTCCTACCATATTACTCTCCACTGATGCCGAAAAGGCTTTTGATATGGTTAGCTGGGGGTTTATGAGGTCTGTGTTGGAGCATATCAGTTTGGGTCCTGTGGCGCTTCATAGAATCATGACTAGAGTTCGAGTCAACGGATCATTGTCTGATCCCTTCTCTATCAGTAATGGAACTAGACAGGGCTGCCCGATGTCTCCGTTAATTTTTATTTTCTGCATGGAAACACTGGCCTGACCCATTAGGGCTAACAAGCTAATTTCTGGCATGATCGTAGGTGACACGGAGTATAAATTAGCCATGTTTGCTGATGATCTCTTGATGATACTTACTTACCCTACCTCTTCCCTCACTTCTCTAATGCGTGAATTGGATACTTTGGTAGGCTTTCCAACTTCAAGGTGAATATGTCCAAATCGACCACCCTAATGTCACTGTCACTGACCTAGGTTGGGGGTATTGTGAACTCGGGGGTTCTCCCGATGGTAGGGGAGAGGAACCACAGTTGGGTCGGAACAGGGATGGCTTAATATAGGTCTTCCTCATACAGGACTCTGACAGTAAAGCTTGGTGAAAATATTAAAGAACTTTATTGCAGGAAGAGAGCAACACAATGTCACATAGCAGCGAAGGAACGTATGGGGGAATGTCCAGGCCTATAGGAGAACTTGTAAGCAATGTTAAGGATTCCCGGAAAAGAAGTACTTGTGAGTGTTGGTACAAGATAATAATGACTGAAGAACTTGTAAGTGATGTTTTTAAAGATACTGGTGATTTGAAGAACTGGTGAAAGGTGTTTAAAGATTGATGATTTGAAACACTTGTGAGCGGTGGTTAAAGACACTGATGATTTGTATGACTTGAGAACGGTGACTAAAGATACTGATGATTTATAAAACTTGAGAGCGGTGGTTAAAGACACTGATGATTTGTAGAACTTGAGAACGGTGATTAAAGACACTGATGATTTGTAGAACTTGAAAGCAGTGGTTAAAGACACTGGCAACTTGCAAAACTTGGGAGCGGTGGTTAAAGACACTGATGATTTGTATGACTTGAGAGCGGTGATTAAAGACACTGATGATTTGTAGAACTTGAGAGCGGTGATTAAAGACACTGATGATTTGTAGAACTTGAGAGCGGCGTTTAAAGACACTGATGATTTGTAGAACTTGAGAGCGGCGTTTAGCCCGCAGCACACGCTGACTCCAAGAAGCACTGATGACTGGATTGCAGAGAAACACACCAGCCGCAGTATACGCTGAACTGTGCAGCAACTGGCACCTGGAAGTGCCGGAGACACTGGGATACGACTGCAGAGAGATACTTCGGGAACAAGAGCACTGGCATCCACGTCAGGGGAAAAGACGATACTCAGGCGCCGAGGCTCTGCCCGGCGTCTGACTTTGAATCTCGCGCCTCCACTGGATTGGCGGAACAGTCTGATGACGTCACCTGCTCCCCGCCCACGTGATGCCAGGTGTCATGGCGGCGCCCCTGCCCCGGGGAACCGCCGGGAGCCGCGCCAACCAGACGCTGGAGCCCGTGGACCACCGAAGGCGGAGGCCGCAACACAGACCAGCAGGCACGCAGGGGTAAGCGCGGTGAACGCCGCCTATGGCGTGTGACAGTACCCCCTCCTCCAGGAGTGGCCCCCGGACACTTTCCAGGTTTTGTTGGATGTCTGGAATGGAAAATCCGCACCAGTTGGGGAGCCATAACTTCAGTAGCCTTGACCCAGCTCCTCTCCTCGGGGCCAAAACCTTTCCACTCCACTAAATACTGTAGTTTCTTGTGAAGATAACGAGAGTCAAGAATAGCTTTGATTTCAAAGTCTGTTCCAGCTTCAGACTCTGCAGAGGTTGGCCTCTGGGACTTTAAATGGAACCGGTTTAAAATGAGGGGACGAAGGAGAGAAACATGATAGGAGTTTGGTATCTGGAGGTAGGAAGGCAATCCCAATTTGCAGACAACCGGATTCAGGACCTGTAACACGGGGTAAGGACCAATAAACTTTGGGGCGAACTTCATAGTGGGCACCCTTAACCGGAGGTTGCGGGTGGAGAGCCATACCCTGTCACCAACCTTGTATTGGGGAGCTGCTCATCGCTTCCTATCCGCAAAGAACTTATAGCGGCCGGAGACTCTCTTGAGATTAGCATGAACTCAACTCCAAATTTGACTGAAGTGCCGAAGAACATCCTCCGGAGGACAAATGGGTAATTCAGGAACTTGAGGATGGAACCCATAATTAATGAAAAATGGGGACTCACCAGTCGAAGAGTGGTACAGATGATTATGGGCAAACTCGGCCCATGGCAACAGTTCCACCCAATCATCTTGTGAGGGAGAGAGATAAACACGGAGAAAAGTCTCTAAATCTTGATTGACGCGTTCAGTTTGCCCGTTGGTCTGTGGATGGTAAGCGGATGAAAACTTGAGTTTTATTTGTAAGGCCGTACAGAGAGCTCTCCAGAATCTTCCAGTGAATTGTACCCCCCGGTCAGAGACGATTTCCTGAGGTAAGCCGTGCAGGTGGAAATGTTCTCGGATAAATAACAAAGCCAACTTGGGAGCTGATGGTAACCCGGTCAAAGGTACAAAATGTGCCATCTTAGAGAAACGGTCGATAATTACCCAGACAGTATTGTGACCCTTGGAGAGGGGCAATTCAGTGACAAAGTGCATAGAGATATGGGTCCAAGGCCTCTGAGGAATGGACAGTGGATGCAACAACCCCGCAGGAGGCAAACGAGGAATTTTGTGCTGAGCACACTGAGGACATGAGTTGACATAATCTTGAATATCCTTCCTCATAGTGTCCCACCAGTAAGACCTTCGTAGAAACTCCCACATCTTTTGAACTCCAGGATGACCGGAAAACTTGGAAATATGAGCCCACTGCAACAACCTTGGTCGAAATTTAGCTGGCACAGACATTCTCCCGGGAGGAGGACCCAGAGCAGTGGGAGCCGCCGACATAGAAACTGGACTGAGAATCAAAGCCTTCTCAGCAGAATTCTCCTCATCCGAAGCTGTTAAGGAACGGGATAAAGCATCAGCCTTGGTGTTAAAAGTCCCAGCCCGGTACTTAATGACAAACGAAAACCGAGTAAAGAAGAGCGCCCATCTAGCTTGACGGGGATTCAAGCACTGGGCCGTCTTGAGGTACAGCAAATTCTTATGATCAGTGAAAATTGTAATTAGGTGTTTAGCACCTTCCAAAAGATATCTCCATTCCTCCAAGGCAGATTTTATTGCCAAAAGTTCTTTGTCTCCAATGGTGTAATTCTGTTCCACAGGAGAGAATTTGCGAGAATGGAAACCACATGGATGTAACTTCCCATCTGAAGCGTACTGCGAAAGCATGGCACCTATGCCTACCGTGGAAGCATCAACCTCCAAAAAGAATGGTTTTGAAAAATCTGGTTGCTGAAGTACTGGAGCGGACATAAAGGCTGCCTTTAACTGAACGAACGCTGCTATAGCTTCGGAGGACCAATGACTTGGGTCAGAACCCTTCTTGGTTAGGGCAGTAATAGGTGCCACGATGGTAGAGAATCCCTTTATGAATTTCCGGTAGTAATTTGCAAAGCCCAGAAATCGTTGTACCGCTTTCAAAGAAAGAGGATGAGTCCAGTCCCGGATGGCAGTGAGTTTCTCTGGATCCATACGAAGCTCCGTGCCCGAAATGATGTAACCAAGAAATGGAATAGAAGAAACCTCAAAGGTACATTTGGAAATCTTGCCATAAAGATGATTCTCTCGTAATCGAAGAAGTACCTCTTTGAACTGTATTCTGTGCTCTGTGAGATTTTTAGGAAATATCAGAATGTCATCCAAATATACCACGACACTTAGGTATAGCATATCCCGAAAGACTTCGTTAATGAATCCCTGGAAGACGGCAGGGGCATTGCTGAGGCCAAACGGCCTTACCAGGTACTCGTAATGCCCATCCCTGCTATTGAAGGCCGTCTTCCATTCGTCTCCCTGTCGGATACGTATCAAATTATAAGCTCCCCTTAAATCAAGCTTGGTGAAAATTCGGGCTCCACGAACTCTATCAAAGAGCTCCGTAATGAGCGGCAAAGGATACTTATTCTTAATGGTGACATCATTTAGACCACGATAGTCAATACATGGTCTTAGCCCTCCGTCCTTCTTCTTCACAAAAAAGAAACCCGCCCCCGCCGGGGAGGTAGAGGGGCGGATGAATCCTTTCTGCAGATTAGACTTGATATAGTCCGACATAGCTTGGGTCTCGGGTAATGATAAGAGATAAGTGCGACCCCGAGGTGGCATTTTCCCCGGAATGAGCTCAATGGGACAGTCCCAGGGTCTATGCAGTGGTAGCAGATCTGCCGCTTGCTCCGAGAACACATCAGAAAACTCCCGATAGGCCTCCGGAATTAGCCCTTCATCTGACTTAGAAGATACACGGAGCGGATAGACAGGGGTGAGACAATTTGAAAGACAAAAAGGACTCCAAGATGTTATTTGTGTCGAACTCCAGTCGACATGAGGGTTGTGAAGTTTAAGCCAAGGAAGGCCAAGAACCAGATCGTGGGGCATCTCCCGAATCACTAGGAACTCCAGATGTTCTTGATGCAGAGCTCCCACTTGCAGTTTGATTGGTACTGTACAACTTGAAATCAGACCGTTAGAAATTTGGGTACCATTGATAGCAGTCAACGTAATAGGTCGTTCGACCGACCGTAGCTGAAAACCCAGATTCTGAGCACAGGAAAGGAAAATAAAATTTCCTGCAGCCCCTGAGTCCAGCAGAGCCTTAACGGGTTTGGCTATTGACTCGGAGAACAGAGACACGGAGAGTAAACAGTCCACTGACGGAGAAGGTTTAGAAGAAACCCCTAGCTCGACTCCTCCGGAACAAGCTAGGACTGCCCGTTTCCCGGACGAGACTTGCAAAACTTGAGAAAATGATCCGCGGCTCCACAGTAGAGGCAGAGTCTACCCTCACGACGACGCTGACATTCTTCTGGGGACAGCCGAGATCGATTAATCTGCATGGGTTCATCAGGATTTGGAATAACCGTTTGCTTAGGTGGAAAAGATCGGACCCTTGATCGATCTGACCGACTACATCCGCCACCTCATTCCTGCATGCGAAGATCCACCTTTACACAGAGCGAGATCAACTGTTCTAAAGAATCCGGCAAATCTCTAGTGACCAACTCGTCCTTTAGACGATCGGAGAGCCTGTTTGAAAAAAGGCAGCCCGAAGGGCATCATTATTCCAACGCAGTTCTGAGGCTATGGTCTGAAAATTAATCACATACTGTCCCACTGAACGAGAGCCTTGTCGGACACAAAGCAAGTCTGCAGAGGCAGCGGTCGTCCTGCCTGGCTCATCAAAGATCCTCTGGAATGACGCAATGAAATTGGTGTAACTAGAAACCAATGGATCAGATCGCTCCCATAACGGAGACACCCAATCCAACGCTGAACCCTCGAGCAAAGAAATAATGTATGCCACCTTGGACCGATCAGTAGGGAAGTTATGTGAAAGAAGTTCAAAATGTACCTCGCACTGATTGAGAAAACCACGGCAATTCTTAGGATTCCCATTATAGCGAGAAGGAGTAGGGAGCTGAAGGCGTGACCTGGTTCCAGAGGAGGACGGAACATTACTAGAAACAACCACTGGAGCAGGTACTGGAGCTGGAGCCAGTACTACTGAAGCCAGAGAAGTCTGAATTTGATCCAGCCGGCCAGACAATTCCTGGAGATAATGCATCACCTGGCCCTGTGCTGCTTCCTGACTTTGTACTCGAGAAATCAAGTCCTGGATGGTACTTGCCTCTGGGCTCCGATCCCTCGGGTCTATGGGGCCTGAGTATACTGTCACTGACCTAGGTTGGGGGTATTGTGAACTCGGGGGTTCTCCCAATGGTAGGGGAGAGGAACCAAAGTTGGGTCGGAACAGGGATGGCTTAATATAGGGCTTCCTCATACAGGACTCTGACAGTAAAGCTTGGTGAAAATATTAAAGAACTTTATTGCAGGAAGAGAGCAACACAATGTCACATAGCAGCGAAGGAACGTATGGGGGAATGTCCAGGCCTATAGGAGAACTTGTAAGCAATGCTAAGGATTCCCGGAAAATAAGTACTTGTGAGTGTTGGTACAAGATAATAATGACTGAAGAACTTGTAAGTGATGTTTTTAAAGATACTGGTGATTTGAAGAACTGGTGAACGGTGGTTAAAGACTCTGATGATTTGAAACACTTGTGAGAGGTGGTTAAAGACACTGATGATTTGTATGACTTGAGAGCGGTGACTAAAGATACTGATGATTTATAAAACTTGAGTGCGGTGGTTAAAGACACTGATGATTTGTAGAACTTGAGAACGGTGGTTAAAGACACTGATGATTTGTAGAACTTGAGAACGGTGGTTAAAGACACTGATGATTTGTATGACTTGAGAGCGGTGATTAAAGACACTGATGATTTGTAGAACTTGAGAGCGGCGTTTAAAGACACTGATGATTTGTAGAACTTGAGAGCGGCGTTTAGCCCACAGCACACGCTGACTCCAAGAAGTACTGGTGACTGGATTGCAGAGAAACACACCAGCCGCAGTATACGCTGAACTGTGCAGCAACTGGCACCTGGAAGTGCCGGAGACACTGGGATACGACTGCAGAGAGATACTTCGGGAACAAGAGCACTGGCATCCACGTCAGGGGAAAAGACGATACTCAGGCGCCGAGGCTCTGCCCGGTGTCTGACTTTGAATCTCGCGCCTCCGCTGGATTGGCGGAACAGTCTGATGATGTCACCTGCTCCCCGCCCACGTGATGCCGGGTGTCATGGCGGCACCCCTGCCCCGGTGAACCGCCGGGAGTCGCGCCAGCCAGACGCCGGAGCCCGTGGACCACCGAAGGCGGAGGCCGCAACACAGACCAGCAAGCACGCAGGGGTAAGCGCGGTGAACGCCGCCTGTGGCGTGTGACAGTCACAGCCCCTTCTGCTGTGGTGGCCGATTTGAAGTGTTCCTTCCCTTTTACTTGGAAAGCTTCCCATATTACAGATCTGGGTGTTCAATTGCCTCGGGATCTATCCCGTTTGATACCCCTAAATTTTCAACCTCTCCTCTGGACAATAAAATTGGATTACAGCAGATGGCACTTTAAACAGCTTTCTTGGCTTTCTTACTTTACTTCCTCCAGTCACTGCTGGTTCATATCCCAGTCTCCTGGTTTAGATCCGTACAATCACAAATCCAGCAATTCATTTGGTTCTGTAAGAGACCTAGGATCAACCGATCAATTTTGATGCGTCCTGTACGCTTTGGTGGATTTCAACTCCCAGATATAAAAATTATTATCATGCAATTCTACTTCATAGAGTCTTGGACTGGACCAGGAGCCGGGAAACTAAGCAGTGGGTGGAATTGGAGAGGGTATCCATGCAAAAATTTCTCCAAATTTTCCCATGGTTTCCCTTGTTACCCAGATTTATACTGACTCACCCAATTATTTCTCTCACGCTTTCTTTTTGGAATGGAGTGCGACGTAGGCCCTATGTTTCTTCAGAATTTGGCCCTCTGACATCCTTCTTGGCCGATTCTGAATTTTCTCCTGGACTGAATTTGTCACACTTTTGAGGTGGGTGGATGAGGACTCTTCAGGGTTGGTCAGCTGGTGACATCTGTAGGGGTAAAGCAATTTTCTGACATCAGACTTAAATGGGTAATCCCACAGACTGATTTTTGGAAATATTTGCAGGTGAGACATTTTCTGAATTCTGGTGGTAGACTTTCCCTAGCATCTAGAGAACTTACACCCTTCGAGAGGTTGTGTGTTGGACCTTGTGACCCTATCCATACACTATCTACTTTATATCAACTTTAAAAAAATACTGGCTCATTGACTCTCCCTTCCTTCGCTCAAGCATGGGAAAGAGACTTAGGGTTATTCTTACCAGATAGAGACTGGGAGACCATCTTTCTTAAAGCACATAGCAGTTCTGTGTGTGCACAAGTACGGGAAACTCAGTACAAAATCATGATGAGGTGGTATAGACACCCATCTCTTTTAAACGTTATGTACCCCACGGTCTCTGATAAATGCTGGAGATGTCACACTGCAGTTGGGACCATATTACATATCTGGTGGGAATGCCCAATCATTCAAACATACTGGAATGAGGTTATTAACACTCTCTCAAGACATTCTCAATATCCCTATTTCTCTGACTCCGGCCTTTTGGCTACTAAACCACTCTCCCACCACTCTGTCAAACTATAAAACGTCTTTCCTACGCCATTTAAATAATGCTGCGTGTGCAATAATAGCTACATTATGGCAGTCTCCTCGCCCTCCATCACGAAAAGCATGGTTTGCTAGGATTGATTATTATATGACTGTGGAAGATATACTCCTGACCTCGGTTGATAAATTATCTGAGTTTACAGCAACTTGGTTTCCTTGGCTTGAATACAAAGCCTCAACAATCTACAAAGACTACATTTCCTTGATGAATAACTTAAAATGACATAGCTTATTTTAGACAGCTTCAAGCTTTCTCATTATATTGTGTCTCCCCGAATCTGCTTTATTCTTTCTCCCTCTGGGGGTCATTCCGAGTTGTTCGCTCGGTAAGTTTTATCGCATCGCAGCGATTTTCCGCTTAATGCGCATGCGCAATGTCTGCACTGCGACTGCGCCAAGTAAATTTGCTATGCTGTTAGGATTTTTACTCATGGCTTTTTCATCGTTCTGGCGATCGTAGTGTGATTGACAGGAAATGGGTGTTACTGGGCGGAAACAGGCCGTTTTATGGGCGTGTGGGAAGAAACGCTACCGTTTCCGGAAAAAACGCAGGAGTGGCCGGAGAAACGGGGGAGTGTCTGGGCGAACGCTGGGTGTGTTTGTGACGTCAAACCAGGAACGACAAGCACTGAACTGATCGCAGATGCCGAGTAAGGTTGAAGTTACTCAGAAACTGCTACGAGGTGTGTATTCGCAATATTGCGAATACATCGTTCGCAATTTTAAGATGCTAAGATTCACTCCCGGTAGGCGTAGGCTTAGCGTGTGCAAAGCTGCTAAAAACGGCTTGCGAGCGAACAACTCGGAATGACCCCCTCTCTTCTCAATTCTGCTATTTTTCCTGTCTCTTTTTTTTTGTCATTCCCCCTGATTGCTAAGGATTCACTGTGATCACACTCTTTTCTTTTTGAAATACGGTTTACTGTGACGGTGAATGTTAGTTTGCTGAAGTGAACATGTTTACTTTAGGGGTCATTCTGACCCGTTCACTCGCTGCGTTTTAACGCAGCAGAGCGAACGGGTCCCTGCTGCGCATGCACCGGAGATGTAGTGTGCCTGCGCATGCGGGACGGCTGAAGGCCGTAGCAGGATAGCGATTGCCTCTGCCTGATTGACAGGCAGAGGTGATCGATGGGCGGGAGGGGGCAAAACTGCAGGGTGCAGTCGTGGCCGGACTGAATGGGGGGCGGGCCGCAGCGGCTGCTTGACATCATACGCCGCCGCTGCAGGCCAGGGATCGAGGAGTAGCTCCCGGCCAGCACGCTAAAGCTGCGCTGGCCGGGAGTTACTCCTGAAGTGCAAAGGCATCGCCGCTGTGCGATGCCGTTGCACTTCTGCGAGGGGGGCAGGACTGACATGCGGGCGGACTAGCCCCGTGCTGGGCGTTCCCCCGCATGTCAGGAAAGATGATCGAAGCTGTGCAAAATTTTGCACAGCTACGATCAACTCGGAATGACCCCCTTTGTTGTTCTTGCTGCGCCGAGACTACTGTACATCTTCGCAGACTGTTTGCTTCTTTTGATCGTTAAACTGTGATTCCTCTGTTTTGTCGATTCTTTCAATAAAAACAGAATATACCAAAAAAATGCTAGATTAAAAAAAAGGTAAATAAACCAGTACATTTGGGGGCATGGCTTGGCCGGGCATGCAGTAGGACGCAGGGAGCCGGAGCTCCGCTAACATCCTGAACAAATCTCCTGCTGCCCCAGGGTGTTAGTGGCCGCACAACGAGCAGCTGCCGTGGGAGTGTGTCCTAACCACGGGAAGCTGAGGATAACGTCTCCCGCTGCCGCACCGACAGGGTTCCTGACTTTTGCAGCTTGGGCACGCTGGGGAAGGGACCGGAAGTGCCGCCGCCATCTTCCACACCATGCATACTGGCGTCCTGTGCCCGCCGATAGAGGAGAAAGCCTGCAGCTGTGAGCAGGTACTGACTCCCGTACTCACTCCCCCTCACTCCCTGTCAGTCCCACCATCTCTCCTGCAGCTGCCCGCACAAGTATATAGTATGGGTACCTGGGAGCACAAGGAGACATATTTCAGTGCTGGGCACGGATGTAGCTGTGAGGAGTTGTGCACACCAGTTTGATAAGCTCCTGCGCTCTGCCATCTAGAGGCTTCTCGCACCTGATACAGACACGTACTCACTGGCTCAATTCTCATTTCTTCCTTATTGCTGCACTGACTTTGTAAGGATTTTGCGGTCTATCATAAACCCAGCGAGTCTGTGACGCAGGGCACTGTATATCAGTGCACATTAACCAGTGACTGTTCTGATTCTATCTGTCGAAGTCGAAAATATTACACCAGTGGCCTCTGTGTGGGCGCATCCTCCCCGTGCGTATGCATACATGCACGCTACGTACAATGGTTCACGAGCCATGCGTATTGGAGCATGGTATGAGTAAATACTAGAGATGAGCGGGTTCGGTTTCTTTGAATCCGAACCCGCACGAACTTCACTTTTTTTTTCACGGGTCCGAGCGACTCGGATCTTCCCGCCTTGCTCGGTTAACCCGAGCGCGCCCGAACGTCATCATGACGCTGTCGGATTCTCGCGAGACTCGGATTCTATATAAGGAGCCGCGCGTCGCCGCCATTTTCACACGTGCATTGAGATTGATAGGGAGAGGACGTGGCTGGCGTCCTCTCCATTTAGATTAGATTTAGAAGAGAGAGAGAGAGAGAGATTGCTGTGATACTGTAGATTAGAAGAGAGTGCAGAGTGCAGACAGAGTTTAGTGACTGACGACCACAGTGACCAGTGACCACCAGAGACAGTGCAGTTGTTTGTTTTATTTAATATATCCGTTCTCTGCCTGAAAAAAACGATACACAGTCACACAGTGACTCAGTCTGTGTGCACTGCTCAGCCCAGTGTGCTGCACATCAATGTATTGTATATAAAGCTTATAATTGTGGGGGAGACTGGGGAGCACTGCAGGTTGTTATAGCAGGAGCCAGGAGTACATGATAAATAATATTATATTAAAATTAAACAGTGCACACTTTTGCTGCAGGAGTGCCACTGCCAGTGTGACTAGTGGTGACCAGTGCCTGACCACCAGTATATTAGTAGTATTGTATACTATCTCTTTATCAACCAGTCTATATTAGCAGCAGACACAGTACAGTGCGGTAGTTCACGGCTGTGGCTACCTCTGTGTCGGCACTCGGCAGGCAGTCCGTCCATCCATAATTGTATTATATACCACCTAACCGTGGTTTTTTTTTTCTTTCTTTATACCGTCGTCATAGTCATACTAGTTGTTACGAGTATACTACTATCTCTTTATCAACCAGTGTACAGTGCGGTAGTTCACGGCTGTGGCTACCTCTGTGTCGGAACTCGGCAGGCAGTCCGTCCATCCATAATTGTATTATAATATATACCACCTAACCGTGGTTTTTTTTTCGTTCTTTATACCGTCGTCATACTAGTTGTTACGAGTATACTACTATCTCTTTATCAACCAGTGTACAGTGCGGTAGTTCACGGCTGTGGCTACCTCTGTGTCGGAACTCGGCAGGCAGTCCGTCCATCCATAATTGTATTATAATATATACCACCTAACCGTGTTTTTTTTTTCGTTCTTTATACCGTCGTCATACTAGTTGTTACGAGTATACTACTATCTCTTTATCAACCAGTGTACAGTGCGGTAGTTCACGGCTGTGGCTACCTCTGTGTCGGCACTCGGCAGGCAGTCCGTCCAACCATAATTGTATTATATACCACCTAACCGTGGTTTTTTTTTCATTCTTTATACCGTCGTCATACTAGTTGTTACGAGTATACTACTATCTCTTTATCAACCAGTGTACAGTGCGGTAGTTCACGGCTGTGGCTACCTCTGTGTCGGCACTCGGCAGGCAGTCCGTCCAACCATAATTGTATTATATACCACCTAACCGTGGTTTTTTTTTCATTCTTTATACCGTCGTCATACTAGTTGTTACGAGTATACTACTATCTCTTTATCAACCAGTGTACAGTGCGGTAGTTCACGGCTGTGGCTACCTCTGTGTCGGCACTCGGCAGCCCGTCCATAATTGTATATACCAGTGACCTAACCGTGGTTTTTTTTCTTTCTTTATACATACATACTAGTTACGAGTATACTATCTCTTTATCAACCAGTCTATATATTAGCAGCAGACACAGTACAGTGCGGTAGTTCACGGCTGTGGCTACCTCTGTGTCGGCACTCGGCAGCCCGTCCATAATTGTATATACCACCTAACCGTGGTTTTTTTTTCTTTCTTTATACATACATACTAGTTACGAGTATACTATCTCTTTATCAACCAGTCTATATATTAGCAGCAGACACAGTACAGTGCGGTAGTTCACGGCTGTGGCTACCTCTGTGTCGGCACTCCGCAGCCCGTCCATAATTGTATATACCAGTGACCTAACCGTGGTTTTTTTTTCTTTCTTTATACATACATACTAGTTACGAGTATACTATCTCTTTATCAACCAGTCTATATATTAGCAGCAGACACAGTACAGTGCGGTAGTTCACGGCTGTGGCTACCTCTGTGTCGGCACTCGGCAGCCCGTCCATAATTGTATATACCAGTGACCTAACCGTGGTTTTTTTTTCTTTCTTTATACATACATACTAGTTACGAGTATACTATCTCTTTATCAACCAGTCTATATATTAGCAGCAGACACAGTACAGTGCGGTAGTTCACGGCTGTGGCTACCTCTGTGTCGGCACTCGGCAGCCCGTCCATAATTGTATATACCAGTGACCTAACCGTGGTTTTTTTTTCTTTCTTTATACATACATACTAGTTACGAGTATACTATCTCTTTATCAACCAGTCTATATATTAGCAGCAGACACAGTACAGTGCGGTAGTTCACGGCTGTGGCTACCTCTGTGTCGGCACTCGGCAGCCCGTCCATAATTGTATATACCACCTAACCGTGGTTTTTTTTTCTTTCTTTATACATACATACTAGTTACGAGTATACTATCTCTTTATCAACCAGTCTATATATTAGCAGCAGACACAGTACAGTGCGGTAGTTCACGGCTGTGGCTACCTCTGTGTCGGCACTCGGCAGCCCGTCCATAATTGTATATACCAGTGACCTAACCGTGGTTTTTTTTTCTTTCTTTATACATACATACTAGTTACGAGTATACTATCTCTTTATCAACCAGTCTATATATTAGCAGCAGACACAGTACAGTGCGGTAGTTCACGGCTGTGGCTACCTCTGTGTCGGCACTCGGCAGCCCGTCCATAATTGTATATACCAGTGACCTAACCGTGGTTTTTTTTTCTTTCTTTATACATACATACTAGTTACGAGTATACTATCTCTTTATCAACCAGTCTATATATTAGCAGCAGACACAGTACAGTGCGGTAGTTCACGGCTGTGGCTACCTCTGTGTCGGCACTCGGCAGCCCGTCCATAATTGTATACTAGTATCCAATCCATCCATCTGCATTGTTTACCTGAGGTGCCTTTTAGTTGTGCCTATTAAAATATGGAGAACAAAAATGTTGAGGTTCCAAAATTAGGGAAAGATCAAGATCCACTTCCACCTCGTGCTGAAGCTGCTGCCACTAGTCATGGCCGAGACGATGAAATGCCAGCAACGTCGTCTGCCAAGGCCGATGCCCAATGGCATAGTACAGAGCATGTCAAAACCAAAACACCAAATATCAGTAAAAAAAGGACTCCAAAACCTAAAATAAAATTGTCGGAGGAGAAGCGTAAACTTGCCAATATGCCATTTACCACACGGAGTGGCAAGGAACGGCTGAGGCCCTGGCCTATGTTCATGGCTAGTGGTTCAGCTTCACATGAGGATGGAAGCACTCAGCCTCTCGCTAGAAAACTGAAAAGACTCAAGCTGGCAAAAGCACCGCAAAGAACTGTGCGTTCTTTGAAATCCCAAATCCACAAGGAGAGTCCAATTGTGTCGGTTGCGATGCCTGACCTTCCCAACACTGGACGTGAAGAGCATGCGCCTTCCACCATTTGCACGCCCCCTGCAAGTGCTGGAAGGAGCACCCGCAGTCCAGTTCCTGATAGTCAGATTGAAGATGTCAGTGTTGAAGTACACCAGGATGAGGAGGATATGGGTGTTGCTGGCGCTGGGGAGGAAATTGACCAGGAGGATTCTGATGGTGAGGTGGTTTGTTTAAGTCAGGCACCCGGGGAGACACCTGTTGTCCGTGGGAGGAATATGGCCGTTGACATGCCAGGTGAAAATACCAAAAAAATCAGCTCTTCGGTGTGGAGGTATTTCACCAGAAATGCGGACAACAGGTGTCAAGCCGTGTGTTCCCTTTGTCAAGCTGTAATAAGTAGGGGTAAGGACGTTAACCACCTCGGAACATCCTCCCTTATACGTCACCTGCAGCGCATTCATAATAAGTCAGTGACAAGTTCAAAAACTTTGGGTGACAGCGGAAGCAGTCCACTGACCAGTAAATCCCTTCCTCTTGTAACCAAGCTCACGCAAACCACCCCACCAACTCCCTCAGTGTCAATTTCCTCCTTCCCCAGGAATGCCAATAGTCCTGCAGGCCATGTCACTGGCAAGTCTGACGAGTCCTCTCCTGCCTGGGATTCCTCCGATGCATCCTTGCGTGTAACGCCTACTGCTGCTGGCGCTGCTGTTGTTGCCGCTGGGAGTCGATGGTCATCCCAGAGGGGAAGTCGTAAGCCCACTTGTACTACTTCCAGTAAGCAATTGACTGTTCAACATTCCTTTGCGAGGAAGATGAAATATCACAGCAGTCATCCTACTGCAAAGCGGATAACTGAGTCCTTGACAACTATGTTGGTGTTAGACGTGCGTCCGGTATCCGCCGTTAGTTCACAGGGAACTAGACAATTTATTGAGGCAGTGTGCCCCCGTTACCAAATACCATCTAGGTTCCACTTCTCTAGGCAGGCGATACCGAGAATGTACACGGACGTCAGAAAAAGACTCACCAGTGTCCTAAAAAATGCAGTTGTACCCAATGTCCACTTAACCACGGACATGTGGACAAGTGGAGCAGGGCAGGGTCAGGACTATATGACTGTGACAGCCCACTGGGTAGATGTATGGACTCCCGCCGCAAGAACAGCAGCGGCGGCACCAGTAGCAGCATCTCGCAAACGCCAACTCTTTCCTAGGCAGGCTACGCTTTGTATCACCGCTTTCCAGAATACGCACACAGCTGAAAACCTCTTACGGCAACTGAGGAAGATCATCGCGGAATGGCTTACCCCAATTGGACTCTCCTGTGGATTTGTGGCATCGGACAACGCCAGCAATATTGTGTGTGCATTAAATATGGGCAAATTCCAGCACGTCCCATGTTTTGCACATACCTTGAATTTGGTGGTGCAGAATTTTTTAAAAAACGACAGGGGCGTGCAAGAGATGCTGTCGGTGGCCAGAAAAATTGCGGGACACTTTCGGCGTACAGGCACCACGTACAGAAGACTGGAGCACCACCAAAAACTACTGAACCTGCCCTGCCATCATCTGAAGCAAGAAGTGGTAACGAGGTGGAATTCAACCCTCTATATGCTTCAGAGGTTGGAGGAGCAGCAAAAGGCCATTCAAGCCTATACAATTGAGCACGATATAGGAGATGGAATGCACCTGTCTCAAGTGCAGTGGAGAATGATTTCAACGTTGTGCAAGGTTCTGATGCCCTTTGAACTTGCCACACGTGAAGTCAGTTCAGACACTGCCAGCCTGAGTCAGGTCATTCCCCTCATCAGGCTTTTGCAGAAGAAGCTGGAGGCATTGAAGAAGGAGCTAAAAGGGAGCGATTCCGCTAGGCATGTGGGACTTGTGGATGCAGCCCTTAATTCGCTTAACAAGGATTCACGGGTGGTCAATCTGTTGAAATCAGAGCACTACATTTTGGCCACCGTGCTCGATCCTAGATTTAAAGCCTACCTTGGATCTCTCTTTCCGGCAGACACAGGTCTGCTGGGGTTGAAAGACCTGCTGGTGACAAAATTGTCAAGTCAAGCGGAACGCGACCTGTCAACATCTCCTCCTTCACATTCTCCCGCAACTGGGGGTGCGAGGAAAAGGCTCAGAATTCCGAGCCCACCCGCTGGCGGTGATGCAGGGCAGTCTGGAGTGACTGCTGATGCTGACATCTGGTCCGGACTGAAGGACCTGACAACGATTACGGACATGTCGTCTACTGTCACTGCATATGATTCTCTCAACATTGATAGAATGGTGGAGGATTATATGAGTGACCGCATCCAAGTAGGCACGTCACACAGTCCGTACTTATACTGGCAGGAAAAAGAGGCAATTTGGAGGCCCTTGCACAAACTGGCTTTATTCTACCTAAGTTGCCCTCCCACAAGTGTGTACTCCGAAAGAGTGTTTAGTGCCGCCGCTCACCTTGTCAGCAATCGGCGTACGAGGTTACATCCAGAAAATGTGGAGAAGATGATGTTCATTAAAATGAATTATAATCAATTCCTCCGCGGAGACATTGACCAGCAGCAATTGCCTCCACAAAGTACACAGGGAGCTGAGATGGTGGATTCCAGTGGGGACGAATTGATAATCTGTGAGGAGGGGGATGTACACGGTGATATATCGGAGGGTGAAGATGAGGTGGACATCTTGCCTCTGTAGAGCCAGTTTGTGCAAGGAGAGATTAATTGCTTCTTTTTTGGGGGGGGTCCAAACCAACCCGTCATATCAGTCACAGTCGTGTGGCAGACCCTGTCACTGAAATGATGGGTTGGTTAAAGTGTGCATGTCCTGTTTTGTTTATACAACATAAGGGTGGGTGGGAGGGCCCAAGGATAATTCCATCTTGCACCTCTTTTTTCTTTTCTTTTTCTTTGCATCATGTGCTGATTGGGGAGGGTTTTTTGGAAGGGACATCCTGCGTGACACTGCAGTGCCACTCCTAAATGGGCCCGGTGTTTGTGTCGGCCACTAGGGTCGCTAATCTTACTCACACAGTCAGCTACCTCATTGCGCCTCTTTTTTTCTTTGCGTCATGTGCTGTTTGGGGAGGGTTTTTTGGAAGGGACATCCTGCGTGACACTGCAGTGCCACTCCTAGATGGGCCCGGTGTTTGTGTCGGCCACTAGGGTCGCTAATCTTACTCACACAGCTACCTCATTGCGCCTCTTTTTTTCTTTGCGTCATGTGCTGTTTGGGGAGGGTTTTTTGGAAGGGACATCCTGCGTGACACTGCAGTGCCACTCCTAGATGGGCCCGGTGTTTGTGTCGGCCACTAGGGTCGCTAATCTTACTCACACAGTCAGCTACCTCATTGCGCCTCTTTTTTTCTTTGCGTCATGTGCTGTTTGGGGAGGGTTTTTTGGAAGGGCCATCCTGCGTGACACTGCAGTGCCACTCCTAGATGGGCCCGGTGTTTGTGTCGGCCACTAGGGTCGCTAATCTTACTCACACAGTCAGCTACCTCATTGCGCCTCTTTTTTTCTTTGCGTCATGTGCTGTTTGGGGAGGGTTTTTTGGAAGGGCCATCCTGCGTGACACTGCAGTGCCACTCCTAGATGGGCCCGGTGTTTGTGTCGGCCACTAGGGTCGCTAATCTTACTCACACAGCTACCTCATTGCGCCTCTTTTTTTCTTTGCGTCATGTGCTGTTTGGGGAGGGTTTTTTGGAAGGGACATCCTGCGTGACACTGCAGTGCCACTCCTAGATGGGCCCGGTGTTTGTGTCGGCCACTAGGGTCGCTTATCTTACTCACACAGCGACCTCGGTGCAAATTTTAGGACTAAAAATAATATTGTGAGGTGTGAGGTATTCAGAATAGACTGAAAATGAGTGTAAATTATGGTTTTTGAGGTTAATAATACTTTGGGATCAAAATGACCCCCAAATTCTATGATTTAAGCTGTTTTTTAGTGTTTTTGGAAAAAAACACCCGAATCCAAAACACACCCGAATCCGACAAAAATAATTCGGTGAGGTTTTGCCAAAACGCGTTCGAACCCAAAACACGGCCGCGGAACCGAACCCAAAACCAAAACACAAAACCCGAAAAATTTCAGGCGCTCATCTCTAGTAAATACGGTAGCATACGCATTCGCATAGAAGAGCCACAAAGACATATTCAATATTTTATCCACATAGTGCATAATTTACACATAGTCTACACACACCACACCAGCAAGTTACATTTACTCAAAGGGCAGAACAATAGAGATATCCAGCTTTACAGGATGTGTGGGGACAGAACCAGGTTAGGACTTAGTGTTTGGTATCCAGATGTGCAGTATTTCGAGACCAATATTCTGATTGTTATGTGCAGTTAATCGTATGTTTCTGCGCATAGCTATGCGCAGAATTGTAATATTCATAAATACTGTAGTTACTGTCAGTGTCGGACTGGGGCATAAAGGGCCCACCTGGGAATGCAATGGTAGGGGCCCATGTTTAGGGGTGTGGTCAGTCTCCAGAGGGGGTGTGGCCAGCCGCTACATTGGTTTGCCTAACCATTAGTGAGTGCATGGGCTGGGCGCCTTGACAAATATATAAATACTGCTAGTACATGCATGATAATGTACTAGACAAATATTGGCAATGCACTGTAAAGAATACATCATAGTCCTGTGCAGTATAATGTAACATATGTATAATAATTAATTAAAGAACACAGTCTGGAACCTGATCCCTAGAGGAGGAGGAGGGCCCCCAGGCAGCGAGGCCCACCGGTGGTTTCCCCTGCACCCCTTTGGGCCAGTCCGACACTGGTTACTGTACTCATGATATTTGGCGGGAACCCGGTGGTGGAGACCTGCAAGCACACCTGGACCAAGCATTGCCCACTTATTCAAACCAACCTATGACCCCTCATGTACTGTAAATGACCTGCCCCTTGACCTATGGAAGAAGAGCTTACATTTCCTTTGTATTGTATTTTGGACCCACTGTATAAAAGAAAGGCCTCCTGGCCGGCCTCAGTCTATTCTCTGAAGGTCATCTTGCTAAGACTGACTGAGGACCGAATACGGGAAGCGCTGGCGAACAAACGTATGTATTATTGGTTGTAGCCTCTTCTCTGTAATATTGTATCTTCTGTGTATATCTTTTTGAGTAAATACTGTTGGTGCGTAGGACCACAACATAACATATAACTACTGGTGTTTCATTCCATTCCTGTTCAGGGTATAAGGTGTATCCAGCCACACGTGTCGCTGCATTGTGCGTACAGCGTGTCGGAGTGTTTACACAACGGGCATACACAACATAAAGGTTTATCGTATATGCTTAGTGGCCGCAGCGCCCCGAACCCATGTGTAATAAGGTACTGCTTCTTCCTGTAAGTTAAACAAACTTAACATATCTTACATTGGCCGCTGCAACCAGCCAGCATGGTTAAATCGGGCAACTCAGCTGCAGCTATATTCGAAAAATATGGTAGAGGCTCACAATCTCCCTAGCAACCGCCTGCTGTTTCTACCCTACCTGCATTGCCATTGGGAGTTCCTCCTGCTGGCGCTACAGTCTACTCAACAGATTTTATTGGCTATTACGGCGTCAGAGCAGAGAGTTACGGATAATATTGGACAGGTCCAGTCTGACATTTCCCTGATTAGGCATGACATGCAAAAAGAGAGGATAGGGGAGGCTGAACAACGCATCTCTGACCTAGAAGACCTTGCTAACCCTCTCAAAACCAAGGTCTCAGATCTGTCTTCTCAAATGAGGTTCAAGCTAAGCTTTCGAACATTGAAGGACGCCTGAGACGTAATAACGTGCGCTTTGTAGGCCTACCAGAGCGAGCAGAGGGCCCTTCTCCTGAAAAATTCCTGGAGGACTGGCTTTTAAAGTTATTTGATAAGGCGGAATTTAACCCTCACTTTACTGTTGAACGAGCCCACCGTCTCCCCTTTCGGCCTCCTCCCCCGGGTGCGCCTGCACGTACGTTTATAGCTTGCTTCCTCCACTACAAAGACCGGGATGCAGTCCTCCGTTTAGCCAGAGTTCATGGTCCTTTGAAATTTGGTGTCGGTGTACCCGGATTTCTCATTGGAGGTCCAGAAAACACGGGTACAATGTCTTAAAGTCAAGAAACTGCTGCAAGACCAAATTCAATATTCCATGCTATTTCCAGCAAGGCTCAGAGTGATTCACAATGGCATTATGCACTTCTTTAACATGGCTCAGGAGGCTGAGGCATGGCTAGAGAGAGAGAGCCTCTGGCTCCTAATTGAGGACTCCTGTGGTGACTATGTTTCATAATATGTGTCTTCATTAATTTTTCTTCCTGGTTTTGTATTTTGCTCATTATTGATTACTATCAGGTACGCATTACCCACTGGCGAATAAGCATTTAGCTGCTGCACCCGGGCTGATATCCGCCTGCGGAGCTGCATGCCAGGAAATAGTTTATAGGGGTTTTCTCTTTTCTTCTAAACCTCTGTACCCTTGGGTTTATAATTGCTTAATTTCTCTTTGTTTGTTCTTTTTGTTAGGTTATCGGTTAAGGGGATCCAAGTGTATCTAAGTTTAAATGGATATACCGGGTGGGAGACGGGTGGGTTTTTAGTTTGTTATTTTCTTTACGTACATGTCTGGGTCGCATAAATTTTGTATTTGGTATTTCCTAGGTTACAATGCTTTCGGATTTACTGAATTGACTTGGTTATGTACAGTATAAATATGTGCGAGACTTGACCACATATATTTGCCACGTATATTTGCCATGGTTGCTCATTGGGGGTCATTCCGAGTTGATCGCTCGCTAGCAGTTTTTAGCAGCCGTGCAAACGCTATGCCGCCGTCCACTGGAAGTTTATTTTAGTAGCAGAAGTGCGAACGAATGTATCGCAGAGCAGCTACAACGTTTTTTTGTGCAGTTTCAGAGTAGCTCAAAACCTACTCAGCGCTTGTGATCACTTCAGACTGTTCAGTTCAGACGTCACAAACCCACCCAGCGTTCGGCCAGCCACGCCTGCATTTTTCCTGGCACACCTGCATTTTACCGAACACTCCCTGAAAACGGTCAGTTGACACCCAGAAATGCTCACTTCATGTCAATCACTCTACGGCCACCAGTGCGACTGAAATGCTTCGCTAGACCCTGTGCAAAACTACATTGTTTGTTGTGCTTGTACAACGCGCGTGCGCATTGCGCCGCATACGCATGCGCACAACAGACTTTTTTTGCCTGATCGCTGCGCTGCAAACAAATGCAGCTAGCGATCAACTCGGAATGACCCCCATTGTACTTACACCTGTGGATTTGCACTGTGCGGGAAGGGCATGGTGCTTCTTTAACTCCTATGCCTCATTATATATTGTGGATCCATCTTCTGTTGAACAGGTTCATGTGCACCAATGGCTGTAGACACACAGGGGCTCTGCATGCTCGGTTGGGATGTGCGTGGCCTCAATGATCGAATTAAATACACATTGGTTTTGACACAGGTGATGAAATATAAGGCTGATATTGTCTGCCTTTCAGAGACCCACTTAACTGGCTCAAAGACCTTGGCTCTCAAAAAACCCTGGGTGAGCCCACGTTTTCTAATAATGCAAGGTCCTCGTAAAAAAAAAAAAACCCGTAAATTTTCATTTGATACATAGCTAAATTGATCAATATGGCCAATATGTTTTTTTAAGAGCATATTTTAATCGGGTACTTATTTATGCATCTCCTTGCAGTGTATGTTCCCCCTCCTTATAGTAATGAGGTCTTGTGACACGCTATGGCATTTGTGGCCACTTCTCCCTCTGCTCCTATTCTATGTATTGTGGACTTTAACAATGTTTTAGATCGGTCGCTGGACAGGTGGAGTGAGATCCCGAGTGTATCCCCGGAGCTCCCTACATCTCCTACTCCGTTTGCCAAGTTGTTGCAGGAACTGGGTTTACTAGACATATGGAGAACCAGGCATCCATCCACGTTACAGTACTCCTGTCACTCGGCAAGTTTTCACACCTTTTCAAAAATAGGTCTGGCCTTAGTTTCTCCTGACCTAGTCCCTAAATTGACAGACTTTCAATATTTGCCAAGAGGCATTTCGGATCACTCCCCTATCATGGTACTGTAGATTACGCACCGTCACAGGGTGCCAGGATGTGGAAACTTAACCCGTTCTAGTTAACTCTACTGGCTAATGACTCCGTTATGACTGTGGAGTGGAGGGAATTTGTGCACCATAATGCCTCATATGAGGACCCTTTAATTAAACACGACGCCTTTAAGGCCACAATGCGGGGATCCTTTATTCAGCAAATTGTTAAAGTTAAAAAGCATGCGAGGGAGGAGGAAAACAGACTAGAAAGGGCCTGTAATAACACTGAGAATTTATACTTAGCGGTCAGTACCCCTGAAAATAGACTTAGATGGGATGTGGGGAGGAAGGCATGGAAGCAAGCTGCTCTTCTCAAAACATGCCCAGTACTCCCAAGCAGATACTGCTGGCAGTTATCTGGCCTACTTATCCAGGGGTGAAAGAGAGAGCACTTCTATACAACAGATGAGGGACCCTCAGGGGTATATGCAATTGCGGTCGAATTGACGCGAAAGTCGAAAAACGGGACATTTTCTACAAAAAAAACCATGTCGAATTGGATTCGTCAATGCAATACAGTACTTTTCGACAAAATATCTTCCGTTTCAGATTCAACTTTTTGCAAATCGACATTTTCAAAATTCGACATGTCTGCAATGGTCAAAATGCGGCTTTTCGACAAAAGTATATTCAATTGAAGAATGACGATTCGACAACAGTGCTTTTCAACAGCAAATTCGTCATTTTCAGTCCGGCTCACTTTGCTGGCGGGGTCTAATAAAAATTTTTTTTTAAATGTTGTTTTTTTTGCTTTTTGGATTGCTAATAGCATATCTATTTATATTTGAAGGGATTATCTACTTGGTTTGTCTTTTTTTGACTCACAAGTATTATTTAATTTATTTTTTAAAAGAATATTTTTTTCTTCACTCTGCTGAGGGAAATGTACCCATGATTCCACAGTTTTACCCAGGATACACTCCTGCAAAGCCCCTCCTATCTCCTCACTCCCGGTTTTTTGAGACTTCTAGGGAGAAGGAGACATTACAGTCAGCTCTCTTGTGGAATCGTTTTTTTAGGACAATCCCTGCGTTTTAACTCATTTATATCCTATTTTTGTACTGACTACAATAATGGAGCCTTTTTCTGACCAGATTGTGATGTTCATGGTGGCTGCAAGCATGGAGGAAGCAAGGGTTGGTGGACATCAGGATCAAGGTCAGCAAATGTCTGCATTGGGTGAGCCAGTATTGCAGGTTTCATTTCCACGTCCACGCCAGTATCGCACTAGGCGTGAACTGGAGGATCTCAGCGAGTTCGAGGTGATTCAAAATTATCGCTTATCGACTCGCGACATATATTCGCTGTACGCTCTGTTGGAGGCCGACCTGGAACCTCGGGCACGGACCAATCGCGCAGTCAGCGGTTTCCAGAAACTGCTGGCTACGTTACATTTTTTGGCGTCAGGCACATTCCAGCCTACACTGTCTCAAACATGCGGTTTTTCACAGTCGACACTGTTGCGCTGTATAACCCAGGTCATTAGGGCTTTCCGCAAATTGACGATCCAGTTCATCACATTTCCAGAGACGGACAGCGGATGTCGTGAGATCAAATTAGGCTTTTTTACCAAATACAATTTTCCCAATGTTCTGGGCGCGATTGACTGTACCCACGTGCAGATCAGACCGCCACGGAATTCGGAAGAATGTTTTCGGAACCGAAAACATTTCCATTCCATGAATGTACAGGCGGTCTGTGATGTCAACATGAAATTTTTGAATATTTTTGTGGGATTTCCTGGATCGTCTCACGACTCCTTCATCCTAAATCAGTCATCGCTGTTTGAGAAGTTCGAAACAGGAAACATGCCGGGTGGCTGGCTGTTAGGTATTTATTTTAATTGTTTTTATTTTTTTATTTTTATTTTTAAATTTATTTATTTATTTTTATATTACCCACCATTTTTTTCTTTTCCATAGGCGATGCGGGTTATCCCAACAAATCGTGGCTCTTGACCCCATTGTCTAATCCTGTTGGTAGAGCATAAAAACGTTACCAAGAGACACACAAAGCATCGAGGCAAATAATTGAACGTGCCTTCGGTGTACTTAAAAGCCGGTTTCGATGTTTAGACACTTCCGGTGGTGCTCTTTTGTATTCACCGGGAAAGGTTTGTGGCATGGTAAATGCATGTTGTATTTTACACAACATATGTGTCGCAAACCGTTTGCCGGTGACTCTTCGTCGCAGTGCTTTCCGACGCGGGAACCGTTCTTCTGCTCTACCGGTGGGTATGGACGAAGGAGATGATTCCCGACGGACATTGATCCAAAGCTTTTTTTCCACTGCCTGTGAGTATACTTGTAACATTTGTATTATCGTGTAAACTGAGATTGTAATATTCTAAAAAAAATCTTTATTTATGTATTTCAGAGTTTTACGTCCTGTTGACGCACCTTCCCAGGCCTGTTTTCCAAGTTTTGTCCTATTGACGACCTGTTACCCCCTGTTTTCTCCTGTTGTTGGGTTGCCGCAAATATTGGACCCGTTATCCAAATGTTCCATGGGCGACCTACTTGTGATGTGGACCCGAACCTCCGCCATGTAGCAGACAACCCCCCTCAGGTGAGATGTATTGCCCAAAACTGCCTCTTGTCCAAGTCACCCCGGCGTGTCCCAAGTGCAGCCCTCCGGCATTTGCAAAACTGCACATCCAATTATGCCCTGACAGCAATGCTTACGCTGCGACAGGGAATGTTTGGATGTGTAGTTACGCAAGTGCCGGAGGGTTGCATTTGGGGCCGCTGTAATCTGCTTGTGTCGTGTTGCTTGTACCTTGTCTTTTCCATACCAGGGGTACACTATTACCAATAGCTGGAACCTCATACTATTCTCTTCGACAGGTCTTGCGGAGTATCCTTCCCAAGTGGCGTGGATGTGAAGAGACACGACATTTCCCCTGATGTTCCATGGATGACCTACTTGTGATGTGGACCTGACCCTCCTCCATGTAGCAGACAACCCCCCTCAGGTGAGATGTATTGCCCAAAACTCCCTCTTATCCAAAGTCACCCCAGCATGTCCAAAGTGCAGCCCTCCGGCATTTGCAAAAACTGCACATCCAATCATACCCTGACAGCAATGCTAACGCTGCGTCAGGGAATGTTTGGATGTGTAGTTAGGCAAGTGCCGGAGGGTTGCATTTGGGACAAAGGCCGCTGTAACCTGCTTGTGTCAAAAAGTGTTGCTTGTACCTTGTCTTTTCCATACCAGGGGGACACTATTACCAATAGCTGGAAACCTCACACTATTCTCTTCCACAGGTCTTGCGGAGTATCCTTCCCAAGTGGCGTGGATGTGAAGAGACACGACATTTCCCCTGATGTTCCATGGGCGACCTACTTGTGATGTGGACCTAACCCTCCGCCATGTAGCAGACAACCCCCTTCAGGTGAGATGTATTGCCCAAAACTCCCTCTTGTCCAAAGTCACCCCAGCATGTCCAAAGTGCAGCCCTCCGGCATTTGCAAAACTGCACATCCAATCATGCCCTGACAGCAATGCTTACGCTAGGTCAGGGAATGTTTGGATGTGTAGTTACGCAAGTGCAGGAGGGTTGCATTTGGGGCCGCTGTAACCTGCTTGTGTTGTGTTGCTTGTACCTTTTCCTTTTCCATAGAAGGGTGACACTATTACCAATAGCTGGAACCTCATACTATTCTCTTCCACAGGTCTTGCGGAGTATCCTTCCCAAGTGGCTTGAATCCCCATGGATGAAAAGGGACACGACAGTTCCCCTGCTGTACCATGGGCGACCTAACACAATACCACTGCATCTCATATTTAACATTGTATTTACTAATAATTTAAATAAAAACCACAGAAAACTTCTCATTTTAAAAATTTATTGAAGAAATATATAAAATTGAATTTTATTTTTTAAATAACAAATGAAATGTAATAAAACAAAAAAGTAGTTTGTTCTTCTTTACATTCTTTTCTTGTGTAGATATCTGTGGGGGAAAAAACATATTAAGTAAAGACACTAATGATGTCATGTTCATTCCTTTCCCAAGAACATTTGTGGAACAACACAGCCCAGCATGACCCATTGCTGGGTTGTTTGGTTCCACAAAGGCAGGCGGTCCAAAGTGGAATAGTGGTGTCAGTGGTCAGCACTTTGACACGCCTGCACTTGTGGAACCACACAGCCCAGCATGACCCATTGCTGGGTTGTTTGGTTCCACAAAGGCAGGCGGTCCAAAGTGGAATAGTGGTGTCAGTGGTCAGCACTTTGACACGCCTGCACTTGTGGAACCACACAGCCCAGCATGACCCATTGCTGGGTTGTTTGGTTCCACAAAGGCAGGCGGTCCAAAGTGGAATAGTGGTGTCAGTGGTCAGCACTTTGACACGCCTGCACTTGTGGAACCACACAGCCCAGCATGACCCATTGCTGGGTTGTTTGGTTCCACAAAGGCAGGCGGTCCAAAGTGGAATAGTGGTGTCAGTGGTCAGCACTTTGACACACCTGCACTTGTGGAACCACACAGACCAGCATGACCCATTGCTGGGCTGTGTGGTTCCACAAGGGCAGGCGGTCCAAGGTTTCTTGAATATATACATTGAAACATGGCTTTACTCACCTTGGTACGCACAACACGAACTATGCCGTCCACTTCAATTTTCCACCCAATCCTATGAATAAGCCAAAAACAAACACTAGTGAATAGTAAATTCACACAACAGTGAAAGCCTATTGTACACCAATACAAAAAGGATTTTTTTGGTTAAACAAAAAGTGGTATCAGAATAGCTCTTTGGCCCATCATACATGTAGCCACAAGGAGCTTTCATCCGTTACCACACGCGCCCGCATACATGCCCGCGCATGTATGCCTAGACATAAAGCTCCTTGGTAGTACACGGTCACGGGTGGGGGAGCCCAACACATATAAAACAATAGTAAGAAGAAAAAAAAACTAATGGGAGGGGGAGAAAGGGATACATGAAAAACATAACAGTAAATAAAACAATACGACCGGGCTTATGGTGGTTGTCCGTCCGGATCCTCGTCTTCCTCCTGATGGGGCGTCGATGCCCTGGGCGGCTGGGGAGTGAGTTGACTTGGCCTCGGTGCCTGTGCGGGTGTAGATGTTGCGGCCGGTGTTGGTGGTGGAGGCATCTGGTGGGTGGGGTACATCCCTGTATATCCTTGGTACAGCTGTGACCGTCTATACCAGGTTGGTGGTGGAGGAAGGGAAGGAGGCGTCCATGTGGCTTGTGATGGCGGAAGTGGTGGATCACCAGCGTGTTGATGAGCTGGCTCTGGGAGCTTATCGTACATCATCTGCAGTGTGGTTGCGATGATCTGTTGGCTGGCTGCCGAATGTCGTTGGCTCTCCGACATGTTGTTAACGCTGTGTGCCAGGCATGATGTGTTCTCCACCAGCCCGTTCATGGATGTGGCCAGAATGTGAAGGATGTCCATAGTCTCCCTGTGATCTTCTCTTCTGGTCTTTTGCATTTCGGCCGTGCTGTCGGCATGAGCCTTTTGCATTTCAATCAGACTGTTTGCCATCTTCTCCATTGTCCTCTCAATGGCGTCCAGTCTGGTTCCAACGACACTCGTGTAAGTATCCTGGTGGGAAGTAATCTGGGATGCCAGGGTGTGTACCCTCTGAACATTTGAGGGATCCTGCCCTTCCTGTACGTCTGCCACCAATTGCATTTGTGCAGCTGAAAAGAAAATTAGAAATTATTATACACATTCATACATTTGTTTGAAGGCTCACAATTCGATATTTACTTACACAGGGATGTAGAAACAGCAGGCTGCTGCACTTCCACCTCGTCATCCTCTGACGAATCCTGTAGGAGATCCGGCCTGTAGAAGGGACCAATCCCCGATGCAAGTCCTCTGCTGGTCCGTGGCACCTCTGTTTGCAATAGAATTTTTTTTTTTTAAAGTTAATAAACTATACAAAACTGGTGCACCACCCCTCCCATCTCCCCCCAAAAAAGTAAATACAAACCTTCTCCATCCTGAGGTGCCGCTGCTCCAGGAGCTTCGCTTGTCCTCAATTCTGGAGACTTTTCAAAGGTCCGGCTGGATACTTCTGCATGGCTGTCTTCAAACCCAAGAAAAGTCTCATCCGTTAACTCTGTAGACTCAAACAGTTCGGGTGATGGGTCCACAAGGGTAGTGTCTTGTTGAGGCTCTTCGGTCACAGTCCCAGAGCTCCTGGAGAGATGACGATCTGGTGATGGCCTGCGCGCAGGAGATGTAGTTTGGCGCCCATCTGGTGGTGTGGTCGCCGACGGTGTCTGGCGCACAGGTGACGTTCTGCGCGCTGATGTCTGGTGCGCAGGTGATGGTCTGCGCGCTGACGACGTCTGGCGCGCAGGTGACTTTCTGCGCGATGACGATGTGTGGCGCGCAGGTGATGATCTGCGCGCTCCCGATGCTTGCTGCGCAGGTGATGGTCCGCGCGCTGCTGTCGATGCCTGCTGCGCAGGTGATGGTCCGCGCGCTGGCGATGTCCTGCACGCAGGTGATGTCCTCTGGGCAGGCGTGTCTGTGGGAAAAAAAACACATTAGCAAATACTAAAAAATAAAAAAAGGTTTAGTACAGCTCATCTGAATGTATTCTTACCATCAGGCCTCCTTTTGGACTGCTTGTCTCCCGCCGTCTTCCATCTTCTGGGCGGTTCTTCCTCCTTGGGAAAGCCAGCAGGACGGCTAGAGTCCACACCTCCGCGAACTCCTTCGACCATGGCAGGGTTCATGCGCCTTCTAATAACGTTCTCCCAGGGTAGCCACTTCAGATTGAGTGCCGGACCACCTCCCGTAGCTGTCTCATGTTGGCGCTGAATCTCCATCTTCTTCTTGGTCTGTCTGCGGCAATCACTGTACCGCTTCATGCAGTTTCTGGTGCTCCGGCGGTTTCCAGATACTGCAGTGACTTGTCTCGCGATGGCATCCCAGATGTTTCGCTTGGTCTTAGCTGCTGTGGTCTGTGCCCTTGGTCCATACAGAACGTCATAGGACCTGTCGACGCCATCCACTAGGGCACAGTTTTCCGCCTCAGTGTATCTGGGTCCACGCGGCTTCTTCGGTCCTGCATCTTCACCAGAGGCTTCCTCCTCCGACTGCTCCTCTGGCTGGCTTCTTGCCTTTAGGGATTAAAAAACAAACAAACATGCATTTACTAAGATCGGTATGTACCTGTGAGTGTCAGTATCCCTGGCAGTGCGCAAACATACCTGTAGGTGTTCATGGCAGTGCGCAAACTAGGGTGTGTCAAGTTGGATGCTATTGTGTCTGCAGGTGTTGTCAGTATTTACCTTTCTAGGCTTTTTCTTTTTCTTTGACTTCTCCATTTGGTCCCTTGACGACCGCGGCTGGTCACTGCATGCCTGGTCGGTCGTATCCTCCTCCTGGGTCGGCTCCCACTCCTCGTTGCTATGCAGGGACAGTTCTTCTGAGGGATCGGGCCCGCTTGTCCCTGGACATCTCTGTTGTAAAAAGAAAAAATATATATTTTTACAAATTTAACACACATTACAAAATTACATGCAACCACACGTCATGCTGCTGGGACCCTAGTTCTCAAGCAGGACCAAACACATACATAAAAAAACAGCCAAATAAGCCAAAACCCCCGTACAAGCATCCCTGCACATACTGGAGGTCAACAATGGCTGACACACACAAAATGGCTGACACACACAAAATGGCTGACACACACAGTCAACCCAAAGAAGCCAAAAAGCATCCCTGCACATGCTGGAGGTACACCAGTGCTAAAATAGGAGCAAAAAAACATGTTTGGCAAACAAACGACATGACATGTCGACCGCATGGCCGACACAAACACGCTCAAAGTCACCCCAAACAAGCCAAAAAGCATCCCTGCACATGCTGGAGGTACACCAGTGCTAAAATAGCAGCAAAAAAACATGTTTGCCAAACAAACGACATGACATGTCGACCGCATGGCTGACACAAACACGCTCAAAGTCACCCCAAACAAGCCAAAAAGCATCCCTGCACATGCTGGAGGTACACCAGTGCTAAAATAGGAGCAAAAAAACATGTTTGGCAAACAAACGACATGACATGTTGACCGCATGGCCGACACAAACTTGCTCCAAGTCACCCCAAACAAGCCAAAAAGCATCCCTGCACATGCTGGAGGTACACCAATGCTAAAATAGGAGCAAAAAAACCTGTTTTAGCAAACAAACGACATCACATGTCGACCACATTGATACCGACACGCACTAAAATCACCCCAAACAAGACAAAAAACATCCCTGCACATGCTGGAGGTACATCAATGCAAAAGCATGACCAAAAAGTAATCTTAAGAAGAAAAAAAAACACGTGAAAAACTACCCCAAAACACAAAACTCTCAAAACAAATGCAGCAATACAAGCAGGAGCTATACACATACCTGCACACATATATATACATACCCCAAACACCCCAAAGACATACCCCAAACACCCCATGTACACCTCATGGCAACCCCCACTACACAAACACATACATGCAACACCAGACCCACATGTGGTACTTACCTAAAAATGTAGAAATAGCTCCAAAAACGACTCTCCTCCGGGGTAACAGGTATCCTCCTGTCTGTCCTGGATTAAAGCCTGCTGGGTGTCCAAACGATACCACAGCAAACAACCAATTTGCTAGCTCTGCACCTCCACACACCTCTCTGCAGGTTCACAAAATGGCTGCTGAGCACGCAGCAAACAAGCCCTAATAAAGGGCTGAAAACGGCGGGAAGTCGAATTCAGGACGCCCACTACTTGATGATTGGTCCGTTATTCGACAAGGAGAGTGTCGAATCCGTTTTGTATTGCACATGGTGAATTCATGGTCCCGGCGGGAGGGCTGCGGCTGTCGAGTACAGTCGAATTTTAAAACTGACGAAAAAAAGGCGCAATTCGTCCGGAATTGCATATACCCCTCAGGGTACTATACATTACACCATACCGGATATTGCCCAGATTTTCCTTTCTTATTTTTCGACTCTATATGCATCTAGGGCAACTTATTCTCTGCTACAACTACGATCGTATTTAGCCCTCATAGAACTGCCCTGCTTATCCCAAGAGGTGAGAGACTTTCTAGAAGCAGACATTACCCTCAATGAGATAGAGACCGCTATTGCCTCGTTTCCTAACCATAAGAAGTCTGGGGGTGTGACGGTGTGTGTGGGATACCAGTTGAGGTATATAAACAATTTAAGGATTTCTTTGCTCCATATCTACTAAAACTATTTAATGATTTATTTGAGCGCAATAGTCTCCCCCTCTCAATGCAAGAGGCCATCGTCATAGTACTGCCTAAGCCGGGTAAGGATCCTCCAATCCCTGACTCGTACCGCCCAATCTCGTTATTAGCTAAGGATATAAAGATATTAGCTAAGCTGTTGGCGGTCCGCCTCAATGCTGTTATAACATCGATTGTCCATGATGATCAGACTGGCTTTATGCCAAGAAAGTCAATGGTTCAAAACCTGCGCAGACTCTTTTGCCATTTACAGGGGGAGGACCGTGCAGAGTCGGAGGCAGTAGTGGTATCCTTGGATGCCGGCAAGGCCTTTTCGACTCGGTGGAATGGATATACTTATGGGAAATACTCCAGAAGTTTGCCTTTGGTCCTAAATTCATACAGTGGGTAAGATTGTTATACTCCACGCCTAGGGCCCGTGTTTCAGTAAATGGATATGTTACGCCATCCTTTCCTCTAGAGCGGGAAACTAGACAGGGCTGTCCACTATCCCCCGGCTCTATTTGCTCTGGCCATTGAGTCCCTCGCTGCATGCATACGTAGGTCCCCTGACATTAGAGGTATTCCAATACTGATGTTATTGCGCTATACGCGGATGACATGCTATTGTTTTTAAATGATGCAGATGCCTCTCTATAGAAGCTACTTGAAGTGGTGAACACTTTTGGGACCTTCTCAGGCCTGCTAATAAACTGGAACAAGTCCAGCCTCCTCCCATTGTCAGGGGTCCTCCCTGAAGCAGCAAATGTCTCAAGTCCGTTACAATGGACCCTCTCCTTCAAATACCTAGGAGTTAATGTTTCATCAAGGGTTAAAACGTATATTCAGCAAAATCTAGTCCCAGTTACTGATTAATTCAGGCGCCGGATCCATCAATGGAAAAACTCCCCTTGACGGTTACAGGCCGTATAAATTTAATTAAACTGATTGTACAACCCAAATTCCTATATATCCTTCAACATTCGCTCATTTATATTCCTAAACAGTGTTTTGATAAAATTAATAGTATGATCTCCTCATTTGTCTGGGGGGGGGGGGGGGGGGGGAGGGTAGGTCGCCTAGGGTGGCATTGAGAGCCTTGTTCAAAGCCAAAACGGATGGGGGTCTAAGCTTGCCCAACCTGCGAATCTACTACCTGGCTGCTCAATTGGTACATATGTCGAATTGGGCCCAGGGTAGGGGAGGATCTACAGCGTCGGGGTTCCTAGCCGAGCATGTGGGGCCCCATTTTTTTTCCTAGTCCACTTTCTCCTGTCTGGATCAACAACAGGGAATCTCCCACCTATGTTGCGTCAGACACTACTTGTGTGGAGGCATGTTCATTCCTACTATGAATGGACTGACATTGATACTGAAACTCCTATATGGTTTAATGTTACATTTAAAGAGCTACTGCAGCTGTCAGACGACAATGTGTGGATACGACCTGGCCTTACAGAAATCACTCAGTTACACAAGGAGGGCGTTTTCAAATCTTTTCAACAAATACAACAGGATTTTCCCATCCCTACTTCGGCCTTCTTCAGGTATTTGCAACTTTGACATGCAGTAACTGCACAGTTTGGCCCCTCCCCCCACAATCTCTGACTCCCCGGTCAAGGACCTGATTATGCGCTTAGGCACTAGGGGCCAGATATCATCCATATATGTAACTCTAAATGCCCGGATAAACACAAATATTTTTGACCCCTTACGAGTACGTTGGCAACGGGATATAGGCACACTGGAGGAGGAACAATGGGTGCAAATATTGTGTACTACTAAATATTCGTCCCCATGTATAACGTACCAACAAATCTCATTTTACATTCTACATTTTACATAGGGTTTATCGCACTCCCCTCTCCATGTGCAGGGCAGGCCTGAGATCAGAAACCACCTGTCCTAGATGCGCTGCCTTTGATGCTGATTTCTGGCACTTATTGTGGTCCTGTCCAGGAATATATGACTTCTGGAAGGCTGTATGGGCAGATATTTTGCTTACAGAACCTACTTTACCACCCATGACACCTGCATTATGCATTTGGGATCCCAGCACAACTGACCCAGTCTGCCGGCAGACTTCTGGACTCCTGGACATTGCTCATCTGATAAAAATCCTTTCCCCAGCAGCTCCCGAATGCCCATACAGTGAGTAACCTATACCTATTCAGTAGAGATGTGCACCGGACATTTTTCGGGTTTTGTGTTTTGGTTTTGGATTCGGTTCCGCGGCCGTGTTTTGGGTTCGAACGCGTTTTGGCAAAACCTCACCGAATTTTTTTTGTCGGATTCGGGTGTGTTTTGGATTCGGGTGTTTTTTTCAAAAAAACCTAAAAAACAGCTTAAATCATTGAATTTGGGGGTCATTTTGATCCCATAGTATTATCAACCTCAATAACCATAATTTACACTTATTTACAGTCTATTCTGAATACCTCACACCTCACAATATTATTTTTAGTCCTAAAATTTGCACCGAGGTCGCTGGATGACTAAGCTCAGCGACCCAAGTGGCCGACACAAACACCTGGCCCATCTATGAGTGGCACTGCAGTGTTACGCAGGATGGCCCTTCCAAAAAACACTCCCCAAACAGCACATGATGCAAAGAAAAAAAGAGGCGCAATGAGGTAGCTGTGTGACTAAGCTCAGCGACCCAAGTGGCCGACACAAACACCTGGCCCATCTAGGAGTGGCACTGCAGTGTCACGCAGGCTGGCCCTTCAAAAAACTACTCCCCAAATAGCACATGACGCAAAGAAAAAAAGAGGCGCAATGAGGTAGCTGTGTGAGTAAGCTAAGCGACCCTAGTGGCCGACACAAACACCTGGCCCATCTAGGAGTGGCACTGCAGTGTCACGCAGGCTGGCCCTTCAAAAAACTACTCCCCAAACAGCACATGACGCAAAGAAAAATTAAAGAAAAAAGAGGTGCAAGATGGAATTGTCCTTGGGCCCTCCCACCCACCCTTATGTTGTATAAACAGGACATGCACACTTTAACCAACCCATCATTTCAGTGACAGGGTCTGCCACACGACTGTGACTGAAATGACGGGTTGGTTTGGACCCCCACCAAAAAAGAAGCAATTAATCTCTCCTTGCACAAACTGGCTCTACAGAGGCAAGATGTCCACCTCATCATCATCCTCCGATTCATCACCGTGTACATCCTCCTCTTCACAGATTATCAATTCGTCCCCACTGGAATCCACCATCTCAGCTCCCTGTGTACTTTGTGGAGGCAATTGCTGCTGGTCAATGTCTCCACGGAGGAATTGATTATAATTCATTTTAATGAACATCATCTTCTCCACATTTTCTGGATGTAACCTCGTACGCCGATTGCTGACAAGGTGAGCGGCGGCACTAAACACTCTTTCGGAATACACACTTGTGGGAGGGCAACTTAGGTAGAATAAAGCCAGTTTGTGCAAGGGCCTCCAAATTGCCGCTTTTTCCTGCCAGTATACGTACGGACTGTCTGACGTGCCTACTTGGATGCGGTCACTCATATAATCCTCCACCATTCTTTCAATGGTGAGAGAATCATATGCAGTGACAGTAGACGACATGTCCGTAATAGGGATGAGCGGGATCGGTTCCTCGGAATCCGAACCCGCCCGAACTTCATGTTTTTTTACACGGGTCCGAGCGACTCGGATCTTCCCGCCTTGCTCGGTTAACCCGAGCGCGCCCGAACGGCATCATCCCGCTGTCGGATTCTCGCGAGGCTCGGATTCTATCGCGAGACTCGGATTCTATATAAGGAGCCGCGCGTCGCCGCCATTTTCACACGTGCATTGAGATTCATAGGGAGAGGACGTGGCTGGCGTCCTCTCCGTTTATAGAGAAGAGAGTGAGACAGTAGAGAGAGACACAGTAGTAATTTTGGGGAGCATTAGGAGGAGTACTAGTTACTTGCTGAAGTGATAGATAGTGTGACTGTATATTATCTGACTTGTGGGGGAGACACTGACAGTGGGGAGCAGTTAGAGTCTGAGAGCAGGACTCAGGAGTACATATAACGTACAGTGCACACTTTTGCTGCCAGAGTGCCACACTGCCATTGTGACCACACTGACCACCAGTATAATATATATTGTGATTGTCTGCTTAGGAGTACTACTTGCAAGTTGCTGATAGTGTGACCAGTGACCTGACCACCAGTCACCACCAGTTTAATATATATATATATATATATATATATAATTGTATATAATATATATATAATATTGTATACCACCTACCCGTGGTTTTTTTTTTCTTTCTTCTTTATACATACTACTAAAGTAGCTTACTGTAGCAGTCTGCGGTGCTGCTGAGCTGACAGTGTCCAGCAGGTCCGTCATCAGTCATTACATAATAAATATATATACCTGTCCGGCTGCAGTACTAGTGATATTATATATATATATATATATTGATTTCATCTCATTATCATCCAGTCTATATTAGCAGCAGACACAGTACGGTAGTCCACGGCTGTAGCTACCTCTGTGTCGGCAGTCGCTCGTCCATCCATAATTGTATACCACCTACCCGTGGTTTTTTTTTTTTCTTTCTTCTTTATACATACTACTATAGTAGCTTACTGTAGCAGTCTGCGGTGCTGCTGAGCTGACAGTGTCCAGCAGGTCCGTCATCAGTCATTACATAATAAATATATATACCTGTCCGGCTGCAGTACTAGTGATATTATATATATATATATTGATTTCATCTCATTATCATCCAGTCTATATTAGCAGCAGACACAGTACGGTAGTCCACGGCTGTAGCTACCTCTGTGTCGGCAGTCGCTCGTCCATCCATAATTGTATACCACCTACCCGTGGTTTTTTTTTCTTTCTTCTTTATACATACTACTATAGTAGCTTACTGTAGCAGTCTGCGGTGCTGCTGAGCTGACAGTGTCCAGCAGGTCCGTCATCAGTCATTACATAATAAATATATATACCTGTCCTGCTGCAGTACTAGTGATATTATATATATATATATATATTGATTTCATCTCATTATCATCCAGTCTATATTAGCAGCAGACACAGTACGGTAGTCCACGGCTGTAGCTACCTCTGTGTCGGCAGTCGCTCGTCCATCCATAATTGTATACCACCTACCCGTGGTTTTTTTTTTCTTTCTTCTTTATACATACTACTATAGTAGCTTACTGTAGCAGTCTGCGGTGCTGCTGAGCTGACAGTGTCCAGCAGGTCCGTCATCAGTCATTACATAATAAATATATATACCTGTCCGGCTGCAGTACTAGTGATATTATATATATATATATATATATTGATTTCATCTCATTATCATCCAGTCTATATTAGCAGCAGACACAGTACGGTAGTCCACGGCTGTAGCTACCTCTGTGTCGGCAGTCGCTCGTCCATCCATAATTGTATACCACCTACCCGTGGTTTTTTTTTTCTTTCTTCTTTATACATACTACTATAGTAGCTTACTGTAGCAGTCTGCGGTGCTGCTATGCTGACTGTGTCCAGCAGGTCCGTCATCAGTCATTACATAATAAATATATCTACCTGTCCGGCTGCAGTACTAGTGTGATATAATATATATTGATTTCATCTCATTATCATCCAGTCTATATTAACAGCAGACACAGTACGGTAGTCCATGGCTGTAGCTACCTCTGTGTCGGCAGTCGCTCGTATATCCATAATTGTATACCACCTACCCGTGGTTTTTTTTTTCTTTCTTCTTTATACATACTACTATAGTAGCTTACTGTAGCAGTCTGCGGTGTTGCTGAGCTGACTGTGTCCAGCAGGTCCGTCATCAGTCATTACATAATAAATATATCTACCTGTCCGGCTGCAGTACTAGTGTGATATAATATATATTGATTTCATCTCATTATCATCCAGTCTATATTAGCAGCAGACACAGTATGGTAGTCCACGGCTGTAGCTACCTCTGTGTCGGCAGTCGCTCGTCCATCCATAATTGTATACCACCTACCCGTGTTTTTTTTCTTTTCTTTCTTCTTTATACATACTACTATAGTAGCTTACTGTAGCAGTCTGCGGTGCTGCTGAGCTGACAGTGTCCAGCAGGTCCGTCATCAGTCATTACATAATAAATATATCTACCTGTCCGGCTGCAGTACTAGTGTGATATAATATATATTGATTTCATCTCATCATCCAGTCTATATTAGCAGCAGACACAGTACGGTAGTCCACGGCTGTAGCTACCTCTGTGTCGGCAGTCGCTCGTCCATCCATAATTGTATACCACCTACCCGTGTTTTTTTCTTTTTCTTTCTTCTTTATACATACTACTATAGTAGCTTACTGTAGCAGTCTGCAGTGCTGCTGAGCTGACTGTGTCCAGCAGGTCCGTCATCAGTCATTACATAATAAATATATCTACCTGTCCGGCTGCAGTACTAGTGTGATATAATATATATTGATTTCATCTCATTATCATCCAGTCTATATTAGCAGCAGACACAGTACGGTAGTCCACGGCTGTAGCTACCTCTGTGTCGGCAGTCGCTCGTCCATCCATAATTGTATACCACCTACCCGTGTTTTTATTTTTCTTTCTTCTTTATACATACTACTATAGTAGCTTACTGTAGCAGTCTGCGGTGCTGCTGAGCTGACAGTGTCCAGCAGGTCCGTCATCAGTCATTACATAATAAATATATCTACCTGTCCGGCTGCAGTACTAGTGTGATATAATATATATTGATTTCATCTCATTATCATCCAGTCTATATTAGCAGCAGACACAGTACGGTAGTCCACGGCTGTAGCTACCTCTGTGTCGGCAGTCGCTCGTCCATCCATAAGTATACTAGTATCCATCCATCTCCATTGTTTACCTGAGGTGCCTTTTAGTTGTGCCTATTAAAATATGGAGAACAAAAATGTTGAGGTTCCAAAATTAGGGAAAGATCAAGATCCACTTCCACCTCGTGCTGAAGCAGCTGCCACTAGTCATGGCCGAGACGATGAAATGCCAGCAACGTCCTCTGCCAAGGCCGATGCCCAATGTCATAGTACAGAGCATGTAAAATCCAAAACACCAAATATCAGTAAAAAAAGGACTCCAAAATCTAAAATAAAATTGTCGGAGGAGAAGCGTAAACTTGCCAATATGCCATTTACCACACGGAGTGGCAAGGAACGCTGAGGCCCTGGCCTATGTTCATGGCTAGTGGTTCAGCTTCACATGAGGATGGAAGCACTCAGCCTCTCGCTAGAAAAATGAAAAGACTCAAGCTGGCAAAAGCACCGCAAAGAACTGTGCGTTCTTCGAAATCCCAAATCCACAAGGAGAGTCCAATTGTGTCGGTTGCGATGCCTGACCTTCCCAACACTGGACGTGAAGAGCATGCGCCTTCCACCATTTGCACGCCCCCTGCAAGTGCTGGAAGGAGCACCCGCAGTCCAGTTCCTGATAGTCAGATTGAAGATGTCAGTGTTGAAGTACACCAGGATGAGGAGGATATGGGTGTTGCTGGCGCTGGGGAGGAAATTGACAAGGAGGATTCTGATGGTGAGGTGGTTTGTTTAAGTCAGGCACCCGGGGAGACACCTGTTGTCCGTGGGAGGAATATGGCCGTTGACATGCCTGGTGAAAATACCAAAAAAATCAGCTCTTCGGTGTGGAAGTATTTCAACAGAATTGCGGACAACATTTGTCAAGCCGTGTGTTGCCTTTGTCAAGCTGTAATAAGTAGGGGTAAGGACGTTAACCACCTCGGAACATCCTCTTTTATACGTCACCTGCAGCGCATTCATAATAAGTCAGTGACAAGTTCAAAAACTTTGGGCGACAGCGGAAGCAGTCCACTGACCAGTAAATCCCTTCCTCTTGTAACCAAGCTCACGCAAACCACCCCACCAACTCCCTCAGTGTCAATTTCCTCCTTCCCCAGGAATGCCAATAGTCCTGCAGGCCATGTCACTGGCAATTCTGACGATTCCTCTCCTGCCTGGGATTCCTCCGATGCATCCTACTGCTGCTGGCGCTGCTGTTGTTGCTGCTGGGAGTCGATGGTCATCCCAGAGGGGAAATCGTAAGACCACTTTTACTACACTTTTACTACTTCCACCAAGCAATTGACTGTCCAACAGTCCTTTGCGAGGAAGATGAAATATCACAGCAGTCATCCTGCTGCAAAGCGGATAACTGAGGCCTTGGCATCCTGGGTGGTGAGAAACGTGGTTCCGGTATCCATCATTACTGCAGAGCCAACTAGAGACTTGTTGGAGGTACTGTGTCCCCGGTACCAAATACCATCTAGGTTCCATTTCTCTAGGCAGGCGATACCGAAAATGTACACAGACCTCAGAAAAAGAGTCACCAGTGTCCTAAAAAATGCAGCTGTACCCAATGTCCACTTAACCACGGACATGTGGACAAGTGGAGCAGGGCAGGGTCAGGACTATATGACTGTGACAGCCCACTGGGTAGATGTATGGACTCCCGCCGCAAGAACAGCAGCGGCGGCACCAGTAGCAGCATCTCGCAAACGCCAACTCTTTCCTAGGCAGGCTACGCTTTGTATCACCGGTTTCCAGAATACGCACACAGCTGAAAACCTCTTATGGCAACTGAGGAAGATCATCGCGGAATAGCTTACCCCAATTGGACTCTCCTGTGGATTTGTGGCATCGGACAACGCCAGCAATATTGTGTGTGCATTAAATCTGGGCAAATTCCAGCACGTCCCATGTTTTGCACATACCTTGAATTTGGTGGTGCAGAATTTTTTAAAAAACGACAGGGGCGTGCAAGAGATGCTGTCGGTGGCCAGAAGAATTGCGGGACACTTTCGGCGTACAGGCACCACGTACAGAAGACTGGAGCAACACCAAAAACGCCTGAACCTGCCCTGCCATCATCTGAAGCAAGAAGTGGTAACGAGGTGGAATTCAACCCTATATATGCTTCAGAGGTTGGAGGAGCAGCAAAAGGCCATTCAAGCCTATACAATTCAGCACGATATAGGAGGTGGAATGCACCTGTCTCAAGCGCAGTGGAGAATGATTTCAACGTTGTGCAAGGTTCTGCTGCCCTTTGAACTTGCCACACGTGAAGTCAGTTCAGACACTGCCAGCCTGAGTCAGGTCATTCCCCTCATCAGGCTTTTGCAGAAGAAGCTGGAGACATTGAAGGAGGAGCTAACACGGAGCGATTCCGCTAGGCATGTGGGACTTGTGGATGGAGCCCTTAATTCGCTTAACAAGGATTCACGGGTGGTCAATCTGTTGAAATCAGAGCACTACATTTTGGCCACCGTGCTCGATCCTAGATTTAAAACCTACCTTGGATCTCTCTTTCCGGCAGACACAAGTCTGCTGGGGTTCAAAGACCTGCTGGTGAGAAAATTGTCAAGTCAAGCGGAACGCGACCTGTCAACATCTCCTTCTTCACATTCTCCCGCAACTGGGGGTGCGAGGAAAAGGCTCAGAATTCCGAGCCCACCCGCTGGCGGTGATGCAGGGCAGTCTGGAGCGACTGCTGATGCTGACATCTGGTCCGGACTGAAGGACCTGTCAACGATTACGGACATGTCGTCTACTGTCACTGCATATGATTCTCTCCCCATTGAAAGAATGGTGGAGGATTATATGAGTGACCGCATCCAAGTAGGCACGTCACACAGTCCGTACTTATACTGGCAGGAAAAAGAGGCAATTTGGAGGCCCTTGCACAAACTGGCTTTATTCTGCCTAAGTTGCCCTCCCTCCAGTGTGTACTCCGAAAGAGTGTTTAGTGCCGCCGCTCACCTTGTCAGCAATCGGCGTACGAGGTTACTTCCAGAAAATGTGGAGAAGATGATGTTCATTAAAATGAATTATAATCAATTCCTCCGTGGAGACATTGACCAGCAGCAATTGCCTCCAAAAAGTACACAGGGAGCTGAGATGATGGATTCCAGTGGGGACGAATTGATAATCTGTGAGGAGGGGGATGTACACGGTGATATATCGGAGGATGATGATGAGGTGGACATCTTGCCTCTGTAGAGCCAGTTTGTGCAAGGAGTAGATTAATTGCTTCTTTTTCGGTGGGGGTCCAAACCAACCCGTCATTTCAGTCACCGTCGTGTGGCAGACCCTGTCACTGAAATGATGGGTTGGTTAAAGTGTGCATGTCCTGTTTATACAACATAAGGGTGGGTGGGAGGGCCCAAGGACAATTCCATCTTGCACCTCTTTTTTCTTTAATTTTTCTTTGCGTCATGTGCTGTTTGGGGAGTGTTTTTTGGAAGGGCCATCCTGCGTTCCTCGGAATCCGAACCCCCCCGAACTTCAGCCTTTTTACACGGGTCCGAGGCAGGTTCGAACCTTCCCGCCTTGCTCGGCTAACCCGAGCGCGCCCGAACGTCATCATCCCGCTGTCGGATTCTCGCGAGGCTCGAATTCTATCGCGAGACTCGGATTCTATATAAGGAGCCGCGCGTAGCCGCCATTTTCACACGTGCATTGAGATTGATAGGGAGAGGACGTGGCTGGCGTCCTCTCCGTTTATAGTTACTGTTAGTACTAGTTAGTTGATCTGATTGCTGCTTAGCTTATTGTGGTGAGGATTGGGGAGAGCTGTTAGGAGGAGTACAGTCAGTGCAGAGTTTTGCTAGTTTTTTTTAATCCGTTCTCTGCCTGAAAAAAACGCTCCATACCATATCTGTGCTCAGCCTCAGTGTGCTGCATGATATATCTATGTATATCTGACTGTGCTGAGTGCTCACTGCTCACACAGCTGAATTGTGGGGGAGACTGGGGTGCAGTTATAGCAGGAGTACAGTGCACACTTTTGCTGCCAGTGTGACTGACCAGTGACCACCAGTATATTGTCTGCCTGAAAAAGTTAAACACTCCTGTGGTGTTTTTTTTTTTTATTCTATAAACGCATTCTGCTGACAGTGTCCAGCAGGTCCGTCATTCATTATATTATATAAATATTTACCTGCAGTAGTGTTATATTTTTTTTGTTCATCTCTATCATCTTTATCATCTCTATATTAGCAGACGCAGTACGGTAGTCCACGGCTGTGGCTACCTCTGTGTCGTCAGTGCTCGTCCATAATTGTATACCTACCTGTGGTGGGTTTTTTTTTCTATCTTCTTCATACTAGTAGTTTAGGAGTCTGCTGACAGTGTCCAGCAGGTCCGTCATTATATTATATATACCTGCAGTAGTGATATATATATATTTTTTATATCATTATCATCTCTATACTAGCAGACGCAGTACGGTAGTCCACGGCTGTAGCTACCTCTGTGTCGTCAGTGCTCGTCCATAATTGTATACCTACCTGTGGTGGGGTTTTTTTTTCTATCTTCTTCATACTAGTAGTTTAGGAGTCTGCTGACAGTGTCCAGCAGGTCCGTCATTATATTATATATACCTGCAGTAGTGATATATATATATTTTTTATATCATTATCATCTCTATACTAGCAGACGCAGTACGGTAGTCCACGGCTGTAGCTACCTCTGTGTCGTCAGTGCTCGTCCATAATTGTATACCTACCTGTGGTGGGTTTTTTTTTCTATCTTCTTCATACTAGTAGTTTAGGAGTCTGCTGACAGTGTCCAGCAGGTCCGTCATTATATTATATATACCTGCAGTAGTGATATATATATTTTTTTTATATCATTATCATCTCTATACTAGCAGACGCAGTACGGTAGTCCACGTAGCTACCTCTGTGTCGTCAGTGCTCGTCCATAATTGTATACCTACCTGTGGTGGGTTTTTTTTTCTATCTTCTTCATACTAGTAGTTTAGGAGTCTGCTGACAGTGTCCAGCAGGTCCGTCATTATATTATATATACCTGCAGTAGTGATATATATATATTTTTTATATCATTATCATCTCTATACTAGCAGATGCAGTACGGTAGTCCACGGCTGTAGCTACCTCTGTGTCGTCAGTGCTCGTCCATAATTGTATACCTACCTGTGGTGGGGTTTTTTTTTTCTATCTTCTTCATACTAGTAGTTTAGGAGTCTGCTGACAGTGTCCAGCAGGTCCGTCATTATATTATATATACCTGCAGTAGTGATATATATATATTTTTTATATCATTATCATCTCTATACTAGCAGACGCAGTACGGTAGTCCACGGCTGTAGCTACCTCTGTGTCGTCAGTGCTCGTCCATAATTGTATACCTACCTATGGTGGGGTTTTTTTTTCTATCTTCTTCATACTAGTAGTTTAGGAGTCTGCTGACAGTGTCCAGCAGGTCCGTCATTATATTATATATACCTTGTCACAACTGAGGGCCTGAGCTGACGGGAGGCAGCCTCAGTTGTAGGGGCTGAGATGTACCGGAACCTGGGAGGTTGTATCAGACCCCTGGACATGTAAGTAACATGAAGAATAACCGCCCGAAGGCGTGACCACGACAACTTGAATAAAAGTCAATGATGTTTATTTATGACAAACTCCATGCATCACAGTAGCAGTAAAAGAAACATAAAATCAGCAGAGAAATAATACAGTTCCTGGGTACTACAGGGTGGCAGGGGCCACAGAGCTCTGGTAGTATGAGACAGTTCTTATTATCTGCGAGTTGGAAAGTCCTTACCAGGCCCGACTGTAGCAATGAAGAAAGCCCAGGATCGTACCAGCTGGTGTTCCAGGGAAAGCTGGACTGCTGTAAATAAAATAGCTGCTGTGGGTTCTGGTTGGAACCAGACAGATGTTGGCACGGAGTGGATACTGGCTGGAACCAGTTAAATAATAAATGAAGCTTGAGAGCGATGCAATATGAATGAAATATAGAGCTTGAGAGCGGAGAAATAATAATACCGGTGGAGAGTGGTAAACTGTAGAAAGGACACCGGCCCTTTAAGAGAAGCTGTACTCTGCTGGAAGCTGGGCTGGAAGCAGGTAATGTTGTGGCTGGAAACAGATGAATCCAAAATGGATCGGAGAGTCAGGCTACACCGCAGGTGGAATGCTGGTGCGGGTCTCTATGGTGGAAGTCTTGAGACAGGAGCTGGAACCTGGAAGACAATCACAGGAGAGAGACAAACAGGAACTAGGTTTGACAACCAAAGCACTGACGCCTTCCTTGCTCAGGCACAGTGTATTTATACCTGCAGCAAGGAAGGGATTGGCTAGGCAATTATGCAGATTAACAATACTGACAACAGATTGGAGGAAATGATCAGCTGACAGAATCCAAGATGGCTGCGCCCATGCAGACACTTGGAGGGAAGTTTGGTTTGTAATCCATGTGGTAATGAAAACAGTAATGGCGGCGCCGGCCACTGGAGACGGGAGACGCCAGGCAGACAAGTGCACATCCAACCACGCGGACACAGCGGAGGCCGCGGCTGACGTAATCCACTCTGACACTCTGCATGCAGAAGCTCAGGGACGGCGGCGGAGGCCGCGGGAGACGCCATGCCAGATGTATTATGGCGTTACTGTGACAGCGTCTCAGAGAGACAGGAGAGGATGCAGGAATGTGAACATTAGGATAACAGATGGGATCCGGTGCTGGAGCGCTGAGCCAGCCTTAGGAGGCATCTGATGGGTAAGAAATGGCGTCCAGATACCCGGATCGTGACAGCACCCCCCCCTTTAGGAGTGGCCCCAGGACACTTCTTTGGCTTTTGAGGAAACTTGGAATGGAATCTCCGGACCAAGGCAGGAGCATGGACATCAGAAGCATTGGTCCATGAACGTTCCTCAGGGCCGTAACCCTTCCAGTCAATAAGATATTGTAGTTGACCGTAACGGTGACGTGAGTCCAGGATCTTAGCCACTTCATACTCAACGCCTCGTTGAGTTTGGACTTTCGGAGTTGGAGGAAGTGAGGAATGAAACCGATTTAAGATCAGCGGTTTCAACAGGGAAACATGGAATGTCCTGGGTATTTTTAAGAAGGGAGGCAACTGGAGTCTGTAAGCAACAGGATTGATGACTTGTTCAATCTTGAAAGGACCGATATAGCGAGGTGCAAACTTCATACTGGGAACTCTTAACCTCAAATTCTTCGTGGATAACCATACCCGATCACCCACCTTGAGAGCAGGAACTGCTCGACGCTTCCTATCCGCAAACTTCTTGTACCTGAACGATGCCTTGAGCAGAGCTGATCGTACGCTCTTCCAGATATTGGCAAACTGATGCAAGGTGATATCCACTGCGGGAACAGAAGTTGCTAGAAGCGGTTGGAACTCAGGGACTTTAGGGTGGAATCCAAAGTTAGTGAAGAATGGTGTTGAAGCAGATGAAGAATGATACTGGTTGTTATGACAGAACTCGGCCCAGGGAAGTAATTGAACCCAGTCATCTTGAGAGGAGGACACATAGATGCGGAGGAAGGCCTCCAAGTCCTGATTCACCCTCTCGGTTTGACCATTGGTCTGAGGATGGTAAGCCATGGAAAACTTTAGCTTGACTTGGAGGACTTGACATAAACTTCGCCAGAATTTGGCTGTGAATTGAACTCCTCGATCTGAGATAATTTCTTCAGGAAGACCGTGGAGTCGGAAGATCTCTTGTATGAATACTTGAGCCAACTTGGAAGCTGACGGAAGACCGGTGAGAGGAATGAAGTGTGCCATCTTGGTGAACCGGTCAACTACCACCCAGATGGTATTGAACTTGTTGCACATGGGTAAATCTGTAATAAAATCCATCGACAAATGGGTCCAAGGTCGACGGGGAACAGATAGTGGAACCAGTTGCCCCGCAGGCGACTGGCGGGATACCTTATGTTGAGCACACTTTGGGCAAGATGCAATAAACTCCAAGACGTCCTTTTTCAGAGTTGGCCACCAATAGGACCTAGAGATAAACTCCAGGGTTTTTTGGATACCTGTATGTCCGGCAAAACGGGAAGCATGGGCCCAATGCATGAGCTTCTTCCTTAGCATCGGTTTCACAAAACTTTTCCCTGATGGGGGCGTAGAGTCCATCCCTACCGTGGAGAATGCCAACGGATTTATAATAGGATGCTTGTCTGAAGACTCTGACTCATTTTCTTGCTCCCATGAGCGGGAAAGGGCATCGGCCTTGCGATTCTGAGAGCCCGGACAGAACTGGAGTTTAAAGTCGAACCTGGAAAAGAAAAGTGCCCATCTGGCCTGACGAGGGTTGAGACATTGTGCGCCTTTCAGATATAAAAGGTTCTTGTGGTCTGTAAGTATGGTGATTGAATGAGAAGCTCCCTCCAACAGATACCTCCACTCTTCTAGAGCGAGCTTGATGGCTAGCAACTCCTGGTCGCCAATGGCATAGTTGCGCTCAGCTGGGGAGAACTTCCGGGAGAAGAAACTGCAAGGGTGTAAATGGCCATCTTTAGCCCTCTGAGATAACACCGCTCCTACTCCAACGAAGGAGGCATCCACCTCTAAGATGAAAGGAGAGTCGATGTCAGGCTGTTTCAGAACAGGCGCAGAGATGAACCTTTGTTTTAACAGATGAAATGCTTGCATGGCTTCTTCAGACCACTTGGACGGGTTAGCACCCTTCTTAGTGAAAGCAGTAATAGGCGCCACAATGGTGGAAAAGTCTCGTATAAACTTTCGGTAATAGTTGGCGAACCCTAAGAACCTCTGGACCCCTTTGAGGGTTAAGGGTACCGGCCAATTTTGGATTGCTTGTAGTTTCTCAGGATCCATCTCTAGTCCGGAACCGGACACAATGTACCCTAGAAACGGAATGGACTTGACTTCAAAGACGCATTTCTCTAATTTGCAATAGAGATGATTGACACGGAGACGGGACAGAACCTCTTTAACCCAAAAACGATGTTCCTCTAAATCGTTGGCAAAAATGAGGATATCGTCTAGATAGACCACGACATGACGGTATAGAATGTCTCTGAAGATCTCATTGACAAAATGCTGGAAGACAGCTGGAGCATTGCTCAATCCGAAGGGCATGACGAGGTACTCATAATGTCCGTCACGGGTGTTAAAGGCGGTCTTCCACTCGTCACCCTCACGGATCCGGATGAGATTGTATGCACCTCTCAAGTCCAGCTTTGTAAAGATGGTAGCTCCGCTAACTCTGTCAAAGAGTTCAGTAATCAGGGGTAAAGGAGAACGGTTCTTGATGGTAATGTCGTTCAAACCTCTGTAGTCGATGCACGGCCGCAGACCACCATCTTTCTTCTTTACAAAAAAGAAGCCTGCGCCGGCTGGAGAAGAAGAAGGTCGAATGAACCCCTTTGCTAGGTTCTCTTTAATGTATTCCTCCATAGAATGCGTCTCAGGCAGAGACAACGGATAAGTTCGGCCTCGAGGTGGAACCTTCCCTGGAACGAGATCAATCGGGCAGTCCCATTCTCTATGAGGAGGAAGGATATCAGCAGAAGCTTTACTGAACACATCCGTGAAATCTTGATATGGAGGAGGTGGAACATCAGACGACCTGGGGGAGGTAGAACAGACAGGCAATACTTTAAACAAACATGTCTCAGCACAGGAGGAACCCCATGCCAGGATTTGCGTAGTCGTCCAATCAATTGTAGGATTGTGAAGACGGAGCCATGGAAGGCCCAGGACCACAGGATGTGTGGCTCTTGGAATCACTAAAAAAGAAATAAGTTCGGAATGAAGAACTCCCACTCTCAGACGCACTGGTAGAGTCCTTAAAGAAATAACTGCATCAAAAATTTTGCTGCCATCCACAGCAGTTAAAGAAATGGACGAAGGAAGTCTCTCGGTGGGTAGGGACCACCGTTTAACATAGGCTTCGGTAATAAAGTTCCCAGCTGCTCCGGAATCAAGGAGGGCAATGACGTTCCGATAACGTTGAGCAACTTGAAGCGAGACTGGGAGATTACAATCTTGAGGAGATGGAGAGGAGATCATTACTCCTAGCCGGCCCTCTCCTTGGCGAGCTAGGATTTGGAGTTTCCCGGACGTTTGGGACAGGCATTAATGGTGTGAGACGGAGCCGCACAATAAAGACAGAGAGACTCGGAGAGACGTCTTCGGCGCTCAGCAGGAGTTAAACGGGAACGGCCAATTTGCATGGGCTCATCTTTAGTTGGTGACAGTTGGCGAGGAGGAGGAGCAGAAGATTTTGGAGCAGATGATCTTCCACGCTCAGTTGCTCTCTCTCTGAAACGTAAATCAACTTTCGTGCAGAGTGAGATTAGCTCATCTAACTTAGAGGGTAAGTCTCTGGTAGCTAACTCATCTTTAATACGCTCAGATAAGCCATGCCAGAATGCAGCATACAGGGCCTCGTCGTTCCAGACCAGTTCGGACGCCAGGATCTGGAACTGTATCAGATATTGTCCTACAGTACGTGACACCTGGCGTAAACGGAGAATCTCGGATGAAGCTGAGGTTACCCGGCCTGGCTCGTCGAAGATGCGCCTGAATGTTGACACGAATGCAGTGTAAGAAGATAGCAGGGTGTCGGACCTCTCCCATAACGGTGATGCCCAATCAAGGGCTGAGCCACTGAGAAGAGAAATAATGTAGGCAATTTTTGTACGGTCACTGGGAAAATTGCCAGGTTGTAGCTCAAACTGAATCTCACACTGGTTGAGAAATCCCCTGCAGAATCTTGGAGATCCGTCAAATTTTGCTGGCGTTGGAAGATGAAGACGTGGAGCAGAAATGGGTAAGGTGGGTGGGGTTATAGCTGGAGTTACTGTGGTTGACGCACCAGACGCGCCTGATCCACGGAGAGTTGTCTGAATCCCATCCAGCCGAGTTGAGAGATCCTGGAGACAGCGGATGATGTGGCCCTGTGCAGCCTCCTGATGTTCTAGTCGGGCTGCCAGTTCTTGCATCGGCCTGGCCGCTTGATCCTGGTCTCCGGCTGGATTCATTAGGTCAGTGCTTACTGTCACAACTGAGGGCCTGAGCTGACGGGAGGCAGCCTCAGTTGTAGGGGCTGAGATGTACCGGAACCTGGGAGGTTGTATCAGACCCCTGGACATGTAAGTAACATGAAGAATAACCGCCCGAAGGCGTGACCACGACAACTTGAATAAAAGTCAATGATGTTTATTTATGACAAACTCCATGCATCACAGTAGCAGTAAAAGAAACATAAAATCAGCAGAGAAATAATACAGTTCCTGGGTACTACAGGGTGGCAGGGGCCACAGAGCTCTGGTAGTATGAGACAGTTCTTATTATCTGCGAGTTGGAAAGTCCTTACCAGGCCCGACTGTAGCAATGAAGAAAGCCCAGGATCGTACCAGCTGGTGTTCCAGGGAAAGCTGGACTGCTGTAAATAAAATAGCTGCTGTGGGTTCTGGTTGGAACCAGACAGATGTTGGCACGGAGTGGATACTGGCTGGAACCAGTTAAATAATAAATGAAGCTTGAGAGCGATGCAATATGAATGAAATGTAGAGCTTGAGAGCGGAGAAATAATAATACCGGTGGAGAGTGGTAAACTGTAGAAAGGACACCGGCCCTTTAAGAGAAGCTGTACTCTGCTGGAAGCTGGGCTGGAAGCAGGTAATGTTGTGGCTGGAAACAGATGAATCCAAAATGGATCGGAGAGTCAGGCTACACCGCAGGTGGAATGCTGGTGCGGGTCTCTATGGTGGAAGTCTTGAGACAGGAGCTGGAACCTGGAAGACAATCACAGGAGAGAGACAAACAGGAACTAGGTTTGACAACCAAAGCACTGACGCCTTCCTTGCTCAGGCACAGTGTATTTATACCTGCAGCAAGGAAGGGATTGGCTAGGCAATTATGCAGATTAACAATACTGACAACAGATTGGAGGAAATGATCAGCTGACAGAATCCAAGATGGCTGCGCCCATGCAGACACTTGGAGGGAAGTTTGGTTTGTAATCCATGTGGTAATGAAAACAGTAATGGCGGCGCCGGCCACTGGAGACGGGAGACGCCAGGCAGACAAGTGCACATCCAACCACGCGGACACAGCGGAGGCCGCGGCTGACGTAATCCACTCTGACACTCTGCATGCAGAAGCTCAGGGACGGCGGCGGAGGCCGCGGGAGACGCCATGCCAGATGTATTATGGCGTTACTGTGACAGCGTCTCAGAGAGACAGGAGAGGATGCAGGAATGTGAACATTAGGATAACAGATGGGATCCGGTGCTGGAGCGCTGAGCCAGCCTTAGGAGGCATCTGATGGGTAAGAAATGGCGTCCAGATACCCGGATCGTGACATACCTGCAGTAGTGATATATATATATTTTTTATATCATTATCATCTCTATACTAGCAGACGCAGTACGGTAGTCCACGGCTGTAGCTACCTCTGTGTCGTCAGTGCTCGTCCATAATTGTATACCTACCTGTGGTGGGGTTTTTTTTTCTATCTTCTTCATACTAGTAGTTTAGGAGTCTGCTGACAGTGTCCAGCAGGTCCATCATTATATTATATATACCTGCAGTAGTGATATATATATATATTTTTTATATCATTATCATCTCTATACTAGCAGACGCAGTACGGTAGTCCACGGCTGTAGCTACCTCTGTGTCGTCATTCACTCGTCATCCATAAGTATACTAGTATCCATCCATCTCCATTGTTTACCTGAGGTGCCTTTTAGTTGTGCCTATTAAAATATGGAGAACAAAAATGTTGAGGTTCCAAAAATAGGGAAAGATCAAGATCCACTTCCACCTCGTGCTGAAGCTGCTGCCACTAGTCATGGCCGAGACATTGAAATTCCATCAACGTCGTCTGCCAAGGCCGATGCCCAATGTCATAGTACAGAGCATGTAAAATCCAAAACACAAAATATCAGTAAAAAAAGGACTTAAAAATCTAAAATAAAATCGTTGGAGGAGAAGCGTAAACTTGCCAATATGCCATTTACCACACGGAGTGGCAAGGAACGGCTGAGGCCCTGGCCTATGTTCATGGCTAGTGGTTCAGCTTCACATGAGGATGGAAGCACTCAGCCTCTCGCTAGAAAAATGAAAAGACTTAAGCTGGCAAAAGCACAGCAAAGAACTGTGCGTTCTTCGAAATCACAAATCCACAAGGAGAGTCCAATTGTGTCGGTTGCGATGCCTGACCTTCCCAACACTGGACGTGAAGAGCATGCGCCTTCCACCATTTGCACGCCCCCTGCAAGTGCTGGAAGGAGCACCCGCAGTCCAGTTCCTGATAGTCAGATTGAAGATGTCAGTGTTGAAGTACACCAGGATGAGGAGGATATGGGTGTTGCTGGCGCTGGGGAGGAAATTGACAAGGAGGATTCTGATGGTGAGGTGGTTTGTTTAAGTCAGGCACCCGGGGAGACACCTGTTGTCCGTGGGAGGAATATGGCCATTGACATGCCTGGTCAAAATACCAAAAAAATCAGCTCTTCGGTGTGGAAGTATTTCAACAGAAATGCGGACAACATTTCTCAAGCCGTGTGTTGCCTTTGTCAAGCTGTAATAAGTAGGGGTAAGGACGTTAAGCACCTCGGAACATCCTCCCTTATACGTCACCTGCAGCGCATTCATCATAAGTCAGTGACAAGTTCAAAAACTTTGGGCGACAGCGGAAGCAGTCCACTGACCAGTAAATCCCTTCCTCTTGTAACCAAGCTCACGCAAACCACCCCACCAACTCCCTCAGTGTCAATTTCCTCCTGCCCCAGGAATGCCAATAGTCCTGCAGGCCATGTCACTGGCAATTCTGACGAGTCCTCTCCTGCCTGGGATTCCTCCGATGCATCCTTGCGTGTAACGCCTACTGCTGCTGGCGCTGCTGTTGTTGCTGCTGGGAGTCGATGGTCATCCCAGAGGGGAAGTCGTAAGACCACTTTTACTACTTCCACCAAGCAATTGACTGTCCAACAGTCCTTTGCGAGGAAGATGAAATATCACAGCAGTCATCCTGCTGCAAAGCGGATAACTGAGGCCTTGGCATCCTGGGCGGTGAGAAACGTGGTTCCGGTATCCATCATTACTGCAGAGCCAACTATAGACTTGTTTGAGGTACTGTGTCCCCGGTACCAAATACCATCTAGGTTCCATTTCTCTAGGCAGGCGATACCGAAAATGTACACAGACCTCAGAAAAAGACTCACCAGTGTCCTAAAAAATGCAGTTGTACCCAATGTCCACTTAACCACGGACATGTGGACAAGTGGAGCAGGGCAGACTCAGGACTATATGACTGTGACAGCCCACTGGGTAGATGTATTGACTCCCGCCGCAAGAACAGCAGTGGCGGCACCAGTAGCAGCATCTCGCAAACGCCAACTCTTTCCTAGGCAGGCTACGCTTTGTATCACCGCTTTCCAGAATACGCACACAGCTAAAAACCTTTTATGGCAACTGAGGAAGATCATCGCAGAATGGCTTACCCCAATTGGACTCTCCTGTGGATTTGTGGCATCGGACAACGCCAGCAATATTGTGTGTGCATTAAATATGGGCAAATTCCAGCACGTCCCATGTTTTGCACATACCTTGAATTTGGTGGTGCAGAATTATTTAAAAAACGAGAGGGGCGTGCAAGAGATGCTGTCGGTGGCCAGAAGAATTGCGGGACACTTTCGGCGTACAGGCACCACTTACAGAAGACTGGAGCAACACCAAAAACGCCTGAACCTGCCCTGCCATCATCTGAAGCAAGAAGTGGTAACGAGGTGGAATTCAACCCTCTATATGCTTCAGAGGTTGGAGGAGCAGCAAAAGGCCATTCAAGCCTATACAACTGAGCACGATATAGAAGGTGGAATGCACCTGTCTCAAGCGCAGTGGAGAATGATTTCAACGTTGTGCAAGGTTCTGCAACCTTTTGAACTTGCCACACGTGAAGTCAGTTCAGACACTGCCAGCCTGAGTCAGGTCATTCCCCTCATCAGGCTTTTGCAGAAGAAGCTGGAGACATTGAAGGAGGAGCTAACACTGAGCGATTCCGCTAGGCATGTGGGACTTGTGGATGGAGCCCTTAATTCGCTTAACAAGGATTCACGGGTGGTCAATCTGTTGAAATCAGAGCACTACATTTTGGCCACCGTGCTCGATCCTAGATTTAAAACCTACGTTGTATCTCTCTTTCCGGCAGACACAAGTCTGCAGGGGTTCAAAGAACTGCTGGTGAGAAAATTGTCAAGTCAAGCGGAACGCGACCTGTCAACATCTCCTCCTTCACATTCTCCCGCAACTGGGGGTGCGAGGAAAAGGCTCAGAATTCCGAGCCCACCCGCTGGCGGTGATGCAGGGCAGTCTGGAGCGACTGCTGATGCTGACATCTGGTCCGGACTGAAGGACCTGACAACGATTACGAACATGTCGTCTACTGTCACTGCATATGATTCTCTCACCATTGAAAGAATGGTGGAGGATTATATGAGTGACCGCATCCAAGTAGGCACGTCAGACAGTCCGTACGTATACTGGCAGGAAAAAGAGGCAATTTGGAGGCCCTTGCACAAACTGGCTTTATTCTACCTAAGTTGCCCTCCCACAAGTGTGTACTCCGAAAGAGTGTTTAGTGCCACCGCTCACCTTGTCAGCAATCGGCGTACGAGGTTACTTTCAGAAAATGTGGAGAAGATGATGTTCATTAAAATGAATTATAATCAATTCCTCCATGGAGACATTCACCAGCAGCTATTGCCTCCACAAAGTACACAGGGAGCTGTGATGGTGGATTCCAGTGGGGACGAATTGATAATCTGTGAGGAGGGGGATGTACACGGTGATGAATCGGAGGATGATGATGATGAGGTGGACATCTTGCCTCTGTAGAGCCAGTTTGTGCAAGGAGAGATTAATTGCTTCTTTTTTGGTGGGGGTCCAAACCAACCCGTCATTTCAGTCACAGTCGTGTGGCAGACCCTGTCACTGAAATGATGGGTTGGTTAAAGTGTGCATGTCCTGTTTATACAACATAAGGGTGGGTGGGAGGGCCCAAGGACAATTCCATCTTGCACCTCTTTTTTCTTTCATTTTTCTTTGCGTCATGTGCTGTTTGGGGAGTGTTTTTTGGAAGGGCCATCCTGCGTGACACTGCAGTGCCACTCCTAGATGGGCCAGGTGTTTGTGTCGGCCACTAGGGTCGCTTAGCTTACTCACACAGCTACCTCATTGCGCCTCTTTTTTTCTTTGCGTCATGTGCTGTTTGGGAAGTGTTTTTTGGAAGGGCCATCCTGCGTGACACTGCAGTGACACTCCTAGATGGGCCAGGTGTTTGTGTCGGCCACTAGGGTCGCTGAGCTTAGTCACACAGCTACCTCATTGCGCCTCTTTTTTTCTTTGCGTCATGTGCTGTTTGGGGAGTGTTTTTTGGAAGGGCCATCCTGCGTGACACTGCAGTGCCACTCCTAGATGGGCCAGGTGTTTGTGTCGGCCACTTGGGTCGCTGAGCTTAGTCATCCAGCGACCTCAGTGCAAATTTTAGGACTAAAAATAATATTGTGAGGTGTGAGGTGTTCAGAATAGACTGAAAATGAGTGGAAATTATGGTTATTGAGGTTAATAATACTTTGGGATCAAAATGACCCCCAAATTCTATGATTTAAGCTGTTTTTTAGGGTTTTTTGAAAAAAACACCCGAATCCAAAACACACCCAAATCCGACAAAAAAAATTCGGTGAGGTTTTGCCAAAACGCGTTCGAACCCAAAACACGGCCACGGAACCGAACCCAAAACCAAAACACAAAACCCGAAAAATTTCCGGTGCACATCTCTAGTCAGCATCAGCAGTCGCTCCAGACTGCCCTGCATCACCGCCAGCGGGTGGGCTCGGAATTCTGAGCCTTTTCTCGCACCCCCAATTGTGGGAGAATGTGAAGGAGGAGCTGTTGACCGATCAAGTTCCACTTGACTTGATAATTTTCTCACCAGCAGGTCTTTGAACCCCTGCAGACTTGTGTCTGCCGGAAAGAGAGATACAACGTAGGTTTTAAATCTAGGATCGAGCACGGTGGCCAAAATGTAGTGCTCTGATTTCAACACATTGACCACCCATGAATCCTGGTTAAGCGAATGAAGGGCTCCATCCACAAGTCCCACATGCCTAGCGGAATCGCTCTCTTAGCTCCTCCTTCAATGTCTCCAGCTTCTTCTGCAAAAGCCTGATGAGGGGAATGACCTGACTCAGGCTGGCAGTGTCTGAACTGACCACGTGTGGCAAGTTCAAAAGGTTGCAGAACCTTGCACAACGTTGAAATCATTCTCCACTGCGCTTGAGACAGGTGCATTCCACCTCCTTTGCCTATACCGTGGCCAGATGTATAGGCTTGAATGGCCTTTTGCTGCTCCTCCAACCTCTGAAGCATATAGAGGGTTGAATTCCACCTCGTTACCACTTCTTGCTTCAGATGATGGCAGGGCAGGTTCAGGCGTTTTTGGTGTTGCTCCAGTCTTCTGTACGTGGTGCCTGTACGCCGAAAGTGTCCCGCAATTCTTCTGGCCACCGACAGCATCTCTTGCACGCCCCTCTCGTTTTTTAAATAATTCTGCACCACCAAATTCAAGGTATGTGCAAAACATGGGACGTGCTGGAATTTGCCCAGATATAATGCACGCACAATATTGCTGGCGTTGTCCGATGCCACAAATCCACAGGAGAGTCCAATTGGGGTAAGCCATTCTGCGATGATCTTCCTCAGTTGCCGTAAGAGGTTTTCAGCTGTGTGCGTATTCTGGAAAGCGGTGATACAAAGCGTAGCCTGCCTAGGAAAGAGTTGGCGTTTGCGAGATGCTGCTACTGGTGCCGCCGCTGCTGTTCTTGCGGCGGGAGTCCATACATCTACCCAGTGGGCTGTCACAGTCATATAGTCCTGAGTCTGCCCTGCTCCACTTGTCCACATGTCCGTGGTTAAGTGGACATTGGGTACAACTACATTTTTTAGGACACTGGTGAGTCTTTTTCTGAGGTCTGTGTACATTTTCGGTATCGCCTGCCTAGAGAAATGGAACCTAGATGGTATTTGGTACCGGGGACACAGTACCTCAAACAAGTCTATAGTTGGCTCTGCAGTAATGATGGATACCGGAACCACGTTTCTCACCGCCCAGGATGCCAAGGCCTCAGTTATCCGCTTTGCAGCAGGATGACTGCTGTGATATTTCATCTTCCTCGCAAAGGACTGTTGGACAGTCAATTGCTTGGTGGAAGTAGTAAAAGTGGTCTTACGACTTCCCCTCTGGGATGACCATCGACTCCCAGCAGCAACAACAGCAGCGCCAGCAGCAGTAGGCGTTACACGCAAGGATGCATCGGAGGAATCCCAGGCAGGAGAGGACTCGTCAGAATTGCCAGTGACATGGCCTGCAGGACTATTGGCATTCCTGGGGAAGGAGGAAATTGACACTGAGGGAGTTGGTGGGGTGGTTTGCGTGAGCTTGGTTACAAGAGGAAGGGATTTACTGGTCAGTGGACTGCTTCCGCTGTCGCCCAAAGTTTTTGAACTTGTCACGGACTTATGATGAATGCGCTGCAGGTGACGTATAAGGGAGGATGTTCCGAGGTGGTTAACGTCCTTACCCCTACTTATTACAGCTTGACAAAGGCAACACACGGCTTGACACCTGTTGTCCGCATTTCTGTTGAAATACTTCCACACCGAAGAGCTGATTTTTTTGGTATTTTGACCAGGCATGTCAATGGCCATATTCCTCCCACGGACAACAGGTGTCTCCCCGGGTGCCTGACTTAAACAAACCACCTCACCATCAGAATCCTCCTTGTCAATTTCCTCCCCAGCGCCAGCAACACCCATATCCTCCTCATCCTGGTGTACTTCAACACTGACATCTTCAATCTGACTATCAGGAACTGGACTGCGGGTGCTCCTTCCAGCACTTGCAGGGGGCGTGCAAATGGTGGAAGGCGCATGCTCTTCACGTCCAGTGTTGGGAAGGTCAGGCATCGCAACCGACACAATTGGACTCTCCTTGTGGATTTGTGATTTCGAAGAACGCACAGTTCTTTGCTGTGCTTTTGCCAGCTTAAGTCTTTTCATTTTTCTAGCGAGAGGCTGAGTGCTTCCATCCTCATGTGAAGCTGAACCACTAGCCATGAACATAGGCCAGGGCCTCAGCCGTTCCTTGCCACTCCGTGTGGTAAATGGCATATTGGCAAGTTTACGCTTCTCCTCCGACGATTTTATTTTAGATTTTTGAGTCCTTTTTTACTGATATTTTGTGTTTTGGATTTTACATGCTCTGTACTATGACATTGGGCATCAGCCTTGGCAGACGACGTTGATGGAATTTCATCGTCTCGGCCATGACTAGTGGCAGCAGCTTCAGCACGAGGTGGAAGTGGATCTTGATCTTTCCCTATTTTTGGAACCTCAACATTTTTGTTCTCCATATTTTAATAGGCACAACTAAAAGGCACCTCAGGTAAACAATGGAGATGGATGGATACTAGTATACTTATGGATGACGAGTGACTGACGACACAGAGGTAGCTACAGCCGTGGACTACCGTACTGTGTCTGCTAGTATAGAGATGATAATGATATAAAAAAATATATATATATCACTACTGCAGGTATATATATATATATAATATATAATGACAGACCTGCTGGACGCTGTCAGCAGACTGCTGAACTACTAGTATGAAGAAGATAGAAAAAAAAAAACCCACCACAGGTAGGTATACAATTATGGACGAGCACTGACGACACAGAGGTAGCCACAGCCATGGACTACCGTACTGCGTCTGCTAATATAGAGATGATAATGATATAAATTATATATATATATCACTACTGCAGGTATATATATATATAATATATAATGACGGACCTGCTGGACGCTGTCAGCAGACTGCTGAACTACTAGTATGAAGAAGATAGAAAAAAAAAACCCCACCACAGGTAGGTATACAATTATGGACGAGCACTGACGACACAGAGGTAGCCACAGCCGTGGACTACCGTACTGCGTCTGCTAATATAGAGATGATGATATAAAAAATATATATATATCACTACTGCAGGTATATATAATATATAATGACGGACCTGCTGGACGCTGTCAGCAGACTGCTGAACTACTAGTATGAAGAAGATAGAAAAAAAAAACCCCACCACAGGTAGGTATACAATTATGGACGAGCACTGACGACACAGAGGTAGCCACAGCCGTGGACTACCGTACTGCGTCTGCTAATATAGAGATGATAATGATATAAAAAATATATATATATCACTACTGCAGGTATATATATATAATATATAATGCCGGACCTGCTGGACGCTGTCAGCAGACTGCTGAACTACTAGTATGAAGAAGATAGAAAAAAAAACCCATCACAGGTAGGTATACAATTATGGACGAGCACTGACGACACAGAGGTAGCCACAGCCGTGGACTACCGTACTGCGTCTGCTAATATAGAGATGATAATGATATAAAAAATATATATATATCACTACTGCAGGTATATATAATATATAATGACGGACCTGCTGGACGCTGTCAGCAGACTGCTGAACTACTAGTGTGAAGAAGATAGAAAAAAAAAACCCCACCACAGGTAGGTATACAATTATGGACGAGCACTGACGACACAGAGGTAGCCACAGCCGTGGACTACCGTACTGCGTCTGCTAATATAGAGATGATGATGATATAAAAAATATATATATATCACTACTGCAGGTATATATAATATATAATGACGGACCTGCTGGACGCTGTCAGCAGACTGCTGAACTACTAGTATGAAGAAGATAAAAAAAAAAAAACCCACCACAGGTAGGTATACAATTATGGACGAGCACTGACGACACAGAGGTAGCCACAGCCGTGGACTACCGTACTGCGTCTGCTAATATAGAGATGATAATGATATAAAAAAAAAATATATATATATCACTACTGCAGGTATATATATATAATATATAATGACGGACCTGCTGGACGCTGTCAGCAGACTGCTGAACTACTAGTATGAAGAAGATAGAAAAAAAAAACCCCACCACAGGTAAGTATACAATTATGGACGAGCACTGACGACACAGAGGTAGCCACAGCCGTGGACTACCGTACTGCGTCTGCTAATATAGAGATGATAATGATATAAAAAATATATATATATCACTACTGCAGGTATATATATATAATATATAATGACGGACCTGCTGGACGCTGTCAGCAGACTGCTGAACTACTAGTATGAAGAAGATAGAAAAAAAAACCCCCACCACAGGTAGGTATACAATTATGGACGAGCACTGACGACACAGAGGTAGCTACAGCCGTGGACTACCGTACTGCGTCTGCTAATATAGAGATGATAATGATATAAAAAATATATATATATCACTACTGCAGGTATATATATATAATATATAATGACGGACCTGCTGGACGCTGTCAGCAGACTGCTGAACTACTAGTATGAAGAAGATAGAAAAAAAAAACCCCACCACAGGTAGGTATACAATTATGGACGAGCACTGACGACACAGAGGTAGCTACAGCCGTGGACTACCGTACTGCATCTGCTAATATAGAGATGATAAAGATGATAGAGATGAACAAAAAAAATATAACACTACTGCAGGTAAATATTTATATAATATAATGAATGACGGACCTGCTGGACACTGTCAGCAGAATGCGCTTATGGAATAAAAATAAAAACACCACAGGAGTGTTTGTTTAACTTTTTCAGGCAGACAATATACTGGTGGTCAGTGGTCACACTGGCAGCAAAAGTGTGCACTGTACTCCTGCTGTAACTGCTCCCCAGTCTCCCCCACAATTAAGCTGTGTGAGCAGCACTGGCAGTGAGCACTCAGCACAGTCAGATATAATACATACATAGATGATATATTATCATTATCATATTATCATGCAGCACTCTGAGGCTGAGCACAGATATGGTATGTGACTGTGTATCTTTTTTTTCAGGCAGAGAACCGATTAAAATTAAACTGGTGGTCACACTATCAGCAAAACTCTGCTGCACTGTACTGAGTACTCCTCCTAATGCTTCCCAAATTAGTAAATCAACTCAAGTGTCTCTGACTCTCTAATCTAATCTAAACGGAGAGGGCCATCCTGCGTGACACTGCAGTGCCACTCCTAGATGGGCCAGGTGTTTGTGTCGGCCACTAGGGTCGCTTAGCTTAGTCACACAGCTACCTCATTGCGCCTCTTTTTTTCTTTGCGTCATGTGCTGTTTGGGGAGTGTTTTTTGGAAGGGCCATCCTGCGTGACACTGCAGTGCCACTCCTAGATGGGCCAGGTGTTTGTGTCGGCCACTTGGGTCGCTGATCTTAGTCATCCAGCGACCTCAGTGCAAATTTTAGGACTAAAAATAATATTGTGAGGTGTGAGGTGTTCAGAATAGACTGAAAATGAGTGGAAATTATGGTTATTGAGGTTAATAATACTTTGGGATCAAAATGACCCCCAAATTCTATGATTTAAGCTGTTTTTTAGGGTTTTTTGAAAAAAAAACACCCGAATCCAAAACACACCCGAATCCGACAAAAAAAATTCGGTGAGGTTTTGCCAAAACGCGTTCGAACCCAAAACACGGCCACGGAACCGAACCCAAAACCAAAACACAAAACCCGAAAAATTTCCGGTGCACATCTCTAGTCAGCATCAGCAGTCGCTCCAGACTGCCCTGCATCACCGTCAGCGGGTGGGCTCGGAATTCTGAGCCTTTTCCTCGCACCCCCAATTGCGGGAGAATGTGAAGGAGGAGCTGTTGACCGATCAAGTTCCACTTGACTTGATAATTTTCTCACCAGCAGGTCTTTGAACCCCTGCAGACTTGTGTCTGCCGGAAAGAGAGATACAACGTAGGTTTTAAATCTAGGATCGAGCACGGTGGCCAAAATGTAGTGCTCTGATTTCAACACATTGACCACCCGTGAATCCTGGTTAAGCGAATGAAGGGCTCCATCCACATGTCCCACATGCCTAGCGGAATCGCTCTCTTAGCTCCTCCTTCAATGTCTCCAGCTTCTTCTGCAAAAGCCTGATGAGGGGAATGACCTGACTCAGGCTGGCAGTGTCTGAACTGACCACGTGTGGCAAGTTCAAAAGGTTGCAGAACCTTGCACAACGTTGAAATCATTCTCCACTGCGCTTGAGACAGGTGCATTCCACCTCCTTTGCCTATATCGTGGCCAGATGTATAGGCTTGAATGGCCTTTTGCTGCTCCTCCAACCTCTGAAGCATATAGAGGGTTGAATTCCACCTCGTTACCACTTCTTGCTTCAGATGATGGCAGGGCAGGTTCAGGCGTTTTTGGTGTTGCTCCAGTCTTCTGTACGTGGTGCCTGTACGCCGAAAGTGTCCCGCAATTCTTCTGGCCACCAACAGCATCTCTTGCACGCCACTCTCGTTTTTTAAATAATTCTGCACCACCAAATTCAAGGTATGTGCAAAACATGGGACGTGCTGGAATTTGCCCAGATATAATGCACGCACAATATTGCTGGCGTTGTCCGATGCCACAAATCCACAGGAGAGTCCAATTGGGGTAAGCCATTCTGCGATGATCTTCCTCAGTTGCCATAAGAGGTTTTCAGCTGTGTGCGTATTCTGGAAAGCGGTGATACAAAGCGTAGCCTGCCTAGGAAAGAGTTGGCGTTTGCGAGATGCTGCTACTGGTGCCGCCGCTGCTGTTCTTGCGGCGGGAGTCAATACATCTACCCAGTGGGCTGTCACAGTCATATAGTCCTGAGTCTGCCCTGCTCCACTTGTCCACATGTCCGTGGTTAAGTGGACATTGGGTACAACTACATTTTTTAGGACACTGGTGAGTCTTTTTCTGAGGTCTGTGTACATTTTCGGTATCGCCTGCCTAGAGAAATGGAACCTAGATGGTATTTGGTACCGGGGACACAGTACCTCAAACAAGTCTATAGTTGGCTCTGCAGTAATGATGGATACCGGAACCACGTTTCTCACCGCCCAGGATGCCAAGGCCTCAGTTATCCGCTTTGCAGCAGGATGACTGCTGTGATATTTCATCTTCCTCGCAAAGGACTGTTGGACAGTCAATTGCTTGGTGGAAGTAGTAAAAGTGGTCTTACGACTTCCCCTCTGGGATGACCATCGACTCCCAGCAGCAACAACAGCAGCGCCAGCAGCAGTAGGCGTTACACTCAAGGATGCATCGGAGGAATCCCAGGCAGGAGAGGACTTGTCAGAATTGCCAGTGACATGGCCTGCAGGACTATTGGCATTCCTGGGGAAGGAGGAAATTGACACTGAGGGAGTTGGTGGGGTGGTTTGCGTGAGCTTGGTTACAAGAGGAAGGGATTTACTGGTCAGTGGACTGCTTCCGCTGTCGCCCAAAGTTTTTGAACTTGTCACGGACTTATGATGAATGCGCTGCAGGTGACGTATAAGGGAGGATGTTCCGAGGTGGTTAACGTCCTTACCCTTACTTATTACAGCTTGACAAAGGCAACACACGGCTTGACACCTGTTGTCCGCATTTCTGTTGAAATACTTCCACACCGAAGAGCTGATTTTTTTGGTATTTTCACCAGGCATGTCAATGGCCATATTCCTCCCACGGACAACAGGTGTCTCCCCGGGTGCCTGACTTAAACAAACCACCTCACCATCAGAATCCTCCTTGTCAATTTCCTCCCCAGCGCCAGCAACACCCATATCCTCCTCATCCTGGTGTACTTCAACACTGACATCTTCAATCTGACTATCAGGAACTGGACTGCGGGTGCTCCTTCCAGCACTTGCAGGGGGCGTGCAAATGGTGGAAGGCGCATGCTCTTCACGTCCAGTGTTGGGAAGGTCAGGCATCGCAACCGCCGACACAATTGGACTCTCCTTGTGGATTTGTGATTTCGAAGAACGCACAGTTCTTTGCTGTGCTTTTGCCAGCTTAAGTCTTTTCATTTTTCTAGCGAGAGGCTGAGTGCTTCCATCCTCATGTGAAGCTGAACCACTAGCCATGAACATAGGCCAGGGCCTCAGCCGTTCCTTGCCACTCCGTGTGGTAAATGGCATATTGGCAAGTTTACGCTTCTCCTCCGACGATTTTATTTTAGATTTTTGAGTCCTTTTTTACTGATATTTTGTGTTTTGGATTTTACATGCTCTGTACTATGACATTGGGCATCGGCCTTGGCAGACGACGTTGATGGAATTTCATCGTCTCGGCCATGACTAGTGGCAGCAGCTTCAGCACGAGGTGGAAGTGGATCTTGATCTTTCCCTATTTTTGGAACCTCAACATTTTTGTTCTCCATATTTTAATAGGCACAACTAAAAGGCACCTCAGGTAAACAATGGAGATGGATGGCTACTAGTATACTTATGGATGACGAGTGACTGACGACACAGAGGTAGCTACAGCCGTGGACTACCATACTGTCTGCTAGTATAGAGATGATAATGATATAAAAATATATATATATATATCACTACTGCAGGTATATATATATATAATATATAATGACGGACCTGCTGGACGCTGTCAGCAGACTGCTGAACTACTAGTATGAAGAAGATAGAAAAAAAAAAACCACCACAGGTAGGTATACAATTATGGACGAGCACTGACGACACAGAGGTAGCCACAGCCGTGGACTACCGTACTGCGTCTGCTAATATAGAGATGATAATGATATAAAAAATATATATATATCACTACTGCAGGTATATATAATATATAATGACGGACCTGCTGGACGCTGTCAGCAGACTGCTGAACTACTAGTATGAAGAAGATAGAAAAAAAAACCCCCACCACAGGTAGGTATACAATTATGGACGAGCACTGACGACACAGAGGTAGCCACAGCCATGGACTACCGTACTGCGTCTGCTAATATAGAGATGATAATGATATAAATTATATATATATATATCACTACTGCAGGTATATATATATAATATATAATGATGGACCTACTGGACGCTGTCAGCAGACTGCTGAACTACTAGTATGAAGAAGATAGAAAAAAAAAACCCCACCACAGGTAGGTATACAATTAAGGATGAGCACTGACGACACAGAGGTAGCCACAGCCGTGGACTACCGTACTGCGTCTGCTAATATAGAGATGATGATATAAAAAATATATATATATCACTACTGCAGGTATATATAATATATAATGACGGACCTGCTGGACGCTGTCAGCAGACTGCTGAACTACTAGTATGAAGAAGATAGAAAACCCCCCCCCCCACTACAGGTAGGTATACAATTATGGACGAGCACTGACGACACAGAGGTAGCCACAGCCGTGGACTACCGTACTGCGTATGCTAATATAGAGATGATAATGATATAAAAAATATATATATATCACTACTGCAGGTATATATATATATATATAATATATAATGACGGACCTGCTGGACGCTGTCAGCAGACTGCTGAACTACTAGTATGAAGAAGATAGAAAAAAAAACCCATCACAGGTAGGTATACAATTATGGACGAGCACTGACGACACAGAGGTAGCCACAGCCGTGGACTACCGTACTGCGTCTGCTAATATAGAGATGATAATGATATAAAAAATATATATATATCACTACTGCAGGTATATATAATATATAATGACGGACCTGCTGGACGCTGTCAGCAGACTGCTGAACTACTAGTATGAAGAAGATAGAAAAAAAAAAACCCCACCACAGGTAGGTATACAATTATGGACGAGCACTGACGACACAGAGGTAGCCACAGCCGTGGACTACCGTACTGCGTCTGCTAATATAGAGATGATAATGATATAAAAAATATATATATATCACTACTGCAGGTATATATAATATATAATGACGGACCTGCTGGACGCTGTCAGCAGACTGCTGAACTACTAGTATGAAGAAGATAGAAAAAAAAAAACCCACCACAGGTAGGTATACAATTATGGACGAGCACTGACGACACAGAGGTAGCCTCAGCCGTGGACTACCGTACTGCGTCTGCTAATATAGAGATGATGATATAAAAAATATATATATATCACTACTGCAGGTATATATAATATATAATGACGGACCTGCTGGACGCTGTCAGCAGACTGCTGAACTACTAGTATGAAGAAGATAGAAAGAAAAAACCCCACCACAGGTAGGTATACAATTATGGACGAGCACTGACGACACAGAGGTAGCCACAGCCGTGGACTACCGTACTGCGTCTGCTAATATAGAGATGATAATGATATAAAAAATATATATATATCACTACTGCAGGTATATATATATAATATATAATGACGGACCTGCTGGACGCTGTCAGCAGACTGCTGAACTACTAGTATGAAGAAGATAGAAAAAAAAAACCCCATCACAGGTAGGTATACAATTATGGACGAGCACTGACGACACAGAGGTAGCCACAGCCGTGGACTACCGTACTGCGTCTGCTAATATAGAGATGATAATGATATAAAAAATATATATATATCACTACTGCAGGTATATATAATATATAATGACGGACCTGCTGGACGCTGTCAGCAGACTGCTGAACTACTAGTATGAAGAAGATAGAAAAAAAAAAACCCCACCACAGGTAGGTATACAATTATGGACGAGCACTGACGACACAGAGGTAGCCACAGCCGTGGACTACCGTACTGCGTCTGCTAATATAGAGATGATAATGATATAAAAAATATATATATATCACTACTGCAGGTATATATAATATATAATGACGGACCTGCTGGACGCTGTCAGCAGACTGCTGAACTACTAGTATGAAGAAGATAGAAAAAAAACAAACCCCACCACAGGTAGGTATACAATTATGGACGAGCACTGACGACACAGAGGTAGCCACAGCCGTGGACTACCGTACTGCGTCTGCTAATATAGAGATGATAATGATATAAAAAATATATATATATCACTACTGCAGGTATATATATATAATATATAATGACGGACCTGCTGGACGCTGTCAGCAGACTGCTGAACTACTAGTATGAAGAAGATAGAAAAAAAAAACCCCACCACAGGTAAGTATACAATTATGGACGAGCACTGACGACACAGAGGTAGCCACAGCCGTGGACTACCGTACTGCGTCTGCTAATATAGAGATGATAATGATATAAAAAATATATATATATATCACTACTGCAGGTATATATATATAATATATAATGACGGACCTGCTGGACGCTGTCAGCAGACTGCTGAACTACTAGTATGAAGAAGATAGAAAAAAAAAACCCACCACAGGTAGGTATACAATTATGGACGAGCACTGACGACACAGAGGTAGCCACAGTCGTGGACTACCGTACTGCGTCTGCTAATATAGAGATGATAATGATATAAAAAATATATATATATCACTACTGCAGGTATATATAATATATAATGACGGACCTGCTGGACGCTGTCAGCAGACTGCTGAACTACTAGTATGAAGAAGATAGAAAAAAAAAAACCCACCACAGGTAGGTATACAATTATGGACGAGCACTGACGACACAGAGGTAGCTACAGCCGTGGACTACCGTACTGCGTCTGCTAATATAGAGATGATAAAGATGATAGAGATGAACAAAAAAAATATAACACTACTGCAGGTAAATATTTATATAATATAATGAATGACGGACCTGCTGGACACTGTCAGCAGAATGCGTTTATGGAATAAAAATAAAAACACCACAGGAGTGTTTGTTTAACTTTTTCAGGCAGACAATATACTGGTGGTCAGTGGTCACACTGGCAGCAAAAGTGTGCACTGTACTCCTGCTATAACTGCTCCCCAGTCTCCCCCACAATTAAGCTGTGTGAGCAGCACTGGCAGTGAGCACTCAGCACAGTCAGATATAATACATACATAGATGATATATTATCATTATCATATTATCATGCAGCACTCTGAGGCTGAGCACAGATATGGTATGTGACTGTGTATCGTTTTTTTTCAGGCAGAGAACCGATTAAAATTAAACTGGTGGTCACACTATCAGCAAAACTCTGCTGCACTGTACTGAGTACTCCTCCTAATGCTTCCCAAATTAGTAAATCAACTCAAGTGTCTCTGACTCTCTAATCTAATCTAAACGGAGAGGACGCCAGCCACGTCCTCTCCCTATCAATCTCAATGCACGTGTGAAAATGGCGGCTACGCGCGGCTCCTTATATAGAATCCGAGTCTCGCGAGAATCCGACAGCGGGATGATGACGTTCGGGCGCGCTCGGGTTAACCGAGCAAGGCGGGAGGATCCGAGTCTGCTCGGACCCGTGCAAAAAAGGCTGAAGTTCGGGGGGGTTCGGATTCCGAGGAACCGAACCCGCTCATCTCTACTATTCAGTGGAAATTGCTGTATTTGGGACTCTGGAAAAATACCTAGTGCCTGACTTTCATACTGGACTTTTGTTTGGAAATTAGAGAGATATTTATCTCCAAAAAAACCCATTACATCGCCCTCCAGGTGTACCCTTTATGTATGTTTTGTGTTATTTGTTTGTATAGTCTGTGTGCGTATACCGGTATTAGGTTCACCATACACATATATATAAAATATACAATTCAGACCAATTTCCTTCAGCCTCCTTTGTATCTTTTTACCAATAAAATTATAATTTTATAAGAACGTATCCATTGTTGAAATTTTATATATTCCATTTGATCACATTTTCTCATTTGCTGCACACTTTTTGAGATATATCAATATTATGCTTCTGTAATTTCTGCTCATTCTAGAGCGATAAGCGCAGTGTGACACCCTCCACCCCCTTTTTCGCTCCTGACTGCCCTGCAACACAGCCAGCGGGTGGGCTAGGAAAAATTATCCTTTTCCTTGCAGCCCCAGTGGCGGGAGAAATTAAAGGAGGAGCTGTTGACGGGTCACGTTCTGCTTGAGTTGACAATTTATTAACCAGCAGGTCTTTGTACCTCTGCACACTTGTGTCTGCTGGAAAGAGAGATACAACATAGGCTTTAAACCTAGGATCGAGCACAGTGGCCAAAATGTAGTGCTCTGATTTCAACAGATTGACCACCCCTGAATCCTGGCAAAGCGAATGAAGGGCTCCATCCACAAGTCCTACATACTTTGCGGAATTGCTCCGTCTTAGCTTCTCCTTCAATTTATCCAGCTGCTTCTGCAAAAGCCTGATGAGGGGAATGACCTGACTCAAGCTGGCAGTGTCTGAACTGACTTCACGTGTGGCAAATTCGAAGGGTTGGAGATCCTTGCACAAGACGGAAATCATTCTCCACTGCGCTTGAGTCAGGTGCATTACCCCTCCTTTGCCTATATCGTAGGTGGATGTATAGGCTTGAATGGCCTTTTACTGCTCCTCCATCCTCTGAAGCATATAGAGTGTTGAATTCCACCTCATTACCACCTCTTGCTTCAGTTGATGGCGGGGCAGGTTCAGGAGTGTTTGTTGGTGCTCCAGTCTTCGACACGCAGTGACAGAATGCCGAAAGTGTCCCGAAATTTTTCGGGCCACCGACAGCATCTCCTGCACACCCCTCTCATTTAAAAAAAAATTCTGCACCACCAAATTAATTGTATGTGCAAAACATCGGACGTGATGGAATTTGCCCAGTTGTAATGCACACACAATATTGGTGGCATTGTCCAATATCACAAATCCCCAGGAGAGTCCAATTGGGGTAAACCATTCTGCGATGATGTTCCTCAGTTTCCGTAAGAGGTTGTCAGCTGTGTGCCTCTTATGGAAAGTGGTGATACATAGTGTAGCCTGCCTTGGAATGAGTTGGCGTTTGCAAGATGCTGCTACTGGTGCCGCTGTGGGAGGCCATACATCTACCCAGTGGGCTGTTACAGTCATATAGTCCTTAGTCTGCCCTGTTCCACTTGTCCACATGTCCGTGGTTAAGTGGACACTGGATACAACTGCATTTTTTAGGACAATAGTGACTCTTTTTTTGACGTCTGTGTACATTCTCGGTATCGCCTGCCTAGAAAAGTGGAACCTAGATGGGATTTGATACTGGGGACACAGTACCGCAAACAAATCTTTAAGTGACTCTGAACTAATGGTGGATACCGGACGCACCTTTAACACCAACAAGGCCTCAGTTATCTGCTTTGCAAAAGGATGACTGCTGTCATATTTCATCTTCCTCACAAAGGACTGTTGGACAGTCAATTGCTTACTGAAAGTAGTACAAGTGGTCTTGCGACTTCCCCTCTGGGATGACGATTGACTCCCAGCAGCAACAACAGCAGCGGCAGCAACAGCAGGCATACCACTCAAGGATCCTATGGAGGAATCCCGGTTAGGAGAGGACTCCTCAGTCTTGACAGTGACATGGCCTGCAGGACTACAGACATTCCTGACTGAGGAGGAAGTTGACGTTGAGGGAGTTGGTGGTGTGTCTTGCAGGAGCTTGGGTACCGGAGGAAGAAGGGATTTAGGTGTCAGTGGACTGCTTACGCTCTTACCCAAAGTTTCTGAACTTGACAGTGACTTCTGATGAATGCACAGCAGGTGACGTATAAGGGAGGATGTTCCTAGGTGGTTAACATCCTTACCCCTACTTATTACAGATTGACAGAGGCAACAGATGGCTTGACACCTGTTGTCCGGATTTGAGGAGAAATAATTCCACACCGAAGAGGTGGCTTTTTTGGTAGTTTGCCCAGGCATCACAATGGGCTTCTTCGTCCCAAGGACAACAGGTGTCTCCCCCGGTGCCTGACTTAAACCACATCACCACATGACATCTTCAATTTGAATATCAGGAACTGGACTGTGGGTGCTCCTTACAGCACTTACAGGGGGTGTGCAAATGGTGGAAGGAGCCACCTCTTCCCGTCCAGTGTTGGGAAGGTCAGGCATCGCAACCGCCGACACAATTGGACTCTCCTTTGGGATTTGTGATACCATCTCAAAGCACACAGTTCTTTTCTGTGCTCTTTCCAGCTTAACTCTTTTAATTTTTCTAGCGGGAGGATGTGGGTTTCCATCATCATGTGAAGCTGAACCACTAGCCATGAACATAGGCCAGGGCCTCAGCCGTTCCTTGTCACTCCGTGTCGTAAATGGCATATTTGCAAGTTTACGTTTCTCCTCAGATGATTTAAATTTCTTTTTTTGGTTCTTTTTACTGAACTTTGGCTTTTTGGATTTTACACGCCCTCTACTATCACATTGGGCATCGGCCTTGGCAGACGACGTTGATGGTATTTCATCATATATGTCATGGCTAGTGGCAGCAGCTTTAGCACTAGGAGGAAGTGGTTCTTCTTGATCTTTAGAAATCTACCAAACGGATGGAAGATCGGGCGCTTACAGGTGCTGTATCTCTAATGCTGCTGCTATAACATTTGGGGATAGTCAAACCCCAACATTAAACCAAAAGAAAACCAAAGAAAAAGATAGCAGCGCTATTCAAACTGTTAAATATGAATTCTAATGATAAGGATTGAGTGATAATACATTTTTCAATTTTAATAAAACATAAAAATTAGGCCTCAATAAAAATTGGATACACAATCCAAAAACAATTAAAAACAACAGTTGTGGGTCAAATGTTTGTAACCGCCTATCACTTTCACATCCGTTCCTATTAGTAAAACTGGATCATAAAGCAGATGGAGACAGGCTGATGGCGCAGCCACACCAATACACTTTACCCGAAAGACCGTTAGAGGTGTAGTCCCTTTTGAGTGTCTCTGATGTTTTACTCAAAACCAGCCAGGTTTGGGATCCTCATTAGAACACGGCGTCCTCTTTATGAAGAAAGGGTGGATGGTGTTTCCAGTTGTGAAGGAATTGTCTAGTTTCCTCTGCAGATGGAAGAAAGTCCAGTAATTGGTCCGGATGTGATATGGCAGTATGAATTGGCGTAATTTATTGACCCAAGTAGCCTCCTTCTGACGCGTTTCGCTGCACCACTTTACAGCTACACTGGCTATATGGACTGGACTGAGCAGCACAACACTTGTCACCCCACTTTCCCGCCCCAATAAACAGAAACTGAGCACACTGAATAGTGCACGTCCTCTCACTCTCCGAAACTGAAGTGAAAATGGCCGCGACGCGCGGCTCCTTATATGGAATCCAAATCCCGCGAGAATCCGACAGCGGGATGATGACGTTTTGCCGAGTTCGGGTTTCCGAGTCAAGATGGAAAATCCTACCCTGGCTCGGATCCGGACTCGGAAGCCAAAGTTCGGGGGGTTCAGTTCTCTGAGAACCGAACCCGCTCATCTCTAGTTATAATAGCTTGCAACTGGTTTGCTCCGTCCTCTCCTAACATTTATCATTGGAGAGCGCTGGTGAATGAGGTGGCGGGTCATGAACGATTCATGTATAGAGCCAGAGGTGCAATCACCCAATATTTTACTAAATGGGATAGGTGGAATACTTCACGACTTGCCACAGAATTGAATATGGTGACAGTCCTAACTTAACACTGTTGCTAAACGTGAATGCTCTAGTTTCGCAGAGGCTTATGACACGAAAATGCTATGTAAATGTAATTGCAATGTTACGAAAATGACACCCTTCATGTATTCCTAAGGAGACATATGTTTGGAATAATAAGCACTCAACTGTCTGTATGCTTGTATCCATTTTTTATTATTATTTCTGGCTCATGGACATGTACAAGTTTGTTTTGTTGTATGTTTGAATCTTGTTGTAAACTTGAAAAGCATTTCAATAAAAAAGTACACAAGTTAAAAAAAAGAAAAGAAACTAGTACATTTACTGTAAGTAGGAGAACTGATGGGAACATATCTATTTTCAAATACAAGGTGAAATGGACAATAAGAATACCATGAGTGAGTGACTGACTCACCTATTGCAGACCCTCCAACATGACCCGCCCCACTAGGTACAAAATGTTCTGTTTCTGGACTTCCCTCTTAATTTATGATTTCCATCACCTGTGTTGAACTAGTTAAATGATAAGAAAGCTGTTTCTACACAGGTGATGGCAATAATAAATTAAGAGTGAAGTCCAGAAACAGAGCATTTTGTACCTAGTGGCGCGGGTCATGTTGGAGGGTATGCTATTGGTGTGTAATACTCTATGGCCCTCATTCCGAGTCGTTCGCTCGCTAGCTGCTTTTAGCAACAGTGCCAATGCTAAGCCGCCGCCCTCTGGGAGTGTATCTTAGCTTAGCAGAAGTGCGAACGAAAGGATCGCAGCGCTGCTACAAAAAAAAAATTGTGCAGTTTCAGAGTAGCTGCAGACCTACTCCTAGCTTGCGATCACTTCAGTCTGTTTAGTTCCTGTTTTGACGTCACAAACACGCCCTGCGTTCGGCCAGCCACTCCCCCGTTTCCCCAGCCACTCCTGCGTTTTTATCTGGCACGCCTGCGTTTTTTCACACACTCCCCGAAAACAGTCAGTTACCACCCAGAAACACCCACTTCCTGTCAATCACTCAACGATCAGCAGTGCGACTAAATAGCGTCGCTAGACCTTGTGTAAAACTGCATCGGCTTTTGTGAAAGTACGTCGCGCATGCGCTCTGCGCCCCACACGCATGTGCAGAATTTTTAGCCTGATCGCTGCGCTGCGAACAACGGCAGCTAGCGATCAACTCAGAATGACCCCCAATGTGTCATGCCAAATAGTAAACCTATTTATAGAAAACAGTGCAACCCTGCATTTCAAAGGGTAAGGTAATGCAGACCCTTTTTTAGGAACCACACTTGTGTCCCAAATATCACTCAAATACACTTAAGTTCCAGGTAATTGAATTTCATAAAATATATTTATTACAAAAAGGGGGGTGATAAATAGGAAGAAGTACATACAGGAAAACAATAAAAATATGCTTATCTGTCCATCAATGAGGTCCAGCTAGGTAAGTATAGTCCCAACGTATTTAATCTTTCTATTCATGTCAATTAGAATGATTAGAATGTAAACAATATGTCAGTGGTGGTCTAGAGGTGGCTAACCAGTATGTCATGTCCTGGGGTGTAGTATGGTATGCCGGCGCTCGGGCTCCCGGCGACCAGCATACCGGTGCCGGGAGCCCGACCGCCGGCATACCGACAGCATGGCGAGCGCAAAGGAGCCCCTTGCGTGCTCGCTGCGCTCGCCACACTGCGGGCACGGTGGCACGCCACATTATTTTATTCTCCCTCCAGGGGGGTCGTGGACCCCCACAAGGGAAAATAGCTGTCGGTATGCCGGGTGTCGGGATTCCGGCGCCAGTATACTGTGCATCGGGATCCCGACATTCGGCATACTGAAGACCAACCCATGTCCTGTAGCTCCAGCAATATCTCCCTGCTCCGGCAGACAACTGATGAGGACTTCCAGCGGATCAAATGGAACTTCCAGTGGTGAGTATTCTCAAGGCACATTAACAGTGCAGGTTTTTGTGATAGCCAGGCTGCAACACAGAAGATTAAATCAAATAACTGAGGTACTAATTAAGGGGGACATTTACTAAGCAGTGATAAGAGCGGAGAAGTGAGCCAGTGCAGAAGTGCCCATGGCAACCAATCAGCACTGAAGTAACATCTATAATCTGCATACTATAAAATTATACAGAGCTGCTGATTGGTTGATGGAGCAACTTCTCCACTGGCTCACTTCTCCGCTTTTATCACTGCTTAGTAAATGTCCCCCTAAGTCACTTGTGCTCAAGCACGGCTATCACTAAAACCTGGATTGTTAGTGTGCGTTGAGGACATAGACTGGGAATGCCTGCCCTAACCCTCCCCCTAGTGCAGGGGTTCCCAACCACTCGTCAAGGATGTCACTAAAACCTGGACTGTTAGTGTTACTGGACTTCCTTCTGATCCTATGATTGTCATCACCTGTGCTGTAACACCTTTCTTATGAATTAATTAGTTCAACACAGGTGAAGGCAATCATAAATTAAGAGGGAAGGCCAGGAGCAGAGCATTTTGTCCCTCCTGGAAAGGGTCATGTTGGGAGGTATGGGACTCCCTCGGCTGACAGTCTGTGCATAATGTCGGCAGTTTACATGTCGACTTTCTGCACATGCCAACATGTTTAATGTTGACATTTTAACAATGTCGACAAAAACAGTTGACATTGCAAATGTTGACATTATAACTGTTGACACTGTATATGTTGACATTTTGACTACATACCCTATTGGTTATTGTGACAAGTTATTAGAGCAATGTTAGTAATTGCATAACGTGTTTGACCCCTATTCTGTCACTAAACACACACACACACACACACACACATACACACACACACACACACACACACACACACACACACACACTAGAGTCCAAAGGCCATGTTCTGCAAGTTGGAAAATCTCCGTTTCTACAGTATAAATTAAATGCAATTACCTGTTGCAGTAATTGTATGCCAAGTCACAGATGTAGTGAATATTTGGATACACAAAGTGAAAAACATGCAGTAGACCAATGTTTATTGGGTAGATTAATAATAACACAAGACAGAATGATGACTGACAGAAACTCTGGAAACCAGTCTGATAAAACCTAACAAGCTAGTGTGTGTCAATCAATAAAATCCTCTTAGGGCAACTGCGCAGTTCATCTGAACTCACGTTCCCCTGGAATAGATAAAAGCATAGTGGGGTGGGGGGAGAGGTGGTAAGCCTGTTTGTGGAGTGGGAGGAGGAATCATGTTTCATAGACTTTAAATTACTATTTACACATACTAAGCTGTAGAATAAAGGTAGATCACAATTCCTACCAAAGGCACATGCAAGGCTCCAGCTGTGGGGATAACTATGGACTTTAATGTATACCTGCTGCTTTCTCTTTGTTTTATAGTCTGTAGCTCCCATGTGGTAGAATGGACTTACCAAGGTAAGCGGACAAGCCTCAGCCTAACGCTAACAGGTGTGGGACCTATGGGAGTCCTGGCATTCTAATGCTGCAGTAAAGTTCATGATGTGATGCTGTAGCACAATACTCTGGAATATTAAAATCATTATGTATAGGATAGTCTGGAAAGATGCTTTCATGCCTAGATCCACTGCTAGCTCTGTATCCTGAATACTTGGATTTGACATTTTTGATATGTAATGTATTGTAGTATGTTTGAATAACTAGCATCGTTCGTGACATTTTGCTGTGTTTTGCTGTAGAATTCTTAGTTTTGGGCGGTTATGGACTTTGCCTAACGTACTGTACATCTCAAGTTTAATATTTCCCTCACCCTGTTGTATGTAAAAAGTGCAAATATTTGACAAGCTGTTGTTTTTCTGTGTTGTGTGCTATTTTTGATTATGAAAAAAACTAATGTAGAAAATACATAAGGTCGAACAGTATGCCTTATGGCTGAAATACATTTTCTAATGACATTTTGTACATATTGGGGGTAATTCCAAGTTGATCGCAGCAGGAAATTTTTTAGCAGTTGGGCAAAACCATGTGCACTGCAGGGGAGGCAGATATAACATGTGCAGAGAGAGTTAGATTTGGGTGTGGTGTGTTCAATCTGCAATCTAAATTGCAGTGTAAAAATAAAGCAGCCAGTATTTACCCTGCACAGAAACAATATAACCCACCCAAATCTAACTCTCTCTGCAAATGTTATATCTGCACCCCCTGCAGTGCACATGGTTTTGCCCAACTGCTAAAAAAATTCCTGCTGCGATCAACTTGGAATTACCCCTCTTGTACTGTATGTGTTTTGAATTCACTTCTCTATTACAATAAACTGTGTCAGAAAGCTGCTTGCTATTTAAGCCAATTTGACAATATTCAAGTTAAAACACAGTTACCCGTTACGGATACTGGGATGCAAATTGGTTAAAACAGCACTCGCAGGTATATAATTTCATCCATATAATGTTGATATAAATATAAATCATGGGTAATGATTAACTTTTAATGAATGTGACTATAAATTTACACAGAAGGAGAAGTAGATGAAGCAAACTGGGGGAAAAAGTATCCCTTGTGTGCAGCAAAGCACCAGTCACCCATTGATATCCAAAGGAAGAAAGTTGTTTATAATAAGGAATTGGTACCCCTGGATTTACAAGGCTATGAAGGACCATTGCATGGATATTTCAATGTGTCCAACAATGGTCACTCTGGTAAGTTGGTGTCTTCGGTGGTTTTAATTATCTTAATATGATATAATATGGTCTTTTGTTAAAGACAAGTAATGAAGGTTGTGCAATATTCAAATTTCTAACAAATTAGGAAGTTTTTAAAAGTTACAGGTAAGAAGATTATAATATATCACTGCTACAGTATGTTACATCTATATTAGTAAAAGTAGACTCATCCTTTGTGTTCCCAGTGCTGTTGACTATGTAAATCCATGATTGGAGAGCAGTGCACAATAACTTAGTAACTAAAGGGCCGTTTAAAGGTTAAGGGATTTGGAAGAGTTCAGCATGTTGTACTCCGTATGTAAATGTTACCACAGAATGAGTAAATAATTTACATCTTAGTCCCTTTGATGTCCACTGAACACAGATGCGCAAGTTAACAGTTACTAAGGTGCATATTTAACAAAGGGTAAAGATCCCGATTGCCGGAAAAAAATGGTATTTTCGGACAAGCATGCTTGCTATTGTTTTACACAACTCCTCAAAATGCATATTGGGATGGGGGTAGGTGTGGCTACATCTCTGGTGGTTTTGGTCACATCTCCAGCGGACATTTTATACAAGACCTTATCTTCTTATTGTACTGCCAATGTAAATTGACTCCTTCCACTCGATATTGCTGCTTTCTAATAATTAGATACAGTAGTCCTTGCTAACCACAATCTGCACTATAAATAAGTACTGCAATTGTACAGAGGCGTGTCAGTGTAGTCTTGCCTGACCCATTACCTGTAACAAATTAATAATTTATATAACTGGTGTCAAAAGATGTGTTTATTTCCAGGAAAGAATATATAAAAGGAAGATGAGGAGAGGGAAGATTACAATCACTTTAATTAGTTGTCAGTTGAAATCTACAAAACTGTATCAAAAAGGATCAAGTTCTTAAAACGAACAGCCAAAAGTAGGCTTTTATCCAGGTTTTTGGGGGGGAGTTGGTTACTGTACCAACTTTCCAGTGATACTGTATATTCAGAAAGATGCATAGGAGAGCGCAAAGGCTTTGGAACAGTGCCTTTGCTAGCACCTGTGTGGAGACATCTTTCGAACATATTACCAGAAAGATGGTGCCACTGCCGCTGAACGAGTATAGGTATTGGAGCACCGCATGGGCAGTCACAGTGGTCATTCTTGGGTGCTGGTTGTGTGGCGTAGGTCTACAGACCGCATATCCTGCACCCATAATGAATAAGCCACTGCATTTAACTTGAAACTGTAGGTTCTCAAATTCTGTCCTCGGGACCCCAAACAATTCATGTTTTCCAGGTCTTCTCACAGAATTGCAAGTGAATTAATTGGCTTCACCTGTAGATCTTTTAAAATGTGTTATTGAGTAATGATTACACCTTTGCGCCTACTATGTGCCTGTTTAACTTCCACTTCCGGATGTCTGATACTAGGTGTGCACAATGGCGCCAAGAGGGAGGGAGCGGGTACTAACTACTCTGGGCTTGTTGTAGGTGACCAACTCTGCAACCTTCCACCCCACCTCTTCCCACATGCTTGCTAATGCTGCCAAGTCAGACTAAAATAGCAGTGATGGGGTTATCTGATCTTCAGATTGGCTGTCTCCCACTGGATAAATGTTGAATTGTTTCGGTAATTTTGTATCCACCATTGCTACTTGCACTTGCCACTTGGCCCTCGATAATGAATAGGCCCATAACTCAATTGAAAATTGTTAGTGTTAATTATTAAAACTGCACTTTGTTATGCTTAACAAATGTTATGCAGATATTCTTATCGTAACATAAAAATAAATTTGTTAAAGGATATTATTCACATAATAAAATATTCTTACTAAATATACCCACATTTGTCCCAGTACATAGTAATGTCCTATCTAGCTCATTAGCGCCCTCTCTGCACACAAGACAGAGTTGCTAGCTTATGGGTAAATTATTCCAAAGTCACTCTTTTACTTGGAAGGGGTCTATTCATTGCAGCACCCAGTAAGCTGTGTACAGAGGTTCCTGGGCAAAGGAACATAGAAACATAGAAACATAGAATTTGTCGGCAGATAAGAACCACTTGGCCCATCTAGTCTGCCCCTTTTTTTTTTTTATATATTATTTTTTTTTATCACTAACCTTATTTGTTCCTTATTTCTTTGTAAGGATATCCTTATGTCTATCCCATGCATGTTTAAATTGCTCTACTGTCTTAGCCTCTACCACCTCTGATGGGAGGCTATTCCACTTGTCCACTACCCTTTCTGTGAAATAATTTTTCCGCAACATCTCCCAAGTGTGCCTGTGTAAATATATTAAATCATTTGGGGGTAAATGTATTATAGCGACACGATAATACTTCCTGCTTCGTCTCCTACGAAGGGACATTGACAAGATGTATTAACATCCTGTCTGCTGAAGCCTCCGGCGATGACCCCTGAGCACACAGTGCCTCAGCTTAGTGCTGATGCATTGTGTCTCCCTGCCCGGCCGGCTCCACCGCGCATGCGCGGGAACACGCTACTCATGCGAAATCCCCTGCGCAGTCTGGAGCCAGCACCCGCCACAACTAGGGAATCACTGTGCTGGCACCACAGCCATCATACATGGGGAAAAGCGGTATCTGCGGAACATAACATGTGCTGATACTGCTTCTCCCCCATACCGGAAGGGAAAACATTTACCCCTTAATGCTGTATGTTATTATTACATGTTTTAGTGCATTGTCAAATCACCTACAGCTGCCACTTCCCGATAATATATTGTAATGCTCAGTGACCCATTCAGATTCTTTATTTTCACAATGGTGCCCCACTTACAGTGCCGTCCACTGGCATTAAGGGGCAGCTGTTGGCAACTTCTTAAGGTGCCCATACACCTAAAGATTTACCTTCCAATCTGGCTGGTTGGAACAAAAATCTGGTAATGGATGGCAGCAAATGACAGTTGACCATTTCAAATGGTCAACTGTCAGTTGCTCCCATCCATTACCAGATTTTCGTTCCAACCAGCCAGATTGGAAGATAAATCTGTAGGTGTATGGGCACCTTTACCTGTGAAGCTATTGTCTGCTGCTCCCATTGAGAGTAATGACTGCCCACCACCATGAAGAGGAGATGCCAACATGCACCTGTAAAGGGTACATACTGTACACAAAGCTAATGCCAGTAAACACTCCTCGAATGTAACAAACGTCTTTGTTGATATTGTTTTAAAACTGATGGGGATTTAGAGGTGTCAGAAATGATGCCATTTTGGGAATTCTGTATTTTGAGTAAAATGTCCTTGTGATGTGTAAAATAAATACATAATAAAAATATAATTTAGTACATAGATGTGTGATGTGCAAATATCAATGCAAGCTGCATACACTTAATGTGTAGTTGCAGAATTTATTCCGAGGTGACATGTTTAAAGCTACTTAAAACAGAAGTACAGACCTATCTTAAACTGCTCAGGGCCCTTAGTGTACTCTGCTTGCAGAAAACACCCCTGATATTGAAGCGCATAGCTGTGTTCTAACTAGGATATCCAGGATAATTATTACACCCCCCTATTCATTTGCATCCATTTTGATTTACCATGCTCTAACTATTAACGTCAACTACTTTTTAATCTTCCACTCTTTAAACTTCTCATACATATTATTATTTTTTCCTCATATCCAGTGGAAATAGACCTTCCACCTACAATGCAAATTAAGGCTGGACTTCCCCACACCTACACTGCAGTACAAATGCACTTGCACTGGGGCGGCCTTGATCTGGAAACCAGCGGCTCTGAGCACACTATTGATGGGATGAGATACATGGCAGAGGTGAGTGCTGCATCTCTTCCAATGTGAGTTCCTTGTAGTGTAGTGTGATTATCCTGATGCCCCTTTTCTTTCTTAACTTTTGATTACAGCTGCACGTTGTGAACTATAACTCTGAACTATACAAGACCTTTGATGAAGCCAAGGACAAGCCCAATGGCCTAGCTGTGCTTGCATTTTTATATGAGGTGAGTAATACAACAATTTGGCATAGACTGAGTTCTGCTCACAAGATATAGTTATACACAGCAGTATAATTGTAAACCTAACATTCTTACACTATGGGGTTCCTGTCCTCATTGTCTATTCACTTACCTGAAGTCGGGTGCCATTGAGAGCCATATAGTCTTCTGTGCAGGAGGACTATGCCTACCTAGTCTTCCATATAGCTAAATAGAGTACGTCTATTCAGCTTATTTAAAAGAAGCGGGTGCAGTTAGTCAGTGTAAGAGGTGCGGCTGCGCGTGTGGTGGGCTGGTGCCTGCTGCCGTGCAGGTGTATTTTCGGTACTCACCAGGCGCCGCTCTCTCTCACCTTCAGGTACCGGAACCTTCAACGGACCTGGCAAATCTTCCGTCGGACCCGGACACGACGACCTAGGAGGAAGGAGATTGCTGAGTGCCGTCCTCCTAACTGTGGACCGAAACGCCCTCCGACCCAGAGAAAAATAGTGCTTTCGGGCTAGGTGAGGGTCATCCCAGGCGTCCGCCTCAGAGCCCGAATTTCACCTATTGGCACTCTCGCACCAGGTGGAAATTCTACCTTGCACCGGCGTGCAAGGCTCACCGTTCGCCCTGAAGGAAGGGAGACAGATAGGGACACACACAGAAGGAACACACAGACCGATGTTACTCACCGTCCTACGTCTTGTACTCCGATCTTCTCCACTTACAGGTCCCTGTAAGGAGGCAAAGAGAGAAACAGCCGTGCAGGGCCTCACTCTAACCTAGTGTGCATCCGCTACACTAACTACATAAACAAAGCCCTCAAACTGGCTCAAGTGTGGGTGGTGCAACACAAACTATGCACAAACTCTATAACAACATTTTGCCCTGCACGGTAACAACACACACATCGGAGTACAACATCAAACGGTGCGGTCCCTTTAGATCCCTACCTACACTCTGGGGGGTGGACGCCGCACAGCCTACCCACCTCCTGTACCTTCCCTTATGTGGGCCTCAGGCCTGCCTACCTAAATACCTCAGGGTGGCCTGGGCCTAGTGCCCAGTGCCACCTTTATTCACCTCGGGGGAACTTATTCCCTGGGCCTAGCACCCCCTGACTGCACACATGCCGGAGGCCTGACTTCACCCACGGGCCTAGTGCCCGCCTAACTTGTCACCAGTTGGGTGACCTGGGCCTAGCGCCCAGGGTCACCTTATGTTACCCTATTCGGCCAGAATACACTAGGGCCTAATGCCCTCTAATGCCCCACAGGCCTATTGCCTGATATGCCCCTCGGGCCTAATGCCCGCCTAACCGTCCCACAGGCCTGTGGCCTGACTATTCCTAAGGGCCTAGTGCCCAACTGTGCCCCAGGCCTAGTGCCTGCCTATCCGGGCTGGGGGGTTCCCCGGCTACTCGTGGCCACGGGCCTGGAGGGCCCGACTAAATGCCCCACGGGCCAGGAGGCCCGACTAAATGCCCACGGGCCGGGAGGGCCTGACTGTGCCCACGGGCCTAATGCCCGAACACCCGGTGGTCTAGGGAGGAGAGAAGGGGGCACCTTAGAAGGGCCTACCTGCGGTGGAGAAGGCTGCAGTGGGGAACTGCACAGCTCAATTGCTTCCCACCACTGCAGCGCTTCTCGGCCTGGATGAACTCTTCTGCCGCTGGCCCGTCCTGGCCAGCGGCGCCGCCGTCTCCTCGCCGCATCCAGCCGCCGCTGGACATCTTCTTCCAGGAGCCCGACGTCTTCCGGCCTCTTCAGCGGCCACCGGAGCTCTTCTTCCCACGGCCGTCGTCTTCTCCTCCACGCCGGACTATCTTCTGCGCTCCGGCGCCGATTGGCTCGCCGCGCCCGCCTCCGATTGGCCGCCGCTCCGGGAGCCACGATTGGCTCCCGGAGGGCGCCAACATTTGAACCTCTCCGCAGCCTCCGGTCCGGTGCAGGGAAAAGGGTAATCCCTGCACCGGACACCCGCCGCCGCCACGCACCCAGCGCTGGGGACAGACAAGCTGCCCCAGCGCTGTCCCCAGCCAGGGACAGCACCACTGATGTGCCCACAGGGCACATCTCTACATCAGCCTGCTTTGTGAACTGTAAATTCAGGTCCTGGATTTGTTATAGCTCCTGATTTACTGCCTGTCCATAAGCTCCAATTTGGTTGCGGCCAGCGTCGGATTCATAATGCCACCTTGGCTGCCTGCTAGTGCTCAGGCTGTAAACAGCAATGGATCCTGATTACAGAACCCAGAAGCTTCACCAGGAATGCTGGGGATCATAGTCAGTGAAGAAGGCAGGTCAGTGAAGGGAGGGAGGGAGGGGCTGGGGGGTCGTGTGTGTGTGTGTGTGTGTGTGTGTGTGTGTGTGTGTGTGTGTGTGTGTGTGTGGGGATGGGGTTGCACGCTCCCCCCACACCCAACAATTTTCTGATGACAGCCCTGGTTGCAGTGCATCAGAATCCTAAATAAATAACAATACATTTTGGTCTTTGTAGTTCCAACAAGTTGCGGTCATGTGACCGGCGCTCGGGATCCTGGTAGTTAACATGCCACCGACAGTATCCCGAACGATCAAAATACCAGCATACAGCATGCCGACCCACAGAGACTATTCCCACTCGTGGGTGTCCACGACACCCATAGAGTGGGAATAGAACCTGTGGCGAGCGCAAGGGGCTTTGCTACACTCACCCACCCCCGCGGTCGGTATGCTGACCGCCAGGATCCCCAGCGCCTGTCTTTTGTCGCCTGTTTCCCCAACTCGTTACAACACCCAATTCAAATTAATTTCTACACCACTCTGTATTCTATGACACGTATAAATAAAATATATGCACAATTTGGTCATCTTTAATATGAACTATGGCCCTCATTCCGAGTTGTTCGCTCGGTATTTTTCATTGCATCGCAGTGAAAATCCGCTTAGTACGCATGCACAAAGTTCGCACTGCGACTGCGCCAAGTAACTTTACTATGATGAAAGTATTTTTACTCACGGCTTTTTCTTCGCTCCGGCGATCGTAATGTGATTGACAGGAAATGGGTGTTACTGGGCGGAAACACGGCGTTTCAGGGGCGTGTGGCTGAAAACGCTACCGTTTCCGGAAAAAACGCAGGAGTGGCCGGAGAAACGGTGGGAGTGCCTGGGCGAACGCTGGGTGTGTTTGTGACGTCAACCAGGAACGACAAGCACTGAACTGATCGCACAGGCAGAGTAAGTCTGAAGCTACTCTGAAACTGCTAAGTAGTTAGTAATCGCAATATTGCGCATACATCGGTCGCAATTTTAAGAAGCTAAGATTCACTCCCAGTAGGCGGCGGCTTAGCGTGTGTAACTCTGCTAAATTCGCCTTGCGACCGATCAACTCGGAATGAGGGCCTATGTGCTTATATCTGCAGTACTCCTTTTTTGAAGAAGTGTGGCTTCATAATGCTTGTAATATTTTGTTATTGCAAATAACACACCTTTAACCACTTAACTGAAGATTTTTTTCCCCCCAAAAAAACTGCTCATATAAATTATTATTATTATTATTTTTAATGAGTGAATTAGGTGAAGAACAAGAATCTAACCTTATCCAAAATGATTTTAGTAAAAACCTTTTTTTTTTTTTAATATTTGTTAAAAAAAAAAAAATCATCCCAACAGCAGCTGCTGGATAAATGTAAAGTAGCCCCCCCATGTACCTGGTGGCTCTCCTCGTTGTTAAGACGAAAGTTGTGATATTTCTGTTTCGGTGGGGGGGGGTCACTTTGCATTTATCCAGCTTCAGCTGTTATTGACCTTTCCGTCCCTCAGAGAACAGCAGCAGAGGGACGTTTCCCTTCCCTACAGCCGTGTATTTGACTGGTCACATCCTGTGTGACCAGGTCAGATAGAACACTTGCTGGTGTGGTTGCATCTGATGCGACCATGACAGGCAAGTAGTTAAAACAGAGCTGGACTGGCTCCTACTGTATGTGGCTGAAAATGTTAGTGCACTGCAGAGGGGAGAGAGCAAGTTATATGCCTCATAATGGTAAGACTAGTTCTTACCTTAGCCACATGGCAACTCCTCTGTCAGGGCAAGCCCTTGATGTTTGTGACAGAAAATGCAAATACAGTATAGCCAAAAGAGTTCAAATGATCCTTTCGTCCATATTTGCCTTAATACATAGAGCCATCTCTGCAGGGGCATTTTAAGAGAGGAGAGGGCCCGCATGCAGCCTCTGTTGCGGGCCCCCTCCTCTACGGCAGCGAGTAGACTCAGGCATCTGTTCTCCGGGAACATGGTGCCTGCGGTTTGTTCCAGGAACATCTCTAGTGCGCTTGCATAAATCACTTGGAAATGGCGGCCTCTGGATTCTGGAGGGATAAGTATAATATATGGGTGCTGGCCCTGGGTGTGCAGTGTGGGCCCCCCTGGACCCAGGGACTAGGGAGGCCAATCCCGGGATCAGAATCGTCGAGATCTTGGGATTTAAGCCCAAAACAAAAACATCCGGGATTCAATCACGGGATTGGAAGCTCTAATCCCGGGGATTGAGGGATCAGCATTGAGCCGAGATGCTGCCTGGCTTCCTCCTCCCGGCTCCCCAGCGCAGCGTGACGTGCAGTGATAGGTCACATGCCACAGGGAGCCGCTGGGAGAGAGCAGCTGATGTTCCGCACCCGCCCGCCCAGGGGCGGACTGGCAACTTTCAGCCTGGGGGGCAGACTCAAGCAAGTGGCCAAGCTTTTCACAGGGAATCCACAATCAGGTGACCCTGGAACACATAAATTGCACTGTCCAGGGGGGCAGATGGCACCCTGCCCACCTGCCCAGCCAGCCACTGCGCCCGCCCTCAGTGTATGGTGAGTTATGTGTGCAGGGTGGGTGGGGCGGCCACACAGAGAAACGCCAATCCCGGGATTGACCATTTTTCAATCCCTATACCCGGGATTGAATAAATGGCCCGGGTTTGGCCTCCCTACCAGGGACCCGTGTGCACAGTGCACCTTGCACACATTACAGAAACACATATGCATCTGTGTGTAGTTTATGTGGGCTTCCTGCAGGTGCTTTGGTTTTCTCCTGAACATACTGGTGTGTTAATTGGATTGTGACAAAAAAAATAATCCCTAGTGTGTATGTTTGTCCATGGGGCAGGGAATACAGATGTGAATTACTGAAATATTCTCTGTAGTATAGTGTGGTATATGTGCACTTCATAAATAAGTGTTAAAAATGAAATTACTGTCCTAATAAGTAGTAAAGGAAGCTATGCCCAAAGCAACAAATTCAATTTCCCATTTTTGTAGTACATCTTATAAAAGCAAATGTGTGAATGGTTGAAAGAGGTGGCTCCGTTCCAACACTTCATCATTATTGTTCCTTTTTTTCCCTTATCTATAGGACAGCAATTTTGAGAATACTTATTACAGCACAGTCATTTCCACGCTTGCCAAGATTCGCTATGCAGGTACTGATCCACTGTGCACACTGTTTCTCACATCTAACTTCTGAATGTACATGTGCTGCCTCAGGGGCGTAGCAGAAACTTTGTGGGCTCCATAGTAATATTTTAAAGGGGCCCCTGTCCCAATGCTTGTAGACAGAGGCATATCTCCGCAGCAGTTGTTCATTTTATGTCCCACAGTAATGCTCTAGTTCATATTATACTACCCACTGCCCACAGTTCATATTATGTCACATTGTAGTTCACCATACATCACATTGTAATGCTGCCAAAACACATTGGTGGTCATTCCGAGTTGTTCGCTCGCTGCCGATTTTCGCAGTGCAGCGATTAAGTTAAAAAACGGCAAAAAAGCGCATGTGCATGGTACGCAGCGCCAGTGGCGGAACAAGCAAGCGGTGGGCCCAGGTGCGACAAAATGCTTTGGGCCCCCCCCCCATCCAAGTCCACCCCGGGGGCAGTGCGCGCCGTAGGCGCGCGCAAAAATACATAGTGGCGTGGCTTCGTGGGGAAGGGGTGTGGCCACAAAATAATACCAACACAGTAGTCTCCATTATTCAAATTACGCCGCACAGTAGCACCACTACACCAGGTAGAGACCCTTTTACACCTTACAGCGAACAGATTCCTCTTTTTACACATTACAGCAGACAGCGTGCCCTTTTTACACATAACGGCAGACAGCGTGCCCTTTTTACACATAACAGCAGACCGCGTGCCCTTGTTACACATTACGGCAGACAGCGTGCCCTTTTTACACATTACGGTAGACAGCGTGCCCTTGTTACACATTACGGCAGACAGCGTGCCCTTGTTACACATTACGACAGACAGCGTCCCCATTTTTACACATTACGGCAGGCAGATTCCTCCTTTTTACACATAGCAGCAGGCAGATTCCCCATTTTTACACATAGCGTCAGGCAGCCCCCCTTTTTTACACATTACGGCAGGCAGATTCCCCATTTTTACACATAGCGTCGGGCAGATTACCCCTTTTTACACATAACGGCAGACCGCGTGCCCTTGTTACACATTACGGCAGACAGCGTGCCCTTTTTACACATTACGGCAGACAGCGTGCCCTTGTTACACATTACGGCAGACAGCGTCCCCATTTTTACACATTACGGCAGGCAGATTCCCCTTTTTACACATAGTGGCAGGCAGTCCCCCCTTTTTACACATTGCGGCAGGTAGTCCCCCCTTTTTACACATTGCGGCAGGCAGTCCCCCCTTTTTACACAGTGCGGCAGGCAGTCCCCCCTTTTTACACATTGCGGCAGGCAGTCCCCCCTTTTTACACATTGCGGCAGGTAGTCCCCCCTTTTTACACATTGCGGCAGGCAGTCCCCCTTTTTTACACATTGCGGCAGGTAGTCCCCCCTTTTTACACATTGCGGCAGGCAGTCCCCCCTTTTTACACAGTGCGGCAGGCAGTCCCCCCTTTTTACACATTGCGGCAGGTAGTCCCCCCTTTTTACACATTGCGGCAGGCAGGCACAAGAAAGAAAGAAGAGAAAGAAAGAAAGAAAGAAAGAAAGAAAGAAAGAAAGAAAGAAAGAAAGAAAGAAAGAAAGAAAGAAAGAAAGAAAGAAAGAAGAATTATACTTACCCTCAGGCTCCTCGGTGCAGCTGCGTCAGACGACGATTCCCGGGCAGTAGAGAATGAGGAGGAGGGAGCCGGAGGACGGAGCCGCAGCAGCGCTTTGTTACTGGTGGAGGCGCTGCTGCTGCTGCCCCTCTGCTTCCCTATAGGCTGTTCTCGGAAGACAGCCTATAGGGAAGCAGAGGAGCAGCAGCAGCAGCGCCTCCACCAGTAACAAAGCGCTGCTGCGGCTCCGTCCTCCGGCTCCCTCCTCCTTCCCCCGTCTGTACCGCTGCTCAGCTCCTATCTCCGGGCAGCTGTGCGCTGCGGGCAGCGGTTGCCTGCAGCGCACAGCGGCATGTAATGAGTCAGTTTGACTCATTACATGCTTGGGCCCCTGGACAGAGGCGGGCCCCAGTGCAGTGCACTGCCTGCACTGCCGGTAGTTCCGCCTCTGCGCAGCGCGCATGCGCTAAGTACTTTCACACAAAACTTTGTAGATTTACACAAGCTCTAGCGACGTTTTTTCATCGCTCGAGTGATCGTAGTGTGATTGACAGGAAGTGGGTGTTTCTGGGCAGAAACTGGCCGTTTTCAGGGAGTGTGCTAAAAAACGCAGGCGTGCCAGGTAAAAACGCAGGAGTAGCTGGAGAAACGGGGGAGTGGCTGGCCGAACGCAGGGCGTGTTTGTAACGTCAAACCAGGAACTAAACGGACTGAGCTGATCGCAATCTAGGAGTAGGTCTGGAGCTACTCAGAAACTGCAGGAAATTATTAAGTAGCAGTTCTGCTAATCTTTCATTCGCAATTCTGCTAAGCTAAGATACACTCCCAGAGGGCGGCGGCCTAGCGTTTGCAATGCTGCTAAAAGCAGCTAGCGAGCGAACAACTCGGAATGAGGGCCATTATGCTCACAGTTGCTAACACTCTGGCGTGAGGGGGCAGCTAGTTCAGCACAGCGGGGTGCGGTGCAGGGGTGTGGTTTGCTAAAGGGGGCATGGTTGCATGTTCCGTCATCAAGGTCACGCCCCCTGCTATACATTGCCAACATTACCAGCATTGTACAGTTGGAGGCGTAGCTACAATTATGTAATTTAGAGTGAATCGCGTCATATTCCGCCCACTTTAATCAGTAAGCGGGTGGCAGTAACGGTTGGCTGAGGGAGACTTACTCACTCTTCTGGGTGGCCAGGAGCACCACCCAGTGGCGTTTCTAGCGGTGGGTGAGCCGTGCAATAGCACAGGGCGCCCGCCGCAGCACTTTTCAATGTCCCTCACTGCTCCCCCCTCTTCCCTGTCATTAGTACTCTGCTCAGGGTTTCACGGAATGACGCGTTTGCGTTGTGATGCCACAACGCAATGCATCAGTTCATGAATCTCCACACACAGAGCGGAGAACTATGACAGGGAGGCAGGGGGAGCAACTGGCAGGCTGTGAGGGGCTGTAAGCCAGTACACACCCCTGAGCCCTGACAACAAGCATTACACACCCCTGGTCTGGCATTACACACCCCTGGCATTACCCCTGGCAACGAGCATTGCCCCTGACCCCTGGCAATGAGCATTACACACCCCTTCCTACGAGCATGACACCCAATGCGTGAAACCCTTGGCAACGAGTTGGTAATTTAAAAGTAATTAGAAGCTTTACTGTAGGGCATAATGTATTACAGCATTGCAATGTGTGGCATAATATGGTGCAAGGGACATTACTGTCTGGGGTTTAATATGGTGGAATATTTCCTCCCCCCCCCCCCTGTTGTGGCTGAGGTCTGTTGGTGCAGGGTCAAAAACTGGCGTGTAAGGTAGTCTTTTCCTGCAAGCCCACGGGCATTTTAAAGCTAGACCACGCCCATTTTAGCGAGGCCATGCCCCCTGTTTTTAAATATCTAAAGGGGAACGGGTCACGTGCATTTTTAAATCTCAAACTTGGAGCCAAATTTGCTAGAAACAGCCCTGGTGCCACCTGATAATTCAGGAGCCTCCTGGCTGTTCGGGGCGGGGAGTTGGCAAGTATGATTATGCTACATACTCCATTCAGGTGTAACGGGGAAAATGGTGGGCACACCCAAATGCACTGTAATGTAGGATTCCACACAGGGACGTTTTAGCAGAGGAGGGGGCTTGTGTTAAGACTCTGGGTGGGCCCCCTCCTCTCCCTGACGTAGAAGGCTCCGACATTGTGCCAGAGTCTACTGCGCATGAAGAAGTCTTCGGAAACATGGTGCCCGCCATGTTCTGGAGACTAATTTTAGTACTAAACATGCACAGTGGCCATTTTGGATGTGATTTTTGCCGTGACTGCAGTGCCCGATGCAGGACTCTGAAAAGTTAAATATTAAAACATGGGTACAATGCATACTTGCCTACCTGACCCTCTCCATGAGGGAGAAAATGCTCTGTTCCTGGACTTTCCTGGTAATGTATGATTGCCATTACCTGTGGTGAGCTAGTTAATTGATAAGAAAGGCGTTTCACCACAGGTGAAGGCAATCATACATTACCAGGAAAGTCCAGGAACAGAGCATTTTCTCCCTCATGGAGAGGGTCAGGTAGGCAAGTATGGTACAATGTGTGCGGTGTGGGCCCCCCCTGGACAAAGAGGCCCTTGTGCAGTGCACACATTGCACTAATTATAGAAACATCAATGATTCCACAGGCCCTGTGTTATGGTAGAGAGGCAAGTATACCATACTTGCCTACCTGACCCTCTCCATGAGGGAGAAAATGCTGTGTTCCTGGACTTTCCTGGTAATGTATGATTGCCATCACCTGTGGTGAGCTAGTTAATTGATAAGAAAGGTGTTTCACCACAGGTGATGGCAATCATACATTACCAGGAAAGTCCAGGAACAGAGCATTTTCTCTCTCATGGAGAGGGTCAGGTAGGAAAGTATGAAGTATACCCCAGTAGCGTGGAAGTGAAGCAAGTAACACAGGGTTATGACTGTAAAAAACCATTGGTTTATTTTCTTTGCCTTAACAGTGAGTTTTTGACCTTGCGGCAGATTAATAGCGTATAAAGAAAGATAATTTTAAATTCTCAAGGGAGCGCAATAAATTGGATAATTTTATTCCAAATCACTTTTAAAAACACATCATATACACATACATGAAACAATACATACAAGAAAATGTGTGCAAATTTGCTTTTCTCTAACGTCCTAGTGGATGCTGGGGACTCCGTAAGGACCATGGGGAATAGACGGGCTCCGCAGGAGACAGGGCACTTCAAGAAAGAATTAGGAATACTGGTGTGCACTGGCTCCTCCCTCTATGTCCCTCCTCCAGACCTCAGTTAGAATCTGTGCCCGGACAGAGCTGGGTGCACTTTAGTGAGCTCTCCTGAGCTTGCTAATAAGAAAGTATTTTGTTAGGTTTTTTATTTTCAGAGAGATCTGCTGGCAACAGACTCTCTGCTACGTGGGACTGAGGGGAGAGAAGCAAACCTACTAACTGCGGATAGGTCGTGCTTCTTAGGCTACTGGACACCATTAGCTCCAGAGGAATCGAACACAGGAACTCACCCTTGGTCGTCCGATCCCGGAGCCGCGCCGCCGTCCCCCTCGCAGAGCCAGAAGGCAGAAGCCGGCGAGAGAAGCAAGAAGACTTCAAAATCGGCGGCAGAAGACTCCTGTCTTCATATGAGGTAGCGCACAGCACTGCAGCTGTGCGCCATTGCTCCCACATTACACCCACACACTCCGGTCACTGTAGGGTGCAGGGCGCAGGGGGGGGGGCACCCTGGGCAGCAATAAGAGACCTCTTGGCAAAGTGGGCATATATACAGTTGGTCACTGTATATATGCATGAGCCCACGCCATTATTTTACACAAAATCGCGGGACAGAAGCCCGCCGCTGAGGGGGCGGGGCTTCTTCCTCAGCACTCACCAGCGCCATTTTCTCTCCACAGCTCCGCTGAGAGGAAGCTCCCCAGGTTCTCCCCTGCAGAAGCATGATAGAAGAGGGTGAAAAAGAGAGGGGGGGCACATAAATTTGGCGTAAAAACAATATACAGCAGCTACTGGGTTAACACTACGTTACTGTGTGATTCCTGGGTCATATAGCGCTGGGGTGTGTGCTGGCATACTCTCTCTCTGTCTCTCCAAAGGGCCTTGTGGGAGAACTGTCTTCAAATAGAGCATCCCCTGTGTGTGTGGTGTGTCGGTACGTGTGTGTCGACATGTCTGAGGTAAAAGGCTCCCCTAAGGAGGAGATGGAGCTAATATGTGTGTGAGAGGGTGTCTCCGTCGACAACGCCGACACCTGTTTGGATATGTGTAAGTGCTAAGGTGAATTTATTGCACAAAAGATTAGAGAACAGACAGAAAATCTACCCAGGTCTGTCCCTATGGCGCAGAGACCTTCAGAGTCTCACAATGCTCACTATCCAAAATAATAGACACTGATATCGACACAGAGTTTGACTCCAGTGTCGACTACGATAATGCAAAGTTACAGCCAAAATGGCAGAAAAGTATTCAATATATGATTATTGTAATAAAGATGATTTGCATATCACTGATGACTCATCTGTCCCTGACACAAGGGTACACATTTGAAGAGGAAGAAAGCTGAGGTAAATTTCCCTCCTCTCATGAGGAAAAAGAGCGGGAATCTACAGACAAGAGACTGCTGCTTCCCACAAAGAATTCTCAGGCAGTATCCTTTCCCCACTAGGGCCAGGATGTGATGGGAATCTTCCCCCAGGGTGTCACGTTTGCCCAAAAGATAGCCCTGATTTAACAACTATCCTCAGGGATCCTGCAGATAGCGTGCACATTTTGGTACACTACTCAGACCGGTGATTGTGTCGGCATGGGTTTATAGCGCTGTTGCAGCGTGGACAGGTACCTTATCAGCAGAAATTGAGACCCTAGTATGTATGTATATATATATATATATATATATATATATATATAGTAGAGATATATTTATAGATAGATATATTAAAGATGCTGTCTTAAGAGATATATATCATAAAACATGCCCAAAGAGACATGAGTATACTGGGTCCTAGAGGCAAAGCTATGTCGATTTCTGCTTGACGTATCCTGTAGAATATGCAATGGACAGATGATGCCAACTTAAGTGGCATATGGAAGGCTGAGGATTGTGTGGAGAAGGGTTCTCGGACCTGGTCTCCACAGCTGTAGCTGGTAATTCTGATATTTTGCCTTATATTCCTGCACAGCCTAGGAAAGCACGTCATTATCAACTGCAGCCTTTCGAACAAAGAAACAAGAAAGTCCGAGGTGCGTCCTTTCTTGCCAGAGGCGGAGGCAGAGGAAACCAGCTGCACAACACAGCTAGTTCCCAGGAACAAAAGTCCTCTACGAAAATCCAGGCGGAGCTAGGCCCGGTGGGGGCACGCCTTCGTAAGTTCAGCCACAAGTGGGTTCCTCCCTGTTAGATCCCTGGGCAATAGATTATTGTGTCTCAGGGATACAAGCTGGACTTTGAGAAGATGCCTCCTCACTGAAGGCCCTGCCGGCTTCCCCCCCCCCCCCCCGAGAGGGAAACAGGGTTAACTGCAATTCACAAATTGTATCTTCCACAGGTGGTGGTCAAGGTTCCACTCCTTTAACAAGGAGGGGGTTATTATTCGACCATGTTGTAGTCCCGAAACCAGATGGTTCGGTCAGACCCATATTTAATTTAAAATCCCTGAACATATACTTGAAAAGTTCAAGTTCAAGATGGAATCGCTCAGAGCGGTCATCGCAAGGGTGGGGGATTTTATGGTGTCTCTGGACATAAAGGATGCTTACCTTCATGTCCCCGTTTATCCACCTCATCAGGAGTACCTCAGATTTGTGGTACAGGATTGTCATTACCAATTCCAGACGTTGCCGTTTGGTCTGTCCACGGCACCGAGAATATTTACCAAGGTAATGGCAGTAATGATGGTGCTCCTGCGAAAGCAAGGAGTCACAATTATCCCATACTTGGACGATCTCCTCATAAAGGCGAGGTCCAGAGAGCAGTTGCTGATTAGTGTAGCACGCTCTCGGGAAGTGTTACAACAGCACGGCTGGATTCTGAATATTCCAAAGTCGCAGCTGATTCCTACGACGCGTCTGCCCTTCCTGGGCATGATTCTGGACACAGACCAGAAGAAGGTTTTTCTCCCGACGGAGAAGGCACAGGAACTCATGACACTGGTCAGAGACCTCTTAAAACCAAAACAGGTGTCGGTGCATCACTGCACGAGAGTCCTGGGAAAGATGGTGGCGTCATACGAGGCCATTCCCTTCAGCAGGTTCCATGCGAGGACCTTTTCAATGGGATCTGTTGGACAAGTGTTCCGGATCGCATCTACAGATGCATCGGCTGATCACCCTATCCCCCAGGGCCAGGGTGTCTCTTCTGTGGTGGCTGCAGAGTACTCAACTTCTCGAGGGCCGCAGGTTCGGCATTCAGGACTGGGTCCTGGTGACCACGGATGCAAGCCTCCGAGGGTGGGGGGCAGTCACTCAGGGAAGAAGTTTCCAAGGGCTGTGGTCAAGTCAGGAGACTTGCCTTCACATCAATATCCTGGAACTAAGGGCCATATACAACGCCGTAAGTCAAGCGGAGACCCTGCTTCGCAACCAATCGGTGCTGATTCAATCAGACAATATCACCGCAGTGGCTCATGTAAACCGCCAAGGCGGCACAAGGAGCAGGGTGGCGATGGCGGAAGCCACCAGAATTCTTCGATGGGCGGAGAATCACGTATGAGCACTGTCAGCAGTGTTCATTCCGGGAGTGGACAACTGGGAAGCAGACTTCCTCAGCAGGCACGACCTCCACCCAGGAGAGTGGGGACTTCATCAAGAAGTCTTCGCGCAGATTGTAGGTCGGTGGGAACTGCCACAGGTGGACATGATGGCATCCAGCCTCAACAAAAAGCTACAGAGGTATTGCGCCAGGTCAAGAGACCCTCAGGCGATAACTGTAGACGCACTGGTGACACCGTGGATGTTCCAGTCGGTTTATGTGTTTCCTCCTCTTCCTCTCATACCCAAGGTACTGAGAATCGTAAGGAAAAGAGGAGTGAGAACAATGCGCATTGTTCTGGATTAGCCTAGAAGGACTTGGTATCCAGAGCTGCAAGAAATTCTAGCTGAGGACCCATGGCCTCTGCCTCCAAGGCAGGATCTGTTGCAGCAGGGACCTTGTCTGTTAAAAGACTTACCGCGGCTGCGTTTGACGGCAGGGCGGTTGAACGCCGGATCCTAGTAGAAAAAGGGATTCCGGATGAGGTTATTCCTACGCTAATAAAGGCTAGGAAGGATGTGACGGCTAAACATTATCACCGTATACGGCGAAAATATGTTGCTTGGTGTGAGGCCAGGAATGCCCCTACAGAGGAATTCCGGCTGGGCCGTTTCCTTCACTTCCTACAGTTGGGAGTGACTTTGGGCCTGAAATTGGGGTCCATTAAGGTCCGGATTTCGGCCCTATCCATTTTCTTTCAAAAATAACTAGCTTCTCTACCTGAAGTTCAGACGTCTGTAAAGGGAGTGCTGCATATTCAGCCCCCGTTTGTGCCCCCAGTGGCACCTTGGGATCTTTACGTGGTGTTGAATTTCCTGAAATCCCACTGGTTTGAGCCACTTAAAACCGTGGAGTTAAAATATCTCACGTGGAAGGTGGTCATGCTATTAGCCTTGGCTTTGGCTAGGCGTGTGTCAGAATTGGCAGCTTTGTCACATAAAAGCCCCTATTTGGTTTTCCATATGGACAGGGCCAAATTGCTGACTCGTCCGCAATTTCTGCCAAATGTGGTGTCATCTTTTCATATGAACCAACCTATTGTGGTGCCTGTGGCTACTCGTGACTTGGAGGATTCCGAGTTACTGGATGTAGTCAGGGCTTTGAAGGTTTATGTAGCCAGAACGGCTAGAGTCAGGAAAACTGAGTCGCTGTTTATCCTGTATGCATCCAACAAGCTGGGTGCTCCTGCTTCAAAGCAAACTATTGCTCGCTGGATCTGTAACACGATCCAGCAGGCTCATTCTGCGGCTGGATTGCCGCTTCCAAAATCAGTAAAAGCCCACTCCACAAGGAGGGTGGGCTCTTCTTGGGCGGCTGCCCGAGGGGTCTCGGCATTACAGCTTTGCCGAGCGGCTACTTGGTCAGGCTCAAACACCTTTGCAAAGTGCTACAAGTTTGATACCCTGGCTGAGGAGGACCTTGTGTTTGCTCATTCGGTGCTGCAGAGTCATCCGCACTCTCCCGCCCGTTTGGGAGCTTTGGTATAATCCCCATGGTCCTTATGGAGTCCCCAGCATCCACTAGGACGTTAGAGAAAATAAGATTTTACTTAACGGTAAATCTATTTCTCGTAGTCCGTAGTGGATGCTGGGCGCCCGTCCCAAGTGCGGACTTCTTCTGCAATACTTGTATATAGTTATTGCTTACATAAGGGTTATGTTATGGTTGTATCAGGTTTGTCTGATGCTCTGTTGTTGTTCATACTGTTAACTGGGTAAGTTTATCACGAGTTATACGGTGTGATTGGTGTGGCTGGTATGAGTCTTACCCTGGATGCCAAAATCCTTTCCTTGTACTGTCAGCTCTTCCGGGCACAGTTTCCTTAACTGAGGTCTGGAGGAGGGACATAGAGGGAGGAGCCAGTGCACACCAGTATTCCTAATTCTTTCTTGAAGTGCCCTGTCTCCTGCGGAGCCCGTCTATTCCCCATGGTCCTTACGGAGTCCCCAGCATCCACTACGGACTACGAGAAATAGATTTACCGGTAAGCAAAATCTTATTATTAGCCCTTGCCCTTTAAAACATTTAAGTTCAAAACATCCATATGAGCTGCCACTCTTCTTAAATCCACTGTGTTATTTGTATATTATTATAATACACTGTAACATTATAGTTCCTTTAATGGAAACATAGGCAATTGCTTTGAGCCGGAGTCATTTTAGTGTATCAAAGTTCCTGTGAACAGTGGACACATGTTTTTTTGTTTGAACCAAACTAGCAGGGGGAGAGCGCTGTGTTATGCTGCTTTCACATTGCAAAACCTGCTTTTGAAATGGTTCTTTGAAAGGGTCTGAGCAGTTTAACCCCCTTCACATTGCATGTTGTAACCAGTATATTACCATTTCATTACCGTTTTGGTACCTTTCACACTGAACCCGTTTCACCCATACAAAACAGTGGTTGTCATTTTAAATGTTTATTTCCTGCTTCTGCCTGGTGACATCACACATGGAGAGAGCCTATCACCTTCTGGGGCTTGCAAATACCGTTTCAGACCCTTTCACACTGCACAATGAAACAGGTCTGAAACGGGTAGGACCCTGCTTTTTTACCGTTTCAAAATACCGGTATTATGAAAACGGTAAATTGAAGGTGACCCTTTCACATCGCAGCTCGAACCGTTTAGGAAGCCTTAAAAATCGGCAATTTACCGGGTTCAAGCTGCGGTGTGAAAGGGGTATGAGATGAATGCTCACAGCTGTATGCTACGACCCCCGCTAATTGCAGCCGCACTGTGCAGTCACTGCAGTGCTGTATACTCACGGCCGCAAATGTATTTTAGCCAACAGGGGTACGGACCTCCTTAGCCAGGTCTCGCTTGTGCTTGATCCCCAATTGGAAGTAGTTCACCAGCGGGTTTTGGAGTGGCTCACCAGCAGATTTGTAATCCCACAGATAGAGTGGAGTTTCTCTGGGGAGTGGCACTGGGAGCATTCATCTAACACGGCGCTCTCCCCCTGCTAGTTTGTTTCAAACAAAAAAGCATGTGTTTATGTTCACAGGAACTTTGATACACTAAAATGACTCCGGCTTAAAGCAATTGCCTATGTTTCCATTAAAGGAACTATGATGATACAGTGTATTATAATAATATACAAATAACACAGTGGATTTTGGATATTTATGAAAGCGCTGGGATATTATTAATAATTTTTCTTTTCCAGATTAATAGCGGTCTGACAGTACAGCAATACTACAATATTTCTAATACAGAAATGGTCAATAGCAGAATACAAATAACCGTTCCAAATCAGCAATCTGAATAATAAGTTATTAATATTCAAACCATCACATTGATCACTTATGGGCATATTTATCAACGTTATTTTTTTTACTAAAGTAATGTGAAAAAGGGTGTTTTCAAAACCTTTTCACATTATTTTAATATCACCTAAATACTAAAGTACTAAAGGGGAACTGGAGGAGAATTCTTACATTTCTCATCCAAGCCCTTAATATTGCATCTTTTAAAATAATTGGATCATATTCCCCATACTTGTAATGGGAAATGGGATCTGGCCGAATTTAGTAAAAAAAAAAGTAAAAAATACAATACTGGAGGGAGCCATGTGATAACACTATCTTGACAAAGTGTTATGCTGTGCCCTGGCTGTCATGTTACAGGTGGAACAGAAGAACAGAGACAGTGTCTGTGATCAGTCTGTGTGTCTAAATAGACCACAGGCTGATCACATAGGTGTAAAATAGAAAAAAATAAAAGATGACTTGCATGCACCGGAGGGCTGATCGGCATACTTGCCTACTCCGCCCAGTAGTTGCGGGAGGCTCGCGATTTTTGGGGAAGTACTCGGTACCTCTGGAAGAGCAGGATGCAGAGATCATCACCGGCATTCCTGTGTCCGTCGGGGTCCTTTCTCCCGAATTTCATTGCAGTGTCTCCTCTCCGGGCTTCTCCCAGAGAGGAGAAATATAAAGTAAGTATGTTTTCTGATCAGTGACCTCATCACAGTGTGACCAGCAGATCAGCTGATGTATGCGTTCTGCTGACATGCAGTAATGTGCTGGCTGGCGCTATCACTGCATCCCAGCTGGCTACACAGATCAGCTGGTCAGAGGAGGTCACCGATCAGCCCCCTCCCATACGCAAAAGTTTTCTTATTTATTTGTTTTACATACAGGGCAGGGGGGCTAGGGCAGCAGCGTGGGTGGGGGTGGGGGGAAGTAGGGCAGCGGCGGTGACTGTTCAGGCACTGGGGACAGGAGCAGTAGCTGGGCAGCAGCAGGGGGCTGGGGAAGACAGCCAGGGGCAGTGAATGTGCAGACACTTCACTGTATTCCTTCTGAAAAATACAGTGATAATTGTGCTAAGAGGATTCTCGAGGTCAGAGCTTTCTCGCAAGCTCCGTTCCTGCATGAGATATGTCATTGCAATGTATAATAAATCAATTATCGTATTGCGGATTAAGGCAAATTTATTACATCCCATTTTCATCTGACATGTGGCTTGTGGTAAATATGCCCCTTACTAATAACTAACTCTATACATTAAAACACTAGCCCTACACTGAAATGGGTTTCACCAACAATGGGGGTAATTCCAAGTTGATCGCAGCAGGAAATTTTTTAGCAGTTGGGCAAAACCATGTGCACTGCAGGGGAGGCAGACATAACATGTGCAGAGAGAGTTAGATTTGGGTGGGTTATTTTGTTTCTGTGCAGGGTAAATACTGGATGCTTTATTTTTACACTGCAATTTAGATTGCAGATTGAACTCACCACACCCAAATCTAACTCTTTCTGCACATGTTATATCTGTCTCCCCTGCAGTGCACATGGTTTTGCCCAGTTGCTATCAGAATTCCTGCTGCAATCAACTTGGAATTACCCCCCATATGCTGTATTTGTGAGAAATAACCAATTGTCAGCAAGTTGAGGGTTTACACTAGGGGTGGGGAACCTTTGGCCATTGTGTTCCCCCACCCCTGTTTTACGCTAACTATAGAGACAAGTCAATCAGAATGGGTTTGGTATGTGTGACCGGCGGGGGGGTGAGCACAACGATGCACCTTGCGGGCTTGCTGCGCTCGTCACACAGCAGGCTCGGTGGTCGCTGCGCTCACCGCTGGTTCTATTCCCACTGTACGGGTGTTATGGACATTCACGAGAGGGAATAGTCCCTGTTGGTCGGCATGCAGACCGGCGGTATTTTCACATGCAGGATCCCGGCGTCGGTTGCGTTTATGCTAGTGGCATAAATGCAACCCATCAGAATAGCTTTTTAGTACAATTACCCAGGGTTTAAACGCTACTCCAGAGGTTAGAAGAGTTCTTTCCAAGTAGTGTGGTCCATGGTCAACTTGAAGCATAACAAAAAATCCACAGGCAATCACTTCTCACATTGGCCCCCATTTATCAAGCCTTGGAGAGTGATAAATAGACTGGTGATAAAGTGCCAACTAATCGGCTCCTAACTTACATGTCACAGGCTGTGTTTGAAAAAATGACAGTTAGGAGCTGGTTGGCTGGTGCTTCATCACAGTGCTATTTATCACTCGCCAAGGCTTGATAAATCTGGGCCAAATACACATTGTAAAGCCCTAGCACACTGTCAGCTCAGGTAAACACAAGATTTGGTCAGTCTATACCTTTATTTTGAAGCAGCACAATTACTTAGCAATTTCAGTGTCTTGATCAGAGGCATTCACATCACCACCGTACTTTAAGCAAATGGCTGCAGCCTCAGTTCTTACTTTATCCCCTTTAACCAGTTTTGTGTAAGGTGCAATACAAGTGAACTACTCTGTCGGCATAGGAGTCCTGCTGGGTCTAGTCCATAACTCTAAGGCAGATTCCTCCAGAACTTTAGCTGCCAATTCATGTTTGTTCCTCCATGGTAATCCAACATTGACTCAGCAAATCTCTGTGTGCAAATCCTCTAACACTGTGGGGTGGATGTATTTTACTGGCACATATCGTTCCAGTATAGCTCTTCTTGCTTCACCTCTTTATTAGAGATGTGCACTTGAAATTTTTCGGGTTTTGTGTTTTGGTTTTGGATTCGGTTCCGTGGCCGTGTTTTGGGTTCGACCGCGTTTTGGCAAAACCTCACTGAATTTTTTTTGTCGGATTCGGGTGTGTTTTGGATTCTGGGTGTTTTTTTCAAAAAACACTAAAAAACAGCTTAAATCATAGAATTTGGGGGTCATTTTGATCCCAAAGTATTATTAACCTCAAAAACCATAATTTCCACTCATTTTCAGTCTATTCTGAACACCTCACACTTCACAATATTATTTTTAGTCCTAAAATTTGCACCGAGGTCGCTGGATGACTAAGCTAAGCGACCCTAGTGGCCGACACAAACACCTGGCCCATCTAGGAGTGGCACTGCAGTGTCACGCAGGATGGCCCTTCTAAAAAACACTCCCCAAACAGCACATGACGCAAAGAAGAAAAAAAGAGGCGCAATGAGGTAGCTGTGTGAGTAAGATAAGCGACCCTAGTGGCCGACACAAACACCTGGCCCATCTAGGAGTGGCACTGCAGTGTCACGCAGGATGGCCCTTCCAAAAAACACTCCCCAAACAGCACATGACGCAAAGAAAAAAAGAGGCGCAATGAGGTAGCTGTGTGAGTAAGATAAGCGACCCTAGTGGCCGACACAAACACCTGGCCCATCTAGGAGTGGCACTGCAGTGTCACGCAGGATGGCCCTTCCAAAAAACACTCCCCAAACAGCACATGACGCAAAGAAGAAAAAAAGAGGCGCAATGAGGTAGCTGTGTGAGTAAGCTAAGCGACCCTAGTGGCCGACACAAACACCTGGCCCATCTAGGAGTGGCACTGCAGTGTCACGCAGGATGGCCCTTCCAAAAAACACTCCCCAAACAGCACATGACGCAAAGAAGAAAAAAAGAGGCGCAATGAGGTAGCTGTGTGAGTAAGATAAGCGACCCTAGTGGCCGACACAAACACCTGGCCCATCTAGGAGTGGCACTGCAGTGTCACGCAGGATGGCCCTTCCAAAAAACACTCCCCAAACAGCACATGACGCAAAGAAGAAAAAAAGAGGCGCAATGAGGTAGCTGTGTGAGTAAGATAAGCGACCCTAGTGGCCGACACAAACACCTGGCCCATCTAGGAGTGGCACTGCAGTGTCATGCAGGATGGCCCTTCCAAAAAACACTCCCCATACAGCACATGACGCAAAGAAGAAAAAAAGAGGCGCAATGAGGTAGCTGTGTGAGTAAGATAAGCGACCCTAGTGGCCGACACAAACACCTGGCCCATCTAGGAGTGGCACTGCAGTGTCACGCAGGATGGCCCTTCCAAAAAACACTCCCCAAACAGCACATGACGCAAAGAAGAAAAAAAGAGGCGCAATAAGGTAGCTGTGTGAGTAAGATAAGCGACCCTAGTGGCCGACACAAACACCTGGCCCATCTAGGAGTGGCACTGCAGTGTCACGCAGGATGGCCCTTCCAAAAAACACTCCCCAAACAGCACATGACGCAAAGAAGAAAAAAAGAGGCGCAATGAGGTAGCTGTGTGAGTAAGATAAGCGACCCTAGTGGCCGACACAAACACCTGGCCCATCTAGGAGTGGCACTGCAGTGTCACGCAGGATGGCCCTTCCAAAAAACACTCTCCAAACAGCACATGACGCAAAGAAGAAAAAAAGAGGCGCAATGAGGTAGCTGTGTGAGTAAGATAAGCGACCCTAGTGGCCGACACAAACACCTGGCCCATCTAGGAGTGGCACTGCAGTGTCACGCAGGATGGCCCTTCGAAAAAACACTCCCCAAACAGCACATGACGCAAAGAAGAAAAAAAGAGGCGCAATGAGGTAGCTGTGTGAGTAAGATAAGAGACCCTAGTGGCCGACACAAACACCTGGCCCATCTAGGAGTGGCACTGCAGTGTCACGCAGGATTACCCTTCCAAAAAACACTCCCCAAACAGCACATGACGCAATTAAAAATGAAAGAAAAAAGAGGTGCAAGATGGAATTGTCCTTGGGCCCTCCCACCCACCCTTATGTTGTATAAACAGGACATGCACACTTTAACCAACCCATCATTTCAGTGACAGGGTCTGCCACACGACTGTGACTGAAATGACGGGTTGGTTTGGACCCCCACCGAAAAAGAAGCAATTAATCTCTCCTTGCACAAACTGGCTCTACAGAGGCAAGATGTCCACCTCATCATCATCCTCCGATATATCACCGTGTACATCCCGCTCCTCACAGATTATCAATTCGTCCCCACTGGAATCCACCATCTCAGCTCCCTGTGTACTTTGTGGAGGCAATTGCTGCTGGTCAATGTCTCCACGGAGGAATTGATTATAATTCATTTTAATGAACATCATCTTCTCCACATTTTCTGGAAGTAACCTCGTACGCCGATTGCTGACAAGGTGAGCGGCGGCACTAAACACTCTTTCGGAGTACACACTTGTGGGAGGGCAACTTAGGTAGAATAAAGCCAGTTTGTGCAAGGGCCTCCAAATTGCCTCTTTTTCCTGCCAGTATAAGTACGGACTGTCTGACATGCCTACTTGGATGCGGTCACTCATATAATCCTCCACCATTCTTTCAATGGGGAGAGAATCATATGCAGTGACAGTAGACGACATGTCCGTAATCGTTGTCAGGTCCTTCAGTCCGGACCAGATATTTAATCAAAAAAGAAAAAAGAAAAAGAAAAAGGGTAGCGTTGTGGTGCACAGGGTCATAAGTTGGCTGTTTATTAATAAATTAAAACATAACTTTTATTGGTAATTTAGAATAAAATAAACTCCCCACCAATCAAAAAAAAAGAGGCGAAATATTAAAAACTAGAAGATAGTAAGAAATGAAATATTAAAAACTGGCGCTGAGACACCTGATATTGCTCCTATAGTCCTAAATAATCGATCCAAATATCAATGTTAGTATTGTGTAGTGGTGTGTAAATTATCACCTACTTAATATAAATGTTAGTCCTACGTAGTGGGTGTATAAATTACCACCACTATAAATGTAGTGATCCTCTAACTGACATCAAACGAAACAGAAATAAGGGACGTTCCTCCTATATTTATGCTGTTATATCATTCGGGAGTGGTAAATAAATTTTACAAATATCATTGAATAATAGACTTGAATACTATGTCTCCCTCATACATTGTTGCAAAATTAAGTTCTGCTAGACTCTCCACCATCAGAAAGTGACAGAATGAGTCACTCGAGAAAGAATGTAACAAATATACTAAACATTCTTTGTACTATGAACTGCTGTAAAACAGAACAGAGTCTGTTTGGATGATTGTTCACACTGCCTGTGTAAATAATATACTCTGGGGTGATAGAATAATTAATTAATGGATATGATCACTTAATCTTTCCTCTATGTACAGCTAGAGTCTATAATAAATTTGCAGAATGAGTTCTCCACACACTTCACTGAAGCAATAATTGCTCATCTGCACAATCTTATAGGCAGTATTAATTTTCACAGTCAGTAAAATTAAAGATGACATGTATCTCATAACAGGGGTCTAAACGTTTGTACCCACAATCAAGTAGTGTCTCTTTATGTGGTGAGCTGATAGCAGTCTGCTGGGTTCACGTTAGCCGTGTTACATAGAACGGCATTGCATAGTCCGCATATGTACGATGTTACTGGCAGGTATAAATCACTCACAGTGAGAGAGATAACATATGTCTCGTGTTTAAGGAGGCAGTGTTATATTGTGTTTAAGGTGGCAGTGTTATATTTCACTGTTCACACTGCCTGAATGGATATTCCTGTTAGCGTATTATACTGTGAACTAATATAGGATTCTGAAGATTGTGTTAATAAACTTAAAGGATGACAGGATATTTAATAGATATAATTGACTGATGACTTGACAAATTATTCTTTCCTCTCTATATTGCTAATATCTATAATAAGATTGCAAAGTAAATTCTAAACACATCTCACTGAGGCAATAGCTTCTCATCTGTACAGTATTATAGGCAGTAATATTAGAGACCTAGGCATTTGCACCCGCAATTAACAATGTTTCTTTGTGTGTTGAACTAATAGCGGTATGCTGAGTTCACATAAGCCGTACTAAGTGAGACGGCATTAAGCAGTTCTGATCTGCACGATGTTGCAGACAAATATAAATCTCTGACAGTGGGAGAGATATCGTGTGTCTCTTGTTAGGGGAGGCAGTGTTATGTTTCATTAACACTTTCACCTCAGGTTCGATCACTTCAATTAGACTAACACAAACAATAAACACAATATCATTAGGAGCATATCTCGGGTCGTCAGCGCCTTACTCCAATGCGCATTTCGCCCGTGGCTTAATCATGGAGCCGTACCGGTGCGGAAACATTTGTTTTTGTTTGTAGTCCGGACCAGATGTCAGCATCAGCAGTCGCTCCAGACTGCCCTGCATCACCGCCAGCGGGTGGGCTCGGAATTCTGAGCCTTTTCCTCGCACCCCCAGTTGCGGGAGAATGTGAAGGAGGAGATGTTGACAGGTCGCGTTCCGCTTGACTTGACAATTTTGTCACCAGCAGGTCTTTGAACCCCAGCAGACTTGTGTCTGCTGGAAAGAGAGATCCAAGGTAGGTTTTAAATCTAGGATCGAGCACGGTGGCCAAAATGTAGTGCTCTGATTTCAACAGATTGACCACCCGTGAATCCTTGTTAAGCGAATTAAGGGCTCCATCCACAAGTCCCACATGCCTAGCGGAATCGCTCCCTTTTAGCTCCTCCTTCAATGCCTCCAGCTTCTTCTGCAAAAGCCTGATGAGGGGAATGACCTGACTCAGGCTGGCAGTGTCTGAACTGACTTCACGTGTGGCAAGTTCAAAAGGTTGCAGAACCTTGCACAACGTTGAAATCATTCTCCACTGCGCTTGAGACAGGTACATTCCACCTCCTATATCGTGCTCAATTGTATAGGCTTGAATGGCCTTTTGCTGCTCCTCCAACCTCTGAAGCATATATAGGGTTGAATTCCACCTCGTTACCACTTCTTGCTTCAGATGATGGCAGGGCAGGTTCAGGCGTTTTTGGTGGTGCTCCAGTCTTCTGTACGTGGTGCCTGTACGCCGAAAGTGTCCCGCAATTCTTCTGGCCACCGACAGCATCTCTTGCACGCCCCTGTCGTTTTTTAAAAAATTCTGCACCACCAAATTCAAGGTATGTGCAAAACATGGGACGTGCTGGAATTTGCCCATATTTAATGCACACACAATATTGCTGGCGTTGTCCGATGCCACAAATCCACAGGAGAGTCCAATTGGGGTAAGCCATTCCGCGATGATCTTCCTCAGTTGCCGTAAGAGGTTTTCAGCTGTGTGCGTATTCTGGAAACCGGTGATACAAAGCGTAGCCTGCCTAGGAAAGAGTTGGCGTTTGCGAGATGCTGCTACTGGTGCCGCCGCTGCTGTTCTTGCGGCGGGAGTCCATACATCTACCCAGTGGGCTGTCACAGTCATATAGTCCTGACCCTGCCCTGCTCCACTTGTCCACATGTCCGTGGTTAAGTGGACATTGGGTACAACTGCATTTTTTAGGACACTGGTGAGTCTTTTTCTGACGTCCGTGTACATTCTCGGTATCGCCTGCCTAGAGAAGTGGAACCTAGATGGTATTTGGTAATGGGGGCACACTACCTCAAGAAATTGTCTAGTTCCCTGTGAACTAACGGCGGATACCGGACGCACGTCTAACACCAACATAGTTGTCAAGGCCTCAGTTATACGCTTTGCAACAGGATGACTGCTGTGATATTTCATCTTCCTCGCAAAGGACTGTTGGACAGTCAATTGCTTGGTGGAAGTAGTAAAAGTGGGCTTACGACTTCCCCTCTGGGATGACCATCGACTCCCAGCAGCAACAACAGCAGCGCCAGCAGCAGTAGGCGTTACACGCAAGGATGCATCGGAGGAATCCCAGGCAGGAGAGGACTCGTCAGAATTGCCAGTGACATGGCCTGCAGGACTATTGGCATTCCTGGGGAAGGAGGAAATTGACACTGAGGGAGTTGGTGGGGTGGTTTGCGTGAGCTTGGTTACAAGAGGAAGGGATTTACTGGTCAGTGGACTGCTTCCGCTGTCGCCCAAAGTTTTTGAACTTGTCACTGACTTATTATGAATGCGCTGCAGGTGACGTATAAGGGAGGATGTTCCGAGGTGGTTAACGTCCTTACCCCTACTTATTACAGCTTGACAAAGGCAACACACGGCTTGACAAATGTTGTCCGCATTTCTGGTGAAATACTTCCACACCGAAGAGCTGATTTTTTTGGTATTTTCACCAGGCATGTCAACGGCCCTATTCCTCCCACGGACAACAGGTGTCTCCCCGGGTGCCTGACTTAAACAAACCACCTCACCATCAGAATCCTCCTTGTCAATTTCCTCCCCAGCGCCAGCAACACCCATATCCTCCTCATCCTGGTGTACTTCAACACTGACATCTTCAATCTGACTATCAGGAACTGGACTGCGGGTGCTCCTTCCAGCACTTGCAGGAGGCGTGCAAATGGTGGAAGGCGCATGCTCTTCACGTCCAGTGTTGGGAAGGTCAGGCATCGCAACCGACACAATTGGACTCTCCTTGTGGATTTGGTTTCGAAGAACGCACAGTTCTTTGCGGTGCTTTTGCCAGCTTGAGCCTTTTCATTTTTCTAGCGAGAGGCTGAGTGCTTCCATCCTCATGTGAAGCTGAACCACTAGCCATGAACATAGGCCAGGGCCTCAGCCGTTCCTTGCCACTCCGTGTGGTAAATGGCATATTGGCAAGTTTACGCTTCTCCGACAATTTTATTTTAGATTTTGGAGTCCTTTTTTTACTGATATTTGGTGTTTTGGATTTTACATGCTCTGTACTATGACATTGGGCATCGGCCTTGGCAGACGACGTTGCTGGCATTTCATCGTCTCGGCCATGACTAGTGGCAGCAGCTTCAGCACGAGGTGGAAGTGGATCTTGATCTTTCCCTAATTTTGGAACCTCAACATTTTTGTTCTCCATATTTTAATAGGCACAACTAAAAGGCACCTCAGGTAATCAATGGAGATGGATGGATACTAGTATACTTATGGATGGACCAGCGACTGCCGACACAGAGGTAGCTACAGCCGTGGACTACCGTACTGTGTCTGCTGCTAATATAGACTGGATGATAATGAGATGAAATTAATATATATATATATATATATATATATATATATATATAATATCACTAGTACTGCAGCCGGACAGGGATATATATTTATTATGTAATGACTGATGACGGACCTGCTGGACACTGTCAGCTCAGCAGCACCGCAGACTGCTACAGTAAGCTACTATAGTAGTATGTATCAAGAAGAAAGAGAAAAAAAAAAACCACGGTAGGTGGTATACAATTATGGATGGACCAGCGACTGCCGACACAGAGGTAGCTACAGCCGTGGACTACCGTACTGTGTCTGCTGCTAATATAGACTGGATGATAATGAGATGAAATTAATATATATATATATATATATATATATATATATAATATCACTAGTACTGCAGCCGGACAGGTATATATATTTATTATGTAATGACTGATGACGGACCTGCTGGACACTGTCAGATCAGCAGCACCGCAGACTGCTACAGTAAGCTACTATAGTAGTATGTATCAAGAAGAAAGAGAAAAAAAAAAACACGGGTAGGTGGTATACAATTATGGATGGACCAGCGACTGCCGACACAGAGGTAGCTACAGCCGTGGACTACCATACTGTGTCTGCTGCTAATATAGACTGGATGATAATGAGATGAAATTAATATATATATATATATATATATATATATATATATATATATATATATATAATATCACTAGTACTGCAGCCGGACAGGTATATATATTTATTATGTAATGACTGATGACGGACCTGCTGGACACTGTCAGCTCAGCAGCACCGCAGACTGCTACAGTAAGCTACTATAGTAGTATGTATCAAGAAGAAAGAAAAGAAAAAAAAACACGGGTAGGTGCGGTATACATATACAATTATATATATATTATATACAATTATATATTAAACTGGTGGTGATTAATTAAACTGGTGGTCAGGTCACTGGTCACACTATCAGCAACTTGCAAGTAGTACTCCTAAGCAGACAATCACAATATATACTGGTGGTCAGTGTGGTCACAATGGCAGTGTGGCACTCTGGCAGCAGAGTGCCAGCAAAAGTTTGCACTGTACGTTAAAATATGTACTCCTGCTCTCAGACTCTAACTGCTCCCCACTGTCTCCCCCACAAGTCAGATATACAGTCACACTATCACTTCAGCAAGTAGTAGTACTCCTCCTAATGCTCCCCAAAATTACTAAAGTAAATAATACTGTGTCTCTCTCTACTCTAGTCTCACTCTCTATAAACGGAGAGGACGCCAGCCACGTCCTCTCCCTATCAATCTCAATGCACGTGTGAAAATGGCGGCGACGCGCGGCTCCTTATATAGAATCCGAGTCTCGCGATAGAATCCGAGCCTCGCGAGAATCCGACAGCGGGATGATGACGTTCGGGCGCGCTCGGGTTAACCGAGCAAGGCGGGAAGATCCGAGTCACTCGGACCCATGTAAAAAAAACTGAAGTTTGGGCGGGTTCGGTTTCCGAGGAACCGAACCCGCTCATCTCTACTCTTTATCAGAGCGATACAGGAAGCATTAGTGATGTGATATGTGAACATCTCATGTGCCAGAGTGGGGGAGTGAAAACTCTCGCCACCAGCGATGCCTGCTAGACCACCCACTGCGCATCTGCCTAGTGCAGATGCGCTGTGTCTCCCCTCCTGGCTGGCTCCAGTGCACACTCGCGAGATCTCACAGAGACAGAACAGGCTGACTTATGTGTTTGTTCTTCACAAACTCTAGTGGCATGAAATGTAAAAATTATGTTAGGAACATTTTGAGCAGCAAAAAAAAAACAACAACTTGGCTACGGAATGTTTTTTTAAATTTTTACTACATCAATACATGTTATAGCTTATACTTTTTTTTGTGTGAAAATGGTTCTGTACTCACAAATTAGCACAGTTTGAGAATATGCAGATGATTGAGACTTGCTGGGTATATAAATATAAAAATGCATTACTAATATCACAGGAGAACCAGGACAACCAATGACCAATTCATTCACTCTTCTGGGAGACTTTCAAACTCTGTGCCAACTGTTTTTATTGGACATTTTGGGGGCAATTCAATTGTTTTTGGAGTCGCCAAAGTAATGGGTGCACGTCTGAGCAATTTTGTTGTTGCTTTGATTGGGTAAGCACTTCTTCTTATGTGCCCAAAAGCATCGTGTTTAGCTGTGCAAAGAGGCTAAACTCAACTAAAGTCCAGATCGCGATGCAGAAAGTTCTGTTTATGCACATTTTTGCTTGCTACCTCAGTAATGTCTGTACCCACTGATAGTCGTGCCCAAAAAGCTGCACAATTGAATTACTGCTGCCCCATAATCTTAAATCTTTTATTTGGGTTTACTTTAGAAGTGTCTCTCTTCACAGTTCTCATTTTTATTTTCCTTTTCTCAGGCCAGGAGACTCAAATTAAAACACTTGATCCTCTGGCGATGTTGCCTGAGAATCTGAACAACTTCTATCGCTACCAGGGTTCCCTCACTACTCCCCCTTGTACAGAGAATGTGCTGTGGATGGTGTTTGACACTCATATCCTGCTTTCTCATAACCAGGTAATGTCCATCATGATACTGTAATTTATGTTCATAGCTTTTTCTTCTTGGAAAAATGTGTAGTGAACTATTTTGGACCCTGTCTTGCAAGAAATAGGGGGAGTTCTGTTGCTTTATGGCTTTTTCAGTCCATTGAGCCCTTTCGGGAGAGCTGGGGATTGAGACCTTGTTAAAGATTGGGACCTGAGGGTAGAGAAAGCACTTCTCTTAATGGAAAGGGCCTGAAAACTGCAACTTTTTGCACTTTTGTTCTAGTTTAATTTTTATATTCCTAGTATCAATCATTGATATGCTCAAATATACATTGGGTGACCATAAAGATCTGCAGTCCTCCTATGGTAGGGGTAATGATAAAATGTATTTAGCTTCACATCTATTGTTCAGTTCCCTGGGAGTCACTGGCAACTGGCCTAATTTCCAAATATATTCCATCTAGTTTCACCGTCTACTGGCATACTGGTAGAGATGTTATGAAGGGTAACCCAATCCATGCTTATGTCTGTAAAATATTAGGTCCTGCGGTAGTACTCATCCCTTATGATTTGAGTTCAGTAATAAGTGACTACTGTGTTTGTAGTTGCCCCAACTGGGATCAGGGCTATTGGTCAACATACTTTAGGTAGACCCCATATGGGGTCAAAAGGTTCATATGGTCGACAAACATATGGTCTACATGTTTTTTCATGGGTTTTTTTCTGACTATCCATGTCACAAATCATAACCTTTAGTAATCTTGTGGTGAGCGGAGCAAGACACTGTGCCCAAAGTGCGGCGAGTGAAGCGGGCCCACAAGGAGATACATTTTATCAATTTGTGGTCCCAGATGGCAAAACTATCCACACTAACCCCAAAAAGTGTGTGTGGGGGAGGGTGTAATACATTAACACAGTCCTACACTTTGCTTGAAATAGATGTACTGAATAAAGAAGAGCAAGCAGATTTTTTTAATTTTTTTTATTCCTTACATCTTCGATAACCAATTGGGTATTAGTTTTAATTGATAGTACTGCATTAGGCAGATGTTGCCATGAGTTACAGCAAGTTGCTCATCTACACTCCATGCTATTGAATGAGTCTTCTCAAGTGTGCATATTTATAGGCTGAATATTTAAATATAAGGTAAATGTGTATGAACAGCATTGTCTATTTTTTTTTTATTTTTTACATACCTTTAAAAAAATTATACTTATCACATCACTATGACTTAACTAATCAGCCATAAATGAAAGCTCCAATTTATGGAATCAGTAGGTTCTCGACCTAACTCATTTTCAAGCAATAATAATAATAATAATAATAATGTATCAATGAGCTGAATATCCTATGTTCTGCAGATCAAGCTGTTGGAGGGCACTTTGTTTGACTGGGATAATAATACATTACGTAATGATTATCGTCATGCCCAACCATTGAATGATCGCGTTGTGCAAGCTTCTTTCCGTCCACCGAAGACTAAAGGTGAGTGCAATTAGCAGACTCGCGCTTCTCTTCCCTATTTTTAAAATGTCAAAGATTTGACAGAATGTTCCCAGACCATTTTGTTTCAATGGCAACCTGTCATTAATTATTTTTTTTTCCAAAAGGTGTTTTTTTTGTTTGTTTTTTTAATTGAAGTATAATATAGGATTACATCAAATGCGCATCTTTATGTGTGTGAGTGAACACATTGTACAATAAAGACAATTCCGTCATGTATTTCACAATGGTGTTAACCAAAGTAAGATACAAATAATACCCCTTTCAGACCGCCTGAGGAGGGTCGCATCCGGGAGCCTGACACGGTCGCTTCCAGGGTGCGAACTGCCTCAGGCTCCCCGCCACCGTCTACAACCCGGCATATTGCCGGGTTGGTGACGTCGGCGATGACACATGATCTCCAAGCGCCGCCCATCCACACAGAGTGAACAGGAAACAGGTCGCATCAACCCGGTTCCGTTCACACTGCACAGCAAGCTGGGTTGAACACGAGTTCAACCCTGGCCGCTAGCAGGGTTGAAATACCGGGAAATTTCCCCTGACACTTTTCAGACGGCACATGAACACAGGTTTTGCGCGGTCACGTGAAATAACCAGTGTTCAAAGCTGTTAGTCTGAAAGGGGTATAAGTAAATGAAAAATAGAGCAAGCCCGGAATCATACATGTAACACCACCTCCATCTTCATTCCCTGCCAAGTAGGGATATTGTACCTTTACCGGAATCAGCAATTAGCTATACTGTATTCATTAGTGAAAGTGATTGGGGGATCTTGCTCATAGACACATGATTCATACCACAATGTGCTCTTAAAACACTTTCACACCTGTTCTTTTAGTGCCTGGGACAGGGTTTCTATATAGCTCTCCCATGTTTTACACATTTTTTTCAGTAAACTTTTCTCTTTTTTTTTGCAACAAAGCCTCTAGCCCATTTAGTTCCGGCGCATGCGCCCTGGATTGCCACTTACAAGGCATTCTGGGGCATGATGTCAGAGGTCACCACATTACTCCCAGAGGGCAGCTGCAGAAGGAGGGAGTCCATCCTCCGCTTGTGCAGAACGGATTTCCTCTATTACAAAAGGGGAAGCAGCGGACTCCTGGCTGCGCTGTCAAGAATGTCTGGTGTACTACTAACTGTACATTGCACTTAGACACACACACACACACACACACACACACACACACACACACACACCAGTTCATGCATCTTCTAGTATCCCTGCAATGTAAGAAAAGCTTAATGCAGGTGTTGTATACCACCACTGTACAAAGCATTGAGTTGCTTACAGTTGGGTTTCCTTTGTTATTTGTAGTGTCTCCAAGATCACTGACTGGCTGATGGCTAATATTACACCGTAGCTAATCCTGGTTGAGCTAGGAAGACTTAATAGTAGCACTTTAGTTCTGTGCAATTTATGCCTCTTTTATGATGGATAAGTTTTATTTATCACTAGCCCTCGCTTTACAGAGTTCATCTGGTAACTTCCTTATGCTCCTGGTTCTTTAAGTTTCCTCCAAGATAACAGTCTATATAGTGCTTGGTATCTTTGCTGTAGTTGAGGCTACTTACTCTACCTCCAGGCAATTCTATTTAGGCTTTAACCCTTTCAATCTGTCATTTACTTTAGGGTGAGAATCTGTACCAATGTATTGCTTTATCTGTCCTCAAACAGTGCAGTAGCTGTCTCCTGAACTAACAGTATATTGGGAAGCAGTATCTCCATGCAAGTGTTTTAAGAGGGCAGTTTCTTCTAGCTGGAGTGTTAGATTTGTAGCTGCCTTTAGAAGGATAAGCAGGTTATTAAACTTTCCCAAGTTATGTGAATGCAAATACCAGGGCCGTAACTAGGTGTGTGCAAGAGGGGCCTTGCACACAGCGCAGAGCCCTGGGGAGCGCACAGTCATGGCCCTGTTTAACACAGTACGGAGTATCAGAGCTCCGTACAGCTCCATTGCCCAGCCGCAGCCCGCCCCAGCACAGCAAGCCGCCTCAGCTCCACTGTACGGAGCATGGGAGTGGGGAGGACCCGCCAACATGCCCCAGCTGCAAGCCATCTCAGCTCCACTGTACGGAGCTTGAGAGCGGGGAGGACCCGCCAACATGCCCCAGCCGCAGGCGCCGCTCAACTCCATTGCCCTGCCGCAGCCCGCCCCAGCACAGCACAGCAGCACCAGCCAGTGTCAGAGGACAGCGGGGAGAGATGGTAAGTGTCTGTCTGTCTCTCTATCGACGCTGTCTTCCGTAATGTGTAAAAAGGGGGACGCTGTCTTCCGTAATGTGTAAAAAGGGGGACGCTGTCTTCCGTAATGTGTAAAAAGGGGGACGCTGTTTTCCGTAATGTGTAAAAAGGGGGACGCTGTCTTCCGTAATGTGTAAAAAGGGGGACGCTGTCTTCCGTAATGTGTAAAAAGGGGGACGCTGTCTGCCGTAATGTGTAAAAAGGGGGACGCTGTCTGTCGTAATGTGTAAAAAGGGGGACGCTGTCTGCCGTAATGTGTAAAAAGGGGACACTGACTGTCGTAATGTGTAAAAGGGGCTCTACCTGGTGTAGCAGCGCTACTGTGTGGTGTAATTTGAATAATGGAGACTACTGTGCACCGTAGTATGAATTGGTATTATTTTGTGGCCACACCCTTTCCCCATGAAGCCACGCCTATGGCGCGCACTGCCCATACTTTACATAAGGTGGGGTGGGGGGCCAATACCGTTTCTTGCACACAGCGCTAAAATGCCTAGTTACAGCACTGGCAAATACCTTGGATAATCCTCTACTAACAATGCTGTATTCGCTGCTCACTATCTGGCTTCACCAGACAGGGCTCAGTACCGGGAACCACTACTTCATCTTACATCTGTTCAATTGGGTGAGCTGCTAAAGTGTGTTAACTGAAGGCCACCTCCCTGGACAGTGTGTGTTAAGGTAGGCATAACCTATACAATTATCTGGCAGATAATCTGTGGTTGGAATGAAAACCTGGTAATGGATGAGAGCCACTGACAACTGACCATTTGCTCTTAAACACTGGAAAAATGGACAAAACCCGTGATTTAACCAATTTGTATAGTGTATGCCCAGTTTTACTGAGACCACTACTCTGACTGTGGATACTGCTGTCAGTCAGCTAACTGCAGAGCCGGTCACTGCTGATACCCCTATCTGTGTTCCTCCTTAAACATTGCATCTGCCTCTCAGTTCTGCTCCCTGATGCAACGTTTGCCCAGATTGTCAGACTTTCTGGCCAACGCAGCCCTCCTTTGTTCAGGTACCACCCTCAATGGATGTTAACTGTCACTTTACTCCTATATGCCGCAGTTCACACTGCTGCTTAACTGTCACTTTCCTCCTCAGTTACCTATATAATGAATACCTTCTTCAGTCAGGCTATTACAGGGGTGGGAGCAGATATCTCTTGCGTTAAGCAAAATAATGCTTGATCCTGATATCTAGCGCCTTCTTCAGATGACAATTGCCATTACCTATGTGGGGGTTTCGGTTTGGGGGGAGAAGGATCTTTTGTTTTTGTTCTAGATATGCACAACCTGATGGGTGTACATTGAAGGGTCAGAACCAGTGAAAGTGGAAATTCTGCATGTGTAATGCATTGCTTGCGTAAACTTGTGTGGATGGTTGACGTATATTCCTATTAGTCAGAATTGCCTTCTATATGTGCTGTCTGTTCGTGCTATGCACGAGAATGACGCCTGGCATGGCCATACAAGCATTTAAACAAGCTATAGTTTTTGGATTAATAGTTTTTTGTTTCTTTCCAGAACTCTGTCAGCAAGAGATCAGCACTAAACTGACCCAGATTGAGACTGATCTTTTAGATGTGAAGAGGAGGGTGGTTTTAGACCCCACCAAAGGCCGAAAAGGTGAATGTTAAACAGTGTTACTGGGTTATAACCATTTGGGTTGCTTGTCCTCAAAAACAATTCTAAACTGTCTTCGATAAAGCTGCCCTTATTCATAATCCCAATTTCACATCTTAAACTCTTAAAATCTGGTGCCTACATAATAGATCAGTACGAGATCCCACCGGACGGGATCCCGGTGGTTGGAATACAGACACCGGGATCCCGACCGGCACAATCCCGACAAGGGGGCGAGCGCATCGCGACCCCCTAGGGGTTCGCTGCGCTCACCTCGCTGCGGGCACGGTTCCTCGCTACGCTCGGCACACTAATTTATTCTCCCTCTATGAGTGTCGTGGGCACCCACAGAGGGAGAATATGTCGGGATTGTGCCGGCTGGGATCCTGGTGTCGGTATTCCAACCGCTGGGATCCCGTCTGGTGGGATCTTGACCGCATCCCCTACATAATGCTGTTAACTGTAGATGGCATTAATCCACATTTTGTTCAGTAAAAGCAAAATATTAAACCAAAAGTGCATAAGAGAGGGGACGATTATTGGCAGATGTAGCTGCTTGGGGACTATACCGGGGGGGGAGGCGTGGGAAGTCAGAGAGTAAGGGCTTACTGACAGAAATGGACCCAGATATGGGGTACATCCAGGCGATAATTAGAATTTGTGGGTAGACCTAGAAAATGGGTGTTTTCTGGAGATATCCTGCAAATGTTATTTGATACATAGGCTCCTTTTGAGAAAAGCATGATTATGTGTCAAATCACAGAGATCCAGGAGAGCATGTGTCCTCCTTTGTTTTGTTTTTTTTATTAAATTCTTGCCTGGTTAATTTACTGTATTTGCATTTTGTTTTCTCCAGGAGGTCCTCATGCATTACCATACTATCCCTCATTCTACTTCTCCAACATCCACCCAGCTGCTTACGTGGAAGTTAATGTTCTGAAGCCTTTCCAGTTGAACCAGTTTACTCTTTGTGTGTGGGTGAGAACCAAGCTTGTAGGCAACCAGAAAGTCTTTTCCTACTCCACCACAAATAGTGAGCATGAACTTGCTCTGAGTGTGGGTTCTGACCTATGGCTATGGGTGGGAGGAAAGTCTGTTGACTTTAATGTGCATCATACATCGGAGGACTGGGTACATTACTGTGTGCAGTGGGACTCCTCCACTGGAAAGGCAGATCTCTGGGTAAGTGGGCTGCAGGGAAAAGAAAAGATTGTCCATCCCAGGTATGTCATAAAATCCGGAGGTGTGGTTCTTCTTGCCAAAGACCGTTCGGATCTCTTTGGACTGTTTAACAATACGTTCTTTGGAAGATTAAGTCATCTCCACCTTTGGAGTTCTCTCTTGAGTTCCCAAGAGATCATGGCCTTGAGCAGATGTCAAACAGCAAATCTTAAGGGGGATATAATATCTTGGGGAGAGACCACTATGAAGATATCTGGTGGTGTCATTCTTGAGCCTGATAACAGCTGTTAGTAATATAATTATTCTTAAAGCATAACAGTGACCGTAAACTGAATATATCGTCTTATTCTTCATGTTCTTTAAAGGTTTTGAAAGTCAACATCCCAGAGATGATTTTTGCTTAATTCCACTATGTTAATGGACATCTATCTCACCTTTCACTAAAGACATATTATGTACTGTCTGTTATTCAATTGTATCTTATTCCCAAACATGTTATGTCACATAATCTATGGAATGGGTCTGGTATCTTTTGTCGACAACCATTATGTAAACTCTGTAATGCTGACACGTTTACAATGTTGATGTGGACAAAATGGTGACAGCCAAAATGTTGATTGGTACATAATGTTGATACTTAATTTTAAGCCTAACCCCCACCACTAAAATGTTGACTGTCTACATTTCTTTCATATGTTGACTTTTGTAAGTCTCGGAGTGGGGCATGAAAGACTCATTGGGGGAATGTAGCGGTAGGGTCCCATGCTTAGTGGTGTGACCAGCCACCATAGAGGCTTGGCTAACAATTAGAGAGTGCATGGTCATGGCCCCTTGGTAAATATACAGTATATAGAAAATATTGCTAGTCCATGCATGATGATATACCAGATTAAGGGCGGGAGAGGTATAAAGCAGTAAAAAGAGTGGAGACGTTGTCCATGGCAACTTCCCGAGTTTAAGGGGTATATTCAATTGAAGTCGAATTCCGGCGTGAATTCATCAGTTTTTGGATTCGACACTATTCGACAACCGAAACCCTTCACTCGGGACCCTGAATTCGACGTATTCAATTAAAAGCGGATTCAACACGCCCTCTGTCAAAAAACGGACCAATCGTTGAATAGTGGGTGGCCTGGATGCGACTTCCCGCCATTTGGAATCCTATATAAAATCACACATTTAACCAACAGATGATTTTTTACATTGTTTGAACAAATGACATTGTTTAAAAAAATACACAAAAATCATCTGTTAGCAAATGTAGAATTTAGACCTGAAATACAAAATCGACCAAACATCGAACAAACCTCTATCAAACATCGACCAAAAATCAAGTCAGATCGTTTTTTTCTAATTTTACCTCTAAATGTACATACCTGTTCAGGAAAATAGAAGTATCAATTATCCAATGCAGACATGCTAACTATTAAGGCTCCATCCCCCACAGGAGCAGTCAGGACAGTATGTATGTATTGCGTATATGATATCATTATTTCCATGTAGCTTCCGCACTATTCCCTCTATTGTGCGATGTCCGCTGTGGTCAATTTTTTTCCCTTGCTCTACAATGCAAAATGACAAATGTTAGCAATAAACTCCAATGGCACAATGGGAGGTGGTTGTTAGATAGACAGTTAAAAGATTGGCACCATAGGGTCGACTGGGTCAAAAGGCCGACACACATATATCGTCAACACTTTTTAAAAAAATGTTACAGCTTTTGCTGCATTTACTATCCATATCACAAACTATTACCTTTAGTCACCCTGTGGCGAGCAAAGCGGAGAGAGCCACCGAGCCCGCGATGGGACACATTTCAACAAATTTTGGTGAAATGTTTTTAAAAAACACAAAATAACAGTAAACAAAAGTTTGTGTCGTCTTTTTGACCCTGTTGACCCTATTGTGTCAACTGTGTGACTGTTGACCTTTTTATAATGTCTGTCTTCTGTATCACACCTGACACAATGCTAATGGACATTTTTTCATGATATGATCTGATAGTATGCTTGCAGGAGGGATCAGGGGCGTAGCCAGAACTTTGTGGGCCCCATAGCAACATTTGAAGAGGCCCCCCATCTCAATGTTTCTAGAGAGACACTTCTCTGCAGCAGTTGTTAATTTTATGCCCTACAATAGTGCCCTAGTTCATTTTCTGAACCATAGTAGAGCCTTATTTAATGTTATGCCAAATAGTAGTGCCCTAGTTACTTTTATGAATCGTAGTAGTGCTTAAGTTCACCCTATGTCACATTTCAAAGCTGTTAGTACACATTATGTCGCATAGTACCCCCAAATTCACATTATGGTATATAGTGCTCCCTGTTCATATTGTGCCTCATGACGGCATTAAAATGCCCTCCAGTTTATTTTATACCACACTACAATGAGCAGGTCCAGGGGCATACCTAGATATATTGCAGGCCCCAAGGAAGTTTGAAAAAAAAAACCTACGTACCCCTACACACCACCCAATGGCGAAAAATGTATGGAACACATGTAACTTTGACAGGGAAGGTGGGCCCCTCTCAGCTCTAAGCCCCATAGCAGCTGCACTGCCTGCACCTATGGTAGCTACGCCCTTGGGAAGGATACAGTAGCACACCTGCTCATTCTGTCAGACTGCCCAGATCTGGTTTATTCAGTGGTTTAAGCAACACCTATAGAACAAAGTATAGGGCTTATGTAGAAGCCTGTGAGATTTAGGCATGGGTGCGGTTTTGGCAATTCTGCCTGCATTTTTAAAGCAACAATAATGTAAAATGAAAACCAACCTGGTTGTCGCTTTAGAAATATGAGCAGGCTATTACATATGCCACCATGACTCTCTGACATCCTTGAAGGAATTGACCAATATAAGCACTCTGTGACCACTAAACTCTACAAGGCAGAGGTTCCCAAACGTGGTCCTCAAGGCACCCTAACTGTCCAGGTTTTAAGTATATCCATAGCTCAGCACAAATTGTTAAATCAAAGTGATTGCGGTACTAATTAAGCCACCTGTGGCCAAGCGTGGATATGCTTAAATCCGACAATTTAGGGTGCCTTGACGACCGCATTTGGAAACCTCTACTCTAAGGAATCTATTCAATTAGGGGAGATGCACAGGTGATGCCTGCGATTTGCTGTTGGAACGGTGGCAACAGAACTTTTCATTGCCCTGATTCGTACATTTTAGTTTGCAGGCAGCCCCATAGGCGTGTGTATTGAAATGCATGATTAGGGGCTAACATATGTATGAACATTGCAACGGTAGCATCACACATGATAGGGTTTATTAAAAGAGCATAAACTTTTGTGTCAATTTTAATGACCCATAATTCCCACTACATACTTTCATTGCTGAGCTAGCTCTCCCACTGGTGTAAGGTGAGTAAGGACACAAAGATACACCTAGTTGTATGCAAGCTCCATGCATTACAGTTTCTAGAGCAGAAGGGGAGTGAGGTCAGACACTTTATTGTGTTCCATGAGCTGTAAAGTACAGAGAGAAAAGCTTGAAGTAGTGTTGTCCATCGACCATTGATGGCTAGTCACTGATGGCGGGTGGATTTGGTTCTCTATCATCGATAGTAAAGAGTTCCCCTATTTATTTTTTCCTTCTTTATTTGGTGCCAAAACAGGGAGACTAGCCAGGGCACCCCCCCACCCTACTAGCCAGGGCACCCCCCCACCCGCACCCCCTCCTTCACCCGATGTGACCTACAAAAGGCCACCCAAACCTGACTGGCTTACAGCGAAGACAGTAGCAAAGCAGAGATAATCATCTGTCAGTGAAACCGTCTATTGTTACTCCTGTCAATGGTATTTTACCATCGAGGTTAACCACCATTGGTGCCATTGATAGTAAACCCACTGATGGCCATCCCTACAATAAAGTGCAACACACAGGTTGTGGCTCTGAAAATTAGTGTGTGTGTGGCTATTAGAGTACTTTTTAATTATTGAAATGAATTTTTTTTAACCTTTTTGGATTGCAGTTTTGTATAATTAAGCACATATAAGAAGTTTGCTTTTACTTTTGTTTATAACTAAAATAAAGCTTTACACCTTCATTTACAGTAGAAGGTATCTGCAACTGTTTGAATTCTACACAGTGGCAGCCTAACTCAAAATAGAAATATAGAGTAATATTTAAATGTTACTTTAAAATACCTTAGTATCACTTCTATGACCACCATTTACACATAAATATATTTTGAATATCAGCACACACATTCTACATAAAAACATATAATAAAATCATCTAGGTAGAGGTAAGTGATTTGCACAGAACTTTGCACAAATCAAATTCCAAAGGCTCTTTCACACAGGTGCAACGTTGCATTGATACAATCTACAAGTTCTATTATTGCTTTGGCATTCTGTGGATATCATTCCACAGTGTATTTGTGCATTTCCAATTATCCAAATGCAAAGATCTAGTATCAACAACAGTGACACGTCCTTCTGCTCTGGGGCATTGATGTGGTATGATGGGGGAGAAATCAGGCCGGCTAGGACAAATGGATAATTTTGACAGGAGCACTCGGGTCACAACATACTAACGTGCAAGACTGCGCACCTAAACACAAAATTAGGTGGACATTTTTCTATATATGTACACAGAACACGGGGAGATTCAACACAATTTGATACTTAATATTGAACCTCCACATACATTAAAACAGTTGCCATAGATAAAATCACTTGTCTCTATGGTCTCTAGCTGCACACAGGATACATATGATATCCCGGCAGACCGGATGTCGGCTGTCACTATACCGACAGCGGCATCCTGTCTGCTGGAATTCTGGCAGCAGAATTATTAAAGAATGATAAGCTTACTTTTGTGACTTTGTTAATCATATATGAGCACAATTACTGGCCGGTATGTATACGGTTTGCAGTTGTACCTGTCTGGGAACAGTGCTGACGCCCATCTGCATGAGAATTTGCAGTTATTTTGCAAGATCATGCGCATCGATGACAGCCAGGAGCCATGACTAACACTATGCTGATGAGCAATGGGACTTGCAGAGATCTCTAGAGGAAGGGGGGTTCCATCCACAACTCTGGTGGCCGCAACACTGAACTGATGTAAATATAGCCGATCATGAATAAGATAATACACAATGGGGTACATTTACTAAGCAGTGATAAGAACGGAGAAGTGAGCCAGTGGAGAAAATTCCCCATCAACCAATCAGCAGCTCTGTACCATTTTATAGTATGCAAATTATAGATATCACTTCAGTGCTGATTGGTTGTCTAAATACCAAATTGCTTTCTAACAAATATTTAAAATGCCCGCTCTAATATATATATATATATATATATATATATATATTGTAAACGCCTGCACCTCTTATTACCATGTGCTATGAATGTCTGCTATACATATCAAAACACTGCATCCCATAAGAGTAAAGAATACACCCACACATTATCTGAGTTCCAAAGCTCATTGATGTATATATTTGTTATTAAAAGGATATGGATTCAATATATTTCAATGTACAGTATACATATAGTTATATGGTTACAATTTATACAGTAATCAGTTAATACAAAATACATACAGTTACAGGCCAGCGATACAATTACCATATCTTTCTCTTAATATATCCGTCCCTCCATATCACGCTCTCTGTAAAATCATGCAGGCACTCCATCATCGTCTGGGACAACAACAGCAACTGAGAACTGTGTGTCTCTGCAATGTGTTATCTAGTTTTGGGGGAGGGAACTTTCTCATTCATGATGAGTCACTAGCCTATGTATATGCTAAACAGGTTCAGCCTTGAGGACATCAAAAGGGGCTGGCCTGAGCTTCCTGTACACTACCTGTTTGGAATATCTATTGTTCTAATAAAAGTGATTTTAGCTTTCATACATTTAATCATAACTATTTGTTGCAATGTCCTACAACTTAATAACAAGTATCAAATGAATCTACACATTAATCTGGTTGCTTAAATACCAAATATGACAGGTGTATCTTGCTTCGTTCAAATAATACACATATATAACATTACTTCATTATATAATTTTAAATCATCATGATGTCTGGCGCTTGATATTATTATAATTATGTACTGCATGAAATAAGTGTTGAATCCATCTCTGTGGCATGTCCGTGTAAATGCGTGTGTTACCATATATTGCTGTGCTCGCTGCGCGTATTTGCAAGTATAGCGACTTATATGTGTGTAGAGTTTGTATGTTCTTTCTATGTAATATTTTTGACTTCGACAGTCCACCCTATGGCAGTAAACAATAACTGCCATCAATTATTAACATAAGAAAAAAATATTTCATACAATAATCGGTGACCTAGACACAAGTATGTATTCATTTCGCAAATCAGACACTTGACTATATTTGGGGAAGACAGGGAGGAGGACGAGACATCCTCTATATGCACTCGGCGGTCACGGGACCACTGGTTGGGTGTGGGACAACATTCAACCTACAGAGTATGCTGGGACAGTGCTTTGGCCTATAATGTCTGATTTGCAATGAACATTTCACACATACATGTACCTACGTCTTTGTACACTGATGTTTGGGTTCGATTGAGGTTCTGCTGGGTAGATGAAGAAGACACAAACAAATCGTGAAAGTGACATATAAAATGTTCATGATCTACATATTCCTATCATTTACTGAACATTGTTTCCATTTCTGGAACGTATGCTAGGTCAGTTTAATAATTGAACAAGGGTTATAAGTAGTGTCCTTCCTAAATAACATAAATCTTCGGAGCTCGGGGAGAGCCACTCATAAACCTTTCTCTAACGTCCTAGTGGATGCTGGGAACTCCGTAAGGACCATGGGGAATAGCGGGCTCCGAAGGAGGCTGGGCACTCTAGAAAGATTTAGGACTACCTGGTGTGCACTGGCTCCTCCCACTATGACCCTCCTCCAAGCCTCAGTTAGATTTCGTGCCCGGCCGAGGTTGGATGCACACTAGGGGCTCTCCTGAGCCCTTAGAAAGAAAGTATAGTTTTAGGTTTTTTATTTTCAGTGAGACCTGCTGGCAACAAGCTCACTGCAGCGAGGGACTAAGGGGAGAAGAAGCGAACTCGCCTGCTTGCAGCCGGATTGGGCTTCTTAGGCTACTGGACACCATTAGCTCCAGAGGGATCGACCGCAGGCCCAGTCCTTGGTGTTCGGTCCCGGAGCCGCGCCGCAGTCCCCCTTACAGAGCCAGAAGCAAGAAGAGGTCCGGAAAAACGGCGGCAGAAGACATCAGTCTTCACCAAGGTAGCGCACAGCACTGCAGCTGTGCGCCATTGCTCCTCATGCACACTTCACACTCCGGTCACTGAGGGTGCAGGGCGCTTGGGGGGGGGGGGCGCCCTGAGCTGCAATAAAAACACCTTGGCTGGCAAAAATACCACAATATATAGCCCTAGAGGCTATATATGTGGTAAATTCCCCTGCCAGAATCCAGAAAAAAGCGGGAGAATAGGCCGCGGAAAAGGGGCGGAGCTATCTCCCTCAGACACACTGGCGCCATTTCTCCTTCACAGATCCGCTGGAAGGAAGCTCCCTGGCTCTCCCCTGCAGTCTACACTTCAGAACAGGGTAAAAACAGAGAGGGGGGGCACTAAATTTGGGCGCAATACATATATAATATAAAAAGCAGCTATAGGGGGCATAACTCAGTTAGTCCCTGCATTATATAGCGCTCTGGTGTGTGCTGGCATACTCTCACTCTGTCCCCCCAAAGGGCTTTTGTGGGTCCTGTCCTCATTCGGAGCATTCCTTGTGTGTGTGCGGTATGTCGGTACGGCTGTGTCGACATGTTTGATGAGGATAATGATGTGGAGGCGGAGCAGATGCCTTTAGAAGGGATGTCACCCCCTGCGGGGCAGACACCTGAGTGGATGGGCTTATGGAAAGTAATGAGTGCACGTATAGACTCCTTATATAAGAAAATCGACGACATGCCAAATGTGGGACAGCCGACTTCTCAGCTCGTGCCTGCCCAGGCGTCGCATGGGTCGTCAGGGGCTCTAAAACGCCCGCTACCTCAAGCAGACCCAGATGTCGACACTGATACTGACACCAGTGTCGACGACGATGAGTCAAACCTGATGCCCACTAAGGCCATTCACTGTATGATTGAGGCAATGAAAGAGGTGTTAAACATTTCTGATATAACTACTGGTACCACTAAAAAGGGTATTATGTTTGGAGAGAAAAAACTACCCGTAGTTTTTCCCCATCAGATGAATTAAATGAAGTGTGTGAAGAAGCGTGGGCTTTCACTGATAAAAAATTGGTAATTCCTAAGAAGGTACTAATGGCGTTCCCTTTCCCGCCAGAGGATAGGTCACGTTGGGAAACACCCCCTAGAGTGGATAAAGCGCTCACACGTTTGTCTAAAAAGGTGGCACTACCGTCTCTGGATACGGCCGCCCTCAAGGAACCTGCTGATAGAAAGCAGGAGGCGATCCTGAAGTCTGTATATACACACACAGGCATTATACTTAGGCCAGCTATTGCGTCAGCTTGGATGTGCAGTGCTGCCGCTGCTTGGTCAGATAAACTGTCAGAAAATATTGACACATTAGACAGAGACACGATCCTGTTAACCATAGACCATATAAAAGACTCAGTCTTATATATGAGAGATGCACAGAGGGAAATCTGCCGACTGGCATCTAAAGTAAGTGCATTGTCCATTTCTGCTAGGAGAGGCTTATGGACTCGCCAGTGGACAGGAGATGCAGATTCTAAAAAGCACATGGAAGTGTTGCCATATAAGGGCGAGGAATTATTTGGGGATGGTCTCTCGGACCTAGTTTCCACAGCAACGTCTGGGAAGTCAGCATTTTTACCCCATGTCCCCTCACAGCCTAAAAAGGCACCGTTTTATCAGGTTCAGTCCTTTCGGACCCAGAAAAACAGGCATGGAAAAGGCGGGTCTTTTCTGTCCAGAGGCAGAGGTAGGGGAAAAAGGCTGCAACAAACAGCAGGTTCCCAGGAGCAAAAGTCCTCCCCCGCTTCTTCTTCCAAGTCCGCCGCATGACGGTGGGGCTCCACAGGCGGAGCCAGGTACGGTGGGGGGTCTCCACAAAAATTTCAGCGATCAGTGGGTTCGCTCACAGGTGGATCCCTGGATCCTGCAAATAGTATCTCAGGGGTACAAGCTGGAATTCGAGGCGTCCCCACCCCACCGGTTCCTAAAATCTGCCTTGCCAATTGCTCCCTCAGACAGGGAGGCGGTGCTAACGGCAATTCACAAGCTGTATTCTCAGCAGGTGATAATCAAGGTACCCCTACTTCAACAAGGCCGGGGTTATTATTCCACACTATTTGTGGTACCGAAACCGGACGGTTCGGTGAGACCCATTCTAAATTTGAAATCCTTGAACACATACATAAAGAAATTCAAGTTCAAGATGGAATCGCTCAGGGCGGTTATTGCAAGCATGGACGAGGGGGATTACATGGTATCCCTGGACATCAAGGATGCTTACTTGCATGTCCCCATTTACCATCCTTACCAGGAGTACCTCAGATTTGTGGTACAGGATTGCCATTACCAATTCCAGACGCTGCCGTTTGGACTGTCCACGGCACCGAGGGTATTTACCAAGGTTATGGCGGAAATGATGATACTCTTTCGAAGAAAGGGAGTTTTAATTATCCCGTACTTGGGCGATCTCCTAATAAAAGCGAGGTCCAAGGAACAGTTGTTGGTGGGAGTAGCACTATCCCAGGAAGTGCTGCACCAGCACGGCTGGATTCTGAATATCCCAAAGTCACAGCTGGTTCCGACAACACGGCTACTGTTCCTGGGTATGATTCTGGATACAGTCCAGAAAAAAGTGTTTCTCCCGGAGGAGAAAGCCAGGGAGTTGTCATCTCTAGTCAGAGACCTCCTGAAACCAAAACAGGTATCAGTGCATCGCTGCACGCGTGTCCTGGGAAAGATGGTGGCTTCTTACGAAGCAATTCCCTTCGGCAGGTTCCATGCCAGAATCTTTCAGTGGGACCTGTTGGACCAGTGGTCCGGATCGCATCTTCAGATGCATCGCTTGATAACCCTGTCTCCAAGAACCAGGGTGTCGCTACTGTGGTGGCTGCAGAGTGCCCATCTTCTAGAGGGCCGCAGGTTCGGCATACAGGACTGGGTCCTGGTGACCACGGATGCCAGCCTTCGAGGTTGGGGGGCAGTCACACAGGGAAGAAACTTCCAAGGACTATGGTCGAGTCAGGAGACTTCCCTTCACATAAATATTCTGGAACTAAGGGCCATCTACAATGCCCTAAGTCAAGCAAAATCCCTGCTCCTACACCAGCCGGTGCTGATCCAGTCAGACAACATCACGGCAGTCGCCCATGTAAATCGACAGGGCGGCACAAGAAGCAGGATGGCGATGGCGGAAGCCACAAGAATTCTCCGATGGGCGGAGAATCATGTACTAGCACTGTCAGCAGTGTTCATTCCGGGAGTGGACAACTGGGAAGCAGACTTCCTCAGCAGATACGACCTCCACCCGGGAGAGTGGGGACTTCATCCAGAAGTCTTCCAGATGCTGGTAAACCGTTGGGAAAAACCGCAGGTGGACATGATGGCGTCCCGCCTCAACAAAAAGTTAAAAAGATATTGCGCCAGGTCAAGGGACCCTCAGGCGATAGCTGTGGACGCTCTAGTGACACCATGGGTGTACCAGTCGGTTTATGTGTTCCCTACTCTGCCTCTCATACCAAAGGTATTGAGAATAATAAGAAAGCGAGGAGTAAACACCATTCTCGTGGTTCCGGATTGGCCAAGACGAGCATGGTACCCGGAACTTCAAGAGATGCTCTCAGAGGACCCGTGGCCTCTACCGCTCAGACAGGACCTGCTACAACAGGGGCCCTGTCTGTTCCAAGACTTACCGCGGCTGCGTTTGACGGCATGGCGGTTGAACACCGGATCCTAAAGGAAAAGGGTATTCCGGAAGAAGTCATTCCTACGCTTATTAAGGCCAGGAAAGATGTTACAGCAAAGCATTATCACCGCATATGGCGGAAATATGTTGCATGGTGCGAGGCCAAAAAGGCCCCAACAGAGGAATTTCAACTAGGTCGATTTCTGCATTTCCTGCAAGCAGGGGTGAATATGGGCCTAAAACTAGGCTCCATTAAAGTACAGATCTCGGCTCTGTCGATTTTCTTTCAAAAAGAACTAGCTTCAGTACCTGAAGTTCAGACATTTGTGAAAGGAGTGCTGCATATTCAGCCCCCATTTGTGCCTCCTGTGGCACCTTGGGATCTCAACGTGATGTTGAGTTTCTTAAAATCACATTGGTTTGAGCCACTAAAAACCGTGGATCTGAAATATCTCACGTGGAAAGTGGTCATGTTATTGGCCCTGGCTTCAGCCAGGCGAGTGTCAGAATTGGCGGCTTTATCATGTAAAAGCCCTTATCTGATTTTCCATATGGATAGGGCAGAATTGAGGACTCGTCCCCAGTTTCTCCCTAAGGTGGTGTCAGCGTTTCACCTGAACCAGCCTATTGTGGTGCCTGCGGCTACTAAGGATTTGGAGGACTCCAAGTTGCTAGACGTTGTCAGGGCCCTGAAAATATATGTTTCCAGGACGGCTGGAGTCAGAAAATCTGACTCGCTGTTTATCCTGTATGCACCCAACAAGCTGGGTGCTCCTGCTTCTAAGCAGTCTATTGCTCGCTGGATTTGTAGTACAATTCAGCTTGCACATTCTGTGGCAGGCATGCCACAGCCAAAATCTGTAAATGCCCATTCCACAAGGAAGGTGGGCTCATCTTGGGCGGCTGCCCGAGGGGTCTCGGCTTTACAACTTTGCCGAGCAGCTACTTGGTCAGGGGCAAACACGTTTGCAAAATTCTACAAATTTGATACCCTGGCTGAGGAGGACCTGGAGTTCTCTCATTCGGTGCTACAGAGTCATCCGCACTCTCCCGCCCGTTTGGGAGCTTTGGTATAATCCCCATGGTCCTTACGGAGTTCCCAGCATCCACTAGGACGTTAGAGAAAATAAGAATTTACTCACCGGTAATTCTATTTCTCGTAGTCCGTAGTGGATGCTGGGCGCCCATCCCAAGTGCGGATTGTCTGCAATACTTGTAAATAGTTATTGTTAACTAAAGGGTTATTGTTGAGCCTTCTGTTGAGAGGCTCAGTTGTTTTCATACTGTCAAACTGGATATAGTATCACGAGTTGTACGGTGTGATTGGTGTGGCTGGTAAGAGTCTTACCCGGGATTCTAAATCCTTCCTTATTATGTCTGCTCGTCCGGGCACGGTGTCCTAACTGAGGCTTGGAGGAGGGTCATAGTGGGAGGAGCCAGTGCACACCAGGTAGTCCTAAATCTTTCTAGAGTGCCCAGCCTCCTTCGGAGCCCGCTATTCCCCATGGTCCTTACGGAGTTCCCAGCGTCCACTACGGACTACGAGAAATAGAATTACCGGTGAGTAAATTCTTATTTTCTTCCACATATATTAATGAGCTCTTTATCTGCAATGTGTGAATAGCCATTGTCTGATTGTTCCTGATTACCTCCGAACTCCATAACTACTAGATCTTTGATTTTTCTCTGACTTTAACAAACTGATTGGCTAATCCTGGGATCCTATAAGGAAATCACTCCTTCCTCCAGAACCAGTTCCAGTCCCACACTCGACTCCTCATAAAAGAAAAACCTCGCAAAAATAGAATGTCCTGAAAAAAAATGTTTGTCAGCGGGAAAGAGAGAAAAGAGAAATAGAACAAAACAACTCTTGTTCATAACAAATCAATTACAATGACTGGTCTTTCTGCAATCCTTTAGTACGCTCAGGTAGTGTCCAACAGTGCCGCCTCTCAGTCTTCACGGAACAGAGTCTCTGGTGATACTTTTGCGATCTCACTCCATTTACGAGTTCCTTCCGGACTACCGACTTTCCTGCAATGGGAATCGTGGACCCAAGTCTCTCTCTTGGCTACTTTCACTGGGATAGTGCTGTCAACAAAGCTTGGTATGGTCCTTCCCACCTGTCTATTAGGCAACCTGAGCATAAGCACAATCACACAGTCTCTTGGTTCACAATCAAGACAGTTAGTATTTGGCATAACAGCAATCAACAGTTTCAAGTTCTTTTGTCAAGTTCTCAAATGCTGGCTCATCTCAATAAGGTACTGTTCTGTCACCTCATTGATGTATTTCTGATCATTGTGCGGATCAATCATGACATGAGGTTGTCTTCCAAAAACAACACAAAAAAAGACACAAAAACCAAAACAATTTATTTTTTTCAAAGTGGGTGATTCGTTGAGTGAAGATCTGGGAGTGTTTCCAATGCTACATAATACTAGTGGCAGTATCTATGATCACAATAGTACAATTTCAAGCTTTGCTCCTACTTCTAGGGGTACCATTATCTTCACACAAATTTCTGCACAATTTTTCTTTGCGGTAAACACAGCAGCATCCGTGGCGGCAGGAAATGCCTCTACCCAGTTTGAGAAAACATCAGTGCACACCAATACATAACAATAATTCCTAAAGGGTGTTAACTGTACGAAGTCGATTTGTATTTCCTGAAAAGATCCGTCTGTAGGAGGGATATGGGATGGCTCTGTTGGTATTGCCTTACCAATATTCTTCCTCAAGCAAGTAAGACAGGTCATTGCTCTCTTACCTGCATGAGAATAGAATCCTGGCGCTCACCAGTAGGCTCTCATCAGCCTACACATACCCTCTTTGCCTAGATGAGTCAGACCATGTGCCACCTCAGCTAGACTTGGAAGGTATGCTCTGGGAGCTACTGGCTTACTGTGTCCACCTGTCCACAGTCCTGAGGACTCCTGGCCATACCCCTTTGTCCTCCAGACTGCCTTTTCCTGTAGGGAACACAAATTTTTCATTTTAATTTGACTGTTGTGTGTTTGCAATGTAAAGTATCATGAGCATAACTCAAAAAAGAAAAGAAAAAGAAACATCTCTAGAGGAGAGAAAGAAGAAGAAAATGAAAAAGAAAATGTCAGGTTTGCCATTCACCAACAGGCATATCAGTGTCTATACAAAATTTCCCTTCATCAGTATTCCCATTCTCCACCCTTTGTGCATGACAAGGTACACTGCAGTAATACTAATGTTATCGTGCTGTTGAGATATACTGGGTTTGGGCAGAACTCTGAAGGACTTAGGTATGTGGAGTTTGAACTGTACTTGGGTACACGTATTGTACCACCCTGTGTGAACGCAAAAGATGAAGAGGAAACTGTAGAGAAACAGTATAGAGGTTGGTGACAGATGAGTTTGTAGAGGTGAAGATTTTATAAAAATTTGACAACTGGATTGGGCATTACGGTGAAGTGATTCTCTACTTGGTCTACTTCCCTTAAAAAAAATTATGTGTTTATCGTATCGCTATTGGGACTATCCCAGCCATCATTTCAGTGTCCTGTCCATCCTAAGTTCATAGGGAACCCGGTATCTGTGAGATAATGTCCTCTACCTGTGATGGACATGCATCTAGAACAGTAGAATGTGACATTAGCCTTTGAGGGGTGTCTAGTATATCTTGTACTTCTTGAGCATGGTTCTCAGGTATATCCAAGAAGACACCCTCAGGAGTACAATATATGACACACCGCATTTTACACAATAAGTCTCTACCGAGTAGATTAGTCAGAGCCGATGCAGCCAGCAGAAAAGAATGTTTGGTTTGCAAGGGCCCTATCATAATCTCTGCAGGTCTACTCAAAGGGTATTGTTGCCCGGTTCCTGTTACTCCCATTGCCTGAATCTGTGTTTTCTATATGGCTCGTGATTCCTTACTATATGTCCCTTGGTCCCATCTATGTGTTTAATAATGTGGCTTGCGTTTTCTGTCTAGGGGGTCTATATTGACTGTGTTCTACTACTCCTACAATCTCTGGCGAAATGCCCTTCCTTCCTACAAGTGTAACATATTATTGACCATTAGGGATCTGGGGTTTGGACTGATGGGTCTTTCCTGTATGTACTAGTATACTTATCGTCCTCAACCTCCCCACCTGTTGTTCTCTGCGCCTAGCACTATTCTTGTGATGTTCAATAGCACACTTTCTAAGATTAGCTACTGTGACCCCTTTCCAATTTTGCAAAGAAGTCTGCATCCTGACCCTCAATGCCTTATTGAGCCGTCCATTAGCACAGAGACAGCCACCTCCCATTTGCCGAATTAGTGTTGATCTTATTCCAGATGGAGAGTTTTCTATTACTGCAAGAGACAAAAAAAAGAGAAAAAAAAGTTTAACAAGCTTCTAGGTCATGTGAAGTATTCATTCAATCCTTCCCATCCCGTATTAAGGGTCTGTACATGGTCCAACAAACATTTCCGAGCTAATCTTGACTAGGGGCATTACTAGGAATGAATACTTCTTATATGGTAACTGAAAGAAATACTCGGGGGTTACCCTGTCTCTGTCCTCTTTCCTACTGGCAAATACTAATGTGCGGACAGGTTTTTTCTCCATTTCTGACGTTACTTTCTTGATTATTTTTTTTTGGGGGGGGTTTACTATATATGTAGACGAATGATACCATACTTACCTGTTCCACTGGTCTCAGCCACTTCCCCCACAGGCTACTTCTCTTCTTTTACCGGTTGGATACTCCTCTGGGTGCATGAGAAATGGCTGAAAACAATCAGGTCACCTTCTCCTCTTAAATAAAACTTCAACATTCATTAGTACATATATAGGTTACAGTCATATTTTTCATATTTTTATTATTTTCTATAGTTTGTATGCTGGCCGTAACTGCTTCCACATCTACATAAGGCTGTGTACTTGCATTCTTTTTTTTCTTCCTACTTGTTTATTGTTGCTACTAGTTCAAACAGTTCTTATATTTCCATTCTTGTCTTATATGACTTTGGTTAGACATACCACCTGCAATACCTTAGGATCAAACTCACCAACCCCTCTTGCTGCCACAGGTTTAAACAATTTGTATGTCTGACCCTTTGTTTTCAGGATTTTATCAGACATATTCTTATCCTTAAGTTCTGCAATACCTCTGGTTCAAAGCTGCCCACCCTAGGGAATGATACCCTATCGTTGTCAGTCATACGTACCCATTCGTCATAATAAACTTCAGCGTGTGGACCATATTTTCCACACATAATAAACCTTGCTGACCCTCTCGGTTGCAATTCTGACCTTTTCGGTCCCGAGTCTGACCTTCGCGGTCCCAACTCTTCTGCCTGAACCCTGGCTACCATACGTCCCTTAGTTGAGCAACTGGCTCCCATAATTTGTGGGTCTTGCCTTCTCGGCTATTCCCACAAATACCAAAATACTCAATATAAGTCGACGGTGAAAGTTCTCCGAGCGCTTCCACCCACTCTCGCCCACGTTGTCCGGTACTACCATACACTGTCAATAGCGAAGGCGACGTACCCAACTTAGGGCTCCTATCAGACCTTACAGCACCGTAATTTCTTTCGGTGGAAGTTCTGTTGGAATATTTTCCTGAGAGAGGCAGCGAAAAATTCCTTTTCGGTATCTTTCAACTGGAATTGTTTGTAGGGTGAAAAACAGAGAAATTAGATAACTATCCTTCACCCTTTCCAGTGAAGCCCACCAGGGAGATTTCCCGATGTTATCAAGGAAAAACCCCTTTGTCTATACAATCACATCTGTGTATGCTCTTCCACAGCGCATATGACACAATGGTATCACGTTGTGCTGTGCAGAACACACGGACATGCGATGCAATAGCACAGCCTATAGATACTAGTTATCAATATGCCCTACGATTGCTGTAGACCACTTGACCTAGACCACTCCAGATCACTTAGTTGTATGGGACACTTAGACCACTTCAGATCACTTAGACCACTTAGTTCTAATCACGCAAGGTAGCGAACCCTACACCACCGGGCCTCTACTAACCCAGTGTTACCACTCCAGCCACTTAGACCACTTCAGTTCCTGGGTTCAGCTCCACTCACTCAACTTTTACTCACTCAAATATGCTTTGTTTTTCTGTACAGAAAATTTTCACTCGTTCTGATTGGCAGCTTTACCCCCAGAGGCAATACAGTTTTTAAACTAAATTTAGAGTAACCTGCTTTTGAAATCGGATATTAAATGTCTACTATCCCACCTTTATTGAACAAATATCATGTATGCGTGCGCCAAGGGGCAGTGACCTCGTCAAAATGGGTGTGGCTTTGTTAAGATGGGCGTGGCCTCATCTGATCTCATCATCACGGCCACCACAGGATAAAAAAAAAAGTCCTCATTTTACACATTACAGCAGGCAAGTGTCCCCATTTTACACAGCACGGTAGGCAAGTGTCCCCATTTTACACATTGCGGCAGGCACGTGCCCCCATTTTACACATTGCGGCAGGAAAGTGTCCCCATTTTACACATTGCGGCAGGCACGTGCCCCCATTTTACACATTGCGGCAGGAAAGTGTCCCCATTTTACACATTGCGGCAGGAAAGTGTCCCCATTTTACACATTGCGGCAGGAAAGTGTCCCCATTTTACACATTGCGGCAGGCACGTGCCCCCATTTTACACAGCATGGCAGGCAAGTGACCCCATTTTACACATTATGGCAGGCAAGTGTCCCCATTTTACACATTATGGCAGGCAAGTGTCCCCATTTTACACATTGCGGCAGGCACGTGCCCCCATTTTACATAGTACAACAGGCAAGTGTCCCCATTTTACACATTCCGGCAGACAGGTGTCCCCATTTTACACATTCCGGCAGGCAAGTGTCCCCATTTTACACATTCCGGCAGACAAGAGTCCCCATTTTACATATTACGGCAGGCAAGTGTCCCCATTTTACACATTCCGGCAGACAGGTGTCCCCATTTTACACATTCCGGCAGGCAAGCGTCCCCATTTTACACATTCCGGCAGACAAGTGTCCCACTTTACACATTCCGGCAGACAGGTGTCCCCATTTTACACAGTACGGCAGGTGGTGGTGGGGGGAGAGAGAGAGAGAGAGGGGCTGTCTTACATTTGAAGCGGTTCTTCCCGCTCTTCAGCCGCCTCTCCCTCGTCTGCGCAGCGCTGGCCGGCTTGGCTCCCCCTTCTCCCTCCTCCCGAGTGCCCAGCTCGGGGGGCGGGGTTTTGCGGAATGACGCGATTGCGTCGTGACGTCACAACGCAAATGCGTCATTCCGCGAAACCCCGCCCCCTGAGCTGGGAACCCGGGAGGAGAGGGGAGGGGGGTTTGAAAGTGCTCAGGAAGTGCCGCGGCGGGCGCCCCGTGCGGTTGCACGGCTCGCCCGCCGCAAGAAACGGCACTGCATACATGACATTACTTCATTATATAATTTTAAATCATCATGATGTCTGGCGCTTGATATTATTATAATTATGTACTGTAGAAATAAGTGTCGAATCCATCTCTGTGGCATGTCCGTGTAAATGCGTGTATTAACATATATTGCTGTGCTCGCTGCGCGTATTTGCAAGTATAGCGACTTATATGTGTGTAGAGTTTGTATGTTCTTTCTATGTAGTATTTTTGACTTTGACAGTTGCCATGGGCAACTTCTCCACTGACTCACTTCTCCGCTCTTATCACTGCTTAGTAAATGTCCCCCAATGCCACGTTCATGGCATCTGGAAACATGGACAGTACTACCTTCATTACAACTTAATGGACAGTGGGGGTGATTCCGAGTTGTTCGCTCGCTAGCAGATTTTAGCAGCATTGCACACGCTAGACCGCCGCCCTCTGGGAGTGTATCTTAGCTTAGCAGAATAGCGAACAAAAGATTAGCAGAATTGCGAATAGAAAATTCTTAGCAGTTTCTGAGTAGCTCCAGACCTACTCACAGATTGCGATCAGCTCAGCCCGTTTCGTTCCTAGTTTGACGTCATACACACGCCCTGCGTTCAACAAGCCACTCCCCCGTTTCTCTAGACACTACCGCGTTTTTCCCTTACACGCCTGCGTTTTTCCTCACACTCTCTGAAAACGGACAGTTTCCGCCCAGAAACACCCACTTCCTGTCAATCACACTCCGATCACTTCAACGATGAAAATTCCTCGTTCGGACGTGAGTAAATCTACTAAGTTTTGTGCTAAAATACTTAGCGCATGCACACTGCGTATCATGCGCATGCGCATTTTTGCCTTAATCACTCCGTTGCGAAAATCGGCAACGAGCGAACAACTCGGAATGACCACCAGTGTCCAGCACTAAGCAGTGTATGGTTCAAAGATATTCAACATGCAGACCTTCAACTTCTGTGGAACTACATCTCCCAGCATGACTTTCCACAGTTTAGAATGCTCTAATAGCTAAACAGTGGTAGGAAATGCTGGCATGTGTAGTTTTACAGCAGCTGGAGGGCCACATGCTGAATACCCATGGTATACATGGGATTATCGCAAATTGTGTCACTAGCTGCCTAGACTGCCCTCTTCACTCAGGAAGTGGGTAGTGCTGGACAGTCCGGAGAGACTTGAATATTAATTCAGGCAGGTTAGATTGCCACATGACATTTGGTAGCCTCCCAGTCGATCCAGGAGAGTTGGTAAGTTTGACCTGGGGGGTAGTGGAAGCTTAACTCCACTGACCACATCAGCATGCATGGGTGGATCTAGGGACATGCAAGCAGGGTAATGGACAGAAGTGCTGCGGCCTGAGGGCGTGATTGGATTACGAGCCGATGCCATATACTCAAAATGGCAGCCAGATACCTGACTTAGTAAAGGAACAGGAGAGGCACATGCTGCATTCTCCTGCGCCCAGACATGGATGGCAAGGGCCCAGCAGAGGCAGCCCTGCAGCAGCACTGAGGAGGAGGCAGTGAGCACTGCTGGGGAGGGGCATTATGTGTAACTGGAACTATACTGGGGGAAGTGTGTGTAACTAACACTATACAGGGGGCATTATGTGTAATTGTCACTATACTGGGGGCATTTTGTGTTATTGGCACTATACTGGGGTCAGTATGTGTAACTGGCACTATACTGGGGGAATAATGTGTAACTGGCATTATAATGGGGCAGTATTTGTATCTGAGACTATACAGAGGGCATTATGTGTTTCTGGCTCTATACATGGGGCATTATGTGTATCTGGCACTTTGTAAGGGGGCAGTATGTGTATCTGACACTATGCAGGGGGCAGTACGTGTATCTGGCACTACGCAAGGGGGCAGTACGTGTATCTGGCACTATTCTTGGGGTAGTACATGTTACTTGCACAGTACTGGGGGCAGTACGTGTATCTGGCACTATACTGGGGACATTATGTGTATCTGGCAGTACTGGAGGCAGTGATGTGGAATTGGTTGTACAGGGGACAGGGATGTAGTGTAGGGTATAGAGGGGTCAGTTAAAATACTAATCCAAAGTATTCAGTACACCATTATTACAAATAAGACGCAAAATGCATGAACAAGTATGCAATCTGGGTATAAAAAAAAAGCAAAAAGGTCAGAGATTCCATCTGACTTGCACCCTGGCTTCACCACATATACTTTTGCCTCGGGCTGCGCTTGTTCTAGTACCGACCCTGTGAGCAGGGGCGGATCCAGAAGAAAATGATAGGGGGGGCACCATGGAAGGGGCAAGTGTATTTGCGTGCGGCTTCGGTGCATGCGCTTCCAGAAATGGGGTATGTCCGCACTACAAGGGGCAGCGTGTGAGGGGCAGGGGGCAGCGTGTGAGGGGCAGCATGTGAGGTGCAGGGGGCAGCGTGTGAGGGGCAGGGTGAAGGGGGCAGTGTGTGAGAGGCAGGGTGCAGGGGAAAGCGTGTAAGGGGCAGGGGGCAGTGTGAGAGGGTCGGGGCAGCGTGTGAGGGGCAGGGGGCAGCATGTTAGGTGCAGGGGACAGCGTGTAAGGGACAGTGTATAGGGGGCAGTGTGTGAGAGGCAGGGTGCAGGGGGAAGCTTGTGAGGGGCAGGGGGCAGCGTGTGAGGGGCAGGGGGCAGCGTGTGAGGGGCAGGGGGCAGCGTGTTAGGGGCAGGGTGCAGGAGGCAGTGTGTGAGGGGCAGGGGCCAGGAGGCAGCGTGTGAGGGGCAGGGTGTGGGGGCAGTGTGTGAGAGGCAGGGTGCAGTGTGTGAGGGGCAGGGGGCAGTGTGTGTCAGTGTGGGGTTGAAGAGAACTCTCATATGTGGGCTGCTGCCAGGGTAGTGAGTAGTGAGCTGATCACAGGGGCTGCCTCTCCGCAGCAAAGCTGGCCAGCCCCCCTCCTGCTTACCTAAGCCTGCTTCCTGGCACCAGTGTCCAGGCTCAGCAGCTAAGGTCGGAAGCTGTTTCTCAGCCATCATACCCGCCGCAGTCCCGCACTCCGCAGCAGCTTCGGTCTTCAATGAGGCAACGTGGTAGGTTGTACTAGTACCAGCAGGAAGGATGCCGTCCACTATGTAAATACTCCAGCAGCAGCAGCGCAGTGAGAGGCTGCCAGCCTGGATAAGGGAGGTGCCCGGCCCCTCACTGCTCTGGCTGCGGCTGGAGTATTTGCATAGTGGACGGGCGGCAGAGGCGGATTTAGATCTCATGGGGCCCTAAGCAAGATATCGATTTGGGGTCCCCTCCCTCAAAAAATTCACATTACGCCACATGGTATGAGCAGAACTTCAAAATACGCCTCATAGTATGAGCTGAACTTCATGTTACGCCACACAATATGAGCCGAACTTCATGTTACACCACACAGTACGAGCCGAAATTCAAATAATGCTATACAGAATGAGCCGAAATTCACATTACGCCACACAGTATGAGCCGAAATTCACGTTACACCAAAAAGTATGAGCTGGAATTTACCTTACGCCACACAGTATGAGCCGAAAAATAAAATTATACTACACTATGAGCCGAAATTCACCTTACACCAAAAAACTCTGAGCCGAAATTCACCTTATGCCACACAGTATGAGCCAAAATTCAAGTTACGCCACACAGTATGGGCCTCCCCATTGTGTCTCTGAGCCACACCATTCTCTCCCCTCCCCCGTCATCTCTCAGCCACATCATCATCTCCCTCGTGAGGCCAACAATCAGCGTGTGTGTGTGTGTGTGGGGGGGGGGGATGGGTGCCTGCCAGGACGGTGCTGCTGGAGGTGAGGCCAACACTGGCAGGCACACTGCCAGTGACATCTTAGTGGTTACTGATTCATTCACCACACACCAAGTGCCGATTGCCCCCCCCCCCGCCGGCAGGCGCATACCACCATATACTACATATAGAGCGGATCGCTCCCCCTTAGTGCCCGCCGCCGCAGCAGCAGCCACACACACGTTAAAGGTAGCTGGCACAGGCTGGCAGGCGCGATACAGCAAACAGCATACTCACTGTGACAGGCTGATATACACAGTGAGTCACTGTCTCCGTCCTGCTGCTGCTGCCTCTGCGGCTCTGCCTGCTTCGATCGGCGCCTCTGTCTCCTCTCTGTGTGGCCACTGGGGAGCATGGTCACATGCACTGCAGCAGGAGTGGAGGAGGGAGGGAGGGCTGCACTCACTGTGGGCGTGAGCCGGCTCTGGTCCCAGCGGCAGCTGTCAAATCAGCGTGCGCTGACAGCCTGCTGGGGCCGGGCCGGCACAAATGAAAAAAAAAATCCTCTGCAACTGAGCGCAATCCGAGGCCGCGGCCGGTGCCCCTGAGACTTAACGGGCCACAAATGACAGGGGGGGCACGGGCCAGAGTGCCCCCCCCCCCCTGGATCCGCCACTGCCTGTGAGCATACACAGGGAAAACAGGCACATACACAGTAGGGCCCTATTTGGGATCTTGGTTCAGTGTTCACAATTGTCCTAGTTTAAATGAAAGTCCAAATGGGGCCTAACTACACATGCTGTAGCCATTGCAGAGAATGGACATGCACTAGCAGCCCACTGTAACTGCCCTGCCACATATCAGCTGCATGGGATCCTTTCGTATGGGCTCAATGGGCAGTTGGCCAAGGACCCCAGAAGTATAAGGGCCCTAGGCTGATAGCGGAGTGTCCTCTTTTCCAGGGGTACCAGATTTTTGAAAATCATCCCTGGGTAACTGCAGCTATTTTACTTCAAAGCAGTGGTCTCCATCCAAGCCTGTTAATTGCTCTTCCCAGCCATATATCGTGGGTTCTCTCTGACATAGAACAAGAGTAATATTACCCCATCACTGAGTTTGGGTTATATCAAGGTGACCAGCCTCAATTCGAGCAGAGAGAGAGTTGTAAGTGCTGCGCTCGGCCCTTGCGTGGTGTATTGTGGTTGCCCCCCCCCCCCCCCCCCTCCGGATAACTTACAGTTTGTGTATGATGAAAAAGAACAGTATGGATGTCTCAATCGTATGTTCAAACAATGGGGTATGTTTACTAAGCTCCCGATTTTGACCGAGATGGTGTTTTTTCTTCAAAGTGTCATCTCGGGAATTTACTAAACTCAAATCACGGCAGTGATGAGGGCATTCGTATTTTTGTTGAAGTCAAAGAAAAAAATTACGAATGAATACACCATCGGTCAAATACGCCTGTTATTTGGTAGAACTCGGTAATTTACTAAAATTTGTATTTCACAAACACTGCCGGCAATAGCCAAACATTGCCGTGAATAAATACAAATCGTAAAAAAAAGCAGTTTTCAAATAGACCTGCTTTTTTTTACCGTGTTCTGATAGGCATGCACGGATCCGTGAGATCCGTGCATGTTTATCAGTGGGAAGGGGTGGGAAAGTGTTAAATGTAAGGAAAAAAAATGCGTGGGGTCCCCCCTCCTAAGCAAAACCAGCCTCGGGCTCTTTGAGCCGGTCCTGGTTGTCAAAATATGGGGGGGGAAATGACAGGGGTTTCCCCATATTTCATTAACCAGCACCGGGCTCTGCGCCTGGTCCTGGTGCAAAAAATACGGGGGACAAAAAGCGTAGGCGTCCCCCGTATTTTTTGAACCAGCACCGGGCTCCACTAGCCAGGTACATAATGCCAGAGCCGGGGGACACTTTTATTGTGGTCCTGGTGGCCCTGGCATTACATCCCCAACTAGTCACCCCTGGTTGGGGTACCCTGGAGGAGTGGGAACCCCTTAAATCAAGGGTCCCCCCCTCCAGCCACCCAAGGGCCAGGGGTGAAGCCCGAGGCTGTCCCCCCATCCAAGGGCGGCAGATGGGGGGCTGATAGCCAAGTGTAAAAAATCAGAATATTGTTTTTAGTAGCAGTACTACAAGTCCCAGCAAGCCTCCCCCGCAAGCTGGTACTTGGAGAACCACAAGTACCAGCATGCGGTGGAAAACCGGGCCCGCTGGTACCTGTAGTACTACTACTAAAAAAATACCCAACAAAAAAACAGGACACACACACCGTGACAGTAAAAGTTTATTACATACATGCACACCTACATACACACATACTTACCTATGTTCACACGAGGGTCGGTCCACTTCTCCATGTAGAATCCTCGGGGTACCTGTTGAAAAAATTATACTCACATAATCCAGTGTATCTTCTGTTCTTTGTATAATCCACGTACTTGGCAAAAAAACAAACCGGAAACCCGACCACGCACTGAAAGGGGTCCCATGTTTACACATGGGACCCCTTTCCCCGACTGCCAGGACCCCCCCTGACTCCTGTCAAAGAGGGTCCCTTCAGCCAATCAGGGAGCGCCATGTCGTGGCACTCTCCTGATTGGCTGTGTGCTCCTGTAGTGTGATTGAGGCTGCACACGGCAGAGATACAATGTTGCGCCTATGCCCTCCATTGTATCCAATGGTGGGAACTTTGCGGTCAGCGGTGAGGTTACTTTCGGTCAACCGCTGACCGCAAAGTTCCCACCATTGGATACAATGTAGCGCCTATGCGCTACATTGTATCTTCAGTGCGCAGCCTCAATCACACTACAGGAGCGCACAGCCAATCAGGAGAGTGCCACCACGTGGCGCTTCCTGAAGGGCTAAACCAAGCCAAAACCACCCTTTCGTGTTTTGGTTATGGATCTGGATGATTTTTGGGAAAAAAAATACATAAAAAAAGCTAAAATCACAGAATTTGGGGGTAATTTTGCTCCTATGGTATTATTAACCTCAATAACATTCATTTCCACTCATTTCCAGTCTATTCTGAACACCTCACACCTCACAATATTGTTTTTAGGCCTAAAAGTTGCACAGAGGTGGCTGTATGACTAAGCTAAGCGACACAAGTGGGCGGCACAAACACCTGGCCCATCTAGGAGTGGCACTGCAGTTACAGACAGAATGGCACAAAAAAAACTAGTCCCCTAACAGCACATGATGCAAAGAAGAAAAAGAGGTGCAATGAGGTAGCTGGATGGCCAAGCTAAGCGACACAAGTGTGCGGCACAAACACCTGGCCCATCTAGGAGTGGCACTGCAGTTACAGACAGGATGGCACACAAAAAAAACTAGTCCCCAAACAGCACATGATGCAAAGAAGAAAAAGAGGTGCAAGATGGAATTGTCCTTGGGCCCTCCCACCCACCCTTATGTTGTATAAACAGGACATGCACACTTTAACAAACCAATCATTTCAGCGACAGGATCTGCCATACGACTGTGGATGAAATGACTGGTTTGTTCGGGCCCCCACCAAAAAAGAAGCAATCAATCTCTCCTTGCACAAACTGGCTCTACAGAGGCAAGATGTCCACCTCATCCCCATCCTCCGATTCCTCACCCCTTTCACTGTGTAAATCCTACTCCTCACAGAGTATTAATTCGTCCCCACTGGAATTCACCATCACAGGTCCCTGTGTACTTTCTGTAGGCAATTGCTGGTACAGGTCTTCCTTGTGGAATTTATAATTAATTTTGATGAACATAATCTTCTCCACATTTTGTGGAAGTAACCTCCTATGCCGATCGCTGACAAGGATACCGGCTGCACTAAACACTCTTTCGGAGTACACACTGGAGGGGGGGCAACTTAGGTAAAATAAAGCCAGTTTGTGCAAGGGCCTCAAAATTGCCTCTTTTTCCTGCCAGTATACATACGGACTGTCTGACATGCCTACTTGGATGCTGTCACTCGTATAATCCTCCACCATTCTTTCAATGGTGACAGAATCATATGCAGTGACAGTAGACATATCAGTAATCGTTGGCAGGTCCTTCAGTCCGGACCAGATGTCAGCTTTCGCTCCTGACTGCCCTGCATCACCGCCAGCAGGTGGGCTAGGAAATCTTATTCTTTTCCTTGCAGCCCCAGTGGCGGGAGAAATTAAAGGACGAGCTGTTGACGGGTCACGTTCCGCTTGAGTTGAAAATGTACTAACGAGCAGGTCTATGCACCTCTGCACACTTGTGTCTGCTGGAAAGAGAAATACAACGTAGACTTTAAACCTAGGATCGAGCACAGTGGCCAAAATGTAGTGCTCTGATTTCAACAGATTGACCACCCTTGAATCCTGGCAAAGCAAATGAAGGGCTCCATCCACAAGTCGCACATACTTTGCGGAATCGCTCCGTCTTAGCTCCTCCTTCAATTTATCCAGCTGCTTCTGCAAAAGCCTGATGAGGGCAATGATCTGAGTCAAGCTGGCAGTGTCTGCACTGACTTCACGTGTGGCAAGTTCGAAGGGTTGGAGAACCTTGCACAAGACGGAAATCATTCTCCACTGTCCTTAAGTCAGGTGCATTACCCCTCCTTTGCCTATATCGTAGGTGAATGTATAGGCTTGAATGGCCTTTTACTGCTCCTCCATCCTCTGAAGCATATAGAGTATTGAATTCCACCTCGTTACCACCTCTTGCTTCAGTTGATGGCGGGGCAGGTTCAGGAGTGTTTGCTGGTGCTTCTGGTTTCGGCACGCAGTGGCAGAATGCCGAAAGTGGTCCGCAATATTTCGGGCCACCGACAGCATCTCCTGCACACCCGTGTCATTTTAAAAAAAATTCTGCACCACCAAATTAATTGTATGTGCAAAACATGGGACATGCTGGAAATTGCCCAGATGTAATGCACGCACAATATTGGTGGCGTTGTCTGATATCACAGATCCCCAGGAGAGTCCAATTGGGGTAAGCCATTCTGCGATGATGTTCCTCAGTTTCCATAAGAGGTTGTCAGCTGTGTGCCTCTTACGGAAAATGGTGATACGTAGCGTAGTCTGCCTAGGAACGAGTTGGCGTTTGCGAGATGCTGCTACTGGTGCCGCTGCTGTTGTTGCTGCAGGAGGCCATACATCTACCCAGTGGGCTGTCACAGTCATATAGTCCTTAGTCTGCCCTGTTCCACTTGTCCACATGTCCGTGGTTAAGTGGACACTGGATACAACCGCATTTTGTAGGACACTGGTGACTCTTTTTCTGACGTCTGTGTACATTCTCGGTATCGCCTGCCTAGAGAAGTGGAACCTAGATGAGATTTGATACCGGGGACACAGTACCTCAAACAATTCTCTAAGTCCCACTAAACTAATGGTGGATATCGGATGCACGTCTAACATGTACATAGGTGTCAAGGCCTCAGTTATCCGCTTTGCAAAAGGATGACTGCTGTCATATTTCATCTTCCTCACAAAGGACTGTTGTACAGTCAGTTGCTTACTGGAAGTAGTACAAGTGGTCTTGCGACTTCCCCTCTGGGATGACGATTGACTCCCAGCAGCAACAACAGAAGCGGCAGCAACAGCAGGCATACCACTCAAGGATACTACGGAGGAATCCCGGTTAGGAGATGACTCCTCAGTCTTGACAGTGACATGGCCTGCAGGACTACTGACGTTCCTGACTGAGGATGAAGTTGACATTCAGGGAGTTGGTGGTGTGGCTTGCAGGAGCTTGGGTACAGGAGGAAGAAGGGATTTAGGTGTCAGTGGACTGCTTACGCTCTTACCCAAAATTTCACAACTTGACACTGACTTCTGATAAATGCGCAGCGGGTGACGTATAAGGGAGGATGTTCCTAGGTGGTTAACATCCTTATCCCTATTTATTACAGATTGACAGAGGCAACAGATGGCTTGACACCTGTTGTCCGGATTTGTGGAGAAATAATTCCACACCGAAGAGGTGGCTTTTTTGGTAGTTTGCCCAGGCATCACAATGGGCTTCTTCATCCCACAGATAACAGGTGTCTTCCCCGGTGCCTGACTTAAACAAACCACATCACTATCAGAATCCTCATCGTCAACTTCCTCCTCAGCGCCAGCAACACCAATATCCTCATCCTGGTGTACTTCAACAGTGACATTTTCAATTTGAATATCAGGAACTGGACTGTGGGTGTTCCCTCCAGCACTTGCAGGGGGCATGCAAATGGTGGAAGGAGCCACCTCTTCCCGTCCAGTGTTGGGAAGGTCAGGCATCGCAACCACCGACACGCTTGGACTCTCCTTGGGGATTTGTGATACCATCTCAGAACGCACAGTTCTTTTCTGTGCTCTTTCCAGCTTAACTCTTTTCATTTTTCTAGTAGGAGGATGAGGGCTTCCGTCGTCATGTGAAGCTGAACCACTAGCCATGAACATAGGCCAGGGCCTCAGCCGTTCCTTGCCACTCCGTGTCGTAAATGGCATATTGTCAAGTTTACGTTTCTCCTCAGATGATTTAAATTTATTTATTTGGTTCTTTTTACTGATTTTACATGCCCTCTACTATCACATTGGGCATCAGCCTTGGCAGACGACGTTGATGGAATTTCATCGTCTATGTCATGGCTAGTGGCAGCAGATTCAGCACTAGGAGGAAATGGTTCTTCTTGATCTTTCTCTATTTTATCCTCAAAATTTTTGTTCTCCATTATTTTTTGGGAGTTATATAAGACAATATGCGGCACAGGAATTACTGGAATGACTGATGGACAGGACACTACCACTGGTCTGATGCAGTACAACACAACAACACTGTAAGGGACTTGTGGTTGTTGTTATGATTATTATTATACAGTAGCAGTGGACATATAGCAGCAGCGTATATCGTCACTGGAATGACTGATGGACAGGACACTACCAGTGGTCTGATGCAGCACAGCACAACAACACTGTAATTGACTTGTTGCTGTTGTTATTATTATTATACGGTAGCAGTGGACATATAGCAGCAGCGTATACCACTGTGACTGCCTCGTCACTGGAATGACTGATGGACAGGATACTACCACTGGTCTAATGCAGCACAACACAACAACGCTGTAAGGGACTTGTGGTTGTTGTTATAATTATTATACGGCAGCAGTGGACGTATAGCAGCAGCGTATATCGTCACTGGAATGACTGATGGACAGGAGACTACCACTGGTCTGATGCAGCACAACACAACAATACTGTAAGGGACTTGTGGTTGTTGTTATAATTATTATATGACAGCAGTGGACATATAGCAGCAGCTTATATGGTCACTGGAATGACTGATGGACAGGATACTACCACTGGTCTGATGCAGCACAACACAACAACACTGTAAGGGACTTGTGGTTGTTGTTATTATTATTATACGGCAGCAGTGGACATATAGCAGCAGCGTATATTGTCACTGGAATGACTGATGGACAGGACACTACCACTGGTCTGATGCAGCACAACACAACACCACTTTATACAGCTACACTGGATATATGGCAACAGAGGACACCAACACTGTGACTGGCTTGACTAATGCAGCACAATACACTGACTACACTGGACTGGACAGCACAACACAGCACCACTTTATACAGCTACACTGGATATATGGCAGCAGAGGACACCAACACTGTGACTGGCTGGACTGATGCAGCACAATACACTGACTACACTGGACTGGACTGAGCAGCACAACACAGCACAAGACTCGCCACCCCACTTTCCCGCCCCCACACAGACACTGAACATTGAGGACACGTCCTCTCAATACACTCTCCGAGACTGGAGTGAAAATGGCTGTGACGCACGGCTCCTTATATAGAATCCAAATCCTGTGAGAATCCGACAGCGGGATGATGACATTTTGCCGCATTCGGGTTTCGGAGTCAGGCAGGAAAACCCGAGCCTGGCTCAGAACCGAACTCGGAAGGCAAAGTCCGGTAGAGTTCGGTTCTCTGAGAACCGAACCCGCTCATCTCTAGTTAGCAGATGGGCAAAACCATGTGCACTGCAGGGGTGGGGGGCAGATATAACATGTGCAGAGAGAGTTAATACTGCCTGCTTTATTTTTACACTGCAATTTAGATGTCAGTTTGAACACACCCACCCAAATCTAACTCTCTCTGCACATGTTATATCTGCCTACGATCAGGTCTGAATTACCCCCTCAGGTGGATGTATGAGCTGAAGACACTAAGGGGATCATTCTTACCCGTTCGCATGCAGCGGTTTTTCGCTGCAGTGCGAACAGGTGCTGAATGCGCATGTGCGGCAGCCGCTGTGCGCGACGTTGCCCAGCGACAGGGGTCCCCGGGTTACGTCGAGGCTACCGACGGAATCGGTCGCAGCGGCGATCGCTAAGATTGACAGGAAGGAGGCGTGCATGGGCGGATCTGGACCGTTGGAGACCGCTTTCGGGGAGTGGTGAGTAAAACGCAGGCGTGTCCAGGACAATGGAGGGCAGAGGTGTGACGTCAAATCCGTGCCCATCATCGCTGGATCCATCGCAAAGGGTAAGTATGTCCAGCCCTAGTCTACTTCTGCTTGAATTTTTTTTTAGCTTAGCAGGGCTGCACAAGCGATCGCAGCCCTGGTAAGCTAAAATATACTCTCCCATAGGCGTGGACTATTGATCGCAGCAGCAGCTAAAAGTTGCTGGTTGCGATCAACTCGGAATGACCACCAAAACCCGCATGGATTAAATGTTGATAATGAAATCAAATCAATCATCTGCAAGAAATTACTTAGGTGTATGTATGAGCTGAAGACACTAAACCAGCAAGTGTTAAATGTAAATAATGAAGTCAAATGAATCATCTGCAAGAAACTTCTTTCGCTTTTTATGTGTGTTTTTCTGCTCTCGTTTTTCTTGTGGATTGGTTCCGCATCTGCTTTTTTGACAATTGGGGGGTCACTCCGAGTTAATAGTAGCTATGCTTAATTTAGCACAGCTACGATCATCTTGCCTGACATGCGGGGGGACGCCCAGCACAGGGCTAGTCCGCCCCACATGTCAGTGCCAGCTCCCCCCGCAGAAGTGCAAGGGCATCGCACAGCGGCGATGCCTTTGCACTTCAAGAGTAGCTCACGGCCAGCGCAGCTTTAGCGTGCTGGCCGGGAGCTACTCATCGCTCCCCGGCCTGCAGTGGCTGCATGTGACGTCACGCAGCCGCTGCGGCCCGCCCCCCGTTTGGTCCGGCCACGCCTGCGTTGGCTGGACCGCTCCCACGAAACGATGGCCAAACACTGCAGTTCCGCCCCCTCCCGCCCAGCGATCGCCTCTGCCTGTCAATCAGGCAGAGGCGATCGCAGCCCTGCTATGGCCTTCGGCCGTCTGGCATGCGCAGTAGAGACCTGTTCGCTCGGCTACAACCCCCTTGGTTCCTTGATCCTTTCCATTCGGGATTTTTGAATGTCATACTAGGTGTAATAGAGTTTGTACTGTGATCTTTCCAAATACATTGTTTGAACATACGATTGAGACATCCATACTGTTCTTTTTCACCATACATAATGAAAGTTATCCAGGGCAGGCTTGCCTACCCTCCCGCATTCAGTGGGAGGCTCCCGATTTTTACATGAGCCTCCCGCTGCCCCGCATACCTTGTCAGCCCTCCCGGTTTTTAACTCTTCATCCCTGTGAATCCGGACTGCGCATGCGCGATTCCGGAAATGCGGGGGGGGGGGGGGGGGCCTGTGCCGGAGAGGCAGACTGTGTGCTGTGAGAGTCCTGGTCACTGCCCTGTACCAGAGTCAGGCAGTCTGACCAGCAGCAGGGTGTAAATAAGCACAGCAGCCAAAAGTAAAGCACATGACCCGGCAGCCAGGGGCTCTGCATCGCTGTGGCTGGCCCCGCCCACCACAGTAGGCTTCCTGTGAGGAAGGTAGATGGGCAAGCATTAGTATGATTCTGCAATAAAGCCAATGTTACTCCATTTTGTTATATTCAATAGATTATAAACTTACTTTACCATTAATATATGATATGCTTAAATATGCTGGGGAGAAAGAAAAGTATAGAATGATGAAATATTCAGTTAGCAAAAAGAGGAACTTGTGGGTAAGCCGTGTCTGATAGAGATAAAGAAAGGAACTTGTGGGTAAGCCATGTCTGAGAGATAAAGAAAAGGAAAATAACAAGACCGTTATCAGGAAGAGAACACAACCCTGAGGTTAAACGGTAAACTCCTCTGAGCCTTTTCAAACAAGTATAAATATATGTATGTAAGAACATTAAAGCAGAACTCAGATTGAATACACCAGACAGTGTGTGATCATTTGATTTCTCCAGCATGCTGCACGGCACTTATATTTTGTTCACAGGTGATTCTAAATACAAAAGACAGGCTGTTGTTGGAGTCCTCTCAGAGAAGGCTGAGGCTAAAGGAGGTCTACCTCCAACATTTTCATGGTGCCGAAACCCGGGAAGCCAAGAAGTTGAATAGAGGAGCAACAAGTCATCTGACTCTAGACGTTGGAACCGTTTAAACCGCGGTAAGTAACAAATTGATTGCGATTTTTCGCCAATTGTTACTTTACGTGTTTTAACGTCTGTGTCAGAAGTGTCAGTTTTCTTTATTCAACTCAAGCGCTTCCTAGTAAAAGCCTTGCCTCTTTTGTATCAGAACAGTAATGTAAATATATGTCTGAAATTGAAGAATGTATTAATTTTGAAAGCTCATATGGTTGTGGGTGTTGTACTGTTAGTTTAAAGTGGTTTGTGCAAGGTCCTCATGGGTCAGTAAATATTACATTTGTTGTATGCACTGAAAAATATATATCAGGTTTTAGAAGGTGTAGGGGACATTAAGAAGGTGTTTATGGTAAAACTGTGGGTTATATGAAAGGTATATTAACAACAGGATGTCATGGTTTTGTTCATCTAAGGGAAGGCAAGGACTTGCGCCAGATACTGAAAGAACCAGAACCTGAAAGATTCTTTTGTCCCTATTCTGTCAGATCCACCAGATTGAGATATACCTTGATAAACGGAAGATTGTGAGTCCACCCATAAGGAAACTGAATGATTACAGGTGTATGTAATCAGTAGGACCGAGGTAAACCTGTAGTGTTCAGGAAACCCATCTTTACAATAATCAACATAGAGTACTGAAGTTGTGTAACTCATATCGGAGAGAGAAGTGTTGATAAGTTGGCAGAAGGCAGGATCGGAACCTCTAATAGCAAGGGTGAATTAACCCCTGTGGAAATAGTTAAACAGGAGGTTGGACCACATGCAGTCAAAGATATAGCCAAGGTATTTAAAAGGGGAGGATTTCCTCCAGATGGGGAATTTAACACTGACAAATGGAGAAAGTTCAGAATCTGTAATAGGGAATTAATAGAAAAACGCAAGAAAGGGGATCAGGTCTATATTTGGCTAACAGCAAGTGAAAAATGGGAGCAGGAGGAGGAAAGGAAGAAGAAAGAGATGGAAGATGACCAGCATATGACGCTCTGTTTAGCAACTACAGGAACGAACCAGGGCCATAATGTGCCAGTTATTCCCAATCTGCCCCCTCCTCCACCTGTAATACCAGTCCCAGTACCTACACTAGTCACAGATCCACCCCCTTACCCCGCAAATCTGGGAACCCCAGGGCAACCTCCTATAGTATGGAACCAGTACCCTGATTTAACTAAATGTCCCCAATGTACATCTTTGTTGGAACCAGAGAGGATGACATGTCCCAACTGTACACCCCAGATAGGAACAGGCCACAGAACTCCATTAATGATAAATAGACTGAAACCGTACAACCTGCCCGGTCAAGGGGAAATGCATTCAGGATCCCCATTGTCTCATAAATACAAAAGAAAACTGAGAAAGGGGAGACTGGGAACAAGAAATGTATTTTACACTGAAGCAGAAAATGGAACTCTACAGATGCATGAAATTGAGGAAGAAGATGAATCAGAAAACTTAAATGTTCCTGCTTGTTACCCAGTACGTACCTTTGCCTATGTCAATCCAAGAGGAGGACAGCCTATATTAGCGGATGAGGAGGGATATGTTCAAGGACAAAATAATTTTAGACCACAATTTTTTACAAGAGAACAGCATACCCCTTTTTCAGTAATGGAAGTTACAGACATAATAAAAGATAGCCCAGATCCCCATAAACAGCCTGGAAGGTTTGGGTTATATATGGAGACTATGTGTAATTTACATTCCGCAGCATGGGTAGATGTGGAACAAATATGTAAAAATAAATTAGCAGAGGGTGATCTAAGACAGATTAAGGATATGGCAGCTCATCAAGCCACTGATTATCATGAACAGATAGAAGATGTACTAGAAGCACAAAGGAAAACTATAGCCAGTGGACCACAATTTGTGGCATGCCTAAGGAGATGGTGTTATTTAAGAAATCAAAGGTATCCAGAAGCCATTGGACCACAAGGAGAACAACCGTTTAGAAGTTACCTCTGTAAAATTAAGGATATGGTCCGAAATGAAGGTTTGGACCCAGAAGTAGAAGCAGGAGCAGGAGAAAGGATGGTCAGATACCAAGTATTGGAAGGTTTAAGACCAAATCTAAAACAGAAATTAATTACTACTACTCCTGCATATAGGTCTACACCTATGGATCAAATTCTGGATACGGTAGAGGCCTTAGAAGATCTGGAAAAGGAAGAAAAGGAGAAAAAGGTAGCCAAACCCAAAATCGTCTACCTGGTCACAGAAGAAGGCTCAAAGGAAAAAAATTAGAAGGGGAAGGAAGAGTCATGATCAAGCCTGAATCGGGAAAATGCTTCTAGTGCAAGAAACCAGGACACTTCAAAAGAGACTGTCGCACATATAAGAGTTGGATAGAGAAAAGGGGCAATCAAGCCCCCAAGGATAAGTCAGACTGAAGTCCCGGCACCCCAGTGCCAATGATACTCCCGATGAACCCCCCCCGACAGAATGGAAGATGGGTTTATTAAAGTCAAACTGCCAACGGGAGAAAATGTTTCCTGCCTGCTTGATACTGGGGCAAGCCAATCAGTTATAAGACAGGAAGAAGTACCAGCACACCTCATTACAGGAAAACCCGTCACAGCAAAGGGATTAAGTGGAGAAAAGATCCAGCTGAGGAAAACTAGGATCCTCAATGTACAAGTACAAGGACATCCACATGAAATCCCAGTAGAGTTCCTAGTATCTCCCACCTGCCCAGTCAACTTGCTGGGAGCAGATTTGCTGCAGAAACTATAAGCAAGTATTCTGTACAGAGGGAACAAGGTGATATTCAAGACAGCACTATCACCCACAGACTATGATCAAGTGCAAGCCGCTATACAGATATTTCTAGCAACCACCGCAGAAGAGGATGAAGAAGAAACCCCAGAACAAATTAAAACCTGGCAAGGATGGGGAGTTCCAGACAAGGTATGGGCAAAAGGAAAAAGAGATGTGGGAACCATGAAGGTCCAACCTGTGAAGCTATCAAACCAGGAACTGTACCAGTAACTATAAAACAGTACCCCTTGAACAAGGAACAGACAGCAGCCATAGGAGTACAGATCAAAGATATGCTTGCACATGATGGACAGCAATATTGCTGGACAAGACTTCCTCAAGGAGGAGCTACAAGCCCATCAAAGTTCACAGAAGCCATGGCCACAGTCTTGAAGAAATGGGCACCTGAGTATCCAGAAGAAACTCAGCTACTGCAATATGTGGATGATCTACTACTAGCAACTGCTACCAAACAGCAATGCCAAGAAGAGACAATATCATTGTTAAAGTTTCTTGTAGCTAAAGACTGCTGAGTGACACAAGCCAAGCTGCAATTTGCCCAGAAGGACACTGCATTTCTCAAGGAACATGCCACCTTACAACAGAAAGAATAAAAGTTATACTGGATGCTCCAAATCCACAGACCTTAACACAGAAAAGAGCCTTTCTAGGTTTGGTGTCCTATGTCAGAGACTGGATACCAGGAGATTCAGCCCTTATGCAACCACTGTATAATGCCAAGAAGACTGCTACAAACTCCCAAGAAGAGCAAGAGACACAATGGGTGGCAGTTAATCAGATGAAGGAAGCCATATGTTCAGCTCCAGCCCTGGGACTCCCAGACTACACAAAGCCTTTTACCTTGTTCTACCATGAACATAGGGGACATGCAACAGGAGTCCTGACACAGGAGGTCGCTTATTATTCAGCAGCGCTGGATGGAGTGATGCAAGGATCACCAACCTGCATAAGGTCAGTAGCAGCTGCAGCCATCCTAAAGGACAAATGTGCAGATGTTGTGATAGATCACCCACTTACCATACAATTTCCACATGCAGTCACAGAAATACTGCAACAGACATCTACAAGACATCTCAGCACAGCAAGGCTGACAAAATATGAAGTAGCCCTTCTATCAGCAAGCAACCTTACTATTAAGAGATGTACCACTCTCAACCCTGCAACTTTACTACCTCTTAAAGATGAACCTGACGGTTCAAAAGGAGGGAAAGATGAAGAAGTATAGCCAGAGGAAAGAACAGAACCATACCCGGAACAAGAACATGACTGTATAGCCCTCATGGAGGAAGAAATACAGCCAGATTGGAAGATGGATGACAAACCAATACATAATCCAAATTTTTTCTTTTTTACCGATGGTTCTAGCTACTATGTTCATGGGTATAGGGTGGCGGGATATGCAATTGTTTCTCCGCATGAAGTCTGGAAGAACAGAAGTTTCCTTACAGCAGCAGGTAAACCTATAAAGAATGGGCATCTAATACAAAGACTAACAAGAGCATTTGAAACTGCCCAAACAAATGGCAGTCATAAAGACCAAGGCACACACCAAGGAAACAGAAGAAAGTAGAGGAAATGGATATGCAGAAGCAAGAAAAGCAGCCCTAAAGAACAAACATGAACTAGCCATTTATGTTCAGGAAGAAGCAGAAGAAGTGAACATAAAGCCTCTCATCAAGCTACAAGAACAAGCAAAAGCAGAACACAAGACATGGGAAAAGATGGGAGCCAAAGCAACCTGTTTAGGTTTATGGAAGAAAGAAGATAAATGGTGCCTGCCTAGAGCACTATACCCACCTATGCTACGTGTATCCCATGGATCAGATCACAAGGGAAAAGAACAAATGACAAGGCTGGTACAGGACCATTGGATAGCACCAGGATTCTATGTGGCAGAAAAAAAAAACGTCACGGATCAATGCTGGATATGTGCAGAGAACAATCCAGGAAGAATTTATTTATTTATTAACAGTTTCTTATATAGCGCAGCATATTCCGTTGCGCTTTACAATTAGAACAACAGTAATAGAACAAAACTGGGTAAAAACAGACAGACAGAGGTAGGAAGGCCCTGCTCGCAAGCTTACAATCTATAGGAAGAAGAATAAGGACAAGCTTTGGACAGACACCACAAGCTTATTTTCCTTTCCAGAGACTACAAATGGACTATATACAGATGCCAAAGCATGGAACATATGAATATGCCCTAACATGTACTGACATTTTTAGCAGATGGCCAGAGGCGGGGCCGGTAGCAAAAGCAAATGCTATCTCTACTGCAAGGAAAATAATAGCAAAAATAGTGTGCAGATTTGGGGTTCCAGAAGTAATAGAACGTCTGAATGGGACCCTAAAGCTTAAAGTACAAAAGGCATGCAAGAGACAAGGAAAGCATAGGTAGAGTGCTTGCCCTTAGCATTATTTGCAGTTAGAACACCAGGCAAGGAAACAGGGTACTCACCTTATGAGATTTTGTTTGGGATAAAACCTAAGACAGGATGTTATTTGCCCCAGGAACTGCAGCATAAACATGGAAATATGACAGGATATATAAAGCAGTTGAATGAACACCTAACTGAAATACATTCTCAAGTTTTATCCTCAGGACCTAAAAGAGCTGATCTTGGACCACACAGCATCCTGATTGGCGATTGGGTCTACTTAAAAAGACACGTGAAAGGAGCACTTGAGCCCAGATATGATGGTCCTTTCCAAGTGTTGCTAGTGACCCCCACCTCAGTGAAACTCGAGGGTCGAGATTCGTGGGTGCATGCATCGCACTGCAAAAAGACCAAGATCACTATTAAACCCCCAGGAAAGTAATAACTATGAATTTACTTGGACCTAAGCCTGATAGGTCCCTGTGGGGGGTTATTTGGGATCCGCAATGTTGATTATTGCAATTGTATTTACTGTACATTTGGTAAACACGCCTGTAAGTCAAGGCCCTACTCCAGCCCCTGAGATAAGTAGGGAAAAATACCCTGTAACCATGAATAAATACCCCTGAAGTGTAAGAAAGGCATGCAGTGTGGCCAATACCACCGTGTGCAAAAATGGAAGCCAGGGATAAATGTTTGTGTGAGTGTGGACAGGAACCACTTGTCTTGCTGTATAGAATTAGGGTGTGTGAGATTGCTCAATACATTCTGCACTCACTGTTGCCCAGCACAGGCTTACACTTTAATGCAGCAAAACAAACAACACTTTTATGTCTCAATAGTAAATAATTTATTAGTTCTTATAGTATTTTCGTCAGGTATTAATACATAATCATAAATATAGGTATAATATCAAGAAACTACATCAATATCTTACCGAATATTGTAGCATCCCTTGAGCACTCTGGATCGGGGAATCTCAGGACGATCGTCTCAAGGGGAAATTCGGTATTCACACGCAGCACGTCTGCTAGCGTCTCAGGTGGATTCCGAAATTCCCCTAACATTTCCCGTCCTTTATACAAAACTAAAAACACAATCTATCCATATGTGGGTACATTCCGGGGGTTCTGAAACATCTTATCTAACTGAAAATGACAACATGAGTCCTTGTCTATAACAAACTGAAAATAACAACACGAGTCCTTGTCTATAACAAACTGAAAATAACAACACGAGTCCTTGTCTATTCTAAGAATCCTTCTTCTAGCATTCTTCTAGCATGAGACAAACACCCTTTCATAAGACAAACACCCTTGCTATTCTCTTGTCATTATGTGGCATAGTTACTGCGGCACAAAATGGAAGTCAGTCAGAAAACCCCACTCTCACCCTTTCAGATCACACTCGTATCACAAACGGCCCTTGACCGATTCCAATTATAACGCATAACTTGCCATTACAACCTTTTGTCGTTTACAACATATGCGGTAAAATACCACACAGTTCCAAATAGATAAAATTATTATTATTATACACAGTATGAGAACAGGATGTATCAGAAAATTTAGCATATTGGATGCAGACGGAGAATATCCAGTAAACAAGTCCCACCAATGATGAGAAGTTGCATCCTGGACATCAGAACCAATTTTCTGTAATTGATCAGCAATTATTGTTGTTGTCACTTGATGAGTTACAATAGATTGATTTAGATATTTGATATGATCTTCAATAACTTTGGATTGTTTCATAATTGTATGTAGTTTATCTAACTTCAAATCCCATTGGGGAATACTTAAATTTTGTGGACTCCAATATTTTGTAACATGTTCTTCACGGTCAGCGTACAATATAAATGTCTCATTTTCCCAGGTTAAGGAACTAACATTACTAATACATCCGGAAAATGGAACTACCATTCCAGGTATGGCTGGTGTATCAGTTACCAAACATACTTCTTGTGGGGCTACCTCCATCATCATTGTATATGACAAAGGTAAAACTATCCATTTACATAAATTTACTCCATTCTCTAATAAGCAAGGTTCATAAACTGCAGATTGTACTCTACATATCTTGCCTTGTAAAGTGGGTGTACAAATACTCAAATCATGAGTTCTATTATTCTCATCTATATATTCTCTTTTCATAGTGGGGAACCAGTACCATTCTCCACCAGATGGTCCTAACAACAAAGGCATTACAATATATTTACACATTTGAATAACTTTGGTTACATTATACATAGTTAAAATACCTTGGCATATGGTGTCATTACAAATCATTTTAGCAGCTTCCAAGTGTATCCAAGCGTCCCTGGACACACTTGTATTAAAAATTGTTCTCCATACTTGTTCATTTCCGGTCATTAGCATAGTTTGCATAACGCCTTTTTGTTGTTGCTCATACATAGTCTGTAGTGTACAGACGGTCCAATTTATAAATTTAGTAATGTTGGTATCAAATCCAACAGCAAAATCATTACTAGCATTAATTAGCTGGTTCATTAAAGTATCTATTCCAGCCGATATTTTGGCTGGTTTAAAAATAGTAGGCATCCATTTTGCTTGTAATGTAAGTCCGTCATTTAATTTACTACCGGCGCTATGCATCCTATTGGCTAATGTTTCAATATCTATCCCATTTAATACTCCTGTTAGAGTCCCATATCCTCCCAACAATGTATCATACCAGGCACGTCGTTGCCGGGATATACATTGTCTATTATTGGGAGGGAAAACAACTTGTGTGACTAACACAGTCTTTTGAGCTTGTGTACCTACATTTTCACATGTAGATGGTAATCTTTTAACATGTCCAATATCGATTCGTGATGCATTGATAACAATAAACATTAAATCTTGTGCCCACCACGTTCGATTTTTTATTTCAGTAGCATTATGACATACCAAAATTAAAACGTCTTTTACAGCTAACCGAAATGTGGTTGCTCCTTGTTTAGAACAATTCTTATATTCTTTATTCTTCTCTTCTTTAGGGAGAAATCGGAACCTAGAAGGTTTGGAGCAGCAACTTATATTTACTGCAGCATTATTTGTGATATTGCCTTCTGACTGATGTAAGGCAAATGTAGGTCGATATCTGTTTCTTTGTGGATCAGGCAGTCCAGCCCACATCGTTCCTGGAATTGTTATATTTACTATATTAGTACAGCGCTGATTGGCCTGACAAGTGAAATTATCTTGGGTTCTTGGTATGGTGGCATTGTTCCATCCCCACCGTACAGTATGCAACTCTCGTTTCTCTATCTTCAATCCAGGTGTCCATGTACTAGAGGGGACGACCAATAATACAATTCCAAGGATTCCAAGACTGAGCCTCACGACAATCTATAGGTACAAAATCAGTGTAAGTTACTCTCGCAAATAACATTTTTCTTGAGGTACATATTCCCATTTCTCTTGTCCTGGTTTCATTATTAAGAGTACTCTGTCTTTTCCCACAGCTATAACCTCAGCCGGTTCAGGCGGCCCTTGAGGCTTCTGTACCCAGATTTTTGCTCCTACATTCACAGTGTTAGATGAACCAAAACCTTTGTCTCCTCGAACAGTAAGTTCGGTTGGAGCTTCTCCCAATTGGATAGGCTCTATCAAAATGGGTATTATTAACAATGTGCCACTCGGTCCCCTTCACAGATTACGCAGGGGTCTGGGCTCAAATTCATCACAACTATTTTAATTTCTCCTTGATAGTCGGGGTCAATTACTCCTCCTATCCCTATTATTCCGTTCTTGGCCATACTAGAACGGGTTGACAACTGTCCATAATGATTAGAAGGCATTTTGCAACCTATCCCAGTAGGTATAACCTTAATCCCATAAGGAACAATAACATCAGAGTTTATAGCATACATGTCCAATCCTGCCGACTACGCCAAAAATGTCTTGCTGTATAGAACTAGGGTGTGTGAGATTGCTCAATACATTCTGCACTCACTGTTGCCCAGAACAGGCTTACACTTTAATGCAGCAAAACAAACAACACTTTTATGTCTCAATAGTAAATAATTTATTAGTTCTTATAGTATTTTCGTCAGGTATTAATACATAATCATAAATATAGGTATAATATCAAGAAACTACATCAATATCTTACCGAATATTGAAGCATCACTTGAGCACTCTGGATCGGGGAATCTCAGGACGATCGTCTCAAGGGGAAATTCGGTATTCACACGCAGCACGTCTGCTAGCGTCTCAGGTGGATTCCGAAATTCCCCTAACATTCCCCGTCCTTTATACAAAACTAAAAACACAATCTATCCATATGTGGGTACATTCCGGGGGTTCTGAAACATCTTATCTAACTGAAAATGACAACATGAGTCCTTGTCTATAACAAACTTAAAATAACAACACGAGTCCTTGTCTATAACAAACTGAAAATAACAACACGAGTCCTTGTCTATTCTAAGAATCCTTCTTCTAGCATGAGACAAACACCCTTTCATAAGACAAACACCCTTGCTATTCTCTTGTCATTATGTGGCATAGTTACTGCGGCACAAAATGGAAGTCAGTCAGAAAACCCCACTCTCACCCTTTCATATCACACTCGTATCACACCACTGAAAAAAAGTAATGGAATGTCAGACTAAATGTAAATTTGATTACAATACATGGGGAAAATACTTTGCAAGGGTACAGACATGTTGGAAGTGTTGCCAAAAAAAAAAACAGTTTGAAATGGTCATGTATGACTGGATGTTGGACAAGGCCCTCCCTGCATAAAAGTAACGAATGGGCATGGCTGTTAGAAGCCAAGCATAAGAGAGACAGGAGGGCAGTAAGCAAAAATGCAGGAAATAGAAGATATAAAACAGCAGTTTGTGAGAAAGGTGGAGGAATCATCATGGATATGGGGAGACTGGGATTTTGGATGGTTAAACCCTGCAAATTGGTTCAAGGGGATTGGAGGATGGTTAATGGGCATTGTTCTCCTAATTGCAAAAGTAGCTGGAGTATGTTTGTTGGTATATGTACTCATACGTATTATTCTCTGTTGTATTTCATGCACTTCAAAAAAAGTAAAACGCAAGATAAACAAAAAGAAACCTGCTAAACACGTAAGATTCGAGCATACAGAGGAAATGGATGAACGTGACCAAGATGAATATGATGATATTGAATCACGTAATGACAGACCACCCGTCTACAAAAATGAAAGCAATCAAAATAGACTGTAAAAAGGACTCTTATGCATCTATGCCTTGTGACTACTTTGTCTGTACGGGATGGTTATTACCCTCCCTTGGCAATAGGCCCAGGGAGACAGACGTACTTGACCAGGTCATCGCCTGGCCTGCTCGGCGAAGTAGGGTAGCAAGGTATAGTGTGATGTCTTTTTGAGAATCAAAAGGAGGGAAAAATTAGGAAGGTAGATGGGCAAGCATTAGTATGATTCTGCAATAAAGCCAATGTTACTCCATTTTGTTATATTCAATAGATTATAAACTTACTTTACCATTAATATATGATATGCTTAAATATGCTGGGGAGAAAGAAAAGTATAGAATGATGAAATATTCAGTTAGCAAAAAGAGGAACTTGTGGGTAAGCCATGTCTGATAGAGATAAAGAAAGGAACTTGTGGGTAAGCCATGTCTGAGAGATAAAGAAAAGGAAAAGAACAAGACCGTTATCAGGAAGAGAACACAACCCTGAGGTTAAACTGTAAACTCCTCTGAGCCTTTTCAAACAAGTATAAATATATGTATGTAAGTACATTAAAGCAGAACTCAGATTGAATACACCAGACAGTGTGTGATCATTTGATTTCTCCAGCATGCTGCACGGCACTTATATTTTGTTCACAGGTGATTCTGAATACAAAAGACAGGCTGTTGTTGGAGTCCTCTCAGAGAACGCTGAGGCTAAAGGAGGTCTACCTCCAACACCTGTAACAGCCCAGCTCTCCTGCTGCTGGATGTGGCTGCTCTGTGCTACCCCCCCCCCTTCCACTGCACTGTCCCAGGGCTGCCAGTGCAACCCTGCTCTTCACAGGAGGGAGCAACAAACCAGGAGAGTACTGTGTCTACTGGGGGTTATTGGGGGTGGGGCAGAGGCGGAACTACCGCCAGTGCAACCAGTGCATTGCACTGGGGCCCGCCTCTGTCCAGGGGCCCAAAGCATGTAATGAGTCAAACTGACTCATTACATGCTGTTGTGTGCTGCGGGCAACCGCTGCCCCCGCAGCACACAGCCGCCCGGAGAGAGGAGAGGAGCAGCGGTACGGGGGAAGGAGGAGGAGGGAGGTGAAGGAGGGAGCCGCAGCAGCGCTGCTGCTGCTGCCCCTCTGCTTCACTATAGGCTGTCTTCCGAGAACAGCCTATAGTGAAGCAGAGGGGCAGCAGCAGCAGCGCCTCCACCAATAACACAGCGCTGCTGCGGCTCCCTCCTCCACCTCCCTCCTCCTTCTCCCCAGCCCGGGAATCGTCTGACGCTGCACCGAGGAGCCTGAGCCAGCGGAGAGGGTAAGTATAATTCATTCATTCTTTCTTTCTTTCTTTCTTTCTTTCTTTCTTTCTCTTTCTTTCTGTCTCTTTCTTTCTTTGTTGGGACTGCCTGCCGCTATGTGTAAAAATGGGGGACTGCCTGCCGCTATGTGTAAAAAGGGGGAATCTGCCTGCCGCAATGTGTAAAAATGGGGAATCTGCCTGCCGCATTGTGTAAAAATGGGGGACTGCCTGCCGCAATGTGTAAAAAGGGGGAATCTGCCTGCCGCAATGTGTAAAAACGGGGGACTGCCTGCCGCAATGTGTAAAAATGGGGGACTGCCTGCCGCAATGTGTAAAAATGGGGGACTGCCTGCCGCAATGTGTAAAAACGGGGGACTGCCTGCCGCAATGTGTAAAAACGGGGGACTGCCTGCCGCAATGTGTAAAAATGGGGAATCTGCCTGCCGCAATGTGTAAAAATGGGGGACTGCCTGCCGCAATGTGTAAAAATGGGGAATCTGCCTTCCGCAATGTGTAAAAACGGGGGACTGCCTGCCGCAATGTGTAAAAAGGGGGAATCTGCCTGCCGCAATGTGTAAAAAGGGGGGACTGCCTGCCGCTATGTGTAAAAATGGGGAATCTGCCTGCCGCTATGTGTAAAAAGGGGGAATCTGCCTGCCGTTATGTGTAAAAAGGGGGACGCTGTCTGCTGGAATGTGTAACAAGGGCACACTGTCTGCCGTAATGTGTAAAAAGGGGGCGCTGTCTGCCGTTATGTGTAAAAAGTGCACGCTGTCTGCCGTAATGTGTAAAAAGTGCACGCTGTCTGCCGTTATGTGCAGAGCCGTCTTAACAGCAGTGTAGGCCCCTGGGCACAGCAATACAGTCCATGTCCACTGGGGCCCCTACCCACCCATCAGCGGTAGGGGTGCTATCAGCAGCAGCTTTGATGTCCCGCGGGGGGTAGGGGAGTTCTATCTTTCGCTCAGCATGTAGGACCTGGAGAAATAATTTCTGCTAATTACTCCTTTACTGCACAAATGGGGCGGGAAGGAGTACACTAAACTGTAGAAGGGGGCATTGTGCTGAATGAAGGGGCCCTGGTACATTACTTCCAGGGTGGTAGGGGGTGTTTAATACACAGGGGAGGGGAGGATAGTGGAGTGGGCTTAATATTCATCATTTTCCGGGGGTCAGGGCAGCTTGCTTTACTGCAGATATCTCCAGTTCCTGGAAATAGATTTCTTAGCTATAATGGGATGAGAAAAAAAAACTAGAGAGTCCCACCTTTCAGGCAGTACTGGGGACAGGGCCGAAACTAGGATTTACGGCACCTGGGGCAAGGCAGTAAGCTAGCGCCCCCCCCCCCCCCCCCCGAAAAAAATAAAAACATTTTTTATTTTATATATATACATATATATATAAAAATAAGGTGATAAAAGTAAAAAATAGATAAAAAAATACACTAAAATAGAATAAAAAACATTATATGCTCCATAATATCCCTCAGACAAGCAGACCCCAGTAAAACACACACAGTATATATATATATATATGTATATATGTATATATATATGTATATATGTATATATATATACACACACACATACATACATACATACATACATACATACATACACACACATATACATACATACATACACACACGTTTATTCATATGATCTGTAGTTGTAACAGCATTATAAAGTAATATATACTTTATACTGTATAATCTTAAATAACTAGTTTAATAAATGAGCTGCAGGGGTTAACACCAGAGTGAGGGAGTGTGTGTGTATGTTTTACCTCCAGTCCTCTCACTCTTTAGTCAGACGGAGGTGAAGGGTGCTGGGCTGCTGCAATCAATCACTGCTGGTGTCTGTCAGCGACTCAGCGGCAGCGCTGAATGCAGGGCAGCGTGGGGCTGGAGAAAGCTCTGCATCAAGACAGTCACAGCCAGGGCGGGCGGCAGCGGCGGCCATATCTCTGCAGGGTGAGTGAAATGCCTCATGGGATTTGTAGTCTCTCTGTTACAGCTCCAAGTATAACCAGTAACAGACTTGACTACAAATCCCATGGTCCTCCACTTCCTCCTTTTGCTGTATCAGACGTAGCCCTATCCAATCCCGCGCCCGGGTCACATGCCCCCCTAGCCCCCCCCAGTTTCGGCCCTGCTGGGGACTTGGGGATCAGACTTCAGTAGCCCAAGCAATCCACCAACAAAAATGTAAAACTGCATATTAGGCGTGTGGAGCTGGAGCAGGGACCAGCTGCTTGAAGGCTGATATCTCTGGTTCTGGGCATAGTAGAGACAAACTGCCCATGTCCACTGAAAGGGGAGAGTCTCAGCTTTTGGAGTATACCCTCAGAAAAACTCTAAGTTAGACAGAACCCGAGATATCTGGCTGGGAAGAGCAATTAACAGGCTTGGATGGGGACCACTACTTTAAAGTCGGATATCTCTGGTTCCCCGGGGCCGATTTTCAAAAATCTGGTACCCCTGGAAAGAGGGGACGCTCAGCTATCAGCCTAGGGCCCTTTTACTCCTGGGGCCCTTGGGCAAGAGCCCATTGAGCCCATACGTAAAGACGGCCCTGGTTATGTGTAAAAAGTGTACGCTGTCTGCCGCTATGTGTAACAAGGGCACGCTGTCTGCCGTTATGTGTAAAAAGGGGACGCTGTCTGCCGTTATGTGTAAAAAGTGCACGCTGTCTGCCGTAATGTGTAAAAAGGGGGACGCTGTCTGCCGTAATGTGTAAAAAGGGGGACGCTGTCTGCCGTAATGTGTAAAAAGGGGACGCTGTCTGCCGTAATGTGTAAAAAGAGGAATCTGTCCGCTGTAAGGTGTAAAAGGGTCTCTACCTGGTGTAGTGGTGCTACTGTGCGGCGTAATTTGAAGAATGGAGACTACTGTGCACCGTTTTATGAATTGGTATTATTTTGTGGCCACACCCCTTCCCCACGAAACCACGCCACTATGTATTTGTGCGCGCCTACGGCACGCACTGCCCCTGTTTTGAATGCAGGGGTGGTGCTCCGATGCCGTTTCTTGCACACAGTGCTAAAATGTCTAGTTACGGCACTGCTGCTAGGTATCCATTTCTCTGGCCCTGAGCAGGTCCCCCTCACCAGATCCTCTCCAGGGGTGAGGGGGTGGACTTGGATGGGATGTGGGGGGCCCAAAGCATTTTGTCGCACCTGGGCCCATCGCTCGCTAGTTCCGCCACTAGGCTGGGGGGACTATGTATAATATAATGTGCTACTATGGGGGGGGGGTTGTAATGTGCTACTGTGTGTAATATGAGGAGTGTAATGTAATGTGCTACTGTGTGTAATGTGGGTGTGTGTGTATTGTGCTACTGTGTATAATATGGGGAGTGTAATGTAATGTGCTACTGCGTGTAATGTGGGTGTGTGTAATATGGGGGTGTAATGTAATGTGCTACTGTGTGTAATATGGGTGTGTGTGTGTATAATGTGCTACTGTCTGTAATATGGGGGAGTGTAAAATGTAATGTGCTACTGTGTGTAATATGGGTGTGTGTGTGTTATGTAATGTTGTACTGTGTGTAATATGGGGTGTGTGTGTAATGCAATGTTCTACTGTGAGTAATATGGGTGTGTGTGTAATGTGCTACTGTGTAATATGGGTGGTGTAAAATGTAATTTGCAACTGTGTGTAATAGGGGTGTGTGTAATGTAATGTTGTACTGTGTGTAATATGGGGGGTGTAATGTAATGTGCTACTGTGTAATTTGTGGAGGGGGGTGTAATGTGCCACTGTGTATAATATGAGGGGGGGGAGGGGTGTAATATGCTACTGTGTGTAATATGGGGAGGGGGTGTAATGTAATGTGCTACTGTGTGTAATATGGGGAGGGGGTGTAATGTAATGTGCTACTGTGTGTAATATGGGTCTGGTGTAATGTAATGCGCTACTGTGTGTAATATGGGGCTGGTGTACTGTAATGCGCTACTGTGTGTAATATGGGGCTGGTGTAATGTAATGTGCCACTGTGTGTAATATGGGGGGTGTAAAATGTAATGTGCTACTGTATGTAATATGGGGGGTGTAATGTAATGTGCTACTGTGGGTAATGTGTGTAAGAGGCTACCTGGTGTAATGTGTGTGTAAGAGGTTACCTGGCGTAGGCTACTTGGCGTAATGTGTGTAAGAGGCTACTTGGCGTAATGTGTGTAAGAGGCTACCTGGCGTAAGCTACCTGGTGTAATGTGTGTAAGAGGCTACCTGACGTAGGCTACCTGGCGTAATGTGTGTAAGAGGCTACCTGACGTAGGCTAGCTGGTGTAATGTGTGTAAGAGGCTACCTGGCGTAGGCTACCTGGTGTAATGTGTATAAGAGTCTACCTGGGGATATATGTTAAAGAGTCTACCTGGCGTAATGTATATAAGGGGCTGTCTGGCGTAATGTGTATAAGGGGTACTACTGTGTTGTGTAATGTGGCAAAAGTACAATACTGTGCAGGGTAATGTAATGTGAATTATGTGGTCATGCCCCTTTCCCATGAAGCCACGCCCATATATTTTTGATGCGCGCCTTCGGCGTGCAATCCTTGTCTAGCATGTGGGTGGGTGGAGCACACCAATTTTTTTCTGGCACAGGGCACCAAAATGTCTAGCTACGGCTCTGGCTGTGTGTATAATGTAGTAGATTACGGTGCTGTGTGTACTGGGTGTGATGTGGGGTCTGTGTATAATGCAATGTATTATGGTGCTGTGTGTACTGGGTGTAATGTGTGTGTGTGTGTGTGTGTGTGTGTGTGTGTGTGTGTGTGTGTGTGTGTGTGTGTGTGTGTGTGTGTGTGTATATATATACACTGCTCAAAAAAATAAAGGGAACACTAAAATAACACATCCTAGATCTGAATGAATGAAATATTCTTATTAAATACTTTGTTCTTTACATAGTTGAATGTGCTGACAACAAAATCACATAAAAATTATCAATGGAAATCAAATTTATTAACCCATGGAGGTCTGGATTTGGAGTCACCCACAAAATTAAAGTGGAAAAACACACTACAGGCTGATCCAACTTTGATGTAATGTCCTTAAAACAAGTCAAAATGAGGCTCAGTAGTGTCTGTGGCCTCCACGTGCCTGTATGACCTCCCTACAACCCACACAAGTGGCTCAGGTAGTGCAGCTCATCCAGGATGGCACATCAATGCGAGCTGTGGCAAGAAGGTTTGCTGTGTCTGTCAGCGTAGTGTCCAGAGCATGAAAGCGCTACCAGGAGACAGGCCAGTACATCAGGAGATGTGGAGGAGGCCGTAGGAGGACAACAACACAGCAGCGCTCGCCACGCTGTCGGTATGCCAGCGGTCGGGCTCTCGGCACCGGTATGCTGGTCGCCGGGAGCCCGAACGCCGGCATACCGTACTATACCCCCTCATGCTGCCAGATATGCCCCACAGTGCCAGATATGCCCTCATGCTGCCAGATATGCCCCACAATGCCAGTTAGGCCTGTTTTGTTCATATGTTTGTAAGTCCAGTCATCAGGACACAGAGACATGTGAGTTCACTGCTGTGCTGCTTTATTCCATCACCAACTACAGGCACACTGCACACTGGACCACCCACTTCCCAGCATCCCCCTGGTCCTAGGGACCATCACTGAAGATTGAGGCTTACACCTATTAGTAAGGGAGTGTCTACAAATATTAAGCATTCCAATACACTAACATCACAATGCCCTCATGCTTCCAGATATGCCCCACAGTGCCAGATGTGCCAGATATGCCCTCATGCTTCCAGATATGCCCCACAGTGCCAGATATGCCCTCATGCTGCCAGATATGCCCCACAGTGCCAGATATGCCCAACAGTTCCAGATATGCCCCCATGCTGCCAGATATGCCCCACAGTGCCAGATGTGCCAGATATGCCCTCATGCTGCCAGATATGGCCCACAGTGCCAGATGTGCCAGATATGCCCTCATGCTGCCAGATATGCCCCACAGTGCCAGATGTGCCCCCATGCTGCCAGATATGCGCCACAGTGCCAGATGTGCCCTCATGCTGCCAGATATACCTCCACTGACTCTCCATCTTCAAAAGATAAGCATCATTTTTACCATCCTAAAATATTTTTTATCAGTGTGAAATTGTTTTTACTGATTTTACATGATTTTGGATTCTAGCTAAACTATATACTCTATTTTTACCCGTTTATGTTTTTTAAAATAATCTTTTTTTACTGCATATCAAATTTTTACCTACTTTTTTATTCCCATCATTATGTTATAAATTGTATAAATAAATATATTGTTACCCTTTTTCTAAAACCGTATCCTGCTATATTCTTCATAGTTATATTAATTTGGTAGACACTGTATGTCGCTGGTACCCCTATTCCCCCCCTTTTTTTCACATTTTAAAGGCAGCTTATCACTGCTGATTATTTAGGGGTTAGCCGACACCTTACATTCTTAAAAGGAGTGTCTATAAATAACATATTATATATTGTTTTAATAATTATCTGCTCACACATACCTGTGGCGCCATACCCCCACTACCCAATCCGAGTGTCTACAAATATTAAGCATTTTAATACACTAACATCACATCCTCTTTTCTTTAAGATAAGCCCTGTACGCTTCAATGCAACAATTAACAACGTAATATTAAGAACATCATCTAACACGTTTCAATGAGTCAGGTCTGTGTAATTCCCTTTTGGGTCTTTCATACACAGTCTGCGTTTCATCGACCATGTTGGACCTTTCTAGAATCGTGGTTTGTTCACCATTATCAGGATCATCATACATGTCAGATGAAGGGTATTCTTCAGTCATGTTGTCTTCATTATGGTTAGGTTGAGATCTTAAATCCACCCGATTTCTTCTTACTTCAGTTCCATGCTCTGTACGTATAGTATAAGATCTTGGTGCTACTTGTGCTTGCACAATACCTTTCTGCACCCAAATACCTTTCTCGTGATCTCTGAGACGGACTTGGTCACCAGATTTTAGATCAGATAAGCGTTTTGTTCGTCTGTCATGGAACAGTTTCTGTTTTGCCTGTTGACGTTCCTTACTCAGTCTGACCAACGCTGAGTTATGTGTATTAAGTTCATCATGTATCGGGAGATTTGCTCTAATCCTCCTTCCCATCAGCATTTGTGCAGGAGAAAGTCCATTCTGTAAAGGTGTACTGTGGTAGATAAAAAGACTTTTGTAGAAATCTTCTTTACCTTCTTGAGCTTTTTTCATGAGACTCTATACAGTTTTTACTGAACTTTCCACCAACCCATTTGAGCGTGGATAGTGGGGACTTGACGTAGTATGAACAAATTCCCACTCATCAGCAAATTGTCTAAATTCAGCACTGGAAATCTGAGGACCATTGTCAGTGAACACTTCCATAGGAACACCATGCCTTGCAAAGATTGACTTCATGCAATTGATTACAGCTTTACTAGTAGTTGTATGTAGTGTCTTCACCTCAGGGTAGTTAGAGTAATAATCAGTCACAACAATGTATGTTTTCCCATTACAATCCAACAACTCTGCGCCAACTTTCTGGTACGGTCTCTCTGGCACTGCGTGAGGACTCAGTGGCTCGACTTGTTGTTTCGGTTTATATGTAAGACATAATTCACATGTAGCTGTAGTCTGTGCTATGTCTTGGTTCATTCTTGGCCAATACATAACTTCACGCGCTCTCCGCTTACATTTTTCTTCTCCTAAGTGGCCTTCATGTATCTTGCACAGCATAGTTTTTCTTAGTCGTACAGGTATTGCAAACCTATTGCCTTTGTAAATAATACCATCGACAACTGTAAGGTCACTGCGGTACATCCAATAATCATGAATATACAGCGGGCACGCATGTTTTTCTGCTGGCCAACCTTTCAGAATGATATCTTTCAACACTTTCATTGTGTCATCTGTCTCAGTTTCTTCCCTAATCTGTTCTTGTCTTGCAAGAGACACTGGCAGAGAAGCAACGATCAAATTAACATAGGCTTCTACCTCTTCATCCATCAGACTTTTGGAACCTTCACTTTTGTCCACAGCACAAGAAAGTGTATCAGCAATGTACATGTATTTGCCGGGACAGTACAGCAAGTGTACATCATATTTCTGTAGTCTGATAAGCATTCGTTGAATTCTCATGGGACAGTCATGTAATGGTTTAGTCATGATAGCTACCAATGGCTTGTAGTCAGTTTCCACTGTAAATGTTTGACCATACACAAACTGATTAAATCGCTCACATGCATATGTGATCGCTAGAAGTTCTTTTTCTATCTGAGCATACCTTGTTTCAGCACTTGTCAGTGCTCTTGATGCATAGATTACTGGTTGCCATGTATCCTCATGTTCTTGTAACAGCACTGAGCCTAGGCCAAATTGCGAAGCATCTGCTGAAATTCTTATTCTTTTCGCAGGATCAAAGAATTTTAGCACTGGTTGCTCTGTAATGATCTGTTTCAAGTTTTGCCAACTTTCTACTTGTTCATGTGACCACATCCACTCGTTATCTTTGTCCAACAACCATCTAAGAGAGGCTGTTCATTCAGAAAGTTGAGAAATAAACTTTCCTAAGTAAGTAATCATTTCTAGGAATCTTCTGACGTCGTCTTTGTTGTTAGGACGTTCCATGTTCACTATGGCTGATATTTACCTTGGGTCTGGTTTTACACCATGATCCGAGACCACGTCGCCCATAAAGGTAAGTGTATTCATGCCAAATTCACATTTGTCCTTGTTTAGCTTTAAATTATCTTTCTTGACAAGTTCCATTACTTGTCTCAATCTAGAATCATGTTCTTCCTTTGTAGATCCCCAGACAATAATGTCATCCATCATTGTTTCAACACCTGGAATATGTTCAAAAATCATGTGTATCTTTTTGTGATATACTTCTGGAGCAGACAATATTCCATATGGTAGTCGAAGAAATCTGTATCGACCTTCTGGTGTATTAAATGTACAAAGCTTTGAGCTGGCCTCATCTAGCTTCTTTTGCCAGAATCCTGAAGATGCATCCAATTTACTGAACCATTTTGCTCCCGCAAATTGCGACATGATTTCATCTCTGGTTGGTAGTTTGAAATGTTCTCGTTTAATAGCTTTGTTTAAATCTCTGGACATATTCTGAGTTGTCCATTTTTCTTTTCAACAATTACTAAGTAGCTTACCCATTCAGTAGGCTCATCAACTTTCTGTATCACACCCAAGGCTTCCATGCGATTTAACTCTTGTTTCAGTTTTTCTCTCAGTGCAAACAGCACTTTTCTACAGGGGTGTATCACTGAAGAAACTTGCGTGTCTATATTTATTTTATGCTCTCCAGGCAAACAACCTAGACCTTCAAACAAGTCTCTGTATTCTGTAAACATCGATTTGCAGTCATCTTCTACTTGTGATGTCACCATAAAAACTTTCTTTAGCAAGCTTAGTTTCTCACAGTAACTTAATCCTAGAATCGGTTGCACATTTTTATCCACAATCAGTAGAGAGGTTTTAAACTGTTGTCCCTTATATTTCAGTGTCATTAAGCATGTAACTTTCACAGGAATTTCCTCCCCAGTGTACCCTGTAACTTTCACTTTGGTTGGATGAATTTTAGGTTTTACTCTAAAAGTCTTATAGTCTTGAAACGATATTAAATTCACCTGCGCGCCAGTATCAAGCTTAAAGGGAATGACAATCTCGTTCACAGTTAAAGGGACAATCCATTCTTTTTTATCTGCACTGCAAAGTTCAATGCAATCCACAAAGAATTCCTCTGTTTGTTTAACAGAATGCACATTAGTTGTTTCACTTTTAATTTTACAGCATTTGGCAAAGTGATTAAGTCTACCACATTTCATGCAGGTTTTACCATAAGCCGGGCACATTTTATGATTGTGAGCATTTCCACATCTACTACACATTTCCTTATTAGACTGTGGCTTAGACTGCTTCATTCTTGAGAATGGAGGTTTGCTTAGCTCTGTGTTCTGCACTACATGTACATCAGCATCAGCTTCCTTGTGTAACTTTTTGGCTTGAAATCTAGTTATTTCTGCAGATCTACACTAGTCACTGCCTTGTCTAGTGTTAGGCCTTGCTCTCTCAACAGTCTCTCTCTGAGTCCATTATCAGGTATTCCACAGACAATACGATCTCTAATCAGTGAATCCTTTAAATCACCAAACTCACAGGTTTTACTGAGTGATTGCAGCTCTGTAACATACTGATCAAATCCATCTACAGACTTCTGATCACATGTGAAAAACTTATATCTTTCATATGTCACATTTTTCCTTGGCACAAAGTAATCTTCAAACTTTTGCATTATAGAAGATAGCACCATATTCTGCCCCTCAGCAAACTGAAAACTATTATAAATGTCCAGCACATCCTCTCCTATCACATGGAGGAAAATGGCTGCCTTCATTTTGTCAGCCTCTGTATCAGCTCCACATGCAGCAAGATATATATTAAACCTTTGCTTAAATCTTTTCCAGTTTTCAGACAAGTTACCAGACATCAGCATGCCGGTTGGAGGAGCCAGTTTATCCATGGTTACTCACTGTTTGAAGAGAGGAGCACACGGCAGGTTTTGCAGACACTGAGTATCACAGCCTTACAGACTGCTGCAGGATTCTGTCACACTCTGAGAGCACTAGCAGTCCAAGTTAAACTTCTTCTGACACCATTTTTTGTTCATATGTTTGTAAGTCCAGTCATCAGGATACAGAGACATGTGAGTTCACTGCTGTGCTGCTTTATTCCATCACCAACTACAGGCACACTGCACACTGGACCACCCACTTCCCAGCATCCCCCTGGTCCTAGGGACCATCACTGAAGATTGAGGCTTACACCTATTAGTAAGGGAGTGTCTACAAATATTAAGCATTCCAATACACTAACATCACAATGCCCTCATGCTTCCAGATATGCCCCACAGTGCCAGATGTGCCAGATATGCCCTCATGCTTCCAGATATGCCCCACAGTGCCAGATATGCCCTCATGCTGCCAGATATGCCCCACAGTGCCAGATATGCCCAACAGTTCCAGATATGCCCCCATGCTGCCAGATATGCCCCACAGTGCCAGAGGTGCCAGATATGCCCTCATGCTGCCAGATATGGCCCACAGTGCCAGATGTGCCAGATATGCCCTCATGCTGCCAGATATGCCCCACAGTTCCAGATGTGCCCTCATGCTGCCAGATATGCCCCACAGTGCCAGATATGCCCCCATGCTGCCAGATATGCCCCACAGTGCCAGATGTGCCCTCATGCTGCCAGATATGCCCCACAGTGCCAGATGTGCCAGATATGCCCTCATGCTGCCAGATATGCCCCACAGTGCCAGATGTGCCCTCATGCTTCCAGATATGCCCCACAGTGCCAGTTACCGTACTTACCCTCCGTCTTCTGAAGGAGGGACACGGAGGGCACAGCGCACGGCTCTCCTGTGTCCCTCCTGCGTCTCCGGCGGCAGCAGCGTGTGTGTGTTATAAGGAAGTGCCGGTTCATGCACTTCCTTTAACACACACACGCTGCTGCCGCCGGAGATGCAGGAGGGACACAGGAGAGCTGCGCGCTGTGCCCTCCGTGTACCTCCTAAATACTGACTCAAGTATAAGCAGAAGGGGCTTTTTCAGCACAAAAAAAGTGCTGAAAAAGTCAGCTTATACTCGAGTATATACGGTAATTAGCAGAAATTACTGCTCCAGGTCCTACATGCTGAGCGGAAGATAGAACACCCCCTACTGTCCGCTGATAGCAACCCCCACACCTACCGCTGGAGGATGGGTAGGGACCTCAGTGCATTGCTATGCCCAGGGGCCTACACTGTTGTTAAGACGGCCCTGGTTATGCCCTGGCTGGGATACTTGATACTCGGGACATGAGGCCTAATTCATGTTTGTACTGTATGCTGATTTCCTAGGCTACGGAAATGCTAATGTTAGTAAGTGAAATTAAAAAAGATGCCCACCAGAGTCATCGCAAACTCATTCGCAATTGCATACACATTCACAGTCTATACTCAAAATTAGGAAAATTAGGTCTAAGGGTTGGTCTATGGCTATACAGCCTGGACTGTGGAGGATCACAGGTGAAAAATCCTATTTAGCCGCTACCTAGTCAGAGAGGGCAGTGTGGGTTTTGTAGATCATTACTGTTTATCTATCTTCAAGTGGTCCTCCCACAACTTTACTATAAAATGCACCTACTAAGAAAGGAAAGGATGAAGAAATTGGAGGACATGTTTGCAAACACCTCATCTCCGGTCGAGATTGAAACAGAAGATGAAAATGTCTGTAAACGCTTTCAACGATATGAAAAACTGTTAATATCGGAAATTAAACAATGGTGGGATGCCACAACCTTATCAAAATATATAGACCATAAGCAGATCCCAAGAGGTTTAAGGACCACAAAGGAACCATAATTTTTTCCAAAAGATGGAAACTTTTTGCAAGAATGGCAAGATAGTCTGGACACCTGTTTATACAACTCATGAAGCTGATAGTGAAAAAAATGGAAAAATCCCTAAAAGGAATAGAGAAAGAGATAACACTTATCCGGGACAAGCTGGAACCTATAACCCACATGGACGAATATAAAAACTTGGAGACATTAATACAAATACATCGTAACAAAGTTGAAGATGAAGTAATTAAAGTTAAGCACAAAAAGTACTGTAGGGAATTGAATGATTTAAAAACTGAGTACAAACCAGGAAAGAAGACAAAAGGAGGATAACTATGGAAAGAGAAGAAATGTTGAACAGAAAGAAATGGAAAGGACATATTCAAAAAAGATAGCTTCAAGCAGTGACGTGCGGTGAGGTCAGTGCCTGGGGAGGCACACATGGAGGTGGGTCTGACCATCCCCTGCCACACTGTGCCCTCCTGCTCCACCACCTCTTCCACACTGGACCCACCTGTACTGACACCCCGTGCTGCACTGCACCCACCTGCACCGCCACCTCCTGTCATGCTGCATCCACCTGCACCGCCCCCCTTTCCACACTGCACTGCCAACCCCTGACACACTGCACCACTACCACTTGCCACATTGCACCCACCTGCACTGACACCCCCTGCCACTCTGCACCTATTTGCACCGCCATCCCCTGCCACACTGTGCCCACCTGCACTGCCACCTCCTGCCACACTGCACCGTACACATATCACACATAAGTAGTTGACACCCAGTCTGCAAATATGCCCCCGCTGCAATATACAGCAGCGCCGGAAGACCCCCTTTCTGCCTCCTGTCCCAGCAGCGTCTCTTCCCCCCCCCTGCCCCCACAGTAGCCAGCAACCCTTCTCCCCACCCCCTGCAGCAGCCAGCAACTCCCCTCTCTCCCCACCTGCAGCAGTTGGCAACCCCCATCCCCCACACCTGCAGCAGCCGGCAACTTTTCTCTCTCTCTCCCCTCCAGCAGCAGCTGGCAACCCCCCTCTCTCCCCCCAGCAGCAGCCAGCAACTCTCCTCTCTCTCCCCTCCTACAGCAGCTGGCAACCCCCCTGCAACAGCTGAAAATTCTCCTCTCTCTCCCCCCTGCAGCAGCTGTCAACCCCCCTCTCTGCCCCCCTGCAGCATCCGGTAATTCTCCTCTCTGTCCCCCCTGCAGCAGCTGAAACCCCCCTCTCTCCCCCTCCCTGTCCCCCCTACAGCGGCCGGCAACCCTACACCACAGCAGCGCCTCTTTCCCCCAGAGCAGCCGGCAATCCTTTGCCCCCCTGCAGCAGCCGGCAACCCCCTCTCTCCCCTCCTGCAGCAGCTGGCAGCCCCCCTCTCTGTCCCCCGCAGCGGCCGCCAGCCCCCCCCCTTCCTTTCTCTCCCCGGCGGCGGCTTTTCCCCCCACTGCAGCCTGCAACCCCCCTTTCTCACCCCGCTTTAGCTCTCCTCACCTGCAATGGATGTAAACGATGCACCTCAGAGGCAGACCAGGTAACGGGCGAGGGAAACCTGCAGCTGCAGGGAGCGGTCTTTGGCTGGCGAGAAGAGGGGGCCATGTCTGTGGAGCTGGAGGGAGGACATCCAAGCAGCTGCAGGTCCGGCGGCACCTCGAACCCCAGTGTCACAGGCTCCGGGGTGAAGAGTGGTGTGTAGTAAGTGAACATGGCCAGCCAAGGGATCAGGTAGCAGTCCGCCCCCTGTCAGCACTGTCCAATAACATCTGCCTCATTGACAGTGGCGTGCCTTAATGTGGGTTGAAAGTGCGATCCCATCAATGAGGCAGATGTACTAGTGCCGCTTCTCCTCATATTTTCAATGGGCTTTTAGTGCCCACGGCTTGGCCCCGCCCCCTAGCCGCCTACCGCTACACACACATTACTATAATCAGTGGGAGGCAGCGCTCTCGCTGCCTCCCATCTAGATGTGACTGTATTTTCACAGCAATAATGATTAGCATAATACAAATGAAATATTTATGACACATTATATGTGTTAGAAATATCTTCTGTGCATTATTTTAATCATTATGACAGGGGAGGCACTGCCTCCCCTGACTGCACGTCCCTGGATTCAAGGGATAGGATTCAAAGAAATCAGAACACTGCCTATAAAGAATCAAGAGAGGAAAAGGAGAAGGATAAAGAATACAGGAGCAAGAAAGTAAATGAAAAGAAAAAAGAAGAATTAGAGCGAACACAAAAAGACCTGACCATTACAGATCTTGGTATCCCCAAAAACAACGACAGAATCAATGGCAAAATAACCATGAATTTAAATTTGACCATTCTAACAGGAACAAAAGAAGAGAATTTAAACCCCAGAGGCATCAAGGACAAACTCAATGGATAACAAGGAGATTACAATCTAAGATGGCGCCGCAGATGGCTGCCTCCGAACTACGCAGCTCACCTTAAATACCTGTTTCCCCTCGTCTTCCCCTGCCCTTGTCTACCCCACCGGTGACCAAATACAGCAGGGAAGCCTTCCTAAGTTGGAGCGCTCCCGCGGTGCTTACCCCACGTTCGGGCTCGTCGGCGGGCAGATCAGCGGCCCTTGCAGCCCTCGCTGCCCTTGCTGCTCTGTGTGCAGGGATGCAGACGTCATGGACACAGAAGTGGATGACCGAGCGGCCGCGCCCCCTTGCAACCCGGGCGGCGACTGGCGGGTGGATCACCGGCCCCGGAAAAAGAATGATGGAGGCCGTCATGTCGGCCCTAGAAGGACCTGGGCTCAGAGGAGAGACTGTCTCGCAGGTGCCCTAGTGAGGTGGCGGACCAGTCCGCACTTCCCGCGATCCTGCTTTCAAATGTGTGCTCACTGGCAAACAAGTTCGATGAATTATCCCTCCTTCTGGGCAGCGCAGGGTCAGACATTACAGGGTCATCCGTCCTCTGCTTTACGGAGACGTGGCTGGACGACCATATTGCGGACAACCCGAGTCTTCAGTCTCTTCAGGGCCGATCGCTCCAAGGTTCTCTCAGGAAAAACGAAGGGTGGTGGCATCTGCTTCTACATCAACGACGAATGGTGCACCAATGTCACGATCCTAGGCAAATCATGTAGCCCGCACCTGGAGATGCTAAGTATCATCTGTAACCCCTTCTATTCCCCCCGGGAATTTGCCTCAATTGTCCTTGTGGGAGTGTACATCACCCCCTCGCCTGCGCGAATGAAGCCCTGCACCACCTGGCCGTATGCATATCCGACATAGAACAAAAACACCCAGACTCTCTGCTTATAGTACTGGGCGACTTCAACAGAACTAACCTGAGCAAGGAGCTACCTAAGTACAAACAAGTCACGTGTCCCACTAGGGAAGGGCGCACCCTTGATCACTGCTACACTACCCTCAAGTCTGCCTTCTGGTCTATCCCGCGTGCTGCACTCGGCCTATCTGACCACTACCTCGTCCACCTACTCCCTACCTATACACAGAAGCTGAGAGCGGTTAAGCCTGTTGTCAAGACTGTTAAGAAGTTGGCCAATGAGGCTAAGATGAAGCTCCAGGTCTGCTTTGACTGCACGGAATGGGGGGTCTTCGAAGTCTCAGCAACCGACCTGAACGACCTGACAGACACTGTCACATCCTACATCAGCTACTGTGAGGACATGTGTGTACCTACCAAGACTTACCGCATTTACAACAACAACAACAACACCCAGCTCAGGCAACTTCGTTGGTCCAAAGAGGAGGCCTATAGCAGCAGTGACAGAGCACTATACAACCAAACTAGGAATTCTCTGACTAAAGGAGTCAGACTAGCAATAAAGCGGTTCTAGGACAAGCTGACAAACGATCTCTCCACCAATGACCCCGTATCTGTATGGAAAGGAATGCAATCCATAACCAACTATAAGAAAACAATGAAGTCCACCACCATGCACCAAGACTAAGCAGACTAACTGAACCACTTTTATTGCAGGTTTCCAAAAGAAGTCTCCTGCAACCCAAACAATCACCTCTACGATGCCCCGAACACTGACGGCCAACTCCAGTCACTGCAAGTCACCCAAGAAGAGGTGGAGGCATTGTTCAAAAGGGCCAAACCCAGGAAAGCTCCGGGTCACCATCTTCCCTAAGAGCATGTGCGGGTCAGCTCGCCCCCATATTCACCATAATCTTCAACAAATCGCTGGAGCCACAGAAAGTCCCTTCCTGCCTCAAAAGGTCTATTATCGTCCCGGTCCCCAAGAAACCCTCTATCACGAACCTGAATGACTACAGACTGATAGCACTGACGTCTGTGGTCATGAAAATGTTCGAGTGTCTGGTTTTGAATCACCTGAAAACTGTGACGGCTTCCAACTGGACCCCTTACAGTTCGCCTATCGATCAAATCGGTGTGTCGAGGATGCAGTCAACCTGGGCCTGCACTACATTCTACAGCACCTAGACATTCCTGATACCTACGCGTGGGTCCTGTTTGTCGATTTCAGCTCGGCCTTCAATACAATCATCACCAGCATCCCCCACCCCAAATTACTTCGCCTAGGGGTCCCAGAAGCTACCTGTTCCTGGATAGTAGACTTCCTGACAGATAGGACACAGGTGGTGAAAGTGGGGGAATTCACATCTCAATCGCGGTCCATTAGCACAAGGGCCCATCAGGTCTGTGTCCTCTCACCCCTGCTCTTCTCCCTGTACACAAATGACTGCACCTCAGAGGCGCAATCAGTAAAGATCATCAAATTCGCCGATGACACCACAGTCATCGGCCTCATCAAGGACGGGGACAAATCGGCCTATAGACGGGAAGTAGACGGGTTGGCCCAGTGGTGCATCCACAACAACCTTGAGCTCAACCCCCTCAAAACTGTCGAGATGATAGTGGACTTCAGGAAGAAGTCAGCTAGTGCACCTCCGCTAACGATTGCTGACAGTGTGGTATCGCTAGTGGACTCCTTCAAGTTTCTAGGGACCACAACCTCCCAGGACCTTAAATGGGGGTCCAACACTGACGCCACTGTTGGAAAAGCGCAGCAGAGGTTGTTCTTCCTCAGGCAACTAAGGAAGTTCAACATCCCACAGAAGCTTCTGCTCCTCTTCTACTCCGCGATTGTGGAGTCGGCACTGTGCTCCTCGATACTGGTATGGTACAGCTCTGCCAACGTGAGGGACAGATGCAGGCTCCCAAAGGTGGTCAGTACCGCAGAGAAGATCATCGGGGCCGACCTTCCCTCAGTCCAGGACCTGTACCTGTCCAGAGCTAAAAAGCGGGCAACGAAGATATTAAAAGACCAGCTACACCCCGGCCACAGCATGTTTAACTTGCTTCCTTCAGGCAGGCATTACAGGGGCGTTCCCGCCAGGTCCACCAGAAGCCTCAAAAGTTCCTTTCCCCAAGCGGTCCGCCTGCTGAACTCCTGAACGTTGGAACATTGACTGACTAGACATACATGTAACTCACTTGTGTCTTTACAGTATACCTATCTGTATGACTGTACTTGTTCCCCCCCCCCCCCACACACACACACATCTGCTTATCTGTTACCTACAGTACTTGGCTGTTGTATAGCAAACTGGAGACAAATTCCTAGTATACGCAAGTATACCTGGCCAATAAAGCTGATTCTGATTCTTCTGACTAGAAAGCTCAGAAAACTGGCAGAACATGTGGTTATAAAAAGGGAAAGGAAGAGAACGAAAGGCTAGGATTTCAAAAGAGACGGGAACTACAGCAACAGATAGGTGAAAAAGTTAGAAAAGAACCCATATGCAGAAATTAGGTTAATACCCAGATGCAAGAAGAAAAGAAGAATTTGATCCTATGGAAGTAGATGATGCCAAAACATGCTTGGATTCTTTTTTGGGGATTTGGCTATCTACAGGACACATCAGAGAGCCAAAATATGATAAGGAATTTACGAAAAAGAAGCAGAGAAGAAGATTTAAAAGAGGAGGCTACAAAGTTAGGGGCAAGGCCACAAAGCAGCAAGAAATAAATCTGGTTCGTATTTTTAACTTAAGTAAAACAGAACTCACTACTGCCCAAATAAGGTTACTAAACAAAGGAATGAAATTTGCCCCCAGCAGTAACTTAAATAAATTTGAGGTCTATATAAGCGTACATAAATTTGTAAGGAAACTGACCCTAAATAAGCGTTTTGGACAAATGAAAACCAATAATGATGATAAAAATAAGAATTTACTCACCGGTAATTCTATTTCTCGTAGTCCGTAGTGGATGCTGGGGACTCCGTAAGGACCATGGGGAATAGACTGGCTCCGCAGGAGACTGGGCACTCTAAAGAAAGATTCAGTACTATCTGGTGTGCACTGGCTCCTTCCTCTATGCCCCTCCTCCAGACCTCAGTTAAGGAAACTGTGCCCGGAAGAGCTGACATTACAAGGAAAGGATTTTGGAATCCAGGGTAAGACTCATACCAGCCACACCAATCACACTGTACAACTTGTGATAAACTTACCCAGTTAACAGTATGAACAACAACTGAGCATCACTCAACCGATGCTACATAACCATAACCCTTTGTTAAGCAATAACTATATACACGTATTGCAGAAAGTCCGCACTTGGGACGGGCGCCCAGCATCCACTACGGACTACGAGAAATAGAATTACCGGTGAGTAAATTCTTGTTTTCTCTAACGTCCTAGTGGATGCTGGGGACTCCGTAAGGACCATAGGGATTATACCAAAGCTCCCAAACGGGCGGGAGAGTGCGGATGACTCTGCAGCAACGAATGGGCAAACACCAGGTGCTCCTCAGCCAGGGTATCAAACTTGTAGAATTTTGCAAATGTGTTTGAACCCGACCAAGTAGCAGCTCGGCAAAGCTGTAATGCCGAGACCCCTCGGGCAGCCGCCCAAGAAGAGCCCACCTTCCTTGTGGAATGGGCTTTCACTGATTTTGGATGCGGCAATCCAGCCGCAGAATGAGCCTGCTGAATCGTGCTACAGATCCAGCGAGCAACGGTTTGCTTTGAAGCAGGAGCACCCAGCTTGTTGGATGCATACAGGATAAACAGCGAGTCCGTTTTCCGGACTCCAGCCGTCCTGTAGACATAGATCTTCAAAGCCCTGACTACATCAAGCAACTTGGAATCCTCCAAGTCGCGAGTAGCCGCAGGCACCACAATGGGTTGGTTCAAATGAAAAGATGACACCACCTTTGGCAGAAACTGCGGACGAGTCCGCAATTCTGCCCTATCCATATGGAAAACCAGATAGGGGCTTTTACATGACAAAGCCGCCAATTCTGACACACGCCTAGCTGAAGCCAAGGCCAACAGCATGACCACTTTCCACGTGAGATACTTTAGCTCCACTGTCTTAAGTGGCTCAAACCAGAGTGATTTCAGGAAACCCAAGACCACGTTAAGATCCCAAGGTGCCACTGGTGGCACAAAAGGAGGCTGAATATGCAGCACTGCCTTAACAAACGTCTGAACCTCAGGCAGTGAAGCCAGTTCTTTTTGAAAGAAAATGGATAGGGCCGAAATCTGGACCTTTATGGACCCTAATTTTAGGCCCATAGTCACACCTGACTGTAGGAAGTGCAGGAATCGACCCAGCTGGAATTCCTCTGTAGGGGCCTTCCTGGCCTCACACCAAGCAACATATTTTCGCCATATACGGTGATAATGTTTTGCTGTCACGTCCTTCCTAGCCTTTATCAGCGTAGGAATAACTGCATCCAGAATGCCCTTTTCTGCTAGGATCCGGCGTTCAACCGCCATGCCGTCAACCGCAGCCGCGGTAAGTCCTGGAACAGACAGGGCCCCTGTTGCAACAGGTTCTGTCTGAGAGGCAGAGGCCATGGGTCCTCTGTGAGCATTTCTTGCAGTTCCGGGTACCAAGTCCTTCTTGGCCAATCCGGAACAATGAGTATTGTTCTCACTCCTCTTTTTCTTACGATTCTCAGTACCCTGGGTATTAGAGGAAGAGGAGGAAACACATAGACCGACTGGAATACCCACGGTGTCACCAGTGCGTCCTGTCCACCTGTGGCAGTTCCCATCGATTTACAATCTGCGTGAAGACTTCTTGATGAAGTCCCCACTCTCCCGGGTGGAGGTCGTGTCTGCTGAGGAAGTCTGCTTCCCAGTTGTCCACTCCCGGAATGAACACTGCTGACAGTGCTTGCACGTGATTCTCCGCCCAACGAAGAATCCTGGTGGCTTCCGCCATTGCCACCCTGCTTCTTGTGCCGCCCTGGCGGTTTACATGAGCGACTGCCGTGATGTCGTCTGACTGAATCCGCACTGGTTGGTCTCGAAGCAGAGGCTCCGCTTGACTCAGGGCGTTGTATGTGGCCCGTATCTCCAGGATATTTATGTGCAGACAAGTCTCCTGACTTGACCACAGCCCTTGGAAGTTTCTTCCTTGAGTGACTGCCCCCCACCCTCGGAGGCTTGCATCCGTGGTCACCAGGACCCAGTCCTGTATGCCGAATCTGTGGCCCTCGTGGAGGTGAGCACCTTGTAGCCACCACAGAAGAGACACCCTGGCCCTGGGGGACAGGGTGATCATCCGATGCATCTGAAGATGCGATCCGGACCACTTGTCCAGCAGATCCCACTAAAAGATCCTCGCATGGAACCTGCCGAAGGGAATGGCTTCGTATGACGCCACCATCTTTCCCAGGACTCGTGTGCAGTGATGCACCGACACCTGTTTTGGCTTTAGGAGGTCTCTGACCAGAGTCACGAGCTCCTGAGCCTTCTCCTCCGGGAGAAAGACCTTCTTCTGGTCTGTGTCCAGAATCATGCCCAGGAAGGGCAGACGCGTCGCAGGAATCAGCTGCGACTTTGGAATGTTCAGAATCCAGCCGTGCTGACGCAACACTTCCTGAGAGTGTGCTACGCTGATCAGCAACTGCTCCCTGGACCTCGCCTTTATGAGGAGATCGTCCAAGTATGGGATAATTGTAACCCCTTGCTTCCGAAGGAGCACCATCATTTCCGCCATCACCTTGGTAAAAACTCTCGGTGCCGTGGACAGGCCAAACGGCAACGTCTGGAATTGGTAATGACAGTCCCGTACCACAAACCTGAGGTACTCCTGATGAGGCGGATAAATGGAGACATGCAAGTAAGCATCCTTGATGTCCAGAGACACCATAAAATCCCCCTCTTCCAGGCTTGCAATGACCGCTCTGAGCGATTCCATTTTGAACTTGAATTTCTTCAGATAAATGTTCAGGGATTTTAAATTTAAAATGGGTCTGACCGAACCGTCCGGTTTCGGTACCACAAACATAGTGGAATAGTAGCCCCTTCCCCGTTGAAAGGGGGGAACCTCTACCACCACCTGCTGGAGAAAAAGTTTGTGAATTGCCGCCAACACTATCTCCCTTTCCATGGGGGAAGTTGGTAAGGCCGATTTGAGGTAACGGTGAGGGGGCGTCACCTCGAATTCCAGCTTGTATCCCTGAGACACAATTTGTATAGCCCAAGGATCCACCTGTGAGCGAACCCACTGGTGGCTGAAATGTCGGAGACGCGCCCCCACGGCTCCTGGCTCCGCCTATGGAGCCCCAGCGTCATGCGGTGGATTTAGTGGAAGCCGGGGAAGACTTTTGTTCCTGGGAACTAGCTGCATGGTGCAGCTTTTTTCCTCTACCCCTGCCTCTGGCAAGAAAGGACGCACCTCTGACCTTCTTGCTCTTCTGAGAACAAAAGGACTGCATTTGGTAATACGGTGCTTTCTTAGGCTGTGGAGGGACATAAGGCAAGAAATTTGACTCCCCAGCCGTAGCTGTGGAAACTAGGTCCGAGAGACCGTCCCGAAACAATTCCTCACCCTTATAAGTCTAGAGCCCAGCAGGCAAATGTCCCTCTGGGCATCCCGCATATATAGGACAGCGTCCTTGATATGTGCCAGGGTCAGTAGAGCAGTGTCCCTGTCCAGGGTATCTATCTCCTCAGACAGAGTATCCGTCCATGCAGCTACCGCACTACACATCCAGGCCGAAGCAATTGCTGGCCTCAGCAGTGTGCAAGAATGTGTATAAACAGACTTCAGGATAGCTTCCTGCTTTCTATCTGCAGGATCCTTTAGGGCGGCCGTATCCTGAGACGGCAGGGCCACCTTCTTAGACAAGCGTGTCAACGCCTTGTCTACCCTAGGGGAGGATTCCCAGCGTAACCTGTCCGTTGGCGCCATAAGTAATCTCTTGGAAATTATCACCTTCCTGTCAGGGGAATCCCACGCTTTTTCACATAATTCATTTAATTCATGTGAAGGGGGAAAAGTCACTTCATGCTTTTTCTCCCCATACATATAAATCCTCTTGTCAGGGACAGGATTTTCCTCAGAAATGTGTAATACATCCTTCATTGCTACAATCATGTAGCGGATGGCTTTAGTCTTTTAGGCTGCAACTTTGTCTCATCGTCATCGACACTGGAGTCAGATTCCGTGTCGACATCTGTGTCAACTGTCTGGGATAGTGTGCGCTTTTGAGACCCTGACGGCCTCTGCGCTGTAGGACCAGGCACGGGTTGAGACCCTGACTGTCCCAAGGTTACAGTTTTATCCAATCTGTTATGCAAGGAGTTTACATTATCATTTAACACCTTCCACATATCCATCCAATCAGGTGTCGGCACCGTCGGCGGCGACACCACACTCAGCTGCACTTGTTCTGCCTCCACGTATCCTTCCTCATCAAACATGTCGACACAGGCGTACCGACACACAGCACACACACACAGGGAATGCTCTGACTGAGGACAGGACCCCACAAAGGCTTTTGGGGAGACAGAGAGAGAGTATGCCAGCACACACCCCAGCGCTATATAACCCAGGGATTACACTGTACCTTAGTGTTTACCCCGTAGCTGCTGTTAAATATATATCTGCGCCTAAATTTATGTGCCCCCCCTCTCTTTTTTACCCTTTACTGCACCTGTATACTGCAGGGGAGAGCCTGGGGAGCGTCCTTCCAGCGGAGCTGTGAAGAGAAAATGGCGCTGGTGTGCTGAGGAAGAAGGCCCCGCCCCCTCAGCGGCGGGCTTCTGTCCCGCTTTAATGTGTTAAAAATGGCGGGGGCTCGGGCATATATACAGTCCCAGACTGCATATATGTCTATTTTTGCCAAAAAGGTAATTAATTGCTGCCCAGGGCGCACCCCCCCCTGTGCCCTGCACCCTACAGTGACCGGAGTGTGCGGTGTGCTGTGGGAGCAATGGAGCACAGCTGCAGTGCTGTGCGCTACCTTAAGTGAAGACAGGCGTCTTCAGCCGCTGATTTCGATGTCTTCATGCTTCTGCTGCTACTGTACTTCTGGCTCTGCGAGGGGGACGGCGGCGCGGCTCCGGGAACGGACGATCAAGGTTAGGTACCTGTGTTCGATCCCTCTGGAGCTAATTGTGTCCAGTAGCCTAAAAAGCGCTACCTAGCTGCTGTGAGTAGGTTTGCTTCTCTCCCCTCAGTCCCTCGTAGCAAAGAGTCTGTTGCCAGCAGAAGCTCTCTGAATATAAAAAACCTAACAAAATACTTTCTTTTCTAGCAAGCTCAGGAGAGCCCACTAGCTCTGGCCGGGCACAGATTCTAACTGAGGTCTGGAGGAGGGGCATAGAGGGAGGAGCCAGTGCACACCAGATAGTACTGAATCTTTCTTTAGAGTGCCCAGTCTCCTGCGGAGCCCGTCTATTCCCCATGGTCCTTACGGAGTCCCCAGCATCCACTAGGACGTTAGAGAAATTATAAAAAAAACGACGAATACGTACACTCAGACTTAAAAAGGAAATCCAAATTCTACCACTCTCATCAAAAAGGACCATTTATTGAGACCTTCCAGTGAATGGTGGCGAAAGATCTAGAACAATTACCACATCAGAAACTTATAAGGAATAATCTGTCCATTAAAAAAAATAAAGCACTTCCGGTGGGTGGGGCATCAAGCATGGCCGCATTTTAGTTCTGCTCCTGAGACAAGCTCTGTGCAAAGCGCTATTATCCCCATTTCAGTGGACCTCCGGGGTGCTGTGAATACACTAACTGGGAGAGCGTGGATAGAGGCATCCGGGGGTACCCTTCTTGTCAAAGGAGCCTATGAATACACCGGAGTCCGGCCACATATATTGGTGGCCTGCATGACCGCCAGAGCAACTGGCCCGAATTTCGGCGTAGAAGCTGAGACTGTCTGGTGAGATGACCGCCTGCAGTTGTTAGCCTGGACGCCAAATAGTGGATCTTGAGCACTGGCAACGGTGGCTGGACCACGTATACGATCTATATACCTGCCCCGACGCTAGCCGACTTACCGATACCTGGCCTGGACCCCTAGGAACCTCACCAGCGAGGCGGCGACATTGTGCCCTTGGGATCTGTCAGCTGCCCGGAGGAGATCACGGCAGGACGAAGATCTTGTCGGGGATGTGCCGGGAGAAGCCCCTTCGTGCCTTGGTGTCATCTCACGATTAGTCCTGCTGCCTTGGTCAACTGTGTGACTGTCGGATCGGCATTCTGTGCGGAGCGCACGGTACACGGGACCTGCCTGACTCTCTGCCGGACATAAGACAGCTGCGTGCGGGTTGACATTGCCTGCTGGTCGTGCTGAGAGCCAGGAGTGCACCCCCATCGCTTTACGTGTGGCGGCTGTTACAGCGCGCTGAACGCTGCCGCACGGGAGAGCCGCAGTCTTGGACGAAAGGGGTCTGTTGAAGCTGGAGTACCTCTGCTTTCTCTCGACTGACAGCACATACTATTGCCACACTCAGAGCCGGCCCTAACTGATATGATGCCCTAGGCAAGATTTTGTCTGGTGCCCCCTAGCACAACCGCTAGTTCCGCCTCTGACCCTGCACCCCTTTCCCAGCACCATCACCCCCCACCCATAGCAGTCCTTTTTTTTTTCTACCCCCTGCAATTTAAATAACAGTGTGCACATTCGGCGCACAGGCCAAAAAGGTATGTGTTTTTGCTGGCAAGGGGCATGGCCACACAATAGTACCCCCAATTCAACTTATGCCTCGCAGTAGTGCAACTTTATTCACAATGTATAATGCGAGTGTCCCTAATTCACATTACATCACACAGTAGTACCATTTTACCTTATATACGTTACTCCTCACAGTAGTGCCCCTCATTCACATAACATCATACTGAATTGCTCCTTATTCACATTACACCACACCATATTGCTCTTTATTCTCATTACACCACACCATATTGCTCCTTATTCACCTTATACCACACTATATTGCTCTTTATTCACATTAGACTACACAATGTGCCCTTTCTATACATTACGCCACACAGTAGAGCACCTTATACACATAATGCCACACATTGGTAATGCATTTATACACATAATACCACACATTAATGCCCCTTACACATATGACACACATTATTAATGTCCTTATAAACATAATGCACCTTACACATTATGCCAAACCTTATTAATGCCCTTATACACATAATTTCCCTTACACATATGACACACATTGTTAATGCCCTTGTACACATAATGACACACATAGTGCCCCTTACACATATGTTACACATTATTAATGCCCTTATACACATAATGACACATATAGTTCCTGGTGTGAGTCATCTGGCAGCTTTGCTAACGTTGGGTGCCTATTTTATTATGAAAATGCATCTTATTTGCACTGCTATGTGGCTAGGATGCACAAGCAGCTTCCGCTGATTAAAATGATATGTGGCATGCCTATATACTGTTTGCGACTGTGACTGTATCTGCATACAAAATGCTACACACAGAATATAGGCATGCCGCATATCATTTTAATCGGCAGAAGCTGCTTGTGCCCCTAGGCATACCAGATGCCCTAGGCAATTGCCTACTTTGCCTATACCTAAGGCCGGCTCTGGCCACACTGGTCCTTTGCTGGATTGTGGGGACTTCTGAGCCGCCGAAGTGTACCCCAAGACATCTTTTGGACATGGCTGATTGGGCGGAAATACACTGGAAGAAGCACTATCTGTCTCCTGCACTTCACTTTGAGAGCAGCTTTTAATTATATGAGCCTCGGAGCCCACATTGCTATAAATTAGCTTTGTGTATTTGGCGTTACCACATATGAGCCTGATGCCAATTAGCTGACGATTACATTTATGCTGCTTACTAGTATAATTAGCCCTATCACATTCGCATACACTATTATTCTTGTTTATGTAACAAACTGATTGCATTAGCTCTCCCTGATTGCATTAGCTCTCCCTGACTATGTTGCAGTTATCTCCACTGTATGTGGTTGATTGGTCTATACTGGTGATCTATACCAGTCCATCATCACACATATATAGACCGTTGCTGGAGTGATTACCCATTGTATAACATTTCAAGTTTTACTGCTGACTGCCCGGGCTCCTTATCTCTCGTATTAGGTCATTAGGACATAACGTCTGTTTTTACTAATCAAGATTTAATGATGCCACTTATACACTCCTCTTTAGTAACGAAGATGGTGGAAGCCATTGCCAAGCTACTTCTGCCCCCAATTGACAGATGGATAGATAAAATTACATTAACATTAGATGCTACTCTTCTGAAAGAGGAGTCACCGGCAAACTATGCAAACACAACGACTGGTGATGATGATCCCCGTAGGCTGGGGGATCGGATTATTGCTCCTCAACACCCCTCTACTCAGCAGATTAAGATCCCTTTTCCAACAATTGGTGAGGTTCATACTGTCCATTACCAACAAAACCAGAGTCCTTATCAACCCATAGAAATCCTGGGCTACTCTGTAGGGTCAGTATTGAATGAGCCGATAGAGGTGGATTTAGTTAGTACCCTGGAGGCAGTGGCTGTCGGAGAAGCTTCCCAATTTGAAAGGAAATTACGCATAAGCTTTGGTGGATCGGGAGCTGTAGATACTCCTGGGTTTAGACCGATACATTTTTCGACAAATATTGGCTTTTTGACATTGCTATCCCATTCCATTCTTGCCCCTGACGGTATCAGTACAGTGCATGCATCATCCCTACACCAGGGACCCTTAGAAGCTGTTACATGAACAAATTACTCTTTGCTATTACTCTATTATCCTTATTATTTACTGTTTTGACTATGGCTATCTATCTCCACCATCTTTATTGGTTCTGCAACTTTGTCTTGTTTATGTTTGTGTTTCAGCTAGTTTGAGCTAACAATATTTGTTTATCCTGTTCGTCTGTTTGTTTGTTTGTTTTTTCTGCCTCTTTTAGTACAGACCTACAGTAGCTTGGATATGTAAATCTAGAAATGTGAAATGATTAGTCTACTTATATGCCAGGGAGACAATTGGACACAACTAGTTTTGTCAGATGATGTTATTCTTTTAGCTGCATAGTTTGTTTATGTTAGACCTGATCCTCTCTGGAGTATATTCCAGAGACGGTCACCCTAGTTAGGAAAGGAAAAGTTAAAGAAAATGGTGGAGGCGTTGACATTTTGTTGCGTTGATATAAACTATGTGAATTTGTTTATTTACCTGCACCAAAGTTTTCACTGTTTTTCACGCATAACTTCTTTTTGTAACATGTGTGTTTACATCACATAATTTCAGATTCACATCACCTCTGCTGCCTGCCTAGTATTTATTTACTTTCTTTGATGTGACCTCTTTGCAATTTTATCATTGTGTCGAGCCTCAATAAAATATAAAAATAAAGCATTAAAAGAACTAAGTGAGAACAAAAGCCTGATCATAAAACCGGCAGATAAGGGTGGGGGTTTTGTGACCATGGACAAAGAGAATTACCTAAAAGAAGTGAACAGATTGCTGGAAGATACTTCAATTCATGAAATACTAAAAGAAGATTCAACAAACAAGTACAAAAAGAGCTGGAACTCCTGCTAGATGAAGCACTCATGGGAATAGTACAAAAGAATGAATATGACTACATTAAAGTACAGCATCCAACTTTGCCAGTGTTTTAGTGTTTACCCAAGGTGCTCAAGTATGCTAATAACCCACCAGGGAAGACAATCGTCTTTGGAATTAATTCGATAACCACCAATCTCTCAGAATATATTAATAAATTCCTCCATCCACTTGTCGCAGAACAAGAGAGATTTCTGCGAGATACAACACACATAATGACCATCCTGCAGAACATTCAATGGAAAGAAGGTCACATCCTCTGTACACGCGCGACATCACCTGTATAGCATTATTAACCATGAGGCAAGCTGTGAAACCATCAATCAGATACTGGGAGAGAAAGGAACCCTGACCAGTAAACAAATTAACTTCATAGGAGATGCAATCACCTTTATACTGAAGCATAATTACTTCTGGCATGAAAATACCTACTTCAGGTAGGTACGGGGAACAGCAATGGGGACGAAATTTGTGCCTGGGTATTCAAATTTGTTTGTAGCCCATTGGGAAAACATAAAATTTTAAAAAACATTTTTAGAAAATGTATCAATCTGGCACAGATTTAAAGATGACGTCTTCTTTATCTGGACCGGGGGAGAAGCCAAACTAAATGAGTTCGTCACATATATTAACAACAAGTTAGATCTGGTCTTCACCACTTCCACAAGCAAAACTGAAGTAGCCTCGTATTTGGAAATATAAATAGAAGAAAACAAAATTGAAAAACGAACATACTTGAAAAAGATTGATTGGAACAACTACATTGAAAATGAAAGCAACCATCATCCAAACTGGCTATTCAATAGCCCAGAGGGCCAGTTTAAAAGAATCAAATGCAACTGTTCCAAGCAGATTCAATATGCCAAAAAAGGAGGAGAAATGAAAGCCAGATTTCCGGAAAAGGGCTGTAAGAAAGAAAAAAATAGAGGCAAAATTAAAAAAGATAAGTGGAATAGACAAAAGATCATTGCTAATTTAAAAAAAAGAAGATCAAGAAAAACAAAGAAACAATTACCTTAATTACCCAATACAACTCGGAATCCTGGAAGTTGAAAAAATCCTTAACAAATAGTGGTCTATCCTCCAAAAGGATGAGAAGATTAGCACAATGATTCCAAAAACACCAGGAATTATATATAAAAGCCAAAAAACTTGAAGATGAGTCTAGTTAAGAACACCATCAAAAAAATGAAGTAAAAAACAGAACATGGCTGAATGAAGGCAAGAAACGCTTCTTTCACTGCAACAGATGTATAGGTTGTAGAAATTTCAAAGGAAAAAAATCTATAAACCAAAAGAAAGTTTTGAATCCAACAAGAATGGAACAGAATTCAAGATAAAAAGAAAAACTTTCCTGTGAGGCAAAGGGAGTTATATATCTGTTGGAATGCCCTTGTGGCTTACAGTATATAGACAGAACAACAAGAACCATGAAAATATGCATATCAGAGCATATCCACAATATTAAAAAAGAATTAACAATATCCCGGTCCACTTTTAAATGTTTCATAATGCAGACCCAACTGGTCTAAAATTTACTGGTATTAAAAAACAGGAACCCTTTTGGAGAAGAGGAGACTATGCAGCAGCGGTATCACGTGAAGAGGCTAAAGGTGCATACACACGGATAGATTTGACAAATGATGTGGGCATTCACGATCGATGGGAATGACCAATCGTTGAAATTGCTCCATGTATATGAACAATGACAATGCCGATGCGCGCACCTGCGGGTCGCTAGCGCGCACCTGCGGGTCGTTTGCACATGCAAAAAGATCTGAGGCTGTCGCTAGCGATGCGCAGCATGGCTCCCGCTCCCGCTCCCCCCTACGCCGCCATTCGTCACTGACGGTATCGGCAAGTGCTCAACAGGTATGATTCGTGGAACTACACATCCCAGCAAGTTGTACTGCATTTGCTGATTATGTCAAATGAATTTCATGATTGAATAGCCTAGGTATGATTCGTGGAACTACACATCCCAGCAAGTTGTACTGCATTTGCTGATTATGTCAAATGAATTTCATGATTGAATAGCCTAGGTATGATTCGTGGAACTACACATCCCAGCAAGTTGTACTGCATTTGTTGATTATGTCAAATGAATTTCATGATTGAATAGCCTAGGTATATTGAAAAAGGGTGTTTTTTTTGTGTGTTTTTTTTCTCTTTGTAGAGATATAGTTGGCTGCCTTATTGGTATGTAATGTCTGTTTTTCTAAGCTAATTTATGGCCTTAGTTTAAAGGGGGATGGTTTTGGGTGGAGTTTGCAATCATTGCATTCACATGGATATTGTTCCTATTTGAAGTCTAGTATACGGCTGGATAGCCATCGGCTGGATGTGCTTCCATAGAAGTGCTGACATAAAAGTGTTATTATAAAAATAGCGTTATACCTGCGTTAAACCGAAGGAAACCAGAAGAAAAACATCAACACACCAACACTACCACAAAAGGACTGCCTTAATGCCTCAAAAGTATGTAATTCATCTTATGCATATCATCTGTTTTTAAAAAACCTATGAAAAGGCATCCCCAATCTGCTCACTACAGTTCTCTCTTATGCAAACTTATGTATGTTTCTTTATGTAATGATTTCTTGTAAATGTCATTGCATGTGTGGGGAAGTAGCTCAGTGAAACAGTTTATTATTGCATACTGACTGGTGATTACCTCCTTTGAACATTTACCCATTGTGGTCAGGTGTACTATGTCTTTATATTTAGTAAGGTATAGTCATGGTGTAAAGGACAGAGTATGATTACTGATTAGTAAAAGAAAACAAATACTGAGCAACATCCCCAAACAGGTAATTTCAACTTTAAACTTGTCATTTATTTTGTACGCTCTGGACATGGCTACTACTAACAAATGCACAGAAAAAATTCTTAAAGCTATGTCTGCAAATGCTAGGAGCTTAGGAGACAAAATTGAGCTAATTGCGATAATGACAAGGGATAACCTGGATTTTGTGGCAATTACAGAGTCTTGGTGCAATGAGAATCATGACTGAGACTTAGCTATACCAGGATACAATTTATTTAGGAAAGATAGAATAGGAAGAATAGGAGGAGGGGTAGCAATGTATGTGAAAAAAAGCATAAATGCTACTTTAATACAAAATATTGAAGCCAAAACTGAGGCCCTTTGGGTCACCATAGAAACTGGGAAGAAGGACATTATTCACATTGGGGTGATCTATAGACCACCAGGCCAGGGGCAGGATTTGGACAGGAACCTATAGTTGGACATCTCTAAAATGGCTTTTAAGGGAGAAGTCATAATCATGGGAGACTTTAATTTACCTGATGTAAATTGGGAGGGGTCTTTTGTAAGTTCAGCTACAAGTTGCAAATTTCTACATTCCTTACAGGGAGCATCTCTCAAGCAATTGGTGAGGGAGCCCACTCGCAAAGACTCAATATTAGATCTAATTCTTACAAATGGTGATAGGATATCTGATATATATGTGGGTGAGCACCTGTGATCCAGTGATCATCAAGCAGTATGGTTTAGTATAAAGACAGGATCCAACTCCTCTCACACAAAAACAAAGGTGTTGGATTTTAGAAATGCAGACTTTGCAAAAATGGGGAGATGTTTAAGTGATTCATTGGCAGACTGAAGGAACTTGGAAGGAGTGCAGGAGAGGTGGAAAAAAATGAAAAGTGCATTACTAAGTGCAACAGACCTTTGTATCAAAATGGTTAGGAAAAGCACCAGGAAAAGGAAGCCAGTGTGGTTCACAAAAGTAGTATCAACTAGCGTGAAAGCAAAAAAGATGGCTTTTAGGAAATACAAACAGACTCAAAATAATAACGACAAAGAGGTGTATCTGGACAGACGGAAGGATGCTAAGAAAGTGATCAGACGTGCAAAGGCAGAAGCTGAGGAGAAAATGGCCCAGTCAGTAGATAAAGGGGGCAAAACTTTTTTTAAGTATATAAGTGAAAAGAGAAAATCAAATGGAGGAATAATAAGACTTAAGACAGAGAGTGGGCATTTGGTGGAGGGAGACAAGGCAATAGCAGATCACCTAAATAATTATTTTTGCTCAGTATTTACTACAGAAGAAGGGATGGGGCCACAGTTAAATTGCAAGGACATTCATAAAAATAAAGTAGATGAAAATACATTTACAGTGGAGAAGGTCCTAACAGAACTTTCAAAACTAAAAGTGGATAAATCAATGGGACCAGATGGGATACACCCAAGGATACTCAAAGAGCTAAAAGATGTGCTGGTTACACCTTTAACAGATTTATTTAACCAGTCACTAAATACAGGTGCTATTCCAGAGGACTGGAAAAGAGCAAATGTAGTTCCACTGCACAAAAGTGGAAGCAAGGAAGAAGCAAGTAACTACAGACCAGTAAGCCTTACATCAGTAGTAGGGAAAGTAATGGAAAAACTATTAAAAGAAAGAGTAGTGGAATATCTTAAATCAAACAACTTACAGGATCCAAAACAGCATGGATTTACTGGTGGGAGATCATGCCAAACAAATCTTATTGACTTTTTTGACTCTGTGATGAAAATAATAGATCAAGGGGGAGCTGTAGATGTAGCATATCTAGACTTTAGTAAGGCATTTGACACTGTCCCACATCGCAGACTGCTAAATAAACTTGAAAGCCTGGGGGTGGATTATAAATCAGTTAAATGGATAAGAACCTGGTTGCAGGATAGGAAACAGACAGTCGTAGTTAATGGAGTGCAATCTATGGAGGGAAATGTTACCAGTCGAGTACCCCAGGGATCTGTACTTGGGAGGTCATTCCGAGTTGTTCGTTCGCAAGGCGATTTTAGCAGAGTTGCTCACGCTAAGCCGCCGCCTACTGGGAGTGAATCTTAGCATCTTAAAATTGCGAACGAAGTAATCGCAATATTGCGATTACACACCTCGTAGCAGTTTCTGAGTAGCTTCAGACTTACTCGGCATCTGCGATCAGTGCAGTGCTTGTCGTTCCTGGTTTGACGTCACAAACACACCCAGCGTTCGCCCAGACACTCCTCCGTTTCTCCTGCGTTTTTTCCGGAAACGGTAGCGTTTTTTCCCACACGCCCATAAAACGGCCTGTTTCCGCCCAGTAACACCCATTTCCTGTCAATCACATTACGATCGCCAGACCGATGAAAAAGCCGTGAGTAAAAATAAGAATTTACTTACCGATAATTCTATTTCTCGTAGTCCGTAGTGGATGCTGGGGACTCCGTAAGGACCATGGGGAATAGCGGCTCCGCAGGAGACTGGGCACAAAAGTAAAGCTTTAGAACTACCTGGTGTGCACTGGCTCCTGACCCTCCTCCAAGCCTCAGTTAGGATACTGTGCCCGGACGAGCGTACACAATAAGGAAGGATTTTGAATCCCGGGTAAGACTCATACCAGCCACACCAATCACACCATATAACTTGTGATCTAAACCCAGTTAACAGCATGATAACAGAGGAGCCTCTAGAAAAGATGGCTCACTACAGCAATAACCCGATTTTTTTGGTAACAATAACTATGTACCAGTATTGCAGACAATCCGCACTTGGGATGGGCGCCCAGCATCCACTACGGACTACGAGAAATAGAATTATTGGTAAGTAAATTCTTATTTTCTCTGACGTCCTAGTGGATGCTGGGGACTCCGTAAGGACCATGGGGATTATACCAAAGCTCCCAAACGGGCGGGAGAGTGCGGATGACTCTGCAGCACCAAATGAGAGAACTCCAGGTCCTCCTCAGCCAGGGTATCAAATTTGTAGAATTTTACAAACGTATTTGCTCCTGACCAAGTAGCTGCTCGGCAAAGTTGTAAAGCCGAGACCCCTCGGGCAGCCGCCCAAGATGAGCCCACCTATATTTCCAGGGCCCTGACAACGTCTAGCAACTTGGAGTCCTCCAAGTCCCTAGTAGCCGCAGGCACCACAATAGGTTGATTCAGGTGAAACGCTGAAAACCACCTTAGGGAGAAACTGAGGACAAGTCCTCAATTCCGCCCTGTCCGAATGGAAAATCAGATGAGGGCTTTTACAGGATAAAGCCGCCAATTCTGACACGCACCTGGCCCAGGCCAGGGCCAACAGCATGACCACTTTCCATGTGAGATATTTTAACTCCACATATTTAAGTGGTTCAAACCTATGTGACTTTTGGAACCCAAAAACTACATTTAGATCCCAAGATGCCACTGGAGGCACAAAAGGAGGCTGTATATACAGTACCCCTTTCACAAACGTCTGAACTTCAGGGACTGAAGCTAGTTCTTTTTGGAAGAAAATTGACAGGGCCGAAATTTGAACCTTAATGGACCCCCATTTCAGGCACATAGACACTCCTGTTTGCAGGAAATGTAGGAATCGACCTAGTTGAAAATTCCTCCGTCGGGGCCTTACTGGCCTCGCACCACGCAACATATTTTCGCCAAATGCGGTGATAATGTTTTGCGGTTATATCTTTCCTGGCTTTGATCAGGATAGGAATGACTTCATCCGGAATGCCTTTCTCCTTCAGGATCCGGCGTTCAACCGCCATGCCGTCAAATGCAGTCGCGGTAAGTCTTGGAACAGACAGGGTCCTTGCTGGAGCAGGTCCCTTCTTAGAGGTAGAGGCCACGGATCCTCCGTGAGCATCTCTTGAAGTTCCGGTTACCAAGTCCTTCTTGGCCAATCCGGAGCCCGAATATAGTGCTTACTCCTCTCCATCTTATAATTCTCAGTACCTTGGGTATAAGAGGCAGAGGAGGGAACACATACACTGACTGGTACACCCACTGTGTTACCAGAGCGTCTACAGCTATTGCCGGAGGGTCCCTTGACCCGGCGCAATACTTGTCGAGTTTTATAAACATGTGGAAGACTTCTGGGTGAAGTCCCCACTTGCTGACAGTGCTATCACATGATTTTCCGCCCAGCGAAGAATCCTTGCAGCTTCTGCCATTGCCCTCCTGCTTCTTGTGTCACCCTGTCTGTTTACGTGGGTGACTGCCGTGATGTTGTCCGAATGGATCAACTCCGGGTGACCTTGAAGCAGAGGTCTTGCTGAGCTTAGAGCATTGTAAATGGCCCTTAGCTTCAGGATATTTATGTGAAGTGATGTCTCCAGGCTTGACCATAAGCTCTGGAAATTCCTTCCCTGTGTGACTGCTCCCCAGCCTCACAGGCTGGCATCCGTGGTCACCAGGACCCAGTCCTGAATGTCGAATCTGCGACCGTCTAGAAGATGAGCACTCTGCAACCACCACAGGAGAGACACCCTTGTGCTTGGTGACAGGGTTATCCGCTGATGCATCTGAAGATGCGACCCGGACCATTTGTCCAGCAGGTCCCACTGGAAAGTTCTTGCGTGGAATCTGCCGAATGGGATTGCTTCGTAGGAAGCCACCCTTTTTCCCAGAACCCTTTCATTGATGTACTGAGACTTGGCTCGGTTATAGGAGGTTCCCGACTAGCTCGGATAACTCCCTGACTTTCTCCTCCGGGAGAAACACCTTTTTCTGGACTGTGTCCAGGATCATCCCTAGGAACAGACGACGAGTCGTCGGAATCAGCTGCGATTTGGGAATATTGAGAATCCAATCGTGCTGCCGCAACACTACCTGAGATAGTGCTACACCGACCTCCAACTGTTCCCTGGATCTTACCCTTATCAGGGAATCGTCCAAGTAAGGGATAACTAAAATTCCCTTCCTTCGAAGGAGTATCATCATTTCGGCCATTACCTTGGTAAAGACCCGGGGTGCCGTGGACCATCCATACGGCAGCGTCTGAAACTGATAGTGACAGTTCTGTACCATAAACCTGAGGTACCCTTGGTGAGAAGGGTAAATTGGGACATGAAGGTAAGCATCCTTGATGTCCCGAGACATCATGTAGTCCCCTTCTTCCAGGTTCGCAATCACTGCTCTGAGTGACTCAATCTTGAATTTGAACCTCCGTATGTAAGTGTTCAAGATTTTAGATTTAGAATCGGTCTCACCGAGCCGTCCGGCTTCGGTACCACAACAGTGTGGAATAATACCCCGTTTCCTGTTGCAGGAGGGGTACCTTGATTATCACCTGCTGGGAATACAGCTTGTGAATGGCTTCCAAAACTGCCTCCCTGTCAGAAGGAGACATCGGTAAAGCCGACTTTAGGAAACGGCGAGGGGGAGACGTCTCGAATTCCAATTTGTACCCCTGAGATATCACCTGAAGGATCCAGGTGTCTACTTGCGAGTGAGCCCACTGCGCGCTGAAATTCATTGAGACGGGCCCCCACCGTGCCTGATTCTGCTTGTAAAGCCCCAGCGTCATACTGAGGGCTTGGCAGAGGCGGGAGAGGGCTTCTGTTCCTGGGAACTGGCTGATTTCTGCAGCCTTTTTCCTCTCCCTCTGTCACGGGGCAGAAATGAGGAACCTTTTGCCCGCTTGCCCACGAAAAGACTGCGCCTGATAATACGGCGTCTTCTTATGTTGAGAGGCGACCTGGGGTACAAACGTGGATTTTCCAGCTGTTGCCGTGGCCACCAGGTCTGAAAGACCGACCCCAAATAACTCCTCCCCTTAATAAGGCAATACTTCCAAATGCCGTTTGGAATCCGCATCACCTGACCACTGTCGTGTCCATAACCCTCTACTGGCAGAAATGGACAACGCACTTAGACTTGATGCCAGTCGGCAAATATTCCGCTGTGCATCACGCATATATAGAAAATGAAATGCATCTTTTAAATGCTCTATAGGCAATAATATACTGTCCCTATCTAGGGTATCAATATTTTCAGTCAGGGAATCCGACCACGCCAACCCAGCACTGCACATCCAGGCTGAGGCGATTGCTGGTCGCAGTATAACACCAGTATGTGTGTAAATACATTTTAGGATACCCTCCTGCTTTCTATCAGCAGGATCCTTAAGGGCGGCCATCTCAGGAGAGGGTAGAGCCCTTGTTCTTACAAGCGTGTGAGCGCTTTATCCACCCTAGGGGGTGTTTCCCAACGCACCCTAACCTCTGGCGGGAAAGGATATAATGCCAATAACATTTTAGAAATTATCAGTTGTTATCGGGGGAAACCCACGCATCATCACACACCTCATTTAATTTCTCAGATTCAGGAAAACTACAGGTAGTTTTTCCTCACCGAACATAATACCCCTTTTTGGTGGTACTCGTATTATCAGAAATGTGTAAAACATTTTTCATTGCCTCAATCATGTAACGTGTGGCCCTACTGGAAGTCACATTTGTCTCTTAACTGTCGACACTGGAGTCAGTATCCGTGTCGGCGTCTATATCTGCCATCTGAGGTAACGGGCGCTTTAGAGCCCCTGACGGCCTATGAGACGTCTGGACAGGCACAAGCTGAGTAGCCGGCTGTCTCATGTCATCACTGTCTTTTATACAGAGCTGACACTGTCACGTAATTCCTTCCAACAGTTCATCCACTCAGGTGTCGACCCCCTAGGGGGTGACATCACTATTACAGGCAATCTGCTCCGTCTCCACATCATTTTTCTCCTCATACATGTCGACACAAACGTACCGACACACAGCACACACACAGGGAATGCTCTGATAGAGGACAGGACCCCACTAGCCCTTTGGGGAGACAGAGGGAGAGTTTGCCAGCACACACCAGAGCGCTATATATATATACAGGGATAACCTTATATAAGTGTTTTTCCCCTTATAGCTGCTGTATTTTTAATACTGCGCGTAATTAGTGCCCCCCTCTCTTTTTTAACCCTTTCTGTAGTGTAGTGACTGCAGGGGAGAGCCAGGGAGCTTCCCTCCAACGGAGCTGTGAGGGAAAATGGCGCCAGTGTGCTGAGGAGATAGGCTCCGCCCCTTTCTCGGCGGCCTTATCTCCCGTTTTTCTGTGTATTCTGGCAGGGGTTAAAATTCATCCATATAGCCCAGGAGCTATATGTGATGCATTTTTTGCCATCCAAGGTGTTTTTATTGCGTCTCAGGGCGCCCCCCCCCCAGCGCCCTGCACCCTTAGTAACCGGAGTGTGAAGTGTGCTGAGAGCAATGGCGCACAGCTGCAGTGCTGTGCGCTACCTTGTTGAAGACAGGACGTCTTCTGCCGCCGATTTTCCGGACCTCTTCTGTCTTCTGGCTCTGTAAGGGGGCCGGCGGCGCGGCTCTGGGACCTATCCATGGCTGGGCCTGTGATCGGTCCCTCTGGAGCTAATGTCCAGTAGCCTAAGAAGCCCAATCCACTCTGCACGCAGGTGAGTTCGCTTCTTCTCCCCTTAGTCCCTCGATGCAGTGAGCCTGTTGCCAGCAGGTCTCACTGAACATAAAAAACCTAAAACTAAACTTTTCACTAAGCAGCTCAGGAGAGCCACCTAGTGTGCACCCTTCTCGTTCGGGCACAAAAATCTAACTGAGGCTTGGAGGAGGGTCATAGGGGGAGGAGCCAGTGCACACCAGGTAGTTCTAAAGCTTTACTTTTGTGCCCAGTCTCCTGCGGAGCCGCTATTCCCCATGGTCCTTACGGAGTCCCCAGCATCCACTAGGACGTCAGAGAAATTACTAAGTGCATAGCAAATTTACTTGGCGCAGTCGCAGTGCGGACATTGCGCATGCGCATTAAGCGGAAAATCGCTGCGATGCGAAGATTTTTACCGAGCGAACAACTCGGAATGAGGGCCTTGGTCCAGATCTCTTTAATATCTTTGTTGGTGACATTGCAGATGGTATTGAAGGGAAGATATGCCTTTTTGCAGATGATACAAAGATATGCAACAGGGTAGACACACCGGGAGGGGTCAAACAAATGATTAATGACCTAGGTAGGCTTGAGAAACGGTCAAGAACGTGGCAACTACAGTTTAATGCTAAAAATGCAAAATCATGCACTTGGGTCTCAAAAACCCAAAGGCTAAGTATAGTATCAAGGGTACTATAATGGAAACTACTGAGGAAAGAGATTTAGGAGTCAGTATTTCAAGTGACTTGAAGGCAAGAAAGCAATGCAACAAAGCAATGAGAAAGGCAAGTCAGATGCTTGGTTGCATAGGGAGAGGAATCAGTAGCAGGAAAAAAGAAGTGATAATGCCACTGTATAGGTCATTGGTACGGCCCTATCTGGAATACTGTGTCCAGTTCTGGAGACCCTATCTCCAGAAGGATATAAATACATTAGAGAGTGTACAAAGAAGGGCAACTAAAATGGTGCATGGCCTACATCACAAAACTTACCCGGAAAGGCTAAAAGATCTTAACATGTATAGTTTGGAGGAGAGAAGGGAAAGGGGAGACATGATAGAAACTTTCAAATATATAAAGGGTCTTAACAAAGTTCAGGAGGGAAACATTCTTCAAAGGAAAAGAAGTATTAGAACTCGAGGGCATACATTGAGACTGGAGGGGGGGAGGTTCAGGGGAAATTTAAGGAAAAATTACTTCACAGAAAGGGTAGTGGATAAGTGGAATAGCCTCCCATCAGAGGTGGTAGAGGCTAAGACTGTAGGGCAATTTAAACATGCTTGGGACAGGCATATGAATATCCTTACAAAGAATCAAGGTTAAAAAAGGGTTGAGATTGCCTAAAGGATAGGCCAAGTGGTTCTTATCTGCCGTCAAATTCTATGTTTCTATGTTTCTAAGTGTATATCCATTTGCCGATGCCGCCCCCCCCCCCCCCACTTCCCCGCCGGGCACGATGTGTCGTTCAGTGACACCTCATGCCATGTGTACCCACCTTAAGTGGATCTACAATATGGGGACCATCGTGCCAGATGGGTTAAATATAGATTTTAACCTGGGGACTTTATTATAATGATATCTATAGATTTAGATTTTTGGGCTTTCTTATAATGACATTTAGAGACTATAAATTACAAATCCTGAAGAGATAACTTTTTACAGCAAGATCCATTGGGATAAGTCTATTGGAAAATTAATTAAAATGTATGAGGTGGTGGAAAAGTATGGACTGTACAGTACTACCCAGAAAGAGTTATATATACTTGAAGAAATGAAACTATCAATAATAACTTTTAAAATTTCCTACCTCCACTAGGTTGCAAGTGTGTGAAACAGATTTTTATTAGCCATATTTTAATTTAACTGTTTTAAATATTTATTTAACAGCACCATACAGAGGATATATTTAATGATGCTTACGTGATGCGCAGCATATGACCAGAAAGTTGTTAAAATGAATGATAATTTGGAAGAAAAAAATCAACCGACAGAAGTTTCTTATATAAAATGTGAATAAACCAGCCATAGATTGTACCACTCTTTTTTTCTTTATAAATAGCAATCAGGTTCACAGCAGTGGCTAGCTGATTTGGATACAACAAATTTACTATGAAAAAACGTCAGGTTGCAAGCAATGCAATAGCAACACAAACAGACAAAAAGGACAACACAGTAAACATCTTCAATACCCTTATGAAGCCCTGATTGTGTGAAACATGTTGGACATGCCCCCTGTTACTGCAGTTTGTATTCAGTAGAGAGTGGGCAGGAGCAAGAACCATGACCAGAGCTGTTAACAAGTAACCGAGAAACACGCTTCTCTCCATATCCAGCAAGAAGATCGGAGGCGCCAGGTCAGAAAAGAGGCAGAAGCAAAGTTCAGAGGAGACGCCTGAATGGAAGGACAGCAAGACGGAACGGAGGCTATCACCACTAACAGGACGATTACCGTCCTAAAATGCTAAAGGTACCTTAAGCAAAGAAAAGTAATTTTTATTTTTTCTTGGACTTCATTCACCTTTAAAGGAAAAAAGTATTGTTGGGCTGTTTATTTAACATTGTGCGATACCCACCTTAAAAATAATTACCACCGATACGGATCCCTGCAATAAAAGCGGAACATATGGGAAATGCACATACATAACTACCATACTAATTCGTTTAGACACTTCACTGATATAGCTTCATGTTTTCAGCAACGGCATAGAGAATCAAGGCTGGTCATTTTCATCCGACAGTTAAATTGTTTTTCATATATTGCAACTGTAGAGACACAGTGGGGGAGATTCAATTGTTTGAAAAGTCAGTTGGGTGTCTGTTTTTTTCTAAGACAGGAAAAAACAGACACCCAACTGACTTTTCAAACATTTGAATTAGTGATGAGCGGGTTCGATTTCTCAGAAACCGAACCCCCCCGAACTTCACGCTTTTTACACGGGTCCGAGGCAGACTCGGATCTTCCCGCCTTGCTCGGCTAACCCGAGCGCGCCCGAACGTCATCATCCCGCTGTCGGATTCTCGCGAGGCTCGTATTCTATCGCGAGACTCGGATTCTATATAAGGAGCCGCGCGTCGCCGCCATTTTCACACGTGCATTGAGATTGATAGGGAGAGGACGTGGCTGGCGTCCTCTCCGTTTAGATAGAGAGTGAGACACTTGATTTACTGGAGCATTAGGAGTACTCAGAGAGTGCAGAGTTTTGCTGATAGTTATACTAGTGACCACCAGTTTTATTTATTATTTAATATAATCCATTCTCTGCCTGAAAAAAAATGATACACAGTCACATACCATATCTGTGCTCAGCCTCAGTGTGCTGCATGATAATATCATCTATGTATATCTGACTGTGCTGAGTAGTGCTCACTGCTCACACAGCTTAATTGTGGGGGAGACTGGGGAGCAGTTATAGCAGGAGTACATATTTAACAGTGCACACTTTTGCTGCCAGAGTGCCAGTGTGACTGACCAGCAGTGACCACCAGTATATTGTCTGCCTGAAAAAGTTAAACACTCGTGTGGTGTTTTTTTATTTTATTCTATAAACGCATTCTGCTGACAGTGTCCAGCAGGTCCGTCATTCATTATATTTCTATCTTCTTCATACTAGTAGTTTAGGAGTCTGCAGTGCTGACAGTGTCCAGCAGGTCCGTCATTATATAATATATACCTGTCCTGCAGTAGTGATATATATATATTTTTTATATCATTATCATCCAGTTTATACTAGCAGATGCAGTACGGTAGTCCACGGCTGTAGCTACCTCTGTGTCGGCAGTCGCTCGTCCATAATTGTATACCTACCTGTGGTGGGTTTTTTTTTTCTATCTACTTCATACTAGTAGTTTAGGAGTCTGCAGTGCTGACAGTGTCCAGCAGGTCCGTCATTATATAATATATACCTGTCCTGCAGTAGTGATATATATATATTTTTTATATCATTATCATCCAATCTATACTAGCAGACGCAGTACGGTAGTCCACGGCTGTAGCTACCTCTGTGTCGGCACTGGCAGTCGCTCGTCCATAATTGTATACCTACCTGTGGTGGGTTTTTTTTTTCTATCTTCTTCATACTAGTAGTTTAGGAGTCTGCAGTGCTGACAGTGTTCAGCAGGTCCGTCATTATACAATATATACCTGTCCTGCAGTAGTGATATATATATATATTTTTTATATCATTATCATCCAGTCTATACTAGCAGACGCAGTACGGTAGTCCACGGCTGTAGCTACCTCTGTGTCGGCACTGGCAGTCGCTCGTCCATAATTGTATACCTACCTGTGGTGGTTTTTTTTTTTTCTATCTTCTTCATACTAGTAGTTTAGGAGTCTGCAGTGCTGACAGTGTCCAGCAGGTCCGTCATTATACAATATATACCTGTCCTGCAGTAGTGATATATATATATTTTTTATATCATTATCATCCAGTCTATACTAGCAGACGCAGTACGGTAGTCCACGGCTGTAGCTACCTCTGTGTCGGCACTGGCAGTCGCTCGTCCATAATTGTATACCTACCTGTGGTGGTTTTTTTTTCTATCTTCTTCATACTAGTAGTTTAGGAGTCTGCAGTGCTGACAGTGTCCAGCAGGTCCGTCATTATACAATATATACCTGTCCTGCAGTAGTGATATATATATATTTTATATCATTATCATCCAGTCTATACTAGCAGACGCAGTACGGTAGTCCACGGCTGTAGCTACCTCTGTGTCGGCACTGGCAGTCGCTCGTCCATAATTGTATACCTACCTGTGGTGGGTTTTTTTTTTTCTATCTTCTTCATACTAGTAGTTTAGGAGTCTGCAGTGCTGACAGTGTCCAGCAGGTCCGTCATTATATAATATATACCTGTCCTGCAGTAGTGATATATATATTTTTTTTATATCATTATCATCCAGTCTATACTAGCAGACGCAGTACGGTAGTCCACGGCTGTAGCTACCTCTGTGTCTGCAGTCGCTCATCATCCATAAGTATACTAGTATCCATCCATCTCCATTGTTTACCTGAGGTGCCTTTTAGTTGTGCCTATTAAAATATGGAGAACAAAAATGTTGAGGTTCCAAAAATAGGGAAAGATCAAGATCCACTTCCACCTCGTGCTGAAGCTGCTGCCACTAGTCATGGCTGAGACGATGAAATGCCATCAACGTCGTCTGCCAAGGCCGATGCCCAATGTCATAGTACAGAGCATGTAAAATCCAAAACACCAAATATCAGTAAAAAAAGGACTCAAAAATCTAAAATAAAATCGTCGGAGAAGCGTAAACTTGCCAATATGCCATTTACCACACGGAGTGGCAAGGAACGGCTGAGGCCCTGGCCTATGTTCATGGCTAGTGGTTCAGCTTCACATGAGGATGGAAGCACTCAGCCTCTCGCTAGAAAAATGAAAAGACTTAAGCTGGCAAAAGCACAGCAAAGAACTGTGCGTTCTTCAAAATCACAAATCCACAAGGAGAGTCCAATTGTGTCGGTTGCGATGCCTGACCTTCCCAACACTGGACGTGAAGAGCATGCGCCTTCCACCATTTGCACGCCCCCTGCAAGTGCTGGAAGGAGCACCCGCAGTCCAGTTCCTGATAGTCAGATTGAAGATGTCAGTGTTGAAGTACACCAGGATGAGGAGGATATGGGTGTTGCTGGCGCTGGGGAGGAAATTGACCAGGAGGATTCTGATGGTGAGGTGGTTTGTTTAAGTCAGGCACCCGGGGAGACACCTGTTGTCCGTGGGAGGAATATGGCCATTGACATGCCTGGTGAAAATACCAAAAAAATCAGCTCTTCAGTGTGGAAGTATTTCAACAGAAATGCGGACAACATTTGTCAAGCCGTGTGTTGCCTTTGTCAAGCTGTAATAAGTAGGGGTAAGGACGTTAACCACCTCGGAACATCCTCCCTTATACGTCACCTGCAGCGCATTCATCATAAGTCAGTGACAAGTTCAAAAACTTTGGGCGACAGCGGAAGCAGTCCACTGACCAGTAAATCCCTTCCTCTTGTAACCAAGCTCACGCAAACCACCCCACCAACTCCCTCAGTGTCAATTTCCTCCTTCCTCAGGAATGCCAATAGTCCTGCAGGCCATGTCACTGGCAATTCTGACGAGTCCTCTCCTGCCTGGGATTCCTCCGATGCATCCTTGAGTGTAACGCCTACTGCTGCTGGCGCTGCTGTTGTTGCTGCTGGGAGTCGATGGTCATTCCAGAGGGGAAGTCGTAAGACCACTTTTACTACTTCCACCAAGCAATTGACTGTCCAACAGTCCTTTGCGAGGAAGATGAAATATCACAGCAGTCATCCTGCTGCAAAGCGGATAACTGAGGCCTTGGCATCCTGGGCGGTGAGAAACGTGGTTCCGGTATCCATCATTACTGCAGAGCCAACTAGAGACTTGTTGGAGGTACTGTGTCCCCGGTACCAAATACCATCTAGGTTCCATTTCTCTAGGCAGGAGATACCGAAAATGTACACAGACCTCAGAAAAAGACTCACCAGTGTCCTAAAAAATGCAGTTGTACCCAATGTCCACTTAACCACGGACATGTGGACAAGTGGAGCAGGGCAGACTCAGGACTATATGACTGTGACAGCCCACTGGGTAGATGTATTGACTCCCGCCGCAAGAACAGCAGCGGCGGCACCAGTAGCAGCATCTCGCAAATGCCAACTCTTTCCTAGGCAGGCTACGCTTTGTATCACCGCTTTCCAGAATACGCACACAGCTGAAAACCTCTTACGGCAACTGAGGAAGATCATCGCAGAATGGCTTACCCCAATTGGACTCTCCTGTGGATTTGTGGCATCGGACAACGCCAGCAATATTGTGTGTGCATTAAATCTGGGCAAATTCCAGCACGTCCCATGTTTTGCACATACCTTGAATTTGGTGGTGCAGAATTATTTAAAAAATGAGAGGGGCGTGCAAGAGATGCTGTCGGTGGCCAGAAGAATTGCGGCACACTTTCGGCGTACAGGCACCACGTACAGAAGACTGGAGCACCACCAAAAACGCCTGAACCTGCCCTGCCATCATCTGAAGCAAGAAGTGGTAACGAGGTGGAATTCAACCCTCTATATGCTTCAGAGGTTGGAGGAGCAGCAAAAGGCCATTCAAGCCTATACAACTGAGCACGATATAGGAGGTGGAATGCACCTGTCTCAAGCGCAGTGGAGAATGATTTCAACGTTGTGCAAGGTTCTGCAACCTTTTGAACTTGCCACACGTGAAGTCAGTTCAGACACTGCCAGCCTGAGTCAGGTCATTCCCCTCATCAGGCTTTTGCAGAAGAAGCTGGAGACATTGAAGGAGGAGCTAACACAGAGCGATTCCGCTAGGCATGTGGGACTTGTGGATGGAGCCCTTAATTCGCTTAACAAGGATTCACGGGTGGTCAATCTGTTGAAATCAGAGCACTACATTTTGGCCACCGTGCTCGATCCTAGATTTAAAACCTACCTTGGATCTCTCTTTCCGGCAGACACAAGTCTGCTGGGGTTCAAAGAACTGCTGGTGAGAAAATTGTCAAGTCAAGCGGAACGCGACCTGTCAACATCTCCTCCTTCACATTCTCCCGCAACTGGGGGTGCGAGGAAAAGGCTCAGAATTCCGAGCCCACCCGCTGGCGGTGATGCAGGGCAGTCTGGAGCGACTGCTGATGCTGACATCTGGTCCGGACTGAAGAACCTGACAACGATTACGGACATGTCGTCTACTGTCACTGCATATGATTCTCTCCCCGTTGAAAGAATGGTGGAGGATTATATGAGTGACCGCATCCAAGTAGGCACGTCAGACAGTCCGTACTTATACTGGCAGGAAAAAGAGGCAATTTGGAAGTCCTTGCACAAACTGGCTTTATTCTACCTAAGTTGCCCTCCCACAAGTGTGTACTCCGAAAGAGTGTTTAGTGCCGCCGCTCACCTTGTCAGCAATCGGCGTACGAGGTTACATCCAGAAAATGTGGAGAAGATGATGTTCATTAAAATGAATTATAATCAATTCCTCCGTGGAGACATTCACCAGCAGCAATTGCCTCCACAAAGTACACAGGGAGCTGAGATGGTGGATTCCAGTGGGGACGAATTGATAATCTGTGAGGAGGGGGATGTACACGGTGATATATCGGAGGATGATGATGAGGTGGACATCTTGCCTCTGTAGAGCCAGTTTGTGCAAGGAGAGATTAATTGCTTCTTTTTTGGTGGGGGTCCAAACCAACCCGTCATTTCAGTCACAGTCGTGTGGCAGACCCTGTCACTGAAATGATGGGTTGGTTAAAGTGTGCATGTCCTGTTTATACAACATAAGGGTGGGTGGGAGGGCCCAAGGACAATTCCATCTTGCACCTCTTTTTTCTTTCATTTTTCTTTGCGTCATGTGCTGTTTGGGGAGTAGTTTTTGGAAGGGCCATCCTGCGTGACACTGCAGTGCCACTCCTAGATGGGCCAGGTGTTTGTGTCGGCCACTTGGGTCGCTTATCTTAGTCACACAGCTACCTCATTGCGCCTCTTTTTTTCTTTGCGTCATGTGCTGTTTGGGGGGTGTTTTTTGGAAGGGCCATCCTGCGTGACACTGCAGTGCCACTCCTAGATGGGCCAGGTGTTTGTGTCGGCCACTAGGGTCGCTTAGCTTACTCACACAGCTACCTCATTGCGCCTCTTTTTTTTCTCCTTTGCGTCATGTGCTGTTTGGGGGGTGTTTTTTGGAAGGGCCATCCTGCGTGACACTGCAGTGCCACTCCTAGATGGGCCAGGTGTTTGTGTCGGCCACTTGGGTCGCTGAGCTTAGTCATCCAGCGACCTCGGTGCAAATTTTAGGACTAAAAATAATATTGTGAGGTGTGAGGTGTTCAGAATAGACTGAAAATGAGTGGAAATTATGGTTATTGAGGTTAATAATACTTTGGGATCAAAATGACCCCCAAATTCTATGATTTAAGCTGTTTTTTAGGGTTTTTTGAAAAAAAACACCCAATCCGACAAAAAAAATTCGGTGAGGTTTTGCCAAAACGCGTTCGAACCCAAAACACGGCCGCGGAACCGAACCCAAAACCAAAACACAAAACTTGAAAAATTTCCGGTGCTCATCACTAATTTGAATTCCCCTCAGTGTGTCTTTTTCAAGCGCTGTTGGAGAAAAATCAGGCTAAGCCCACTATACGTTATATACTGTAGCTGCTTTGAGTGCACAGATACGTTCTGTCTGTTATATAAAAAAAATTGTGTGCTAGCTACATACTGTTGAAAGAAGTTTTATGTAATGGTGCGTACACACTGGCTGTTCTATTGAACAGGCGATATATCGTGGGTCCGTCGGCCAGTGTGTTTGAACGACATGTCTTTGAACGCCGTCGTTCACAGACATATAGAGTCGGCCCTGCAGTGCAGCCGATGACCAATATCTCTAACGATATATTGGTGCATTGCTGTGAGTGTACGGGCGGTCAGCCGATGCGCATGTAAATGCCCAGTTCATGACGTCAGTCCCGACGGATCAGCCAGTGTGTATGCACAACACACTGCCTGGTGCGTCCATGGATATATCTGCAGATCAATTGATGTGCAGATATATTTATCTACTAGTGTGTACCCAGCATTACAGAACTTATTGCTTAAAAAAAAAGCTTTAGTAAGCGTTGGCATTTTAACTGTGTTAGAATTTTAACACTTGTTTGAACTAAATACTAGAAACACAGAATTGACTGTAGTTTTTATCTGCTCTAAGGAGCGCTTTAGGATAACCCCCTTTTTTAATACTTGTATTACCTGTGAAGGATCACATGTGAAAAATCGTATTTAGCAGCTACTTAGTCAGAGAGGACAGGCCAGGTTTTCTAGTTCAGTACTGTTTAACAGCCTGGACATTGAAGCAGTGACACAGGCAAAATGTTTTTGCACATACAAGCTCACAGTTGACGGCAGATACACCGCCCCCTCGAAAATGGCCATGTCACACCTGCGTTTTTCTAACCACTCCCTGTAACCTCCCCCCTGTCAACGCCTCCAAACAGTCACTTCCTGTCAATCACAGTCCATGAAATCCTCATTGCGAGCAGGATGAGAACATGTGCATTGCGGCACTTGAGCACATGTGTATTGAGATCACAGCACATGTGCCGATAATCGCTCCATTGCGTGGACAACAGACATAGTGGGGGTCATTCCAAGTTGTTCGCTCGCTAGCTGCTTTTAGCAGCATTGCACACGCTAGGCCGCCGCCCTCTGGGAGTGTATCTTAGCTTAGCAGAATAGCGAACGAAAAATTAGCAGAACTGCTAATAAATAATTCTTTGCAGTTTCTGAGTAGCTCCGGACCTACTCACAGATTGCGATCAGCTCAGTCCGTTTAGTTCCTGGTTTGACGTCACAAACACGCCCTGCATTCGGCCAGCCACTCCCCCGTTTCTCCAGACACTCCCGCGTTTTTCCCTGACATGCCTGCGTTTTTTTGCAAACGCCGGGAAAACGCTGAGTTGCCGTCCAGAAATGCCCCTTTCCTGTCAATCATTTACCGAACAGCAGTGCGACTGAAAAGCGCCGCAGAAGCCACAGCAAAACTGCTAAGTTTTGTGTTAAATAACTAAGCGCGTGCCTTGCGCATGCGCAATTTGCAACAAATCGCAGCATAGCAAAAATCAGCAACGGGCGAACAACTCGGAATGACCCCCTGTGTACAAACATGATTAGGCCCATGGGGGTTATTCAGGTTTGTAAGCAAACCAAAAAAGTACAATAATGGGCAAAACCATGTTGCACTGCAGGGGGGGCAGATGTAACATGTGCAGAGAGATTTAGATTTGGGTGGGTTATATTGTTTCTGTGCAGGATAACTACTGCCCAAATCTTAATCTGACTGTCGACCTATTGCCTCTGTCTATCTTCTTACCTATTGCCTCTCTCTACCTTATTATTACCTACTGTCTATCTTCCATCCGGATACCATATGATTTAAATAAAATAATATTTTTGACCGCTTCACAAATACACGCGTGATAAAAAAGTATAACGTTTATTAAATGAGGAACACCATGGACAATAAAAGGAGAAGCTTCCATGTGTCTAGCTCGTCATATAGAAATTGAGCAAACAGAATTCCACCCTGCTTAACCATTTATAGAAATGTTGGGCAGGGCTGCAATTCTATAAACCTATATATTATATATTATTATATATTATAGGGTGATGAATGGCGTTCAGAATACCTTTACTGTTCAAGCAGCAGAAAAGAGTCCATTAAGGAAATAAGTGGTCACAGTGGAGTATTAATGGCCAATTCATGTTTTTCCAGTGGCATGTCACATAACACTGGGTTTAGGTCTTGGAATTCCTTGGAGTCTGTTCTCTCCTCCAGTCCATTCCTCTTTGCCATCAGCTGACTGATCTCCAGGAACGTTTTGCCCTTGGTTTCAGGAATAACAAAAAATATGAAGAGGAATGTAGCTAAACAGACGGCAGCAAAAAGGACAAAACAGTACGGTCCTAATCCATTCTGTAAGGGAAAATGAAGAGAAACGTAAATAAGAATTTACTCACCGGTAATTCTATTTCTCGTAGTCCGTAGTGGATGCTGGGTACTCCGTAAGGACCATGGGGTATAGACGGGCTCCGCAGGAGACTGGGCACTCTTAAAAGAAAGATTAGGTACTATATCTGGTGTGCACTGGCTCCTCCCTCTATGCCCCTCCTCCAGACCTCAGTTAGAGAAACTGTGCCCGGAAGAGCTGACATTACTAGAAAAGGATTTGGAATCCAGGGTAAGACTCATACCAGCCACACCAATCACACTGTACAACTCGTGATAACTATACCCAGTTAACAGTATGAACAATAACTGAGCCTCTCTCAACAGATGGCTCATACAATAACCCTTTAGTTAAGCAATAACTATATACATGTATTGCAGAGAGTCCGCACTTGGGACGGGCTCCCAGCATCCACTACGGACTACGAGAAATAGAATTACCGGTGAGTAAATTCTTATTTTCTCTGACGTCCTAGTGGATGCTGGGTACTCCGTAAGGACCATGGGGATTATACCAAAGCTCCCAAACGGGCGGGAGAGTGCGGATGACTCTGCAGCACCGAATGAGCAAACTCAACTCAAGGTCCTCCTCAGCCAGGGTATCAAACTTGTAGAATTTTGCAAAAGTGTTTGAACCCGACCAAGTAGCAGCTCGGCAAAGTTGTAAAGCCGAGACCCCTCGGGCAGCCGCCCAAGAAGAGCCCACCTTCCTCGTGGAATGGGCTTTTACTGATTTAGGATGCGGCAGTCCAGCCGCAGAATGTGCAAGCTGAATCGTGCTACAGATCCAGCGAGCAATAGTCTGCTTTGAAGCAGGAGCACCCAGCTTGTTGGGTGCATGCAGGATAAATAGTGAGTCAGTTTTTCTGACTCTAGCCGTCCTGGAAACATAAAGTTTCAGGGCCCGGACTACGTCCAGCAACTTGGAATCCTCCAAGTCCCTAGTAGCCGCAGGCACCACAATAGGTTGGTTCAAATGAAACGATGATACCACCTTAGGGAGAAATTGGTCCTCCATTCTGCCCTTTCCATATGGAAGATCAGATATGGGCTTTTACATGACAAAGCCGCCAATTCTGACACACGCCTAGTCCAAGCTAATGCCAAAAGCATGACCACTTTCCACGTGAGATATTTTAGCTCCACGGTCTTAAGTGGCTCAAACCAGTGGGATTTTAGGAATCCAACACACGTTAAGATCCCAAGGTGCCACTGGAGGCACAAAAGGGGCTGAATATGCAGCACCCCTGTAACAACGTCCGAACTTCAGGCAGTGAAGCCAGTTCTTTTTGAGAGAAAAAGGGATAGGGACGAAATCTTGGCCTTTATGGATCCTAATTTTAGGCCCATAGTCACTCCTGACTGTAGGAAGTGCAGGAATCGACCCCCCTGGAATTCCTCTGTAGGGCCTTCCCGGCCACACACCAAGCAACCTATTTTCGCCATATACAGTGAAAAAGTCTTGCTGTCACGTCTTTCCTAGCCTTTACCAGCGTAGGAATAACTGCATCCGGAATGCCCTTTTCCGCTAGGATCCGGCGTTCAACCGCCATGCCGTCCAACGCAGCCGCGGTAAGTCTTGGATCAGACAGGGTCCCTGTTGCAACATGTCCTGACTGAGAGGCAGAGGCCATGGGTCCTCTGAGAGCATTTCTTGCAGTTCCGGGTACCGAGTCCTTCTTGGCCAATCCGGAGCAAAGAATATTGTTCACACTCCTCCGTTTATTACAATTCTCAGCCCTTGGGTCTGAGAGGAAGAGGAGGGAATATATAGACCGACTGGAACACCCACGGTGTTACTAGTGCGACCACAGCTATCGCCTGAGAGTCCCTTGACCCAGCGTAAAACCTTTTTTATCTTTTTATTGAGTTGGGACGCCATGTAGTCCACCTGAGGCAGTTTCCATCAATTTGCAAAACTGCGTGAAGACTTCCTGATGAAGTCACCACTTTCCCGGGTGGAGGTCGTGTCCACTCCCGGAATGAACACTGCTGACAGTGCGCTTACTTGATTCTCCGCCCAGCGAAGAATTCTGGTCGCTTCTACCTCTCGCCACCCTGCTCCTTGTGCCGCCCTGGCGGTTTACATGAGCCCCTGCGGTCTGACTGGATCAGAACCGGTTGGTCGCGAAGCAGGAACTCCGCTTGACTTAGGGCGTTGTATATGGCCCTTAGTTCCAGGATATTGATGTGAAGGCAAGTCTGTTGGCTTGACCACAAACCTTGGAATTTTCTTCCCTGTGTAACTGCCCCCCACCCTCGGAGGCTTGCATCCGTGGTCACCAGGACCCAGTCCTGAATGCCGAATCTGCGGCCCTCGAGAAGGTGAGCACTCCGCAGCCACCACAGGAGAGACACCCTGGCCCTGGGGGATAGGGTGATTAACCGATGCATCTGAAGATGTGATCCGGACCACTTGTCCAGTAAGTTCCATTGTCCTTGCATGGAACCAGCCGAAGGGGATGGCCTCGTATGATGCCATCATCCTTCCCAGGACTCGAGTGCAGTGATGCACTGACACCTGTTTTGGTTTTCAATGGATTCCTGACCAGTGTCATGAGCTCCTGAGCTCTCTCTATCGGGAGATAACCCCTCTTCTGGTCTGTGTCTAGGATCATGCCTAGGCGAGGCAGATGAGCTGTAGGAACCAACTGCGACTTTGGAATATATAGAATCCAGTCGTGTTGCAGTTTCACTTCCAGAGAAGGTGATACGCTGTCCAGCAACTGCTCTCTTGATCTCGCTTTTATGAGGAGATCATCCAAGTATGTGATAATAGTGACACCTTGCTTCCGCAGGAGCACCATCATATCCGCCATTACCTTGGTGAAATTGGTAATGACAATCCCGTACCACAATTCTGAGGTACGCCTGATGAGGTGGATAAATGGGGACACGAAGGTATGCCTCCCTTATGTCCCGATTCATTTAAGGCATGCAATGACCGCTCTTAGCGATTCCATCTTGAACCTGAACCTTTTCAGGTATATGTTCAGGGATTTTAATTCAATATGGGTCTAACCGAACCGTCTGGTTTCGGGATTATAACATGGTTGAATAATAACACCCTCTTGTTGAAGGAGGGGACCCTTGACCACCACCTGTTGAAGATACAATTTACGAATTGCAGTTAACACTAGCTCCCTCTCTTGGGGGAAGCCCGCCGGGTCCTCGGTGAGGGGGCATCTTCTCACAGTCCAGCCTGTATCCCTGCGATACAATTTTTATTGCCCAGGGATCTAACAGGGAGTGAACCCACTTGTGGCTGAACTTACGAAGGCGTGTCCCCACCGGGCCTAGCTCCGCCTGTGGAGCCCCAGCGACATGCGGTGGATTTTTGTAGAGGCCGGGGAGGACTTCTGTTCCTGGGGACTAGCTGTGTTGTACAGCTTCTTTCCTCTGCCCCCGGCTCTGACAATAAAGGACGCACCTCAGACTTTCTTGTTTCTTTATTCGAAAAGCTGCATTTAATAATGTCGTGCTTTCCTAGGCTGTGCAGGAATATAAGGCAAAATATCAGAATTACCAGCTATAACTGTGGAGACCAGGCCCGAGAACCTTTCTCCACACAATCCTCAGCCTTCCATATGCCTCTTAAGTCGGCATCATCTGTCCAATGTATATTCTACAGGACACGTCAAGCAGAAATCGACATAGCTTTTGTCTCTAGGACCCAGTATACTCATGTCCCTTTGGGCATGCTTTATAATTATATATCTATCACTTAAGACAGCATCTTAAAATATTTATATGCATACTAGGGTCTCAATCTCTGCTGATAAGGTACCTGTCCACGCTGCCACAGCGCTATAAACCCATGCCGACACAATCGCCGGTCTGGGTAGTATACTAGAATGTGCACGCTATCTGCAGGATCCCTGAGAATAGCTAGTGCAAACAGGACACCCGAGGGGAAGATTCTCAACACATCCTGGCCCTAGTGGGGAAAGGATACAGCCTGAGAATTCTCTTGTGGGAAGCTGCCGTCTCTTGTCTGGAGATTCCCGCTCTTTTTCTTCATGAGAGGAGGGAAATTTACCTCAGCATTCTTCCCCTTAACATGTGTACTCTCGTGTCAGGGACAGATGAGTCATCAGTGATATGCAAATCATCTTTTATTCCAATAATCATATATTGAATATCTTTTAGCCCTCTTGGCTGTAACTTTGCATTATCGTAGTCGACAGTGGAGTTAAACTCCGTGTCGATACTAATTTTGGATAGTGAACATAGAGAGACTCTGAAGGACTCTGTGACATAGGGACAGACCAGGGTAGATTTCCTTTCTGTTCCCTAACCTTTTGTGCAATAATTTTACCTCAGCACTTACACATATCCAAACAGGTGTCGGCGTTGTTGACGGAGACACCCTCCCACACACTTATCCGCTCTATCACCTCCTTAGAGGAGCCTTTTACCTCAGACATGTCGACACACGCGTACCGACACACCACACACACAGGGGATGCTCTATTTGAAGACAGTTCCCCCACCAGGCCCTTTGGAGAGACAGAGAGAGAGTATGCCAGCACACACCACAGCGCTATATAATACAGGGATGTACACTATACTGAGTGATTTTTCCCCTATAGCAGCTTATATACACAGTTTTTGCGCCTAAATTTATGTGCCCCCCCTCTCTTTTTTACCCTTTGTGTACCAGGATACTGCAAGGGAGAGCCTGGGGAGCTTCCTTCCAGCTGAGCTGTGAAGAGAAAATGGCGCCGGTGTGCTGAGGAAGAAGGCCCGGCCCCCTCAGCGGCGGGCTTCTGTTCTTTTATGTACTTTAATGGCGGGGGTTAATGCACATATACAGTTTATCAGACTGTACTATGTGCTTTTCGCCAAGTAAGGTAATCTAATTGCTGCCCAGGGCGCCCCCCCCCAGCGCCCTGCACCCATCAGTGACCGGAGTGTGTGGTGTGCTAAGGGAGCAATGGCGCACAGCTGCAGTGCTGTGCGCTACCTTAATGAAGACCGGAGTCTTCAGCCGCCGATTTTCAACTTCTCTTCGTTCTTCTGGCTCTGCAAGGGGGACGGCGGCGCGGCTCCGGGACCGGACGACCGAGGACTGGGCCTGTGTTCGATCCCTCTGGAGCTAATGGGGTCCAGTAGCCTTAGAAGCCCAAGCTAGCTGCAAGCAGGTAGGTTCGCTTCTCTCCCCTCAGTCCCACGTAGCAGTGAGTCTGTTGCCAGCAGATCTCACTGAAAATAAAAAAACCTAACAAATACTTTCTTTTCTAGGAAGCTCAGGAGAGCCCCTAGGGTGCATCCAGCTCTGGCCGGGCACAGATACTAACTGAGGTCTGGAGGAGGGGCATAGAGGGAGGAGCCAGTGCACACCAGATATAGTACCTAATCTTTCTTTTAAGAGTGCCCAGTCTCCTGCGGAGCCCGTCTATACCCCATGGTCCATACGGAGTACCCAGCATCCACTAGGACGTCAGAGAAATTGAATTTAACACAAGCACAGCACCTCTATAATATAATCTATATAAATGTCAGTCTAGCAGCTATTGCTAAGGGGAAGCCCCGTCACATCACATCTCTCAGTGGCTGCTAGGGACAAAAGGAGAGCGCAACCACCTCTGCTCACATGCACTGAGGTGGACAGAGCTAGGGATAACCATCGAATGCTTAACCAGTGATGGTCCCCATCAATGGTGCTAGCAGTGTTTTACATTGGTACATCATTTGTACCATCGATGAAACAGAGAAGGGCGGCATGGGCTGAGCGATGTAATGGGGAGTGAATCTAAGTGGTGGACCAGTCAGGGAAGCGGGGACTGACTATCACATTCGGGATTAGCCTCAGTGCCATGTACCCTGCAATGGGACAAACAACAAAAGTGAAACGCTAATTTGTTGCTGGGGAATCATCGGATCTAACATCAATGACTGATGACCATCCCTAGACACAGCAGCGGTAGCAGTGACAGCAAATGGAGGTCTGTACCAGTCATCCCATATGGGGGAGGAGGGGCACTGATAGGAGGGTATATAGCTCCAGTTTGCTTTCACTGTTCCTGGTGCACTGTGTATGTGAGCAGTGAGGAGAAGCCTCTCTCGTTCAGGTGGGGGGTAAGGAGATGAAGGGAGGTGGAAGGTGAAGAGATTAAAGAAATGGTGGATGGGGGTAGAAGTGGGAGAAAGGAATGGGGAGATAGAATAAAGATGAAGGAGATGAGGAAATTGGGGAGGGGGGGGGGGGAGCAGTAATGAGAGAGAGGCAGGCACTCACCCTGAGGTATTCAAAGATAAGACCAACAATGAAGTTTGACAACCAGTGTACACTGCCAGCCACCATAAAGGCTGCAGGTCGGGATGCTTGACGAAACATCTCAGTGGTGATCACGTAGGGTATAGGGCCTGAATACAGAGAGAGAGAGAGAGAGAGAGAGAGAGAGAGAGAGAGAAAAAGCACTTTTTCATATGAAACATAAGGGTAAATGTATGAAGCAGTGATAAGAGTGGAGAAGGGAGCCAGTGGAGAAGTTGCAACCAAGCAGCATTGAAGTAACATTTATAATTTGCATACTATAAAATTATACAGAGCGGTTGATTGGTTGCCATGGTTGCGTACCTCCCCCCACCCACACACACACTTGCTTATCTGTTACCTACTTGGCTGTTGTATAGCAAACCAAAGACAAATTTCTAGTATACGCAAGTATACCGGGCCAATAAAGTTGATTCTGATTCTGATGGGCAACTTCTCCACTGGCTCACTTCTACACTTTTATCACTGCTTCATACATTTACCCAATAATATCATCATTAATATTCTCACTATTGTAGGTTCATTTGCCCCAGGCTGCTTATAAACTGTACATGATATATCTGTTTACAGACTTTCTATCATTTCTGAGAACATTATATGGCTGTAAGTAGAGATGTTCAACTGGTTCAAGTTTGGTTGATTTTCCCTGGCTTGATGGCCACGAACATGTTTGTAGCACAGTACAATCACTATTTAACCCCTGAAATGTAAATGCAGTGTTTAAAAACTTAGAACATGGCATGGCCTAATGTATTTCTCATGGATATGAATGGGTGCCAGTGCCACCAGTATAATAGACTGTATTGGTAAAACCCATTCTAAATGCATTAGTACGATGCTTGTTAGTCTTCATGTGTTTCACCCATTTAACAAGCGTGTGTGAGAGAACGCTCTTGGGTGATTCACCAGAAAGTGAACATAAAGTCCTGTGCATCATACGCTTTTAAATAGTTTTTCCTTTTAAACTGATCTGTTAAGAAATTGTTGTCATATGAAAACTTAATTGTTTAGTAGCAATGTCTTACCCTATAACTTAAGACCCACTGTAATCTTGGTATTTTGGAGAAGTATTTCATTTTAATTTGTGTAGCTGTCCCGTGCATCATTGAGAATCGCCCTCTTAATGTTTACATTCCCTTAAGAAACATTACCAAAATAATTAATGCGCCAGATGTGTAGGGTTTCTTTGCTTGAGACTAGAGAAAATTGGAAACACTGAGATATCTTGAAAATTCTGTCCTGCTTTTAATACTCCAAGGGCTTAATTTACTATGCAATACTTTTCAAAGCCACTGTACCTTCAGTGGTTTCCACCGCTAGATATAAACAGGTAATGTGAGAGATTCAGAGAGATGGATGTAGTGTAGTAGCAGCTGCAACGGTTGTCGCAGCCGCCGCTGCTACATTATGCTAATGCCGAAGGAGGTGTCTCCTGCCGCCATCACAGATACAAGTGCTGCATATGAAGGTGCACCATCAGATCACCGTCATGACCATCGGTCAATGGCAGTCATGCTGCGGCTTGGGGGCAGTGTGTGTGATCTCGCACACAGAGATCTGACATGCACCGTGTGGCTTCTGCGTGTGCCCAGATATCTCATCATCGGAGTTGTTGCGTTCAACTGTGAATTGGCCCTATTTTATTAAATACGCAACCAGGTGTGTTTTGTATTGAACACAACTGCACCTTCAAATCCAGCGTCTGAAACCGCTAATGATGTGGCAACTTTGGAGAGAGACGTATAGTAAATTTAGCCCCGAGACTAAGAACTGTTTATTGAGTGAGAGAGGCCCAGTACTGATACAGATAGATGGGCAATATTGACAAGTTAATGACAAGTTATAGGACTTTCCAGGCAGAGAATCAGCCTCTCCATTTACTGCTGTATCTCCTTTCTCATACTCTTTCTCTCTCACTTGTCGATATGATTAAAATGAAAGTTACCAAACACGCTTTTTTTAAAATCCACTTACTGGGTCCTATGGCATGACCAATGACATAGACGATGACACAGGTAATGCTAAGGTAAGGCATCCAATGCACGCTGGTCTGAAAGGAAATTAGTTATGATTAACATAAGTAATGGCCTCACTGAAATACATCTATCACCTCCCCTTTCTCCCTCACATTATATCTTGGAGGATGAGGAATTCTTTGGAGAGTGTACAGCTAAATAAATTTGACTATGTATAATATCAGGGATGTAGTTGTTGCTGGCCGAGACATTGTCAGTGTACACACACTATTTTTATCCTGTAACCTGGAAATAATATAATAATTAAGCCATCTCTATTCAGCCTCTGAACTGTACAGTGAGGGATGGGAGGGGCTGACAGATGCACAGCATGTATAATGGGGGTAATTCCAAGTTGATCGCAGCAGGAATTTTGTTAGCAATTGGGCAAAACCATGTGCACTGCAGGGGGGACAGATATAACATGTGCAGAGAGAGTTAGATTTGGGTGTGGTGTGTTCAATCTGCAATCTAAATTGCAGTGTAAAAATAAAGCAGCCAGTATTTACCCTGCACAGAAACGAAATAACCCACCCAAATCGTACTCTCTCTGCACATGTTATATCTGCCCCCCCTGCACTGCACATGGTTTTGCCCAACTGCTAAAAAATTTCCTGCTGCGATCAACTTAGAATTACCCCCAATGTCTTACATTCCAATGGTAAGCACTTGGGTATAGGGGAGTGGGATTCAGAGTGGTCAATTAGGGGCAGAGGGGGCAAGTTGTAGTTGAAACAACGTATAAACGCTGGCAACGACACCTAAATTCGCCCTCCTCGCAATCCATTCTCACACTAGACTTGATGAGTTTTGTACCCAGCCATATGGGTCCGGCAGTACCAAGGGTGCGGCATGTAGCCGCACTTACGCGCCTAACTGAATTGACCCCAGAATGTGAAACAGCACCTGCCAACCTGATGACACCCGGAAAAAAACAAAAAAATTCAGGGCAGGCTGGAGGGGTGTCCTGATGGTGTGGATCACAGCATAGACAGTAACTAGGTGGACAGTCACTAGGTCGACCCCTATTGGTCAACAGTGACTAGATCGACACCTGGAATAGGTCAACGCGGTCACTAGGTCAACATAAACAAGGTCGACGTTTTTATTTTTTTTTCCTTTTGGTGCCGTTTTCTTTGTAAAGTGACCTGGAACCTCAATTAGTGCACCGTGTCCCCTCGCATGGCGAGCGAACTTCAGGCAAGGTGCCTCGCTCCGCTACCACTGCGCACAGCACAGGTTACTGTTCCCAATTGTAGTCCACGTGGATCGTAAAGTATGAAAAATCTAAAAAATTGGGAAAAAATTGGGAAAATCTCATGTCAACATTTTTCCATGTCGACCTTGTTCATGTCAGCATAGTGACCATGTTGACCCAATGCACTTCGACCAATAGTGGTCGACCTAATGACCGGATACCGTCCTGATAGTGCAGCACCTTCCTGCTCTGAGTACTAGGCACACCATGTTCTGCCAAGCCTGATTGCTGTGTACAATGGTGGTCATTCCGTGTTGTTCGCTCGTTGCCGATTTTCGCTATGCTGCGATTTGATGCTAATTGCGCATGCGCAAGGCACGCAGGGCGCATGCGCTTAGTTATTTAACTAAAAACTTAGCAGCTTTGCTGTGGATCCTGCGGTGCTTTTCAGTCGCACTGCTGATCAGTGAATGATTGACAGGAAAGGGGCGTTTCTGGGTGGTAACTGAGCGTTTTCCGGGAGTGTGCTAAAAAACGCAGGCGTGTCAGGGAAAAACGCAGGAGTGTCTGGAGAAACGGGGGAGTAGCTGGCCGAACGCAGGGCGTGTTTGTGACGTCAAACCAGGAACTAAACGTACTGAGCTGATCGCAATCTGTGAGTAGGTCTGGAGCTACTCAGAAACTGCAAATAATTATTTAGTAGCAGTTCTGCTAATCTTTCGTTTGCTATTCTGCTAAGATAAGATACACTCCCAGAGGGCGGCGGTCTAGCGTGTGCAATGCTGCTAAAAGCAGCTAGCGGGCGAACAACTCGGAATGAGGGCCAATGTTGGTTAATGGATGAAGTAGGACCTAGCAGACAGTTTATGTCTTTTCACTCACATAACTACAAGTTTCAGGTATAGATTATGTTAAAATATGCAGTATTTTTGCAAAGAAATTGTATGAAACAGTCATAAAATGGAAGCAGGAGTTTGCTGTGACTTGCACCTTCTACTGCCATGCCCATTTTCAGGTGTATACACAAACTTACAAAAGCAGGTGCACGCCCCATTTTATGGGGGCAGGCTGAAAGACTCATTTTGCAGTTGTAAATGAGCCTTTTTGTGCTGTTATAGAAGTTAGCGAAAAATGCACTAACATAAGTAAACACCTGGAATGGAGTCTACACCCATTATAATAAAACATGCATTATGGATTCATAGGTTCGCAAGTAGCATCTGTATTTCCAAAAATAAATATATTTCATTATTTGCTCATTTAAATCAGTACTGTGTCCAGTCCGGGCGGTACCCCAAATAGATATGTGGTATTTGTTTTGGGATCCTTTGTGTTGTCAGATAAGCAATACCTATACCACAGTATTATATGAGATCATAGACCAAGTGGCAATATGAAACATGGAGTTCCAGAACAAATTCACACAAATTTATGGCACTACTGGCCTAGACCACATTGGTTATGCCACAACCCACTGTATTAATCACCACATAGAAGCAGTATATGTACCACATGGCATTAACCAGCAAAATAAATAACTATATTCTGTAAGTAATTCAAATGATAATTACTGTACATATGGTATACTGCACATAAGTGATGAAAAAACTGTCACTAGAGCCTGCATTTTGAGTGGTTTATCAGAATAAAATATATTCCCACCTGATATACAAGTGCGATGGTTAGTACAATACAAGCAGTGCAGCATATCCCGAAACCTAAGAGCAGAAGTAACCGTCTACCCCAGGAGTCCACAATGAAGATCTGAGGAAATATAGATTCAAGGGAGATGATACATATGGAAGATATGTAGACATACATCTAGATATAAGATATGTTAGATAACAGATGCTGAACAATAGCAACAATTATTCATACATTAGAAGAAGCACACATGACTCAGCACTAGGGAACATAAATATAACTATCAAGGATGTGGTAATGTGTAAAATATCTGTGATCTGGAAACACAAGAATTAAAGACAGTGGGGTATATTTACTAACATTCGTAATTCTCCCGATTTGGTGGGAGAATAATCACGAATGACATCGAAAGTGTAAAACTGCAACTTTTTGAATTTGTTACGACTAATTTACTAAGCTGCCGTATTCTGCATTTTCGGGTTTTCCGATGTCGATGTCATTCGTTTTTTTAGGCAGTGTTTTACGTGAGTGACTTGTAAAACACTGCCGACTTTAATACAATGAATCTCGGCCGGATCTGAGAGATCCGTGCTGGGCTTCATTGTGCACTTTGTTAAAAAAAAAAAAAAAAAGATTAAATGTTAAAAAAAAATTGCGTGGGGTCCCCCCTCCTAAGGCAAACCAGCCTCGGGCTCTTTGAGCCGATCCTGGTTGCAGAAATATGGGAAAAAAATGGACAGGGGTTCCCCCATATTTAAGCAACCAGCATCGGGCTCTGCGCCTGGTTCCAAAAATACGGGGGACAAAAAGCGTAGGGGTCCCCCGTATTTTTAAAACCAGCACCGGGCTCCACTAGCTGGACAGATAATGCCACAGCCGGGGGTCACTTTTATACCGTGCCCTGCGGCCGTGGCATCAAATATCCAACTAGTCACCCCTGGCCGGGGTACCCTGGGGGAGTGGGGACCCCTTCAATCAAGGGGTCCCCCCCCCAAGCCACCCAAGGGCCAGGGGTGAAGCCCGAGGCTGTCCCCCCCATCCAATGGGCTGCGGATGGGGGGCTGATAGCCTTTTTGTAAAAGTGATTGATATTGTTTTTAGTAGCAGTACTACAAGGCCCAGCAAGCCTCCCCCGCATGCTGGTACTTGGAGAACCACAAGTAACAGCATGCGGCAGAAAAACGGGCCCGCTGGTACCTGTAGTACTACTACTAAAAAAATACCCAAAAAAAGACAATACACACACACCTTGAAAGTAAAGTTTTATTACATCCATCCACACAAACATACATACATACTTACCTTATGTTCACACGAGGGTCGGTCCTCTTCTCCAGTAGAATCCATGGGGTACCTGATGAATAAATTATACTCACCAGATCCAGGGTACCAGGCTCCTCGGATAATCCTTTTGTAATCCACGTACTTGATTAAAAAAATAAAACGGATACCCGAGCCACGCACTGAAAGGGGACCCATGTTTTCACATGGGTCCCCTTTCCCCGAATGCCAGAAACCCACTCTGACTGATGTCTAAGTGGGTTTCTTCAGCCAATCAGGGAGCGCCACGTTGTAGCACCCTCCTGATCGGCTGTGTGCTCCTGTACTGTCTGACAGGCGGCACACGGCAGTGTTACAATGTAGCGCCTATGCGCTCCATTGTAACCAATGGTGGGAACTTTCTGCTCAGCGGTTGACCGAAAGTGACCTCACCGCTGACCACAAAGTTCCCACACAGCCGATCAGGAGGGTGCTACAACGTGGCGCTCCCTGATTGGCTGAAGAAACCCACTTAGACATCAGTCAGAGTGGGTTTCTGGCATTCGGGGAAAGGGGACCCATGTGAAAACATGGGTCCCCTTTCAGTGCGTGGCTCGGGTATCCGTTTTATTTTTTTAATCAAGTACGTGGATTACAAAAGGATTATCCGAGGAGCCTGGTACCCTGGATCTGGTGAGTATAATTTATTCAACAGGTACCCCATGGATTCTACTGGAGAAGAGGACCGACCCTCGTGTGAACATAAGGTAAGTATGTATGTATGTTTGTGTGGATGGATGTAATAAAACTTTACTTTCAAGGTGTGTGTGTATTGTCTTTTTTTGGGTATTTTTTTAGTAGTAGTACTACAGGTACCAGCGGGCCCGTTTTTCCGCCGCATGCTGGTACTTGTGGTTCTCCAAGTACCAGCATGCGGGGAAGGCTTGCTGGGCCTTGTAGTACTGCTACTAAAAACAATATCAATCACTTTTACAAAAAGGCTATCAGCCCCCCATCCGCAGCCCATTGGATGGGGGGGACAGCCTCGGGCTTCACCCCTGGCCCTTGGGTGGCTGGGGGGGGACGACCCCTTGATTGAAGGGGTCCCCACACCCCCAGGGTACCCCGGCCAGGGGTGACTAGTTGGATATTTGATGCTACGGCCGCAGGGCACGGTATAAAAGTGACCCCCGGCTGTGGCATTATCTGTCCAGCTAGTGGAGCCCGGTGCTGGTTTTAAAAATACGGGGGACCCCTACGCTTTTTGTCCCCCGTATTTTTGGAACCAGGACCAGGCGCAGAGCCCGATGCTGGTTGCTTAAATATGGGGGAACCCCTGTCCATTTTTTTCCCATATTTCTGCAACCAGGATCGGCTCAAAGAGCCCGAGGCTGGTTATGCTTAGGAGGGGGGACCCCACGCAATTTTTTTTCAAAAAATTAACACTTTCCCACCCCTTCCCACTGATATACATGCACGGATCTCATGGATCCGTGCATGCCTATCCAATCACGGCTCAAAAAAGCAGGTCTGGTTTTTTTTAGCACTTTTTTACGAGTTGTAATTTTTCACGGCAGTGTTTTTTTTTTTTTTTTGCTTTGCACTTCTTAGTAAATGACCGAGATTCATATCTAAACAGCCGCGTTTTGACCGATGGTGTATTCATTCGTATTTTTATTCTTGGACTTGCAAAAAAATACGAATGGCCTCATCACTGCCGTGATTTCTGCTTAGTAAATTCCCGAGATGACACTTTGAAGAAAAAACGGCATCTCGGTCAAAATCGGGACCTTAGTAAATATACCCCAATGAGAACTGAACGTTGAAAAACTGCTATGAGAATCTGCTGTTCAGGATAATCCTGTTCTAATGGGAATTACCTATTTTGAGGCTTCAGAAAAATGATACTCAGAAATGTAGAGTTCTAGAACAAACACACAAACCTTTGGTGTCACTGATTGAAATTAAATTAATCCTCATACAAAATTCCGATTATAAATACAATTTTTTTTATATTTGTAGACAATACATTTAAAACTGCAATCCCCCACCACCACCACCACTACCACACAGATCGTCCTCTTTTGTAACCAAGTACAAGATCCTCACTCTCCTTCTACCACACGTCCCTTTAACCTAGTTCTATATAAACTGCTCCATCACCTATCCATATTGCTTGCCTGTAATTTACTTACCTCTTTAACGTTTCCCTCTGCACTAATGTCTTCTGCTCCCCCCTCGAAATTTGCTCAACATTTCACCTATTATGAAGAAACCTTCCCTTGTCCTTCCACTATTCTACTCTAACTACCATTTCTCTGATCCCCTTAGCTTCCAAAATGCTCCCCCTCTCACACTGACCTTCCTCAGTTGGGAATGCGGTCAATTTACATACAATCAAAATCCCAACAACCATTGACCGATGGTCAAAATCCAGACATGGTCAAAATCCCAACATGGTCAAAATACCGACATTTAAAATACAGACAAGTTCAAAATAACTACATTTAAAATGCCAACATGTTTAAAAGTCGACATGAGTTTTTCATGATTTTTTTATTGAAACCAACTTGTTCATACTTTACCATCCCAGTGGACCTGGAGGGGGAATATAATAGTGTGCCAAGCGCAGCGAGGCACCGTGCCCAAAGCACGGTGAGCGCATCGAGCCATGTGAGGGGACGCGGTACACTTAAACGGTGTCCATGTCAACCTATGTCGACATACACACCCAAAAAAACATGAAACCTCATGTAGACTTTTTTGACCTGTCGACATTTTAAATGTCGGTATTTTGATCTTGTCGGTATTTTAAATGTCTGTATTTTAACCTTGTCAGTATTTTGACCTTGTCGGGATTTTGACCGTCGGGCAAAGGTTGTCGGGATTTTGACTGTCGGGATTTTGATTGTAGATATTTCATACTGCTCCCCTCAGTCGGGCTTCTGCTCTCTTCATTCTACCAAAACTATTCTCGCCAAAAACACTAATGACTTTCCGCTAAGTGACAGTGCCAAGCGTCTTTTTATACTCATTAACCTCTCTGACACCCCACTCTATCCACTCCTCTCTCTACAAACTCATAAGCACCTTTGGGACATATTTATCAAAGCTTGGAGAGAGATAAACTATCAGCCAATCAGCTCCTAAATGTAATTTTTCAAAAACAGCCTGAAACATGGCAGTCAGGAGCAGATTGGTGGTATTTTATCTCTCTCCACTTTATCTCTCTCCAAGCTTTCATACATATGCCCCTTTGACAATTATATTCTAATAAAGGTCATGGTACCATGGAAAAACACCTTTTGTTTGCCCTGGATACTGAGGCCCAGTCAGAGCCGGTCCTAGGCATAGGCAAACTAGGCAATTGCCTAGGGCATTTGGTATGCCTAGGGGCACAAGCAACTTCTGCTGATTAAAATGATATGTAGCATGCCTATACTCTGTGTGGAGTATTTCGTATGCAGATACAGACACAGTCGCACACAGTATATAGACATGCCGCATATAATTTTAATCAGCAGAAGCTGCTTGTGCATCCTATCCACATAGCAATGCAAATAAGATGCATTTTCATCAAAAATAGGCAATATGTGTGTCATTATGTGTATAAGGGCATTAATAATTTGTGACATGTGTAAGGGGGATTATGTGTGTCATTATGTGTATAAGGGCATTAATAATGTGCGGCATATATGTAAGGGACATTATGTGTATAAGGGCATTAATAAAGGTTGGCATAATGTGTAAAGCACATTATGTTTATAAGGACATATAAGAATGTGTGTCATATGTGTAAGGGGCATTACTGTGTGGTATTATGTGTATAAAAGCATTACTAATGTGTGGCATTATGTGTACAAGGTGCTCTACTGTGTGGCATAACGTATAAAGAGGGCACTATTGTGTGGTCTAATGTGAATAAAGAGCAATATGGTGTGGTGTAATGTGAATAAGGAGCAATTCAGTGTGATTTTATGTGAATAAGGGGCACTACTGTGAGGAGTAATGTATATAAGGTAAAGTGGTAGTATTGTGTGATGTAACGTGACACTATCGCATGATAAATTGTGAATAAAGTTGCAGTACTCTGTTGCGTAATTTGAATTGGGGGTACTATTGTGTGGCCATGCCCCTTGCCAGCAAAAATACACACCTTTTTGGGCTGTGCACCGAATGTGCGCACAGTTCCTATTTAAAATATAGGGGTTAGGAACACCAAAATAAGGACTGCTATGGGTGAGGGGTGATGATGCTCAGAAAGGGGTGCAGGGTTAGAGGTGGAACTAGCGGTGGTGCTAGGGGGCACCAGCCAAAATCTTGCCTAGGGCATCATATTGGTTAGGGCCGTCTCTGGGCCCAGTCGTGGATGCCAGGCAAGTATCCTAATTTAGAGGTTAACAGTCCTGTGTTATGCTACTTGGACAAAAAGGCAACATTTTAGGGTGTCCTCAACAATGCAATAGAACTACAAGTTAAAGCTTGACCTCATGCTGAGACTTGTAGTTTCACAGCTGATAGAGTGCTAGAGGTTGCCTGCATTAGAAAATATTTACAGTTTAGGTCGCAAATTATTGAGGCAAAAATATAAACATTAAAATGTCCCTCTTTTCCTTATCTTTATACTCCTCTGCCCGCAGAAGGAGGATGGAGGGCACCTGACTCCCTCTGCTGCTGTTGTGTGAACTCTACTCCTACTCCTTTGCAGTGCAGAGGAGGTCATGTGACACGGAAGTGTGCTGCGCCAGTCTTATTCCCAGGCTGGCCATATAATGCATAATAATCATGCAAAACAGTGTGAAGGATAATTCGTTCACAGCCTGAAAACTGCTGAAATCCGGTATGGAACATTATCAAATCTGTCCGATCCACCCAACCGTTATTCAGCCAACTTCATGCTGTGAATGGCGGTCAACTCCGTATATCACTCCTCCCCTTGTCCATCCGCAGGGTCATTTTCAATAATCACAGAGTATGTGGCCAGCTTAAGCTTTGTAGCAAAACAGACAATAATTTAGATGGGCAGCAGCCAGCTGGGGGGCACAGGAGAAGCCTTGCTCTAGGACTGTGGTGGTAAGTGGGCCACTGTCGTCTACAACTGATTTATATGAACACCCAGCGTTGGGCTGGCTGACCGGGGAACCACTTCCTGTCCATTTATGCCCGAACAAAGTTTAGAAGCACCCGGCTCTTTACAATAGCTACCTGCATCGTAGGTAATTGCAGGTGTGAGTGCAGAGAACCGGGTGTCTCTAAACATTGTCCGGCATAAATGGACAGGACGCGGTTCCTCGGTTAGCCAGTCCGATGCAGCGAACACCCAGTTCTTGTGTACAATGTTTATTACTGACCAGTACAATACTCTGACTATACACATAGGACTTACTGCAGCCAAAGTCATCACAACATTGACAGCTCCCGTTGCTACGGTTACATACTGAACTGTGTCATCCGGAACTCCAGCTGTTGAATATATAGTGTCGGCATAGTAATAAACCTATAAAGGAACAAGGTTCAGGTTAAAGCAAGTTTTCTATAAAGAATTCAAATACAGAACTACATTGGCACTGATCAAAGCCATTATAGGATACTAGGTGACTCATCGCGCCCTATGGGCGCTCTTCACACCGTCGCAAGGGGCTACGCCCCCTTAACCCCTGCACGCCTTGCTTGCATGCAATATTTGTATTATATGGAGTATCATACCTCCCAACTTTGTCCTGGCCCAAGGAGGGACACACGTGCTCCCAAAAAATGGGCGTGACCTGTGCAAAGGGGCGTGGCTTCATGGGAGGACCGTGATCGCAAGCCACGCCGTTTTCATCACTGAGGGGGCATGCCCAGTGCTCTGTGAGCCGCTGGCATGCCCCCTCTCCTCCTGTCTCCACTGAATAGATGCTGTGCGCATGCGCACGGTGTCTATTCACCGCTGCTCTGCTAAGCAGGGCAGCGAGAGACAGAGCCTCCCAATTGCCCCCCCACCGCGGGACACTGCGGCCCGCGGGTGGGACAGCGGGACAGTCCCCAAAAAACGGGACTGTCCCGCGAAAATCGGGACAGTTGGGAGGTATGGAGTGTTACCTACATTCCTACTTTTGATATTGGTTAAATATTGCACAATGAAAGGGAGTCAGATGAAGGGGACGTAGCCCCTTGGGACGGGGAGGGGGCGGGGAGTGAGTGCTGTGTATGGGTGAGGGGGTCCGGATGCGCTGTGGGTGGCGAAGGGGCGGGGGTGCCACAGGTGGGGGAGGGGGAGGTGCGGGGCTGTTTGCGGATGGGGCAGGGGTTCCGGATATGCTGCGGCTGGGGGAGGGGCAGGTGCGGGGGTGCAGCGGATGGGGTCCGGAGGTCCTGTGGGTGGTGGAGAAGCAGGTGCGGGGGTGCCGCAGTTGGGGTATTGGGTCCGGAACCGCAGCGGGTGGGGAAGGGAGTGCCGCGGATGGGGCGTATGGGGAAGGGGGTCCGGGGGCGCTGCAGGTGGTTGAGGGGTGGGTGCAGGGGTACCGTGGTTGGGGGAGGGGTGAATGCGGCGGCTGGGGAAGGGGGTACGTGGGCGCTGCGGGTGGGGGAGGGGCAGTTGCGGGGGTGCAGCAGGTGGGGGAGGGACCGTGTGCGGGTGTGCCGTGGGTGGGGGAGGGGCGAGTGCGAATTAGATGCCCCGTGGAGGCCTCCCCCAGCCCAAGTGACCGGGCACCACCATTGTCCACAGCAGAATGGCACCAAATATGGAGGAAGCTACATAGAAGGTGTGACCCTCCCTGCACCGAGTGCTGCAATGTGTGCCCTGAGCAGCAAGGGGAGGACATCCTCAGCCCCCAGACAGCCTGGCAGTAACCCGCAGCATCCCCCACTCCCACTCTCTGGCAGGGGGGGGTGCTGCATGACTGGTGGGCAGGGCGTGAGCTGGCACCAGAGAGGGGGTAGGGCAGGACCTGTGTGTCACCTCCACCTCCTCTGCTGCTGCTGTGTTTTCTTCACACCACACCGCTCCTCCTCCCCCTCTGCGGACGCAGGAGTAGGGGGCTCTGACGGAGAACCTGCTGCACCAGAAGAAGTCGTGGATGGGATCTGCGAAGGTCAGGGGCCACACAGTCCCTTCTGCAGCAGGTGTGCGGGAGCCGGGGCCTCTATGGGCGTACAGGGTTTACAGGCCAGCGAGGGGACTGCTCTGCTGTGCATTGCTCTGTGCTGCAGATGCCGGCAGAGCGCTGTGATTGTGCTGCGGCTGTCACGCGGCACCGCCGTTGCTGCTGCTATCCCCGTGGCCCCCCCCCCCCGTGCACGGCCGCCGCACCGAGGACGGGGAGAGATGGATGACAGATGGACAGCAGACGCCCCCTCCCTGTGCCGCCGGGTCACCGCTCCCCCCTCCTTGCACGCCTGGATCCTGCATTTCTCTATTCTCCTGAGCTACTCTGGCAGCAGGCTGGAGATCCCGAGTATGGGTCCTATCTATTAGGCCAGATCTGTGACTATGACTCCGCCCAGCGTTATACACACAGGCACAGAGTCACAGATCTGGGCTATTATATAGGAGATGAAAATAGAAAGGGTTGTACAAAGATTCGTGAAAAATATATTTGAGTAGCTGTGACAGATATGCTACTTCTGACATTAAGCTTGTACTAGACCAGTGGTTCTCAAGCTGTGTGCTGTGGCACCCAGGGGCATTGGTGGCCCCGGACCAATTAAATTATTTACGTGTCAATGTAATAGGCATAACCAGTGCTGGTGGCTGCCAAACATAAATTATGTGGATAAACAGAAGCAAATCCTGTCCCTTACCACACAAGTGAACCTAAAGGTGTGTACACACTGTGAAATAAATCTGTAAGATTTTGACTATATAGTCAAAATCTTATGAAAAGTTAGTGCATATCTCAAGGTGTTAGGCAGCTTGCGATACAGCTTTAATCCCGATGCGCACTCCCGTGGGGTCGGTATCGTAAGGCTAGATAGACTGTGCAGGCAAGTCAATCTTGACTATCTAGTGTACAATCTAGTACAAAGTGTAGCCAAAATTGTACATAGACAAAATCTCAAGCATAGACAGTCAAAATCTGTACTATCTGTGCTATCTGGCCTATGGGGGGAGTTCAAGGGAAATCGCATACTCAAAATCGGACATAGCAAGGATCTTACCGTGTGTACACACCTTAAGGATGACATATAAACACAATTTACTTAATTTAATATTTCTTTCTAATTTTCTCAATAAAAAAATTTTGACCTAAGGGTGCTGTGAAAAAGAAATCTGATACTCTAGGTCCTAGAGTATCAGATTTCTTTTTCACAGCACCCTTAGGTCAAAATCTTGGTCTAGTACAGTTGTTTCCAAACTTTTTTGAATCACTGCATCCTAGAGTCTAGGATGCAGTGATTCAAAAAAGTTTGGAAACAACTGTACTAGACCAAGAAATGTACTGTGTTACACTCATTATTTTATGTACTTTTTACATGTACAGTATAAATGGATTCAGTATGATATACCGGCCACCAGTATGCCGGCAGCAGGGTGAGCGCTAGAAAGCCTCTTGTGGGCTGCGCTCGCCAAGGTGTGGGCACGGTTATTTTCTTCCTCTTTGGGTGTCTTGGACACCCATAGAGGGAGAATAGCTTGTGTTGCCGGGATTCCAGTGTCGGCATTTCACCGCTTGTTGGGATTCCGGTGTCTGTATTGTGATCGCCGGGATCCCGACTGCCAGTATGTTAATCACCATGTAAATACTTTGAAAGTGGGAGCATTTTAGTAGGAAAGATGAACAATGAACACAATGGTGGACATGGACGCATATACAGGTATATCATGAATATTTTTAGTAAAATAATGTGCAAATGGTTGTTTCCACACCCTTTTTACATTATTTTACTTCCACTTAAATGTATATAAAAGGTGGTGCTGCTTGTGAAGCTGGGGCTGCAGGGCAGTCCAAAGCTAAAAGAGGGGAGCCACACCAAGCACACCCCTAAATGCAGGGTGGCAATAGTGCAGAGAGTGGGAGGGAGCAGGTACTCTTTACCCTGGCTCAGGCCTGAGGCAGGGGCTCAGAGGGAGCCCTACAGCATACCTCCCAACTGTCCCGATTTTCGCGGGACAGTCCCGTTTTTTGGGGACTGTCCCGCTGTCCCACCCGCGGGCCACAGTGTCCCGCGGTGGGGGGGGTCAGTTGGGAGGCTCTGTCAATCGCTGCAGCGGTGAATAGACACTGTGTGCGCATGCGCACTGCGTCTATTCAGTGGAGTCAGAGGGAGAGGGAGCATGGCAGCTGCTCACAGAGCGCTGGGCATGCCCCCTCAGTGACGAAAACGGGGGCGTGGCTCGCGATCGCGGGTCCTCCCGTGAAGCCACGCCTCTTTTCCACAGGCCACGCCCCTTTTCGGGTGTCCCGCTCCACAAGAACAGAAAGTTGGGAGGTATGCTACAGTCCTGAATTTGGCGGGACAGTCCCGCTTTTCAGGCACTGCCCCACCCGCAGGCCGCAGTGCTTATCAGAGCAGCGTTGAATAGATGCTTGCAGGGATGGCGATTCACGCTAATCCACACACCTGCCGCAAGGTCACATCCCTTTTATGGATGCACTTGCAAAAAAAGTCCCGATCTCATACCTCCCAACTTGTGGCTGTAAGAAAGTTGGACTCAAAAGGGGGCGTGGCCTCACCAGTGACGGCCCGTTTTTCTGCCTTTTGGGGGCATGCCCAGCGCTCCCCGAGCAGCTGTGCAGCCCCCGCTCCCCTCCTAGCTCTGAATACATGCCGTGCGCGTGCGCACAGCATGTATTCAGTGATCACCGGCTGCTTTGCAGAGCAGAGCAGCGGGTGATCAAAGCCTCCCCACCCGCGGGACACTGCTGCCCGCGGGTGGGACAGCGGGACAGGGTCCGAATAGCGGGACTGTCCCGCTTTGGGAGGTATGCGATCTGTGGGTCCAAAAAGTTGTGAGGTATGCCTAAAGATGTGATCTATTAAAGCACATCACATTACATGGGAATATTTTAGTTTATGTGATATTAACCACAACAATGATGAGACATAAAGTATTAAAACAAACAAATGTTTGTAAATTGTGGGCCTGATTCAGAGATAAAAAGCTGTACCGGCATTGGACACAAGCAGACAATTTTTTTCAGTTTACACATCTGTTTGTACCACACTGTGCATACGCAATTTCATTGTGCGTTTCCAGGTGGCTAGCTAGTCAATGGGGAAGGGTGCGGGGGGAAGGGAAGGGGTCGAAGTCAGCAACTGAAGCGGTTGCACTGACCAGAGGCAATGGAGACACCTGCTTCCAGGCTGCAAGTTCTGAAAGGGCAACTACATGTACAGTAGCACTTATGTGGTTCACAGCGGGATACAGATATGATATATATATATATATATATTGACAATGCTAAATTCCCTTGTCGTATAAACAACCCTTTATGAAGCTAAGAACACTGTACGCTGTTTACTTAAGAAGTACCGTAATGGTACGCTAGTTGCGTAACGATCGCTCAGCCGTAGGCGAGACGCTCAAGCGTCACGTTCGCTCACGGCCCAGCGATCACAGGACACGTTATTGGCTATGACTAGAGTAATGATTCGCTATGGCGTAGCGGACGCTCGAGACCACGAGGAGATCACCAGCGGCGCAGACGCTCACAACGCTATACCTTTATGTCTAAACCTTATACCAATGAAATACACGGAATACCTTAATGTGAATACAGGGTGTAAGTGCAACCTTGTGTAACCTGACTAACTACAAAGCTGCTTGAGCGTCACCGACGCTCAAGTGAACACTTAACACTATAGGAAATACACAGATACTGGTTTAGGGTCCAAAGCCTATTAACTGTATTATATCTAGTATACTTGTAAAAAGGGGATAACAGTACAAATGATACACTACAATATAACAAAGACTTCCTAACCAAAATACAATACTATCTAATACAATACAATACTAGTCTAGGGGAGATACGAGAGAGAGAGAGAAGGGAAAGAGAGAGAGAGATACGAGAGAGAGAGAGAAGGGAAAGAGAGAGAGAGAGACGGAGAGAGATGAGAGAAATTGGCTCACAGAAAGACAATGATAACGGAGAGAAACTTACGCACAAGGGTAAACGATCGCATGCGCCTGGACATCCAGCACCCGATTTTCAGCAATGAGAACCGTTGAAGAGTGAGAGCTGGATGTGGTCGGCCTGCCTATTTATGCCCCACACACAATGCAATCTCATAGTCCCTACAATCCCATTGTCTATTGGATGAAGGAATTCGACCCTGTATCACAACAAAAGGTCATAGGTTGATTCATACAGGTGGGCTGTGACGATTTCAAACAGCTCAGGTGGGTGGGGAACTAGGTTTCCCGCCGCATACCTGAGTATGAGTAAATAGTAGAAATGGACATAAACTTCTTATGTCCATAACTATTCGCACGAGCGATTAATACGCTCCAAACCAACACCGGAATATTACTAATTAAATACTCTTCCGATGGGTACCAAACACTGCTGTATGATTCCTGTTAGACCCTTCGTACGATACAAAGAGGGATTCCTTAGCTCAGGGACCTTCTATATTAACCAAACTTTCAGAAACTATCAAAGGGACCATGATCTATAAACTACATTAATTGTGAAAATATGTAACGAATGAGTCGCACGCTACGACTACATAAACTCTACCGTAAATACGCATACCGCGCCTGCGAGTGCACGCTATTGCGGGTATGCGCCTTCACGGGAGAGCGTACGCATGCGCAGCACGGACCAGTGTGCGGTGCAAATATGGCAACGTGCATAGAGACATTTTTCTGACTTTGACAGTCCACCCTTTGGCAGTCAATAATAACTGCCACAAAACATTTAAGGAGAAAAATGCAAGTCAGGGGTTAGTTGATTTCCATGGTGGGGTAAGGAAGAAGAGAGGAGTAGGTGTGAAGAGGGTATGACCTAGTGAGAAAGTAGAAGCATGTGTGTATGAGTCCATGTTTGGAGGGTCATGTATCATCGTGCCGTACGTGTTGTAAATCAAGCTTCGAGGTATTGCGAAGTATACATTTGAATTCCTTCTTATCCTGTGGTACAGGTCTGTGGATGGGCTGTCAAACTTTACCGAGCTCTTTTCGGATTTTGAACAAAATGGGGAGCACATTTTAGTTGATGATACATGAATGGGGGAGGTATGTGGTTGCTGATATCTGTGCCTGTATTCCCTATCGTCTATGTGTGTCATTACCTGAGGGTTGTAGAGATGAAGATAAAGAACACTTATGGAAAATGCAATGATATTCTATGTCAGGGAAATGTACATCTGTCGTCGAAGTTGTGTTCGGTATCTGTTGAGAGTCGTCTTCTTTGCGCTGTATTGCTCCTTGGGCATGAGCAAATAGCTTTGTCTGAGCCATCAGATTTACAAAAAATGTTGGGCTAGCGTGAGTTTAAAAGTACTAGGGAAACTGGGGATCCATGGCAAAGTTCATCAAGTGTCCATTTCTCAAGTGGTCAAAACTTCGTCTTTGGTGCTTGTCTGTTGTCTGTATAGCGTCTCGTCAACTTCCTCGTCCAAGGGGGTCTTTGTATCTTGGAGAAAAGCAGAAAAACAGGTGAAAGAAACGGACCGTATAATCGCATTTTCATCACATCCTGGTTTCTATCATTGGGTCATAAATCAAATCCAGGTTAATTACGGTTTCCTCACTCCTCAAGCTCATCACTCTTGTACTTTGTTTGCACCTCATTAAAGCCTGCCCGCATCTAAATATCAATCCAATCGATATAACGACACCCAAGATACATAGTAGAAACTTTCCAACATCCATTATGACTCCTTGAGCCCAGTCCCCCAAACCGGAGAACCAATTTCGCGGGTTCAACCATGACACCCAACCAGTCAGCTCATTACCTACAGCAGCAAGGGTGAGATTGTGTTTTCGACGAAATTCCCACTTCAATTGGAGAATATCGTCCATCTTTTGGTCTATGACCTCTACCGGATCCTCGGTGCTATTCGTGATATACGTGCAACACTTTATGCCGTACTGTGTTGCCAATGTAACACAATATCCGCCTGTTACTGCTGTAAGATAATTAAGAACCATCCTATGCTGAACTAGTTCTGTTTTGTACGCTTGAAGTTCTCTTCCAGTGTATCTAAACGTGTCATCATACATTTCAGTGATATTATCTAACAAATTGGCGAGTGCGGAAATGTATCTATAATTCATCACTCCCCGAGCGGTGCGAGTGAAATCTAACGCGACCAGGACCTGAATCCCGGTGGATTCATGGATCAGATCAGAGGCCGGATGCTCTAACCTTTCTGACAGTTGTCTTTTAACTCGGTGCTCGTAATGAGTGTGAGTATAAGGAGCTTGGGCACCACGGTGTATGTCCTTCATTTTGTCATGTGTAACAGTCATCACTTCAGGCAATACTTTTCCAATATAACACAATCCTTCAGAGTTTGGGGCAAGCCACTTGTACGCCTTTCTCCCGCATATGAAATATGCATCATCGGGGAGAACATATGGGACGGAGAAGGACATGACCATGTTACAAACCTTCCAGGTGAAATCTCCTGACCCTAATTCTTCCATCTGCCTAATGCACGTATCAGTTTGTACGATATGTGCACAGTATCCTGGTGATACCTCTCCAACTCTAGTAATCCTATTTCCTAAGGTATATCGATACCGGAAAGATTTTCCTCTACTGGCTATGTGGCGTACCAGCTCTGTATCTGTAGGCATTCTATCTGCTCTGTGTGAAAAGGTCATGGTATGGTTGCTCCATGACACTTCCCAATTTCCCGGTTTTCTGGGATTGGAGATGTTGAAACATAAGAGGGACCTATCCACATGGTATTGGTGGAGCTTCAAACTAGGAGGGCTGGAGATATTAAACCTCCGGTCCACCGGTCTCCCACCATTTAGCTCAAGTACCTCCCCTAACGTTAAAGGAAATGGTACTAGCCCTGATTTGCTATGACCCTGAGGTACTTGAGAGCATACCCAACAATCTGTTTGGTTTAACACATTACCCACTAAAGAGTGATAGTCACTCAATGGATGCCGGTCTATATGGATATTAAAACTGGATTGGCATTTCTTTATGCATCCATCTTCAACCAGATTATCACAGAGCCTACAGATACAATTTTCTTCAGCTAACAATCCATCACAATTTCTTCTATCGGATCGTTTTCTGATACTCGCCTTTGCTTGTTGGTTTGGTTGATCTTGGAAAACTACGCCTCCATCATCATAGTCGGAACCCATTCCAGAACCTCTCTCGACCTCTATGGTACTCTCGCCGGAACAGACTGCTCTGGTCAACATCATGGTTAACATCAAAATCTGGATCACAGTCTCTTGGGGCAAGTCCATCTTTGAGGAGGAAATAGAGAAGAATGAGAAGGGGGAAAAAAGAAATTTCAAGGAAGAGGGGATGGGAAGTGGAGAAAAACAATAAAAGGGAGAAGGGAGTCGACAACTGCTTTCGGTCTTCAAGGCTCAGGTGCCGCCTCAGTCCTCCTGGAACAGACACTCCAGTGATACAACCTCTACCGTCTGTTCCTTATCACGGGACTTCTCTGGATCAGCAACCTTTTTGCAGTGGGATGAATGGACCCAAGTCTCTCTCTCAGCCACCTTCAATGCTGTGGTGCTAGTCAATAAGACCTGGTATGGTCCTTCCCATCTATCAATAAGACAACCTGAGCATAGAAAATTTCGTATCATTACATAATCCCCAGGTTCAATGTCATGACAATTACTATCTGGTAAATCAGGAATCACCAACTTCAGATTATCATTTTGATTCCTCAACTGCTTACTCATGTTAATCAAGTACTTTACAGTTACTTCATTGTTACATTTCAAATCATCCTGGGGGTTAATCATGACATGCGGTTGTCGACCAAACAAGATTTCAAAAGGAGACAGATTAAGAGGGGACCTGGGAGTGGTTCTGATGCTATACAAAACAATGGGTAAAGCTTCTGGCCACGTCAATCCTGTCTCTGCCATTACTTTACTCAATTTATTTTTAATAGTGCTGTTCACTCTTTCGACCTTCGCGCTCGCCTGTGGACGGTACGGAGTGTGCAGCTTGCTATCAATTCCCATCAACTTACACATTCCTTGAAAGACATCACCTGTAAAATGGGTACCCCTATCACTTTCAATGATTCTAGGGATACCATATCTACATACAAATTCCTGCACAATTTTCTTAGCTGTAAACATAGCGGTATTTGTAGCTGCTGGGAAAGCTTCGACCCAATTCGAGAAAACATCTATACAAACAAGTACATATTTCAAATTTCGACATGGGGGTAATTGAATGAAGTCAATTTGTATTACCTGGAAAGGGCCGCCGGCAGGTGGGATATGGGATGGTTCTGTAGGTATTGCTTTTCCAATATTCTTTCTCAGACAGGTAAGGCATGACATTGCTCTTTTACTCGCATGAGAGGAGAATCCTGGGGCGCACCAGTATGCTCTTACCAATTTGCACATCCCCTCCTTGCCTAGATGAGTCAGCCCGTGAGCTGCTTCAGCCAGACATGGAAGGTATGCCCTGGGGGCCACTGGTTTACCATGTCCATCCGTCCAGAGCCCTGAGGACTCCTGGCCATATCCCTTTGCCTTCCAGACTGCTCTTTCCTGTGTGGAACACAAATTCTGCATCTCACACAACTTTTGTGTGTTGATGGTATTAAATACCATCAGTTGTGTGGTGTCTGTCTGTATGGGGGTAGCAGCTGCAAGCTTTGCGGCTTCGTCTGCTCGGCTGTTACCAAGGGATATTGGGTCTTGGCTATATGTATGTGCTTTACATTTGATAACAGCCACTCTGTCGGGTTCCTGTATCGCTGTTAGAAGCCTTTTTATGTGGGCTGCATGCGCTATCGGTGTACCAGCCGCCGTCATGAAATTTCTGAGCCGCCATAGGGCTCCGAAATCATGGACTACCCCGAAGGCGTATCTAGAATCGGTGTAGATATTGGCTGACTTACCCTTAGCCAATTCACATGCTCTGGTTAGGGCGACCAGTTCAGCAACCTGGGCTGAGTGAGGTGGGCCTAGCGGTTCCGCTTCTATGGTGTCTTGGTCATCTACGACTGCGTATCCAGTACACAAGTCTCCCGAGTCTGACTGTCTATGACAACTACCGTCCGTGTAGAACGTGAGTTCTGCATCTTCCAGTGGGTTGTCACTGATGTCAGGCCTTGCGGTGAAATTTTGGGTCAAATATTCCATACAATCATGTGTATCTCCCTTTGCATTAAATCCTCCTTCCCCATCACTCTCACCTTCCACCCTTTGTGTCTGACCAGGCACACCTGGGAGAAATGTTGCAGGATTTAATGCACTGCATCTCCTTATGGTGATGTTTACTGGGGCCATTAATGCCAATTCCCATCTTGTAAACCTTGCTGATGAGACGTGTCTGGTTTGGGCAGAATTCAATAAGGCAGATACCGCATGCGGTGTATGGATTGTGAGGTTGTGGCCTAGCACGACATCTTCACTTTTTGTCACTAGCAATGCTATCGCCGCAACGCTACGCAAGCATGTGGGGAGGGATCGCGCTACCGTGTCTAGCTGGGCGCTGTAGTATGCAATTGGCCTGCTGGCGTCACCGTGTTTTTGGGTTAGTACACCTGCTGCGCACCCAGCACTTTCTGTTCCGTATAGTTCAAAGGGTTTCCCATAGTCTGGCATACCTAGTGCTGGTGCCTGCGTTAGGCACTGTTTGAGTCTCTCAAATGCTGTTTCGGATTCGTCTGTATGCGAAATCCGGTCAGGTTTGTTTGAAGAGACCATTTCCTGCAAAGGTAACGCCAATATGGAAAACCCTGGGATCCAATTACGGCAATACCCACACATTCCTAAAAACGTCCTGATCTGTTGCTGGGTTTGTGGCAGTGTCATGTCTCTAATGGCTTGGATTCTATCAGCGGTCAGGTGTCTCAGTCCTTGTGTTAGACAGTGTCCCAAATATTTTACCTTAGTTTGGCATAATTGTAACTTGTCTTTGGAAACCTTGTGACCTGTGTCTGAAAGATGAAACAGGAGCTGTTTCGTATCCTTCAGAGATGCTTCCAGTGAATCTGAACACAGTAATAAATCATCCACATACTGTATCAATACTGATCCACTGTCTGGTTGGAAAGACTGTAAACAATCATGCAAAGCCTGAGAAAATATACTTGGACTATCTATGAAACCTTGGGGTAGCCGAGTCCACGTGTATTGGACTCCTCTGTATGTGAATGCAAACAAATATTGGCTGTCAGGGTGCAGAGGTACCGAAAAGAAAGCGGAGCAGAGGTCAATAACAGTGAAAAATTTGGCAGTGGGAGGAATTTGCATTAGGATGACAGCTGGATTAGGCACTACGGGGAACTGACTCTCAACTATTTTGTTAATCCCCCTTAGATCCTGCACTAGCCTGTAACCCCTCCCCCCACTCTTTTTAACAGGGAAGATGGGACTATTGGCTGTGCTGGACGTTCTTACCAGAATGCCCTGTTGCAGCAAGCGTTCTATTACTGGGAAAACTCCTAACTCCACCTCTGGCTTCAGAGGATACTGTGGGATTTTTGGAGCTATCCTACCATCTTTTACTTGTACAACTACTGGAGCTACGTTTGCCATTAATCCAGTGTCCTGTCCATCTTTTGTCCAAAGTGACTCTGGTATCTGAGATGTCATCTCTTCTACTTGGGATGGGTTCCTATTTGTCATAATGGAATGTGACATTAATTTTGATGGGGAGTCTAACATGTCTCGTACCTCCTGAGCGTGATTCTCAGGAATGTCCAAGAATACACCTTCAGGAGTACAATAAATGACGCAACCCATTTTACATAGTAGGTCTCTCCCCAGGAGATTAGTTGGTGCCGATGCAGCCAGCAAAAAGGAATGCTTGGTATGCAAAGGCCCTATTGTAATCTCGGCTGGTTTGCTAACAGGGTAGTGCTGGACTACTCCTGTTACTCCCATGGCTGGAATTGTCCTACCAGTGGTTCTCATGCCCACTGTCGAATTTATCACTGACTTGGCCGCCCCTGTGTCTACAAGAAAGTTTAAAGTTTTACCAGCTACATTGATTGCAATCTCTGGTTCGCTTCCAAGACTGGCAATCAATTTAACTGGCTGCAGATTACAGGTGTGGCCACACCCCTATTGGGTATGCTGACCTCCCTGAATCCCATTGGCAGCAACTACTTGTGGGGGAGTTAGCTGGGAACTACCAGAGGCCTGCCAGTCTCTGTTCGGGGGATATCTTTTTGTTTCCCCTGTATGTGGCTCAAAACTCCGCCTCTGTGGACCCTGCTCCCAATGTCGTGTGTTGTGTTGTTGTCTAGGGGGTTGAAAAGATCTTTGTACATTCTTTGTTCTACATTCTCGTGCAAAGTGTCCCGGTCTGTTACAAGAAAAACATGTTATTACACTTGCCTTACCCACAGGATTCGGTGGTACATACGCAGGCTGCCTTGTGGTCAGCGCCTGTATACTTACGGACATCAACTTATCACTTTGCGACTCCCTGTGTCTAGTGATGTTTTTGTCGTGATCAACAGCAGCCTCTCTCAAGGTGGACACTGACAGACCTCGCCAACATGGTTGTGTGGTCTGTACCCTAGCTTTTAATGTTTCTTTCAAACCATCCATCAGTACAGATACTGCTACTTCTCGATGGTTTGGGTTGGTCTTAATGTCTTCTATACCAGTGTATTTTGCCATTTCTGATAGTGCCCGGTGGAAATATTCTGCTGCCGTTTCGGACTCCTTTTGCTTAATGGAAAATATTTTATTCCATTTAACAACGGCTGGGAAATACTCCTTTAGCTGTAAATTTATCCTTTTTACATTATCCTGGTCGTACACATCTGTAAGCGGTACATCTTTATCTAGTCCACAATCAGCCAAGAATTTAACTGAGTCGACATTGGAAGGTAAGCAAGCTCTTAGCACTATCTGCCAATCCTTATTATTGGGCTCTAAAGTGTTTCCTAGATCCCTGATGTATTTTTGGCTTGCCACTAAATCTTTTCTGGGGTCTGGGAATTCAGACACTATGGTCCTCAATTCCATTCTAGTGAATGGGCAATACATGGCAATGTTCCTGACGGGTGTGGCTCCTGATGCATCTGTTTTCCCATTGGGAACTACTATCACCTTTACAGGAGCAATTCTAACAGCCTCATTCTGCGTAGATTCTACAACTTGTGGTACAATTGTTTCAGTGTAGTGCATGGTGCCGTACTTACCCGTTGACACGACCTCACCTATCCCTCCGCTAGGGGCCTTAACTAATCTCGTGGGTGGTGCAGTTCCTACTGTGGTTTCTGATATGGTGGCCGCTAGAGAGAGCGCTGAAATTGTTGCCGAATCTTCTTCTTGATCACACTCCTGAGGAAGGTTCAAAACAGGGTACATCTTGCACGGGTTAATACTTGCATGAGTTATTTGGTTAACATCATTAACATTTACAGGGTTACTAAGAGTTTGTGTTTTACAACCCAGTGCGTTTCTCTCCGTAATCAACTTCTCTCCTGCAATGTATGGTGGAGGTGGAGCTGTGGCTATCAGCTTCCTGACTGCCCCAGATCCCGCCGCCAGAGCCAAACCTCTCTGTATCTCACCTTCCTGGTGCCATAACTGTAAGTAATCATGATGCTGAATTCGTCTCTTTGTTGATTTTACGAGACATATCCTCCTCCTTAAATTTTGTAACACGTCTGGACTGAAGCTACCTATTCTGGGGAATTTGTCCCTGTCTTGTACAGTCATTCTCTCCCATTCATCACATAAAGATTCTGTGTGACTTCCGTATTTTTCACACATTACATATCGTGCCGACCCAACTGGTCGGTTCACAGAATCAACCTGAACCAGGGTTGATCGCCCCCTACCTGAGCAACTGGCCCCCATAGTCTGCAGGTGTTGCTTAGTCCTCCTTGGATTTCTGTATCAAGGTTTTCAGCAAGCCTTTACAGACAACCAAATTACTCCACAGTAGGCCGGCGGTGGCGGTTTACCGAGTACCCCACTCACTCGCCCACCTCGACCAATACGACCTGATCACACCGATATGGTGCTGGCGTACTCGATACAGGGCCCCTATGGAACCTTCAGTTTACTGGAACATATGAGGGTTACCCGCAGGACACTTACTCTTTCCAGTAAAGGTGGGGTTGTTAGATAGTTCCTGAGTGACCAGCGAACTTCCCTTCCAAAAATAAAAAATTACACAAATCACGTCAGAATGTACAGATAGCGTTTGTGACCACTTTACTCTAATGGTATTAGGTCAGATTACTAACTACTGCACACAATTACGTGTGGTCCAATCGTTCAGTACACAAGCACTACTTGTTATGTACTGAGAGATCAATGGAATCGATGTTTCCGGCCGCGATTCCTTCAGCAAGAGCTTATGGCCTATATGGGTTCTGCACCAACACCCCAGGCGTTGTGCCACTGGACTTTTATAGCGGACCTCTTTAGTACCTTACGACCTCCTGGTCTTGTTACCTTCTGTTAATGACCTCCTGGTCTGTTACCTTATGGTCCGCTATACTCTAATGCTCAAATATTATTTAACCAGGGATGCCTCCCTAGCCACCGTATATGTCACTTACACGTGTGTCCCTTGACGAGTACCCGACTTTCCTTTTGGTTCCACCTTAAAGTTATATAAACTTTTGTATACAAAACCACACTCACTCAACACATGTACACTTTTGTTTCTATATCTATTTCTGCGCAGAAATTGTCTTCAGTCCAACAGTGTTACTAATTAGGAGCAGGATCTGTTAAGCTAAATTTCAGATTTTCCAAAAATAGATTTGCGTTATTTACCGCTGTGCGTTACTTATCGCCTTTGCGCTAATTATCGCTTTGCGCTAATTCAACTTTTCGTGACTTGAGCTACGTTGCGTAACCAGACGCTACGTTGCGTAATGTACGCTGCGTGCGTCTGCCGTTTGGATTGCGTACGCAAGTCTTTTGTTAGGGACACGTGTACGCAAAACAAAGATCCACCGTAACACAATTTCTACCTTTATCAATGTAGATGATCCCTGATCATCTACCGCACCCCACACTGACTGTCTTATCTCCCAGACAAGCCGTGTGTTGGTCTATACTTTAACTATTACCTCTACTATGAAATAACAGCAAATCTCTTTTTGCACTTTCTAATCAACTATAAAACTTGGCAAACAGGAATAGTGATATACGAAATTTGAAAAAAGAAATGCAGATAAATGTATGCGTGCGTGTATACGCAAGACAGAAGAGAAATAAAACAGTTTTAAAAGACACAAGCGTTTTGTTCTTACTTCCGGTTCCCGGATTCCTTCAGCACTCTTTATCTAAGCGAAGCAGACGCTTATCCCGTCAGCACTGCGAGACAACCTCCCACCCTTTGCTGGGGGGATAATGTCTGCTGATCTACCTAGTGCAGATATGAGAAGGATAGGACGAGTCCCCAATTGACAATGCTAAATTCCCTTGTCGTATAAACAACCCTTTATGAAGCTAAGAACACTGTACGCTGTTTACTTAAGAAGTACCGTAATGGTACGCTAGTTGCGTAACGATCGCTCAGCCGTAGGCGAGACGCTCAAGCGTCACGTTCGCTCACGGCCCAGCGATCACAGGACACGTTATTGGCTATGACTAGAGTAATGATTCGCTATGGCGTAGCGGACGCTCGAGACCACGAGGAGATCACCAGCGGCGCAGACGCTCACAACGCTATACCTTTATGTCTAAACCTTATACCAATGAAATACACGGAATACCTTAATGTGAATACAGGGTGTAAGTGCAACCTTGTGTAACCTGACTAACTACAAAGCTGCTTGAGCGTCACCGACGCTCAAGTGAACACTTAACACTATAGGAAATACACAGATACTGGTTTAGGGTCCAAAGCCTATTAACTGTATTATATCTAGTATACTTGTAAAAAGGGGATAACAGTACAAATGATACACTACAATATAACAAAGACTTCCTAACCAAAATACAATACTATCTAATACAATACAATACTAGTCTAGGGGAGATACGAGAGAGAGAGAGAAGGGAAAGAGAGAGAGAGAGACGGAGAGAGATGAGAGAAATTGGCTCACAGAAAGACAATGATAACGGAGAGAAACTTACGCACAAGGGTAAACGATCGCATGCGCCTGGACATCCAGCACCCGATTTTCAGCAATGAGAACCGTTGAAGAGTGAGAGCTGGATGTGGTCGGCCTGCCTATTTATGCCCCACACACAATGCAATCTCATAGTCCCTACAATCCCATTGTCTATTGGATGAAGGAATTCGACCCTGTATCACAACAAAAGGTCATAGGTTGATTCATACAGGTGGGCTGTGACGATTTCAAACAGCTCAGGTGGGTGGGGAACTAGGTTTCCCGCCGCATACCTGAGTATGAGTAAATAGTAGAAATGGACATAAACTTCTTATGTCCATAACTATTCGCACGAGCGATTAATACGCTCCAAACCAACACCGGAATATTACTAATTAAATACTCTTCCGATGGGTACCAAACACTGCTGTATGATTCCTGTTAGACCCTTCGTACGATACAAAGAGGGATTCCTTAGCTCAGGGACCTTCTATATTAACCAAACTTTCAGAAACTATCAAAGGGACCATGATCTATAAACTACATTAATTGTGAAAATATGTAACGAATGAGTCGCACGCTACGACTACATAAACTCTACCGTAAATACGCATACCGCGCCTGCGAGTGCACGCTATTGCGGGTATGCGCCTTCACGGGAGAGCGTACGCATGCGCAGCACGGACCAGTGTGCGGTGCAAATATGGCAACGTGCATAGAGACATTTTTCTGACTTTGACAATATATATATATATATACACATACAAGCAAACATACTCACACACCATATTTGTTTTCCCTTTTTTTAAGGAGGGGGGCTCCAAACTCCAACTTGCCTCCGGGCAACTGGGATGAACTTACGCCCCTGTGCATTGACACTGGTGGCCATCTTCAGGTGGACATTCCGCACCTCCATAGGGCTAGTGCAATGTCCAATGGTGTGACCAATAATGATGGTGAGACTGATGGTGTATCTTTGCACAAAGATGGATTAGCACCACAGCCAGTGGGCATCTAAGTAGGATGACCATTGGCTACGGCCAGTAGCGGATCTTGCCACGGGCAAGCAGGACTTTTGCCCGGGGCGCCGCCTTCCGGAGGGCGCCGGCGCCATCCGGAGGGCGCCGCACCATGGCAAGATCCGGTGCTGCTGTGGTGCCCCCCGCTGCCACGGCCCGCTGTCCGTTGTGAAGGGAAACTAGGCGCTACGCGTCTAATTTCCCTTCCTGGAGAGGACCTTCACTGTAATGATGTGCGGTGCGCGTTGACGTCATCGCGCACCGCACAGCAAAGGTCCTCTCCACGAAGGGAACTAGACGCTTAGCGTCTAGTTTACCTTCGTGGAGAGGACCTTTGCTGTGCGGTGCGCGATGACGTCATCGTGCACCGCACATCCTACAACAGTACAGGGGGCGTAGCTGACCACGCCCCCTGTATGAAGCCACGCCCCCTAATGCCGCCCGGGTCGCCAGAAGCCCCGTCACCGGCCCTGGTTACGGCATAAAGATGCAGGTGCAGCAAATGATGCAGTCACTACTGCTATATAATGTCCACCTATGAATCAGGCCCTGTAGTGGGAGAAAAGTGACACTCACCTGCCCAGTATATAGCAACAGCAACCCCAATATTCATCTGACTACTCAATTTTCTTTGGGGTTTTTCTCTAAAGAATGTTTAAATGCATACTTTTTATGAATTGTCATGTGCAGCATGAAATGGGATTGCCTTCATATCATGAACAAGGTTTATCTGTTTGTATGTATATAGGACACAGAAATACTTGGCGGGATGTAATGGAGTCTGAGATCGCCAAGAGGTGCGGGTTGCCGGCCGATCTCAAACATTTTTTAAAGCTAGAATCAATTACAAGGCAAAACCATGCCTTGTAAGTGATTGCCCCTTTAAAAACATATCAGAGATCAGCCGGCATCAGCACGTCCTGGCAGTTTCGGACTACGTTACATGCCACCGACTAATTGCTTGTTTAAAATGTATTAACATTTTTCTAAATATATTTTCTTGTTTTGCTTCTTAAAGTTACAATTCCTCACTTTTTATAAATTGATATTTGCTATTTATGTGTTACAGAGCAACTTGAGAAGATTTCTGTAGTTTATGGATTTACATAACAGTTTTTTTCTATACCAAGAACCAGGGCAGCCATCAGAGGGGGACTGTGGGGACTGATGTCCCGGGCCCTTACAGAGATGGGGACCCACCCCTGGCTCTTACCGTCAATTACGGTAGAGGTGAGCCAGTCTGTGAATCAACAGCAGTCTGGTATACAAGGAGGACGTCCTAAAACAAGCCTTATCTTCGCATCAGCTCTCTGTAAACCATTCCTGTAGGTCCGCAGCACTCCATCTTTATGTAACGTTACAATGTATGACATCACATAGGGGTGGAGCAGAGTGGTAGAATCTTTTTTTTTGGGAGGGGGGATATTTCCTTAATATTTAAATGATTTATGATAATAAATATAATGGTGGACAGGGTATTGAATTAAACCCAGCAGCTAATTTCCGGCTAAAATCCCCACGGTGCGGGGAAATGCTGTTCAATTACATAGCCTTTTTCACACACCTAAAAATCCGGGATCAGGCTTGGAAACCTACTGATTACATGAACTGTGGAATCAATGGGTTTTTCCCGCATGCGAACCTGATATTGATGTTTTTACACAGACTTTACCTCACAGCTCCATGCTGCAAGGTTCAGTCCAACTTTGGTGATTCACTCGCAGCACAATTCCCACTAATTGGATTGCTCCAGCTCTGCAATTAGCAACGGCTAATCAAATACCCCCTATTGTTTATAAGGCTCATTACTATGTTATAAAGCTCACCGCATTTATTCCTGACAATTGTTGTCCCATGTTTAAGACAATAATACAGATTAGCTGCCAGCGAAGTGGACGGAAAGAGCACAGGTTTTTCACTGAAAGACGTCCTTCTGTTTTCTCTGATTGATCTTCTTGATAGATTTCTTTTATCTCACTATCCACATCTTCCCAGCCTCTCAAGCGCCGTAGGTCTTTGAAGGAAAAAAAAAACAGATGGTTGATTTAGCTATTCAGTATCATGAACTTCCATAAGAGTAACTTCCAACTTCCATAAGAGTAAGATCTACCTTACACAACAACCATTCCCTAAAGCTATATTAAATGCTGGCATGTGAGAGAACCCAACAGGATGGGAGCCGCAGTACCACTTTAAGGCAGCAAGGCATTCCTTAACTCCTCTCTGCAAGCTGCAACACAGTTTAGTGTCTGCATATGCGTTACATACCCTATGGTTCATTTTCACATTATTTGTCCATAAATGAACAATATGAATAGAAGCTGAAACTACAGTAGTTTCATGCACTTTACTGCCAAACCGGCGGTTTTCAAACTGTGGGTCCTGACCATCTCCATATGAGGTTGCGACTCCACATTGCTACGTTGCCCTAGGCCACACTAGCCTTATTCAGGCCATTCCGTGGTAACTTGCTGGGGTCCTGTAAAAAATTTTATTGTCTGACAGGGTCTCAGAGCAAAATAGTTTGAGAACACCTGCTGCCAAACTACGCTCTTCAATGCCACATAAAAAAGAAATTAAATATTTTTCATAATCATTTGTAAAGAAAAAGAAAAAACAAACAATTAATTACATATGCCCCCTCTTCATAGAATTAAAAGAAAGAAAGTAGGGGTCGTGACTTGTGACCTCGTGGCTAGAGAGTGTGGCCTTGCAGCAAGAGCCGCAATCGCAAGTCACCCCCCCGTTTTTTGTCACTGTGGGGGCATGTCCAGCGCCCTGTGAGCTGCTAGACATGCCCCCTGCCACTGTCTGGCAGTGAATAGACGCACATATTTACCACCAAGTAGAGCAGTGAGTGACAGGGGAGTCTCCCAACTGTCCCCCCACCACGGGACATTGTGGCCCATGGGTGGGACAGCGGTATAGTAGGGGCACAGGCAATGAAGTTGTGGGGGCCCCCACTACAGTAGATGACAGAACCCTGAGCCCCCCCTTACACACACACACACACACACCCATGCTGCACACAACACACACACACCCATGCTGCACACAACACGCACACACATACACCCATGCTGCACACAATACACACACACAGACGTACACACACACACATATGCGCGCACGCTACCTGTCCGTCCGGTGGTGCAGCGGATGCCGGAGTCAGGGCCCCCACACCCAGGAGCGTAGTAGTCTCCCCCCTCCCGGCGGCTCAGCTGTTCATTAACATCGTCGCCGAGGAGGTGTTACTTGCACAGCATTTAATAGTCTCGCGGGATGCTGCATAGAAATCCTGTGAGACTACTGTATGAAACAGCCCCAGGTATGTGAGTAGTGTAAATATATGTAAGTTTGTGTGTGTGTGTGTGTGTATCTATCTATCTATCTATCTATCTATCTATCTATCTATCTATCTATCTATCTGTATAAGTATGTACTGTATGGGGTGTGGATTATTAGATCTACATTAAAAAGGTCTACAGTCAACAGGTCTACCATTAATATTAGATATGCATTAGGTCGACAGGGTCCAAAGGTTGACATGGAAATGGGCAACACAAAAAAAGGTAGACACAATTTTTTTCCAATTTTTTTGGGTGTTTTGTCACTTTTCTGCCACATACAAGCCCCATTAGTGTATTGTGTTTGCTCAGCATCCTTCGATCAAGGTTACTATTCCCAATTGTAGTCCACGTGAATGGTAAAGTATGAAAAAGTTGAAAAATAAAACTTGTGTCTACCATATGTGTGTCAACCATTGTCATGTCGACCTTTTGACCCTGATGACCTGTTAGACTATCTTCCTTTTAAATGTCGACGTTTTGACCCTGTTGACCTAATGCATGTCTACCAGTAGTGGTAGACCGATTTACTGTAGACCTCTTTAATGTAGATCTATAGTTCGGATACCTACTGTATGTGTGTTTGTTTGCGTGTGTGTGTGTATATTCATCTGTGTGTGTGCATATATATATATATATATACACACACTATAAATATATATATATATATATATGTCCACATGTGGTCCGGCTCTCCCCGTACTGCAGATACCGATCTGGGTGCCCTCACGGAATATGTGCTATCCAGGTACTCAGGTGCGGCACTCCCAGACACGAGAATAAATCAAGTATACAAGCGGTGAATTTTCAAGTAACGTTTCAGTGCCCATTTATTGTGTAGCGGCACTTTCTGTCTGAGGAAAGTGCCGCTACACAATAAACGGGCACTGAAACGTTACTTGAAAATTCACAGCTTGTATACTTGATTTATTCTCGTGTCTGGGAGTGCCGCACCTGAGTACCTGGATATATATATATATATATATATATATATATGTACACAGTATAGACAAAAGACAATATAAGTCCAGAGTGCGCTGGTCAATTGTGTTTGCTGATTGTCAGATACCCAATTCAGACATCTCATTCAGTGACTTTCTCGAATTCTTTGACCTTTTTCAGTCTCCCCAGCTGGGGCCTGTGGATATACCCTCTCACCAAGATATAGGACACCCGACCCAACAATGATTGAGACAAATTAATAAACAGTTTTAATTAGCAATTTCAAAGATACAGGACATAACAGAAGTCATCTAAAAATGCCATAAGTATACACAAATACATAAAAAAATTATTTTCACAATTTGTTCTTGTACACACACCAAATGCTAGTTGACAAATGGGATGCTACCCTCACCTTAGAAAGGTGTGGGCTCTTAGGGTGGGTATTACAACAAGCAGGTGGTGGACGAATATTGATAATATTGTTTTGTCCAGATGGACTTCTTCAGGGGTAGGTGACTTCTAGAAAATTTGAACATGGCATTCACGCCAAAGAGTTCAATCTTTGGCAAACTCCAGGTGGGCTACTATGTGCTTTTTTCTATGGAGTGGCTTCCGTCTGGCCACTCTACAATACAGGCCTGATTGGTGGATTTGCTGCAGAGATGGTTGTCCTTCTGGAAGGTTCTCTTCTCTCCACATAGGAATGCTGTAGCTCTGACAGAGTGACCATCGGGTTCTTGGTCACCTCCCTGACTAGGGCCCTTCTCCCCCGATCACTCAGTTTAGACGGCCGACCAGATCTAGGAAGAGTCCTGGTGGTTCCGAACTTCTTCCATTTACGGATGATGGAGGCCACTGTGCTTATTCGGACCTTCAAAGCAGCAGATATTTTTCTGTACCCTTTCCGAGATTTGTGCCTCGAGACAATCCTGTCTCAGAGGTCTACAGACAATTCCTTTGACTTCATGCTTGGTTTGTGCTCAGACATGCACTTTCAAGTGTGGGACTTTTTATAGACAAGTATGTGCCTTTCCAAATCATGTCCATTCAGCTGAATTTACCACAGGTGGACTCCAATTAAGCTGTAGGAACATCTCAAGGATGATCAGTGGAAACAGGATGCACCTGAGCTCAATTTTGAGCTTCATGACAAAAGCTGTGAATACTTATATACATGTGATTTCTTAGTTTTTTATTTTTAATAAATTTGCAAAAATCTCAAAAAAAAACTTTTTTCACGTTGTCATTATGAGGTATTGTGTGTAGAACTTTGAAGGAAAAAATGAATTTATTCCATTGTGGAATAAGGCTGTAACATAACAAAATGTGGAAAAAGTGAAGCGCTGTGAAACCTTTCTGGATGCACTGTGTGTGTATATATATATATATATATATATATATATATATATATATATAGCATTCTCAAGTCCGGCACTCCCGTTAACAAGCTTAACTTCACCGGTGCCTTCACAATCAAACAGCTTCTAGAGATACATAGGTACGGCAGCACTCTGGTTCACTTGCGGAGGCAAAGTACGGACAGCGCTCCGTAATACAACGTTTCAATATCTTTATTCATATTTTCATCAGGACCTGTTAAAAATATGAATAAAGATATTGAACGTTGTAATACGGAACGCTGTCCGTACTTTGCCTCAGCAAGTGAACCAGAGTGCCGCACCTATGTATCTACAGTATCTATCTATCTATCTATCTATCTATCTATATATATATATATATATATATATATATATACTTAGCGGACAGAGACTTGTAAACGGGTACATTTCGTGAAATTCGTTTACAAGTCTCTGAGTGCCGCCTCCGTCCGCTGTCTATATTTGGGGCTATTTGTCTCTGAGGAGGGCACCGTGAGCAAGTAGCCAGCAGCCGAGGGTCTACGTGAATGCCGGATCTGTCTGTATATATATATATACACACAGGAATCCACCGCATGTGCCATTCCCAAAAATGGAGAGCACACATGCACTCTCCACTCCTGGGTTGAGTGGAGATGTGTTGGTGATTGTCTTACCTTTAAAAGACAAAAGTTTGTTGGCTGGTGAGCTTTAAACCAGGTAAGCACATTTTCTCCTATTGGATAGCAGTTTCCAGGTTTCCAATAAATCTATGTGAAAAATGTATGTGATAGAGTAGGTCTTGCAGTGAAATGGGGTTCCGTGATGTGGGCTGCAAGCTTAGGATAGGGTACCCAGTAGCGATAGATGTAACTTTTAAAGTGGCACCTCTAGAAGAACCCCCTGTTAGCCGAGGTTCAGGTCAAACATCGAACAGACAGATCTGAGGGCGCTAGATTAACAGTATTGTTCCACTGTTAGATTACATTAGTATACAATGAAATTCTCAAATACATTCAAGTAAAATTTATTAATAAAAATATACAGTAAAACATCAAGAGAATCTGTACAATTTCACAGAGATGTGTCTTCGGAATTATCCAGTTTTACATTCAGGGATTTGTGTGTTTCTTTGTTGGCATGGATTCACTGAGCAATACAAATGTAGAATAATAGATAGACCAATGCGTTTTGTCCCTTACGGGACTTTCTCAGGGGTACAAAAATCAGATGCTCAAAAGTGAGGTGGAAGTAGCTTGATAAAACATAACACCTCTACTTGTACCAGTTAAAATGAGTATATACAACCGGGTTATATCTGGTGTAATAATTCACAACGTGATGTGGCTCCATTGTGTAGAGGAGTCCGTTCACAATGTATGATATCTCAGCAGTGGTCTTAATGTGACTAGTGCAAAATGAACAAATATTTAGCTCTGAACTGTAGTAAGCGATGACCAACTTTCTGTATATACAGTAGTGGATGTAATATGCATACGACTGGTGTGTTCCTCTCAGTGTTCAGTGTTATGCTCTTGATGTTTTACTGTATATTTTTATGAATAAATTTTACTTGAATGTATTTGAGAATTTAATTGTATACTATTGTAATCTAACATTGGAACAATACCGTTAATCTAGCGCCCTCATATCTGTCTGTTTGATATATATATATATATATATATATATATATTAGTGAGGAGATCAGTGTACTGGTACAGTCTCCTGGGGCACCGCCAAACACACAGCAGACAGGAAAACAGTACACCAGTCCAGGGTTTTCGTGCAATCACAGCAGTGATGCTTTTGTATTTGTGGAGTAACTCCCGGCCAGCGCAGCTCCTGCGGCTGGCCGGGAGTTGATCGTCGCTGCCACTGGCCGCAACGGCTTAATGCCGCCGTCCAGCCCCCTCCCACCCTGCGACTGCCTGTCAATCAGGCAGAGGCAATCGCTACTGAACAACGGCCTTCGGCCGTCCGGCATGCACCGGCGCATGCGCAATTCCGACCCGATCGCAGCGCTGCGATAAACTGCAGCAAGTGATCGGGTCGGAATGACCCCCATAGGCCAGAAACCAGGGACAAACATATCTCCTCTTTATCACTTTACCTGTTAAAAATCTGCTGTACCATAATTCTTGTGGAGTGCACCTGTACATTGAGACAGCCAGCAGTAGACTTCCCACTAGGCCTGTGAGGAACGTACTTAGAGGCACCACATGTTGGCCCACCTGCATCAAAGCCTTAGTAGGCTGCTGACCTGACAGGACTGCCCAGAGGCCAGGTGATTCCTTTTTTATTTGGTCATTAGGCATACTAATGGGATCAGTATGAGGCTGTCAGTATACCGACAACGCCATCCCGATTGTCAGTATGCCGGCAGCAGGGCGAGTGCAAAGAGTAGCCCCTGTTAGCCAGGATTCCGGCTGCCAACATTGTCAGTGGTTCGGATACTGGCACTGGTATCGTGACCATCGGGATCCCGACTTCCGGCAACTTAACTACATACCATACCGACAATATCAGCTTTAGTGTGCTCTAAAGTTGAGGGTAAAGCACACAAGTATATAGAAGCGCATGTACGTACAATGAAGGGAGCCACCTAATGTAGTCACCTGGGGACTATCTCAGAGTTTGTGACAGGTGGACCTATGTCCAGTGGACACCTCCCTCATGGGGGCACCTGGCACTACAGCACTGTCCTGACAGAGACACTGTTTATTCATCTGCTCCACAACAGCATGTGTTGACCTTACAGGCAGGAAAAACCAATCACATTAAATTAATAATGAAAATAATAAAATTGATTTTTGAAGGAAGGATGGGTGACCATCAATATGCCTAGCAGCGACCTGAAATTTGCCTCTGGGGATTGCTTATATGCTGGAATACGAGCCTTGTCTCATCATAATCTTCCTCCACTTGCTAGTTGGTATAACGGTACCCTACATGTTTTCTGGTTTCAATGGGTTTTTCTTTTTTTCCACCCCTCCATAAAGTATAGAACTGAGAATTATTATTATTATTTTTATTATTATTATTATTATTATTATATATTTATTTGGCGCCACAAGGGTTCCGCAGCACCTAACAAAGTACATAAATAAATTAGCAAAACAAGAAAACAGTGCCTTACAGTACATGACAATGTACAGGGTATATAAACGGGATGTAGTTGGAATCCCGGTGGTCAGAATCCTGTCGATCAAAATTCTGACCGCCAGAATACCGGTAGCGCAGCCACAGCTATTTCAACTTCAGGGTGTCCACCACACCCATGGAGTGGGAATAGAATCTGTGGCGAGCGAAGCGAGCCACCGCGCCCACAGAGTAGCGAGCGTAGTGAGCCCGCAAGGGGCTTTGTTCCACTCACCCCCCCTGCCAGCATTCTGACAGTTGGGATTCCGGCATCGGTATTTTGACCGTCAGGATTCTGACTACCGGTATTCCGTACCCAACCCATATAAACATTGCTGCATCAGGGGACAAGACATCAAGGTGGCAGAAGCCAAGGGTTAGGTGTCAGGGGGGAATTAGGTGTCAGGCTGCCCCTAGGTACAACATTATTGGTTGCCCCCCATCATGTCACTGCCCCTTTATGCCTCCCTACTAGACATCTAGTTATTTGTCACATTTGCCATTTTATCTTACACATATTTTCACTAGGCTAAAATATTCACCATCCCCATGGTGCCATTCACTGGAGGCCCAAGAATAACAGCTGCACAAGACACGGTGGTGGGACACTGCAAAGGGGAGATGTGAGTGGGCACAGAAATCAGAAGCTGCAACCTTGGAATCATCCCCCTCACGTCCTGCTTCCGCAGCCATTAGAAAGTGGTAACACACAAAAGCTGCCAGTATTTTGCTTGTTACAAATACATGCATTTAATTTGTACCCCTTGCATTGCAACATGATTTTCCCAGGTTCTCATTTGTACCAGTTATCTGGATTTACTCCTGACTACAAATATGGCTCACCATATCTAGTTATCGCATAGAGATGGAAGACAGAATTCATATCATATGCCTACAGGAATATAAACTACTAGGATGTGTCAAAATATATTTAGGAGCAAGGGTTAAAGACTGAAGGTGTAGTTGAGCGATTTTTTGACACTGCGAGTGTTTTTGAGATGAACAGAACTGAAATTTCTTGGAAAAGTTCAGGGCGTTCCTAGGCAGTGACTGGGAGGTGGCTAAGCAGACACATGGGAATGGTCCATCTTATGGGCGTGTTGTGAGAGTGCTGTGGGTATATCAGCGAAAGAGGTTGTGTACAGGGACACTCAACCCTTCACATAGGAGGCCGTACTCAGAAAAACTGCAATTTCGATGGTGCGACAGAAGATGCACAGTCAGTATTTCAGCATCTACGGGAGCTGACAGTGGGCGTCTCAGACATTGCACATTCGGGTGCACAGATGTACACACAGGGAAGGGCTTTGTGGAGGCGTTTGCTTAAGGTTGCAGATGGGTGACCGATAATACACGCTGAGATGTCTCTGTTCATCTCTGAATCAGGCCCTCTGTCTTTATTGTAGATATGCTTTTTCCTCCATTCACGTGGTGTACAAATGTAAGTTGACATCAGCCCATAGAAAGTTTTTATTGACTTTCTTGATGAATGCAAATCCCAAAATATAGGTAACAAGCAAATTATTATTTTTGTAATTGTTAACCTTTTCAGCACAACCCTCGAATGATGATGATAATAATAATAAAATAATATTAATACTACTACTACTAATTATTAGTGATGTGCACCGGACATTTTTCGGGTTTTGTGTTTTGGTTTTGGATTCAGTTCCGCGGCCGTGTTTTGGATTCGGACGCGTTTTGGCAAAACCTCACCGAAAATTTTTTGTCGGATTCGGGTGTGTTTTGGATTTTTTACAAAAAACCCTAAAAAACAGCTTAAATCATAGAATTTGGGGGTCATTTTGATCCCATAGTTTTATTAACCTCAATAACCATAATTTCCACTCATTTCCAGTCTATTCTGAACACCTCACACCTCACAATATTATTTTTAGTCCTAAAATTTGCACCGAGGTCGCTGGATGGCTAAGCTAAGCGACACAAGTGGCCGACACAAACACCTGGCCCATCTAGGAGTGGCACTGCAGTGTCAGGCAGGATGGCACTTCAAAAAAATTGTCCCCAAACAGCACATGATGCAAAGAAAAAAAGAGGCGCACCAAGGTCGCTGTGTGACTAAGCTAAGCGACACAAGTGGCCGACACAAACACCTGGCCCATCTAGGAGTGGCACTGCAGTGTCAGGCAGGATGGCACTTCAAAAGAATTGTCCCCAAACAGTACATGATGCAAAGAAAAAAAGAGGTGCACCAAGGTCGCTGTGTGACTAAGCTAAGCGACACAAGTGGCCGACACAAACACCTGGCCCATCTAGGAGTGGCACTGCAGTGTCAGGCAGGATGGCACTTCAAAAAAATTGTCCCCAAACAGCACATGATGCAAAGAAAAAAAGAGGCGCACCACAGGTATAGAATGTAGATGGATAGTATACTTAATGACGACACAGAGGTAGGTACAGCATTGGCCTTCCGTACTGCTATATATAGTATACTGGTGGTCACTGTGTCAGCAAACTGCAAAACTAAAATGCACCACAGGTATAGAATGTAGATGGATAGTATACTTAATGACGACACAGAGGTAGGTACAGCAGTGGCCTTCCGTACCGTACTGCTATTATATATAGTATACTGGTGGTCACTGTGTCAGCAAACTGCAAAACTAAAATGCACCACAGGTATAGAATGTAGATGGATAATATACTTAATGACGACACAGAGGTAGGTACAGCAGTGGCCTTCCGTACTGCTATATATAGTATACTGGTGGTCACTGTGTCAGCAAACTGCAAAACTAAAATGCACCACAGGTATAGAATGTAGATGGATAGTATACTTAATGACGACACAGAGGTAGGTACAGCAGTGGCCTTCCGTACTGCTATATATAGTTTACTGGTGGTCACTGTGTCAGCAAACTGCAAAACTAAAATGCACCACAGGTATAGAATGTAGATGGATAGTATACTTAATGACAACACAGAGGTAGGTACAGCAGTGGCCTTCCGTACTGCTATATATAGTATACTGGTGGTCACTGTGTCAGCAAACTGCAAAACTAAAATGCACCACAGGTATAGAATGTAGATGGATAGTATACTTAATGACGACACAGAGGTAGGTACAGCAGTGGCCTTCCGTACTGCTATATATAGTATACTGGTGGTCACTGTGTCAGCAAACTGCAAAACTAAAATGCACCACAGGTATAGAATGTAGATGGATAGTATACTTAATGACGACACAGAGGTTGGTACAGCAGTGGCCTTCCGTACCGTACTGCTATTATATATAGTATACTGGTGGTCACTGTGTCAGCAAACTGCAAAACTAAAATACACCACAGGTATAGAATGTAGATGGATAGTATACTTAATGACGACACAGAGGTAGGTACAGCAGTGGCCTTCCGTACCGTACTGCTATTATATATAGTATACTGGTGGTCACTGTGTCAGCAAACTGCAAAACTAAAATGCACCACAGGTATAGAATGTAGATGGATAGTATACTTAATGACGACACAGAGGTAGGTACAGCAGTGGCATTCCGTACTGCTATATATAGTATACTGGTGGTCACTGTGTCAGCAAACTGCAAAACTAAAGTGCACCACAGGTATAGAATGTAGATGGATAGTATACTTAATGACGACACAGATGTAGGTACAGCAGTGGCCTTCCGTACTGCTATATATAGTATACTGGTGGTCACTGTGTCAGCAAACTGCAAAACTAAAATGCACCACAGATATAGAATGTAGATGGATAGTATACTTAATGAAGACACAGAGGTAGGTACAGCAGTGGCCTTCCGTACCGTACTGCTATTATATATAGTATACTGGTGGTCACTGTGTCAGCAAACTGCAAAACTAAAATGCACCACAGGTATAGAATGTAGATGGATAGTATACTTAATGATGACACAGAGGTAGGTACGGCAGTGGCCTTCCGTACCGTACTGCTATTATATATAGTATACTGGTGGTCACTGTGTCAGCAAACTGCAAAACTAAAATGCACCACAGGTATAGAATGTAGATGGATAGTATACTTAATGACGACACAGAGGTAGGTACAGCAGTGGCCTTCCGTACCGTACTGCTATTATATATAGTATACTGGTGGTCACTGTGTCAGTAAACTGCAAAACTAAAATGCACCACAGGTATAGAATGTAGATGGATAGTATACTTAATGACGACACAGAGGTAGGTACAGCAGTGGCCTTCCGTACCGTACTGCTATTATATATAGTATACTGGTGGTCACTGTGTCAGCAAACTGCAAAACTAAAATGCACCACAGGTATAGAATGTAGATGGATAGTATACTTAATGACGACACAGAGGTAGGTACAGCAGTGGCCTTCCGTACCGTACTGCTATTATATATAGTTTACTGGTGGTCACTGTGTCAGCAAACTGCAAAACTAAAATGCACCACAGGTATAGAATGTAGATGGATAGTATACTTAATGACGACACAGAGGTAGGTACAGCAGTGGCCTTCCGTACTGCTATATATAGTATACTGGTGGTCACTGTGTCAGCAAACTGCAAAACTAAAATGCACCACAGGTATAGAATGTAGATGGATAGTATACTTAATGACGACACAGAGGTAGGCACAGCAGTAGCCTACTGTACCGTAATGCTATATATTATATACTGGTGGTCACTGGTCAGCAAAACTCTGCACTGTACTCCTCCTATATAATATTATACTGGTGGTCCCCAGTCCCCACAATAAAGCAGCACACTGAGCACAGATATGGAGTGTTTTTCAGGCAGACAACGTATACTGGTGGTCACTGTCAGCAAAACTCTGCACTGTACTCCTGCTATATAATACAGCTGCTCCCCAGTCCCCACAATTAAGCAGTGTGAGCACAGATATATGCAGCACACAGCACAGATATGGAGCGTTTTTTTCAGGCAGAGAACGGATAACTGGTGGTCACTGATCAGCAAAACTCTGCACTGTACTCCTCCTATATTATACAGCTGCTCCCCAGCCCTCCCCACAATTAAGCAATAGCGCACAGCACAATCAAGTTCAACAATAACGGAGAGGACGCCAGCCACGTCCTCTCCCTAACATTTCCAATGCACGAGTGAAAATGGCGGCGACCCGCGGCTGCTTATATAGAATCCGAATCTCGCGAGAATCCGACAGCGGGATGATGACGTTCGGGCGCGCTCGGGTTACCCGAGCCATACGGGAGAATCCGAGTATGGCTCGGACCCGTGTAAAAAGGGTGAAGTTCGGGGGGGTTCGGTTTCCGAGAAACCGAACCCGCTCATCACTACTAATTATTAGTTTTGTACATTTACAACAAACCTAAGTAGGAGCTAGGGGAGTGCTTGTAGCTTTATTGCCTTTTCACAAATCCATGCTGGCATTGTGAGACGCTAAATGAAGCTAGTACAATGAAAACTAGCTTCAACTGTATTCGGACAGAACAGAACACAGCTATGCTAACACTCGTGCTCCATAACCTGGGTTCATTGAGGGAGAGCAATACACATTGGTTCTGTCTGACTTTGTAGCAGTTTGTTTGTTCACCAAATCACATATACAGTAATCATACAGTACCTGAGCAAGCAACCTGTCAGGCAGAGGGATCTGAGACTGTCATTATTTGAAAAGGGGAGGGAAAAACTACCAAAGGAAAACTAACAAGTGCATTCCCAAACTTTCTGAAATCATAAATAAACAAAGGGGAAAAAAAACAAAGCTTCACTATTACCCCATCTCTGCATGTGGCTTTCTAGTCTATTATTTAACCTCCCTTGCCTTCCCTCCCTTCATTTTCTGCAGCTGGCATTAGACAACACACCTTTCTTGGCTTGTTCCTCCTTTTCCTTGTGCAGCAACGTGTATCTCGGACTCTCGGGAAAGAAAGGCAGAAAAATCAGCTCAAGCACAGCAGGGATTCCAGTGAGTGCTAGCAGTATGGGCCAACCTGCAAGTCCATTAACAGAAACATCCTAATTGTTAACTAAAGTAGAAGTGAAGTCAGGAAAAATATATTTTGCTATGGTACTCAGGAGAGTAAACTGTATTTCTGTGCAATTTATTAAGTCAGATCAGGTCTGGATATCTGGTTAATTGAAAGCAAATCATAAGTTGGTTTCAGTTCACTGCCTGCTGTCATATTTCTGTGAATGTCCAATCCATATCCTTACATGTGAACTGTAACTAGTGGATTACTAGTTTGTTTCCACAGAAATAGACTAATACAGCTCCTGGTCTGGTGAGGCCAAGATTGCAAAACTGATTTACTCGGTATAAAATATATCACATACATGGGGGTATATTTACTAAAATTCGTATTTGTGCCGATTTGGAGGGAGATTCATCACGAATGACATCGAATGTGTAATTGTGCAACTTTTTTAAATTTTTACGCCTCATTTACTAAGCTGCCGTATTTTACATTTTCGTGTTTTCCGATGTCGATGTCATTCGTTTATTTTGGCAGTGTTTTACGGGAGTGAATAGTAAAACACTGCCGACATTACAACAATGAAACTTGGCCGGATCTGTGAGATCCGTGCAGGTTTCATTGTGCATCTTTAAAAAATAAAAAAATAGTTTAAAGTCGAAAAAAAAAATGCGTGGGGTCCCCCCTCCTAAGCAAAACCAGCCTCGGGCTCTTTGAAGCGGTCCTGGTTGCCAAAATATGGGAAACAAAATGACAGGGGTTCCCCCATATTTCATCAACCAGCACCGGGCTCTGCGCCGGGTCCTGTTTCAAAAAATACGGGGGACAAAAAGCGTAGGGGTCCCCTATATTTTTTAAACCAGCACCGGGCTCCACTAGTCAGGTACATAATGCCACAGCCGGTGGACACTTTTATAGTGGTCCCGGCGGCCCTGGCATTACATACCCAACTAGTCACTCCTGGCCGGGGTACCCTGGAGTGGGAACCCCTTAAATCAAGGGGTACCCCCCTCCAGCCACCCAAGGGCCAGGGGTGAAGCCCGAGGCTGTCCCCACCCATCCAAGGGCGGCGGATGGGGGGCTGATAGCCTTTTCAAAAAAAAATTTGAATATTGTTTTTAGTAGCAGTACTACAAGTCCCAGCAAGCCTCCCCCGCAAGCTGGTACTTGGAGAACCACAAGTACCAGCATGCAGTGGAAAACCGGGCCCGCTGGAACCTGTAGTACTACTACTAAAAAAATACCTCCAAAAAAACAGGACACACACACCGTAACAGTATAAGTTTATTACATACATGCACACCTCCAAACATACATACTTACCTATGTTCCCACGAGGCTCGGTCCTCTTCTCCATGTAGAATCCTCAGGGTACCTGTGAATAAATTTATACTCACATAATCCAGGGTATCTTGTTTTCTTTGTATAATCCACGTACTTAGCAAAACAAAAAAACGGAAACCCGACCACGCACTGAAAGGGGTCCCATGTTTACACATGGGACCCCTTTCCCCGACAGCCAGGACCCCCCCTGACTCCTGTCAAAGAGGGTCCCTTCAGCCAATCAGGGAGCGCCACGTCATGGCACACTCCTGATTGGCTGTGTGCTCCTGTAGTGTCTGTGAGGCAGCACACGGCAGAGATACAATGTTGCGCCTATGCGCTCCATTGTATCCAATGGTGGAAACTTTGCGGTCAGCGGTTGACCGAAAGTAACCTCACCGCTGACCGCAAAGTTCCCACCATTGGATACAATGGAGCGCATAGGCGCTACATTGTATCTCTGCCGTGTGCTGCCTCACAGACACTACAGGAGCACACAGCCAATCAGGAGAGTGCCACGACGTGGCGCTCCCTGATTGGCTGAAGGGACCCTCTTTGACAGGAGTCAAGGGGGGTCCTGGCAGTCGGGGAAAGGGGTCCCATGTGTAAACATGGGACCCCTTTCAGTGCGTGGTCGGGTTTCCATTTTTTTGTTTTGCCAAGTACGTGGATTATACAAAGAAAACAAGATACCCTAGATTATGTGAGTATAAATTTATTCACAGGTACCCTGAGGATTCTACATGGAGAAGAGGACTGAGCCTCGTGGGAACATAGGTAAGTATGTATGTTTGGAGGTGTGCATGTATGTAATAAACTTATACTGTCACGGTGTGTGTGTCCTGTTTTTTGGGGGGGTATTTTTTTAGTAGTAGTACTACAGGTACCAGCGGGCCCGGTTTTCCACCGCATGCTGGTACTTGTGGTTCTCCAAGTACCAGCTTGCGGGGGAGGCTTGCTGGGACTTGTAGTACTGCTACTAAAAACAATATTCACATTTTTTCAAAAGGCTATCAGCCCCCCATCCACCGCCCTTGGATGGGGGGACAGCCTCGGGCTTCACCCCTGGCCCTTGGGTGGCTGGAGGGGGGGTACCCCTTGATTTAAGGGGTTCCCACTCCTCCAGGGTACCCCGGCCAGGGGTGACTTTTTGGGTATGTAATGCCAGGGCCACCGGGACCACTATAAAAGTGCCCCCCGGCTGTGGCATTATGTACCTGACTAGTGGAGCCCGGTGCTGGTTTAAAAAATATAGGGGACCCCTACGCTTTTTGTCCCCCGTATTTTTTGAACCAGGACCAGGCGCAGACCCCGGTGCTGGTTGATGAAATATGGGGGAACCGCTGTCATTTTCCCCCCCATATTTTGTCAACCAGGACCGGCTCAAAGAGCCCGAGGCTGGTTTTGCTTAGGAGGGGGGACCCCACGCATTTATTTATTTTTTTATTTTACATCATTTCCCACCCATTCCCACTGATAACCATGCACGGATATCATGGATCCGTGCATGACTATCAGAACACGGTAAAAAAAAGCAGGTCTGTTTTAAAACTGCTTTTTTTTACGATTTGTATTTTTTCACGGCAGTATTTGGCTATTGCCGGCAGTGTTTGTGAAATACAAAATTTAGTAAATCACCGAGTTCTATCAAATAACAGGCATATTTGACCGATGGTGTATTCATTCGGACTTTTTTCTTTGACTTCAAAAAAAATACGAATGCCCTCATCACTGCCGAGATTTGTGTTTAGTAAATTCCCGAGATGACACTTTGAAGAAAAAACACCAAAGGCCCTCATTCCGAGTTGTTCGCTCGGTAATTTTCTTCGCATCGCAGCGATTTTCCGCAAACTGCGCATGCGCAATGTTCGCACTGCGACTGCGCCAAGTAAATTTGCTAAGATGTTTGGTAATTTACTCACGGCATTACGAGGTTTTTTCTTCGTTCTGGTTATCGGAGTGTGATTGACAGGAATTGGGTGTTTCTGGGCGGAAACTGGCCGTTTTATGGGAGTGTGTGAAAAAACGCTGCCGTTTCTGGGAAAAAAGCGGGAGTGGCTGGAGAAATGGGGGAGTGTCTGGGCGAACGCTGGGTGTGTTTGTGACGTCAAACCAGGAACGAAACTGACTGAACTGATCGCAGTGGCAGAGTAAGTCCCAAGCTACTCAGGAACTGCTAAGAAATGTCTATTCGCAATTTTGAGAATCTTTCGTTCGCAATTTTGCTAAGCTAAGATTCACTCCCAGTAGGCGGCGGCTTAGCGTGTGCAATGCTGCTAAAAGCAGCTTGCGAGCGAACAACTCGGAATGAGGGCCCAAATCGGTCAAAATCGGGAGCTTAGTAAATATACCCCATGGAGTTAAAAAAAAAATGCTTCCATTATATTATGCCTTAATAACTTAGCACAATGCTATAAGGATATATTGATAAATACTGATACATAGTAATAATGATTTCTTTATATAAGAGTATCCCACCTTTTGTATTTCCAAGGATGAAACGGATTCCAAAGATCTGTGCCATAAGAATACCAATAGTGATCAATAGTTGGGGCATCACACCAATGCCTCCACGAAGATTTTTAGGGGACATTTCACCGAGGTACATTGGGACAACATTGGAGGAGAGACCTACGACAGATACATTCACAATTAATGGTTCTTCTAATGAGATAATAGTGGGTATCCTGTAAACATACAGTAATTCTGAAATTAACTGAAGTCATGTTTAAAATTATTTGTAACTAGATGAAGTACCCGGCATTGCTTGGGTTTAACTCTTCAAGTTGTTAACTTATCAATGAGTTGGATCCAACAAAAAATTTTTTTTTATAATTTGCAGCTTAGCAGCTCTTCCAAAACATCCATGAGGTGGCTGCCCGGTGTCTTTTTTTTGTTTTTTGTTTTTGTAATGTCGCTAGTAGCCATAATGTCCATCTTTCTTTTCTTTTAAATTTTATAATCACTTTTACATTGCGAGATGGGTTTAAAGTTTTCCATCTGTTATCAATGTTGCTATTCCATAGCTTTTGGGTACAAAATATTTTTTTGTCTTCTCCCCCCCATTTCTGTCAGTTATTTAGTTAACTGATTTATGGTTATTTCAGTCAGTTACTGTCTTTCAGGTCATTGATGTATTGTTATTTCTGTCAGTTATTACGGTTCATTAAAGTTTTCCTCCAAATACACACAGTGTAAGGTCCAGTACAGGCACACCGCGTCAATGGTCTGCACAGTGTACATCAATGGGATGTCCAACCAGGACCACAACCCCCTAGTATGACTTCTGGGATCCAATGTGGAATTTTGGTCCAAATTACATCCAGCATTTACTTACACAGATGCATTCAATATCCAATTAGTAACCGATTGGTCTGGATCGGTTTATAACGTGTTCAGGTTGACACCACTGACATCCTCTGACGAAACCGCTACATTATATTTGCAGAAAAACGCATAAGGAGACTTATCCGGACCCTGAACTCCCTCTCCAGCATCTATTCAGGCTGATTGACATTTTATCCAGCAGCAGCCAACTTGGATCCATTAGCAATACACACCGGCCAGCACCTATGAAAAATGGAGCTACCTGCCCCCGCTCCCTCCACATCTGACAGCTGTGAAAGTACTTTGCAGATATCCCAAGACACCAATAGCCACATGAGGATGAGCAAGGTAAAACGGAGAGTTAACCTGGGGCACTTTCTTCACACTCCCGCCGTGATTAACAACAATCAGGGGATTTACTCCGGAGAAATGTATTGAACAGAGGTGGAGTGTAACGCTGTAGCAGCAATTGGACAAAACACAGCGTCCTCCCTCTGCCACTCTGTTCATACTGCCAGAGCTGGCCCTAACCAATATGATGCCCTAGGCAAGATTTTGGCTGGTGCCCCCTAGCACCACCGCTGGTTCCACCTCTGACCTTGCACCTCTTTCCCAGCACCATCACCCCTCACCCATAGCAGTCCTTATTTTGGTGTTTGTACCCCCTATACTTCAAATAGGAACAGCTCGCACATTTGGCGCACAGCCCAAAAAGGGATGTGTTTTTGCTGGCAAGGGGCATGGCCACACAATAGTAACCCCAATTCCAATTACGCCACACAGTACTACAACTTTATTCACATTTGATCATGCGATAGTGTCCATAATTCATATTACATACCACAGTAATATCACTTTACCTTATAAACGTTACTCCTCACAGTAGAGCCCCTTATTCACATTGTATCACACCGAATTGCTCCTTATTCACATTACACCACACCCTATTGCTCTTTATTCACATTAGACGACACAGTAGTGCCCTTTCTATACGCAACGCCACATAGTAGAGCACCTTATACACATAATGCCATACATTAGTAATGCATTTATACACATAATTCCACACAGTAATGCCCCTTACACATATGAGACACCTTATTAAAGTCCTTATTGTCACGATCCTGACTGTAGTTCTCGTATTTGGTGACTTACCCCTGCCATCTGTCCTGGATCCTGTGTCTTTTTACTCACTGAGTTAAACAGCTTGTCAGCAATATGAGTTTTCCTGAGTTCTCTGCCTGAAAGGTAATAGTTAATTAGCTCCACCTGTGGTGATCTCCTGTGTGAGGCTGAATTCAGTAATCTGAAGTTTAGGCCTAAAAGCCAGCATCTTATGTTTTGCAGAAGTTCAGGCTTCAGTGTTCTCTCGGCCTGCTAGGCCTCATTCTACATCACAGCCTAGTCTAGAGTACTCACATGACAGTGACTGTTCACCTGACCCAGAGTTGTCCAATCCTCTGCCAGCCTGAGACTCTCTGCATCACCTAATCCTGCTCACCAATCACCAAGGACCAGGAAGTATAAGTTAGGAGACTGAGTTGGAAACTGGGCCAGTTCCTCGTGTCACACACAGCTCTGTGTGAGCCTTAAAGCTGAGCTCCCTAAAGGTAACCTTTGTACTTTAGTTCCTGTGGAAACTCTGTTCCCTTGTTACCCCGTTTGGTTTACTTTTGTGTTGCCACTGATATTCACTATTTCCACGAGTCTCAATGTAAAGGCACAGCTGCAGTGGTTCATCTTAAAGGCACAGTACTGTATTCCATAGTCTCAACTGAAAACCACAACTGCCGTGTTTCATCTTTACTGCTGTTGTAGTTGTGATCTCCAGAGCTCCCGTATCCCTGTGGCTTCCATGCCTCCAAGAACCTCCGTGCCTCAGCACCTCCGTGCCTCAGCACCATCGTGCCTCAGCACCTCCGTGCCTCAGCACCACCGCGCCTCAGCATCTCAGTGCCTCAGCATCTCCGTGCCTCAGCACCACCGTGCCTCAGCACCTCCGTGCCTCAGCACTTCCGTGCCTCCAAGCACCTCAGTGTCTCCAGGCACTTCTGCACCTACAAGCACCTCAGTGCCTCCAAGCACCTCAGTGCCTCCAAACACCTCAGTGCCTCCAGGCACTTCTCCACCTCATTGCCTCCAAGCACCTCAGTGCCTCCAAGCACATCAGTGCCTCCTAGCACCTCAGTGCCTCCAAACACCCAGTGCTCACAAGCGTAGTTGGTGTCTCCAGCATCCGGTACTCCTTAATTCATTCCTCAGCACCTTTTCAAGTTCTGTCTTTCAGGAGACCTCCAGCATCCATACGTGCTTCCTGTCTGCCGACCAAATCCTGCATGAGGAAAACCTAGATTCGGCCATCTCTGCTGCGGTTCCTCTTCCCGGTCACCGGAAGAAACCCCAAGCCCACAACACTCCCAAACCAGGTCAGTGAAAGTATTCACATAGTCCTCCAGTCGCCCGCACAGACTTCACTAACACCGGGTTCACAAAACCACAGTCATGACAGTAGGAACTGGCCTCATGGACCCGGCCGAAAGTGTTTGTCTGATGCAGGACCTCCTAAGCAATATTGCAGGACGCTTGGAGGGTTTGGAGTCGACTCAGCATCAATTGGCACAGTGTCTGCAGCGGAATTCGTTCTCCAGAGATTCTCAGACCTTCTGCACTAAGACTCCTGACCAACTGCAGGTTTTCTACCAGATGTTATTACAGTTACAAGAACTTTTGTCTAGTATTCTTTCTGTGATGCCTGATCTCTTCAGGAATACTACCAACGTTGTTGAACCTGTTTTGTCCCATCCAGTTAATAAAGTCTCTTTCTCTGTGCAAGGAAAAGTTGTTCATCAGAGCTATCCACGGCCCAAGCTCTCTGAAGCTGAACGTCAGCGGCGTAGGGAGCTACACCTCTGTCTTTACTGTGGAAATTCCGGTCATTTTGTTAAAGACTGCATTCTTCGCAAGCCAGGGAATGATGACAAATCTCAGTATCATGGTGCTCATGTCTACAAGTCGTTCACAGTAGCCGATCCTGCTACTGCTGACGGGGGTATCAAGAAGGCTACTCTGAAAGAGACTCAAATTTATGACTGGGGTCCGGTGATTAAAAGACCTTATCCCAAGTTGGGTGTCCAGAGAAGAATGTTCAAGCCATTTAGAGTCACAGAGGAGTCCGTGTCTACAGCCCAAGGAGGGGCGTCCGTGTCTACAGCCCAAGGAGGGGCGTCCGTGTCTACAGGCCAAGGAGGGGCGTCCGTGTCTACAGCCCAAGGAGGGGCATCCGTGTCTTCAGCCCCAGTGAGGGGTTCAGAGTGTCCAGCCCCAGGAGGGGGTTCTTCAGAGTGTCCAGCCCCAGGAGGGGGTTCTTCAGAGTGTCCAGCCCCAGGAGGGCGTTCTTCAGAGTGTCCAGCCCCAGGAGGGGGTTCTTCAGAGTGTCCAGCCCCAGGAGGGGGTTCTTCAGAGTGTCCAGCCCCAGGAGGAGGTTCTTCAGAGTGTCCAGCCCCGTGAAGTGGGGGCTCTTGCCTCAGCCCAGCCCCGTGAAGTTGGGGCTCTTGCCTCAGCCCAGCCCCGTGAAGAGGGGGCTCTTGCCTCAGCCCAGCTCCGTGAAGAGGGGGCTCTTGCCTCAGCCCAGCCCCGTGAAGAGGGGGCTCCTGCCTTAGTTCAGCCCAGTGAAGAAAGGGCTCCTGCCGGTCCAGCAATATTCCAGGCTCAGCCTGGTCAGTCCATCCCGGTTCCAGCCGGTCCAGCAATACTCCAGGCCCTGCCTGGTCAGTCCGTCCCGGTTCCATCCGGTCCAGCGATACTCCAGGACCAGCCTGGTCAGTCTCCTTTGGCTCCAGCCAATTCAAGCGTCCTCGGATCCAATCCAGTCCTACTCGTCCAGCCAAAGATTTCTCCAGTTTCAGTCTGTTCAAGCTCATCTGGACTCAAACCGATTCCAAGCATTGGCTCGAGTAAAGAACTTTTGACAGTTGGTCACAGTAAAGGACTTCTACCATCTAGTTCTGAAATTAGACTTCAGTCTGTCTCTGATTCTGTTTCCTCATCTTCCAGCATTGAGTCCATAGCTTCTGCAGGGAAAACTAATACCTCTTCTCATCAATGTCAGAATAATTCTGCTGTAGCCACCAAAGTCAAGAAAAATACCAAGGCTATTGACCTTATGTCTGAATGTGTACCTCAGTCTAATGTTTCAGTGGCATCTGTTTCCATGAGTCCAATTTCATCCTCCACTCAGTCTTCAGAACATTCAGCCAATGCTCCGTTTTTTGACCCATCGCTTTCTGAGCAAGATAATGCCTTGATGAACCAATACCTTAAGAATTTCAGTGATGCCAAGAATTGGAAAACAGTACAAAGACAACAGCCTGTGGATTTAAGAATTGGTTATGTTTCCATTGATTCCACTCCAAATTCCTTGTGTTGTTCAGAACTTGTTAATGCAGCTTACAAAACGGATGTAGTTACTCCCAAAGACGACTGGTATCTTCCAATAGACTTGGACTCAGACTCTGAATTTGATCCAGTTTATGATGCTACTCCTTTCCTGGGAGGTCCCATTCGTTCCTGTTATGCTTTAACGCATGAAGAGGTTCCAGAATTACCAAAAAACTCTACAGGTCTCTGTATGAAAAGTCCTCGTTATAGAACAAGATTTAATTTAAGCCTCAGTGGAGTGCTAGCTTCAAAAGCACAATCTTCTCGTATTACTAATCTAGGAAAGGAACCTTCTACAGTTTATTCCTCAGTCCTTTCAGATGAAGGAAATTCCAGTTTTGTCAATGATGGATGGTCTACCTGTTCAGAAGATGAAGATCAGGAAGACTTTTGAAGAATTCAGCTTAAGTTTTGTTTCTGGACCTTCTGGTTTCCACTTTTCTGAATCTTTGTGTACAAGTTATTCATCAAGTTCCTCTAAGACCAAAGATGGGTGTACGGAGTCCACCCTTGAAGAGGGGGGTACTGTCACGATCCTGACTGTAGTTCTCGTATTTGGTGACTTACCCCTGCCATCTGTCCTGGATCCTGTGCCTTTTTACTCACTGAGTTAAACAGCTTGTCAGCACTATGAGTTTTCCTGAGTTCTCTGCCTGAAAGGTAATAGTTAATTAGCTCCACCTGTGGTGATCTCCTGTGTGAGGCTGAATTCAGTAATCTGAAGTTTAGGCCTAAAAGCCAGCATCTTATGTTTTGCAGAAGTTCAGGCTTCAGTGTTCTCTCGGCCTGCTAGGCCTCATTCTACATCACAGCCTAGTCTAGAGTACTCACATGACAGTGACTGTTCGCCTGACCCAGAGTTGTCCAATCCTCTGCCAGCCTGAGACTCTCTGCATCACCTAATCCTGCTCACCAATCACCAAGGACCAGGAAGTATAAGTTGGGAGACTGAGTTGGAAACTGGGCCAGTTCCTTGTGTCACACACAGCTCTGTGTGAGCCTTAAAGCTGAGCTCCCTAAAGGTAACCTTTGTACTTTAGTTCCTGTGGAAACTCTGTTCCCTTGTTACCCCGTTTGGTTTACTTTTGTGTTGCCACTGATATTCACTATTTCCACGAGTCTCAATGTAAAGGCACAGCTGCAGTGGTTCATCTTAAAGGCACAGTACTGTATTCCATAGTCTCAACTGAAAACCACAACTGCCGTGTTTCATCTTTACTGCTGTTGTAGTTGTGATCTCCAGAGCTCCCGTATCCCTGTGGCTTCCGTGCCTCCAAGAACCTCAGTGTCTCAGCACCTCCGTGCCTCAGCACCTCCGTGCCTCAGCACCACCGTGCCTCAGCACCTCCTTGCCTCAGCACCCCCGCGCCTCAGCACCTCCGTGCCTCAGCATCTCCGTGCCTCAGTACCACCGTGCCTCAGCACCTCCGTGCCTCAGCACTTCCGTGCCTCCAAGCACCTCAGTGTCTCCAGGCACTTCTGCACCTACAAGCACCTCAGTGCCTCCAGGCACTTCTGCACCTCAGTGCCTCCAAGCACCTCAGTGCCTCCTAGCACCTCAGTGCCTCCAAACACCCAGTGCTCACAAGCGTAGTTGGTGTCTCCAGCATCCGGTACTCCTTAATTCATTCCTCAGCACCTTTTCAAGTTCTGTCTTTCAGGAGACCTCCAGCATCCATACGTGCTTCCTGTCTGCCGACCAAATCCTGCATGAGGAAAACCTAGATTCGGCCATCTCTGCTGCGGTTCCTCTTCCCGGTCAGCGGAAGAAACCCCGAGCCCACAACACTCCCAAACCAGGTCAGTGAAAGTATTCACATAGTCCTCCAGTCGCCCGCACATACTTCACTAACACCGGGTTCACAAAACCACAGTCATGACAGTTATAAACATAATGCGCCGCACATTATGACAACCTTTATTAATGCCCTTTTACACATAATATCCCTTACACATATGCCGCACATTATTAATGTCCTTATACACATAATGACAGACATAGAGCCACCCACACATTTTCTGCACATTATTAGTGCCCCTTTACACATAATGACACACATACAGTAGTACCCTGTTACACATATGCCGCACATTATTACTGCCCTTATACACATAATGACACACAGTGCCCCTTACACATATGTTGCACATTATTAATGCATTTTTACATGACACACATAATGCTCCTTACACATATTCTGAACACTACTGCACAACCAACCCACTCACATGCACACAGCACTCACACTGCTACTAACACTGTGACCTCTGCCTCTACTTGGATACAGATGTGTCCTCATAAATCTTGCCTCAATGCTAACATCGGGCACCTTTTTTTATGAAAATGCACCTTATTTGCATTGCTATGTGGCTAGGATGCACAAGCAGCTTCTGCTGATTAAAATGATATGCAGCATGCCTATATACTGTTATGAGCCACGGCAGTGGCTCATTCCTGTTTTGCATTTTGGTTATTTATTTTATGTTTTACTTCTGTTTCTGTTCCCTCGGCTTTTGTGGGTTCCGGTGTCCACCCTTAAGGAGAGGGTACTGTTATGAACCACAAGCAGTGATTCATTCCTGTTCACCTTCTGTTCATGTATTTTATGTTATAGTTCTCTTGCAGGCCAGGATTTCCTTTGTTCTGGTTTAGAAGACTCTTGTTGGCCGCTGGTGGTTAGTCTATGTAATTGTAGCCTGTTTCCATGTGTTTAGCCTCACCTGTCTGTTAATTGCACCTGTCAGTTTGGAGTCGTGCTGCAGGGCAGCTGCATGACATAATTAATTAGGGTCCCTGCTGTGATTGGAGGAATTCCTTGTTATATTCTCCCTCACTGCCTGACACAGACGCCGGGGATAGCTTCTGTCTAGCTGCTTCTGGCCTTGAAGCATTCCTGTCCAGGAGGCCTGTGTCTGATCCAATGTCTGATCCAGTGTCTGATCCAGTGTCTGATCCAGTGTCTGATCCAGTATCCTGCCTTGAAGCATTCCTGTCCAGAGTCCTGTGTCTGATCCAGTATCCTGCTTCTTAGTGTCCACTGGTCTGTCGTTTGAAATTCTGCCTGTCCTCCGGTCCTGAGAGCCTGTGTCAGCTACTTTGGGGGTTCCTGTCCTTTTACCAGTATTCGTACCGGTTTCGTGAGTAGCGGCTTCGCCGCGTCCCTCGGCCTAGGCCGTAGCTATCTGTTGCTTTTGCTTTGGATTTTCTGCAGAGGGTTCTGTGTATGCTGTCACCACCGGTACACAACAGTATTGTGTCGGCGTGTGGACAGCATTTCCTTTGTTGTTGTTTATCCTGGCGGCTGTGCCGCACATACTTTAATTAAGTTCTGTAGCACCCCTAACTGGGTACTTCCTTCTCTAGTTAGAGGTTCCCCTTATCATTGCCCCATCTCAGTGTACGCCTTGTCTCCAACTAAGACCGGGGGGCATCGGAGTTGGGCAGACATAATCCGCCCTTCATACGCGGCTGCCGTGGGCCCAAGAAACCATAGTCACGCAGGCGTAGGCTGACAACAAGGGTGAGACAACGGAGTTAGGGATCCTTGGGGGTGCTGCCGAGCTCCGTTTATCTATTGCAGCATTACATTCCTGTACTTGGGGCTCATCTGCCCAGTTCCAGGAGTACCAAGTACAGTGAACGTAACATTATCACCGGCCAATACAACAAAAAAGAAACAAAGCTAAATAGTAGTTTATTTTTCTTTTTTGGCCCAGTCCAGTGTCCTGTCTAGAATCCAGTCCTGTCTAGAGTCCAGTGTGCAGAACCCAGTCCAGTCTTGTCTTGTCTAGTTCAAAATCCGGTCCAGTCTTGTCTTGTCTAGTTCAAAATCCAGACCAGTCTTGTCTAGTCTAGTCTTGTCTTGTCTAGTCTGAAGTCCTTCTATGCCTACTATGCAAGCCCTGCAGGCATCTCTCTCAGCCCTGAACTCTGTTTTCAGTGCTTTGAAACCTGAGCGGCTGGAAGTTTTGCAGCAATCCTTAAAGCAACTGCAAAACCTTCTGACCAAGATTTTACTTATCTTGCCAGAAGTTGTTGAGAGTACATCTATCTCTAAAGAGACTCTTGCTCACAATATTGTGACAAGAAAATCCTCAGGTTTTGTTGGAGAGAAAAGGTTTAAAAGTTTTCTGCGGCCCAGGCTCTCAGAAGAGGAGCGTCTGCGTCGCAGAAACTTAAATTTATGCCTATATTGTGGGGGTTTAGGCCACTATCTGCAGACCTGTGAGTTGCGCAAGCCAAAGTGTGGCGACAAGTCCTGCCCTCTAGCCAAGTTGAGTCAGGATTCAAGACCTCCTCCTGTCTCTACTGTGGCAGAGGTACTTGTCACACAACCCACACAAAAAAACACTCTGTCCTATAATTGGGGTCCTTGGGCTAGGGTGTCCCATTATAGATTTAGGAACCAAAGGAGAATGTTTCTCTCCTCTCTTAATTTTCCTGTTGAATCAGAGTTGCAAACCCCAGTAGTGGAATCCCTGAGTCCTGAAGCGGTGCCAGATGTTCAGAGTCCTGGAGCGGTGCCAGATGCTCGGAGTCCTGGAGCGGTGCCAGATGCTCGGAATCCTGGAGCGGTGCCAGATGCTCGGAGTCCTGGAGCGGTGCCAGATGCTCGGAGTCCTGGAGCGGTGCCAGATGCTTGGAGTCCTGGAGCGGTGCCAGATGCTCAGAGTCCTGGAGCGGTGCCAGATGCTCAAGGCCTAGGAGCGGGGCCCGATGCTCAGGGCCTAGGAGCGGTGCCCAATGCTCAGGGCCGAAGAGGGGCATTGGATTTAATAGCTCAGGTGTCAATACCAGAAGGGGACTCAGAAGCTGTTACCCCAGGTAGGGACTTGAAAAGCGCAACCCCAGAAAGGGTATCTAAAACCATAGTTCTAGAAAGGGAACTCAAGAAGTAAAACCCCAGAAGGGATCTTTGAAGTAATATCCCCAAGTGGGTTCTCGTGAGACACAGCCCCAGAGAAGGGTCTAGAGGTCGCTATCCCAGGAAAGGACTCAAGAGGCATAGCTTTAGTGGAGGTTCTGAAGGTCATAGCTTCAGCAAAAGTCCCGGAGGTCATAATCCCAAGAGAAGTCTCGATAATTATCAACTCAGAGAGGGAGGCCGACGGTCCGCTCCCAGAGAGGGAGGCCGACGGTCCGCTCCCAGAGAGGGAGGCCGGCGGTCCGGTCCCAGTAAAAGAATCCGAGGTGCTGACCCCAGCGGGGTCCCCGAAGGCCACTGCCCCAGCGGGGTCCCCGAAGGCCACTGCCCCAGTGGGGTCCCCAAAGGCCACTGCCCCAGCGGGGTTCCCGAAGGCCACTGCCCCAGCGGGGTTCCCGAAGGCCACTGCCCCAGCGGGGTTCCCGAAGGCCACTGCCCCAGCGGGGTTCCCGAGGGCCAATGCCCCAGAGGGGGTTCCGAGGGCCACAGCCCCGAGTAAGGTCAGTAGTGACAAGGTCCTAGCAATGCACTCCAGTCAGTCAGATGGGGACGAAGCAGATCCTGACTCTTTTGCTATCTCAACGTCTATAGTCTTTGATGGGGACTTAGTCCAATTTTTTCACTAACCAAACACTACTACACCATTTTGTTGTCTAGACCATTTCTGAGCATCACTTCAGAGAACCTTGTGCTCTATCTGATATATTCCTTTAGAGGGGAGACTTTTGAGTGGGCGTCCAACTTAATGAAAACTGAAGATCCCATTCTTCAGGATCCCCCGGCATTCAGTGATGCAGTTAATAAGAGATATGGTTCCAAAGAAATTGGTTCAGGTTCCTCTAGGTCACCCGTCTTATCTGCTGAGAGTCCACCGTATACTTTAAACTCGGCACAAAAACCTCAGCCCATTGATTGGACTGCAGGATGTGCTTTTCTGTCTTCTAGTAGTAGTACTTTGCCTAAAAGTTCAGCTCCCAAGGTTAAGAAACCAATCTCTGGATTGAATCCAGCCTTGCTGGAAGGTACCATCAGTTCAGACAATGGGCCTAATTCTGAGTTGATCGCAGCATCAAATTTGTTAGCAGTTGGGCAAAACCATGTGCACTGCAGGAGGGGCAGATATAACATGTGCAGAGAGAGTTAGATTTGGGTGTGGTGTGTTCAAACTAAAATCTAAATTGCAGTGTAAAAATAAAGCAGCCATTATTTACCCTGCACAGAAACAAAATAACCCACCCGAATCTAGCTCTCTATGCAAATGTTATATCTGCCCCCCTGCAGTGCACATGGTTTTGCCCAATTGCTAACAAACTTGCTGCTGCGATCAACTCAGAATTACCCCCAATGTTTGGGGAATTACCTTGGTCAGACCTCAAGAACCTTGTAAAAAAAAAAAGAAGAAAAAGAAATAATTATTGACTCTTGCCTTGTTAAAAAAAAAAAGAAAAAAAAAAGATTTTTTTCCTTGTCTTGTATCCAGTGGCCACCGTCAAGGGGTGTGTGTGTCACTGTTACAAGCTGTTCCCACAGCTTGTTTCTGTTTCTTGTCATTGGGGGTCATTCCGAGTTGTTCGCACGCAAGCTGCTTTTAGCAGCTTTACACACGCTAAGCCGCCGCCTACTGGGAGTGAATCTTAGCTTCTTAAAATTGCGAACGAATGATTCTCTAAATTGCGACCACACACCTCTTAGCAGTTTCTGAGTAGCTCCAGACTTACTCGGCATCTGCGATCAGTTCAGTGCTTGTCGTTCCTGGTTTGACGTCACAAACACACCCAGCGTTCGCCCAGACACTCCTCCGTTTCTCCAGCCACTCCCGCGTTTTTCCCAGAAACGGTAGCGTTTTTTCGCACACACCCATAAAACGGCCTGTTTCCGCCCAGAAACACCCACTTCCTGTCAATCACACTCCGATCACCAGAACGAAGAAAAAACCTCGTAATGCCGTGAGTAAAATTCCTAACTGCATAGCAAATTTACTTGGCGCAGTCGCAGTGCGGACATTGCGCATGCGCATTAGCGACTAATCGCTCCGTTGCGAGAAAAAAATACCGAGCGAACAACTCGGAATGACCCCCATTGTCTGTTTGTTCCAGTGTCAGGTTTTTTAGTGTATCCCTTGTTTTGGAAAATCTGAATTTTGCGGTCCGTTGACCCCTCCTCGAGGGGGGGGGGGCTACTGTTATGAGCCACGGCAGTGGCTCATTCCTGTTTTGCATTTTGGTTATGTATTTTATGTTTTACTTCTGTTTCTGTTCACTTGGCTTTTCTGGGTTCCGGTGTCCACCCTTAAGGAGAGGGTACTGTTATGAACCACAAGCAGTGGTTCATTCCTGTTCACCTTCTGTTCATGTATTTTATGTTATAGTTCTCTTGCAGGCCAGGATTTCCTTTGCTCTGATTTAGAAGACTCTTGTTGGCTGCCGGTGGTGAGTCTGTGTAATTGCAGCCTGTCAGTTAATTGCACCTGTCTCACCTGTCTGTTAATTGCACCTGTCAGTTTGGAGTCGTGCAGCAGGGAAGCTGCATGACATAATTAATTAGGGTCCCTGCTGTGATTGGAGGAATTCCTTGTTATATTCTCCCTCACTGCCTGACACAGACGCCGGTGATAGCTTCTGTCTAGCTGCTTCCGGCCTTGAAGCATTCCTGTACAGGAGGCCTGTGTCTGATCCAGTGTCTGATCCAGTATCCTGCCTTGAAGCATTCCTGTCCAGGAGTCCTGTGGCTTTGCCTGTGTCTGATCCAGTATCCTGCTTCTTAGTGTCCACTGGTCTGTCGTTTGGAATTCTGCCTGTCCTCCGGTCCTGAGAGCCTGTGTCAGCTACTTTGGGGGTTCCTGTCCTTTTGCCAGTATTCATACCGGTTTCGTGAGTAGCGGCTTCGCCGCGTCCCTCGGCCTAGGCCGTAGCTATCTGTTGCTTTTGCTTTGGATTTTCTGCAGAGGGTTCTGCGTATGCTGTCACCGCCGATACACAACAGTTTTGTGTCGGAGTGTGGACAGCATTTCCTTTGCTGTTGTTTATCCTGGCGGCTGTGCCGCACATACTTTATTTAAGTTCTGTAGCACCCCTAACTGGGTACTGCCTTCTCTAGTTAGATGTTCCCCTTGTCATCGCCCCATCTCAGTCTACGCCTTGTCTCCAACTAAGACCAGGGAGCATCGGAGTTGGGCAGACATAATCCGCCCTTCAAACGCGGCTGCCGTGGGCCCAAGAAACCATAGTCACGCAGGCGTAGGCTGACAACGAGGGTGAGACAACGGAGTTAGGGATCCTTGGGGGTGCTGCCGAGCTCCGTTTATCTATTGCAGCATTACGTTCCTGTACTTGGGGCTCATCTGCCCAGTTCCAGGAGTACCAAGTACAGTGAACGTAACATATACTGTGTGAGACTGTGGCTGTATCTGCATATGAAATGCTACACACAGAATACAGGCATGCCACATATCATTTTAATCAGCAGAAGCTGCTGATGCCCCAGGGCATATCAAATGCCCTAGGCAATTGCCTAGTTTGCCTATGCCTATGGCCGGCTCTGCATACTGCCCATTCATAATATTGGAGGTGAGCATGCTTCAATGACATTACAGGCTCCACTGATTATTTAGTTGATTACTTTCTTTCTACAAGTGCTATTTAACCATTAAGGGACATTGGCTGATGGCTGAATTCTTTATATTACATTTTACTGGATTTTAAACATTTGCTTCATATGAAACAAATCCTGGAGGAAAGGATTTAAGGTATTATCAAATGTTATTGTTATATTTTTATATTGCTGTTTTTATTTGTTTGTGATTTCTAGCACAGTTTATTAGTAAATGAATTTAGCTATTTTATCCTTGATATCACAGTATATTCAAGTTGGGAGCCGCCAGATAATTAATCTAACTGTTGCTCAAGGTTGGTGGCCTTCAAACACTAGGGTTATCTATGTGATAGTGGGCTGCTGGGACCAGAGATCGATCGCCTGCTCTGGTCTCCACAGCCTACACACTACAATGTTGGTCGTCTGGATAGCAGTCGGGTCTCCTAGATTTTAAGCCAGTTTGGAAATCAGGAGACCCAACAGGCGAGCGGGATTAGGTGTGCCTGTCAGTCGGCGGACGGTACACACTTGTCCAATTCAGGCAAACCCATCGGTTGGGAGTCGGATCTCCCAGGAATTCGACAAGTGTACACCCAGCTTTAGGGTGGGTACACACTAGAACAGTTTCAGGACAATTTGCCGTATTGGAACAACAAATTGTCTACATCATCTAGTGTGTATGCACAATTGCACACTCCTGCAGCTTGCAAGAAACATTGTCTGGTCAGCCGTGCTGCATAACCAATCAGACAATTTTGTATGCCTGGCCGCTCAGTATAATGAAGTGCAGAAAAAGGTATCAAGTCAGTCAGTCATTCATTACATCGTGTAGTGTTTACGGCCACTGTCACATGGTCTGGGCCGAAGGGAATTTGGCACTACCATCAGGACCATCGGGTGTGTACCCACCCTAAAGAAGCCAAAAAACATAAAGACAAACAGACTAGTGACACACAGAGAAAACAGGAGATTAAGCTGTCAGGCAAATGACTGCAGACATTTTCAGGGAGCAGTAAACTAAGATAAAGGAACATTATTGAATCAGGGAGAGCTATGGATGTAGAAACAATGTGGAAGGGAGGGAGAGGAAAACCAACCAGTGCCAGAGGATTAGATAAGAAATTAGATAGAGGATAAAGATGCAATAAAGAATGATTATCAAAAAGTGCCAGGAATGGGCACACTGGGGTAAGAGTCATGGGGATGGGGTGATAGCTGTGTACTGTATCTCTATCAACTTTAGTGTCCCAACAGTTTTTGTTAATAAATGTTTATATATTCACAGTGTTGCCCTATACATACAGTATATCACTACAGGTGGTTAAACTAATGGGGTCACATGTTCAGCTTACAGGGTCAGTATGCGCATCTCCTACCAATTTTCACTCCATTTAGTATGGCATATGCCGCACAAGCCTAATGGGAAATTTGCCACTGGATTCAGCGCACTTTTGTAAAGTTCGGTAATGAATGCCCAGTACCATTCAATTGCCTGCACTACAAACCCATGGCTCACAGATATCTGTGGTGCAACAAATGAGTCTATTAATATTTGACTATGTTTAACTCCACTTCCAGCCTTATACAGTATATGTACACGCACACGTGTGGTGGATTCTTTACCTGCACAAATTCCTATCACCAGCCGACAGGCAATGATGACCTCAAAAGATTTGGCCAGAACACTTGTCCCCATTAAAATCGCCGGGACAATGGAGAAGATGTTGTTCAGCAGCAGCGTGCCTTTCCTGAGAATACAGAAGTTATGTCTATGAGGAATCTGCATCCTGTGTAAGGGGTGCTAAGGAAGGGGGTTCTGGTACATGTGGGATAATTCTACACCTCATCAGACAGTTACATATCCTAATCCTGTCCCACAACGACATGCCCATGAAAAGATTGATAATTAAATATGTCAGCTGCATTTCTTATACAAGACGGTTCCAGTAGTGACTGCTGTATTATAGTGGCATGGAGACAACCTGATCATTGGGAATATAAGGTCCATTAAGGACATGTTATATCTGTAATGTCCCAAAGCTTTGCTGTTTCCAGTAAAGCTACATTTCTTCCTTTTGAATGTCAGTTGCAGTATAAATATAATAAGATTTTGTTTCTGCAAGATCCTATTATTAATATTATATGGCATCATATCTCCAGTGCAATATATTCAGAAGTCAAAGCAATCTCTTGCCAAGGTTGTAAAGATATTACCACAGATCACTATTCAGTATAACTTATGGACAGAGGCCTACTTGCCCACAAGATAGGCTAGACAAGGTCGTGTGAGTGGCTACAGGCTGATCTTTTGTTATTTATTTCACTATCGCTGCTGTCTTGAGAATTGTTTCATTCAGCAAAGCCAGCCCTGCTACAGTTCCCTATTTCCACAATATTTTTTCATGTGATCGCCTTCACAGCTGATACCTGGAGTGCAAGACAGACAACCTGACTTTTCTCACAATCTAGCTTTGTGTCATGGAATTTAAAGTAGGCACATGTAGGGCAAGCCACCTGCTTGTCACTGGTTAGTGAATACAGGGGAATTGTGAAAGGGGCTAGTAATGTTTAGGAGGGGAGATCAAAAGACTCTATTGCACCAGGACTTATTGTATTAGTATGTATAGTTTTTTACCCCAATTTGAAGTGTATCTGATATTTATGTATCTTAACAGGAGTGCTGCTTCTAATATTATATATAGACCATAAAAAAGAAGATTATAGCGTCTGATTCTGGACTGGTGCACTGAACAGAAGAAATGTGTTTTAAAATTTACCTTTTATTATTCAATGTTAAAAACATTTGATTCATGTACCATCATAAGTCAGAACAGCAAAATATTGGTTAAAATATTATACAAGTGAATAAAGAGAAGAATCTGTGTATTAAAAAATCAATTGTGCTTCCAATTTGTGTCCTTCTCCTTTATTGTTCAAATTCAGTGTGACATTGCCCATCCCAGATACTCTGTTGAGGATACATTCCTCCAGTGTTATGGTTGACTGTTGTGTGTCATTAATCGGGGTATTCTCAATAATTCCAGGGGGAGTTGAAATTCTGCTAGTAATGTTTAACCCAACTGTTTTATTCTAATATTAGTGTGTAGCGCTGTATGCTTGACTCACTAGATCAGGAGGTTAGGAGGTAGGTGTACTCTAGCCATGGTTATAGGGGGTCATTCCGAGTTGATCATAGCTGTGCAAAATTTAGCACAGCTACGATCATCTTGCCTGACATGCGGGGGGACGCCCAGCACAGGGCTAGTCCGCCCCGCATGTCAGTGCCGCCCCCCCCCCCCCCCGCAGAAGTGCAAAGGCATTGCACAGCGGCGATGCCTTTGCACATCAAGAGTAGCTCCCAACTAGCGCAGCTTTAGCGTGCTGGCTGGGAGCTACTCGTTGCTCACCAGCCCACAGCGGCTGCGTGTGACTTCACGCAGCCGCCGTGGCCCGCCCCCCCAACGGTGCGGCCACTTTTGCAATGGCCGGACCGCGCCCCCTAAACGGTGGCTTAATGCCGCCGTCCATCCCCCTCCCGCCCAGTGACCGCCTCTGCCTCAGAGGCGATTGCTAGGCAATGACGGCTGGCATGCACCGGCGCACTGCAGCGCCGGCGCATGCGCAGTTCCGACCCGATCGCTGCGCTGCTAGAAACTGCAGTGAGCGATCAGGTCGGAGTGTCCCCCATGGTACCATAAATCTCAATACAACCCAGTCTCTTGACATAATGATATACACATGTATAATACTTGACTGAAACAACATACAAGAGAAGAACAGATACAGACCAAGGCATATCCATAACAAAATGACATGGGTGGGAGCATCATGATAGGAGAAGGAGGGAAGGGGAGTAGGCATGGCCAAGCAACAAGGGTGGGGGCCTCAAAGGGAATGCCATATCAGGGGGAGGGTTATGCCTGGAAGAGGCAGAGGGTGACAGGAGAGAGAGGATGATGGGGAGATAGTGATACAGAGGAGAGGCAGTGGGTGATGGCGAGAGGTAGTGGGAGACATGGAGAGGCAGGGGGTGACAGTAGAGGGTTGCAGTGAGAATTAGTGGGTGACACCAGGGAATGGGTGACAAGTGGAGGTAGTGGGTGATGGCAGGAAATTGGTGACGGGGAGAGGCAGTGGGTGACAGTAGATAGAGGTGATGGGGAGAGATAGTGGGAGATGGAGAGGCAGTGGGTGATGGGGAAAGGTAGTTGGTGACAGGGTGAATGTGATGGGGAGAGGCAGTAAGTGAGAGGGTGACAGGGAGAAGCAGCAGGTGATAGCGAGATGGTGACAGGAGAGAGAGATGATGGGCAGAGATAGAGGGAAACCATTGTCTAATTACCCCACACCCCTAATGTAAAACCTTATCTAATGACCACCCCCATTGATGCAGACCAAAATCTAATGACCCCTTCTCTAATACAAACCATAGTTTAATAACCCAACCCCCTCCCAATGCAGGCCATAGTCTATTTAATAAACCCCCCCCCCTCAAATCCCTTATGTAGACCGGTTTTATTACCCCCACCCCGATATAAACAACCCCTCCCCTAATGCAGGCCTCTGTTTAATGATTCCCCCCCCCCCGATGCATACTCTAACGATCCCCAACCACCTTTAATGCTGACCCCTGTATTGAGGTTGCAGGTGATGAGACAAAAGATGTAGGGGTCCCCCGTATTTTTAAAACCAGCACCAGGCTCCACTAATGCCACAGCCGGGGGACACTTTTATATAGGTCCCTGCGGCCGTGGCATTACCCCCCCAACCAGTCACCCCTGGTCGGGGTTCCCTGGAGGAGTGGGGACCCCTTAAATCAAGGGTTCTCCCCCTCCAGGGCACCCAAGGGCCAGGGGTGAAGGCCGAGGCTGTCCCCCCCCCCCCCCCCCCCCCCCCCCATCCGTGGGCGGTGGATGGGAGGCTGATAGCCATAAGAGTGTTAAAAATATATATATTGTTTTTTGTTGTGGAACTACAAGGCCCAGCAAGCCTCCCCCGCTTGCTGGTACTTGGAGAACCTCAAGTACCAGCATGCGGGGAAATAATGGGCTCACTGGTACCTGTAGTTCTACAACAACATAAAATACCCAAATAAAAACACAACACACACACCGTGACAGTAAAATTTTATTAAAACACACGTACACACTCACACATACTTACTTACATCCCACGCCGGTCGCGTCCACTTGTCCAGTAGAATCCAATAGGGATACCTGTAAAAATTAGAGAAAGATTACTTACCTACATCCCACGCCGGTCACGTCCACTTGTCCAGTAGAATCCAAAGGGGTACCTGTAAAAATGAACCTCAACCCTGCTTCCACCACTGGATAAAGATTACTTATTTAACAACCAAACAAGGTAAGTACTTTTTGCATATGCATAAGAGTCAATAATCTGGGAAAATCTTTAAAGACTAGGACTGTCGCTGGAAATGACTAAATAATGGAATGAATGACATCACACTTAAAACCTTGTGAAATACTGTTATACTTACCTGCCAATTTTCATGACCAGGGGTCCTACCATTAACGACCCAAAGAATCCACCCAGGGGATACAAAGAGACAGTAAGAGACCAGAGCACAGTCTCTAGGCTTTCACTGAGGATAGAGCCGTAACGTTCCAGGTATGTTTCATTGTAAAAGTTTTTCATAAACTAAAAAAGGATTAAACACACAGACAAGTTATGGAAAATGAATGTATAGTTCAACAATTGTTTTGGATCAAATGAGTAAGAGATGCTTTATTATGGGAGCATTCATTCAACAGGAAAAATTACTATCCTATAGAACTGCTACTTTCTAAATCTCCACTGGGTGGTGCTGATGTTCTGTAAAATAGTGTTACCCTAAAAGCACCTCAAAGTTTCAAATCAGTTAACCTTTGAGTATAGATTATTGCTTCTTTCAATTAAAACTAAAGGTATCCTATACAAGCAGTGAAGACCATTCTGCTCCAGATGCTCTGTTTTGAAAGATGGACAACTATTCCAAATATCGAGCAGGGTGAGGTTAAATCTATAATCCCCTGACCCGTCAACTCAAACCCATGTGCTTAAAACTATTCAAAAGTACTGATTGGCTCTTCTAACCTTTTATTATTATTATTATTATTATTATTATTATTATTATTATTATTATTATTATTATTATTATTATTATTATCATCTCTTATTTATATGGAGCCACATGGGATCCGCAGAGCTTATTACAGAGTACATAAACAAATGATCAAAACAAGAAAAAAGCACTTACAGTTTCATAGGCAAAGAGGGGGGTGGGGGAGGTTGTTCCAGTTTCCTGGAAGCCCCCCTCCTTTTGGCAAGTGGCTCAAGTTAGCAATGGTATCTCTAATACAAGTACTAGAGCTACTGCCACATTGTGCAGTTTAAAGGTGCATACACACTGGGCGTTTTTCACTGTGCCCAGTGATATTCACGGGGGGTGAACCACATTCCACAGTAGGAGACTGTGGAAAGGGGTTCACTCGGCTGGAGAAACAGCCCGATGGACGACGGAGGCCAGCGATGATGTGAGTGCGCGCATCAGCGCTCATCGCCCAGCCATACACAATGGTCGAGTTTGAGCTCGAAGTAGCTCAAAATGCCAAAAGTTAGATACTTTGAGCTCAAAATCGGCTAGTGTGTATGGGCCTTTTGGGACAGAGTTGAGCTGCATGCCCAATGGTAGCAGCTTCTTCTACCAAGTTTGCTGTGTGTGTTTCTCTTTTTTCTTTAGCCCAGGTAAGACGCATCTGACGTTGTTTCTTGTTCAGGAGCGGCTTGACAAGAGGAATACGACATTTGAAGCCAATGTCCAGGATCCGTCTGTGTGTGGTGGCTCTTGATGCACTAACTTCAGCCTCAGTCCACTCCTTGTGACGCTCCTTCACACTTTTGAATGTCCTTTTCCTGACAAGAAAAAAAGAACTGGTCTGTTGCTCAGTGGTCCAAAGTCCTCTTTTCTGATGAGACCAAATTTTGCATCTCATTTGGAAACCAAGGTCCCAGAGTATGGAGGAAGAATGGAGAGGCTCACAATCCAAGATGCTTGAAGACCAGTGTGAAGTTTCCACAGTCTGTGTTGATTTCGGGAGCCATGTCATCTGCTGGTGTTGGTCCACTGTGCTTTATTAAGTCCAGCGTCAACGCAGCCGTCTACCAGGACATTTTAGAGCACTTCATGCTTCCTTCAGCAGACAGGCATTATGGAGATGCTGACTTCATTTTCCAGCAGGACTTGGCACCTGCCCACACTGCCAAAAGTACCAAAACCTGGTTCAATGACCGTGGGATTACTGTACTGGATTAGCCAGCAAACTCACCTGTCCTGAACCCCATAGAGAATCTATGGGGCATTTCCAAGAGAAAGATGAGAGACATGAGACCGAACAATGCAGAAGAGCTGAAGGCCGCTATTGAAGCATCCTGGTCTTCCATAACACCTCAGCAGTGCCACAGGCTGATAGAATCCATGCCACGCCGCATTGAGGCAGTAATTCATGCAAAAAGGGCCCAAACTAAGTACTGAGTACATATGCATGATTATACTTTTAAGAGGGCTGACATTTCTGTATTTAAAATCCTTTTTTTATTGATTTTATGTAATAATAGGATTTTAATACCTACCGGTAAATCCTTTTCTCCTAGTCCGTAGAGGATGCTGGGGTCCACTTCAGTACCATGGGGTATAGACGGTTCCGCAGGAGCCATGGGCACTTTAAGACTTTTCAAGGGTGTGAACTGGCTCCTCCCTCTATGTCCCTCCACCAGACCTCAGTTATAGGAACTGTGCCCAGGGAGACGGACATTTCGAGGAAAGGATTTACTTTTATACTAATGGTGAGATTCATACCAGCTCACACCTCAACCATGCTGCACAACATGGCATTCAACATGACACATGCCACCAGGCATGAACCATTTACAGCAACCATGCTGAAAACAAATGAAACACAACTTGTGTAACTATAAAGAACAAACTGCAGGTAAAGTACGCACTGGGTCGGGTGCCCAGCATCCTCTATGGACTAGGAGAAAAGGATTTACCGGTAGGTATTAAAATCCTATTTTCTCATACGTCTTAGAGGATGCTGGGGTCCACTTCAGTACCATGGAGGTATACCAAAGCTCCAGTACGGTCGGGAGAGTGCGGATGACCCTGCAGTACCGATTGACCGAACTTGAGTTCCTCATCTTCCAAGGTGTTATAAAATTTAGCAAATGTGTTTGACCCTGACCAAGTAGCTGCTCGGCAAAGTTGTAAAGCCGAGATGCCCCGGGCAGCCGCCCAGGATGAGCCCACTTTCCTAGTAGAATGGGCCTTCACCGGCTTCGGAACCGGCAAGCCTGCCATAGAATGAGCGTGCTGAATTGTCCCTCTGATCCAGCGCGCAATAGTCTGCTTAGAAGTAGGACACCCAATCTTGCTGGGAGCATACAGGACAAACAGAGCCTTTGTTTTCCGTAATCGAGCTGTTCTTGTGACATAAATCTTCAAAGCTCTTACCACATCTAGAGACTGTGACTCAGTGAAAGTGTCAGTAGCTACTGGCACCACAATAGGTTGGTTTATGTGGAAGGACGAAACCATCTTTGGAAGAAATTGTTGACGAGTTCTTAACTCTGCCCTATCTTCATGGAAGATCAGGTAAGGGCTCTTGTGAGACAAGGCCCCCAACTCAGACACCCGCCTTGCGGATGCCAAGGCCAAAAGCATCACCACTTTCCAAGTGAGAAACTTCAATTCTATCTCCTGCAGGGGTTCAAACCAATCTGATTGAAGGAACTGCAACACCACATTAAGATCCCATGGTGCCACTGGAGGCACAAATGGAGGCTGGATGTGCAGAACCCCTTTCACGAACGTCTGAACTTCTGGAAAGGAGGCCAATTGTTTTTGAAAGAAAACTGATAAGGCCGAAATCTGGACCTTGATTGACCCCAATATAAGGCCCGCATCCACACCAGCCTGCAGAAAATGGAGAAAACGTCCCAACTCAAACTCTTCCGTAGGAGCCTTCTTGGATTCACACCAAGACACATATTTTCTCCAAATATGGTGGTAATGTTTAGACGTTACTCCTTTCCTGGCCTGAATAAGAGTGGGGATGACTTCCTTGGGAATACCCTTTCGGGATAGGATCCGACGCTCAACAGCCATGCCGTCAAACGTAGCCGCGGTAAGTCTTGATACACACACGGGCCCTACTGTAGTAGATCCTCTCGAGGAGGAAGAGGCCGAGGATCTTCTATGAGCAACTCCTGAAGATCTGGATACCAAGCCCTCTTTGGCCAGTCTGGGGCAATGAAGATTGCTCAAACTCTTGTTCTTATTATTATTTTGAGAACTTTTGGAATCAGTAGAAGTGGAGGGAAAACATATACCGACCGAAACACCCACTGGGTCACCAGTGCATCCACTGCTATTGCTTGAGGGTCTCTCGACCTGGAACAATATCTCTGAAGCTTCTTGTTTAGACGAGATGCCATCATGTCTACATGAGGAACTCTCCACAGACTTGTCACCTCTGCGAAGACTTCTTGGTGGAGGCCCCACTCTCCTGGATGGAGATCGTGTCTGCTGAGGAAGTCTGCTTCCCAGTTGTCCACTCCCAGAATGAAAATTGCTGACAGAGCTCTAACATGTCTTTCTGCCCAGAGGAGAATCCTTGTCACCTCTGCCATTGCCGCTCTGCTTTTCGTTCCGCCTTGCCTGTTTATGTACGCGACTGCTGTTACATTGTCCGACTAGATCTGCACGGGATCTTGAAGAAAATGTACCGCTTGTAGAAGGCCATTGTAAATGGCTCTCAATTCCAGAACGTTTATGTGAAGGCAGGCTTCCTGACTTGACCATTTTCCTTGGAAGCTTTACCCCTGTGTGACAGCTCCCCAGCCTCGGAGACTTGCATCCGTGGTAATTAGGACCCAGTCGTGAATCCCAAACCTGCGTCCCTCTAGTAGGTGAGAACTGTGTAGCCACCACAGGAGCGAAATCCTGGCTTTGGGGGACAGGATTATTTTCTGGTGCATGTGTAGGTGGGATCCGGACCACTTGTCCAACAGGTCCCACTGGAATACTCTGGCATAAAATCGGCCAAACTGTATGGCCTCGTAGGCAGCTACTATTTTCCCCAACAACCAAATGCATTGATAGATCGACACGCTTGTTGGTTTCAATATTTGTTTGACCATTTTCTGGATTTCCAGAGCCTTTTCCACTGGAAGAAATACTCTCCATACTTCTGTGTCCAGAATCATCGCTAAAAAGGACAATCTTGTCGTCGGTTGCAACTGCGACTTTGGAAAATTCATGATCCAACCGTGTAGTTGGAGTATTGACAGGGAGAGTGCGATGTTCTGCACCAACTGTTCCCTGGATCTCGCTTTTATCAGGAGATCGTCCAGATAAGGAATTATATTGACTCCTTTTTAACGAAGGAGGACCATCATCTCCGCCATCACCTTCGTGAATACCCTCGGTGCCGTGGAGAGTCCGAATGGCAACATCTGAAACTGGTAATGGCAATCCTGTACTGTGAATCTCAGATAAGCTTGGTGAGGAGGATAAATGGGAACATGCAAGTAAGCATCTTTTATGTCTACTGACACCATAAAGTCCCCCTCTTCCAGACTGGAAATCACTACCCTCAGGGATTCCATCTTGAACTTGAACCTTTTCAGGTAGAGATTCAGATTTTTCAGGTTTAAAATCGGTCTGACCGAGCCATCCGGCTTCGGAACTACGAAGAGGCTTGAATAAAAAACCTTCTCCTTACTGTGCCAGGGGTACCAGGACAATGACCTGATCCTGACATAATTTTTGAATTGCCGTTGTTACTGCCTCTCTTCCCGGAAGAGAAGCTGGCAAGGTCGATTTGAAAAATCGGCATGGGGGGACATCTTGAAACTCTAGTTTGTACCCATGGGACACTATTTGTAAGACCCATTGGTCCAGGCCAGATTGAATCCAGATTTGGCTGAAAAGTTTCAGACGTGCTCCCACCCAAGCGGACTCCCGCAAGTGAGCCCCAGCATTATGCTGCAGATTTGGCAGAAGCAGGGGTGGACTTCTGCTCCCGTGTTCCGGGAGACGCTGCAGATTTCTTTTCTTTTCCCCTTCCCCTACCTGCAAAAAAGGGGGAACCTTTGGCCTTTTTGTATTTGTCGGGCCGAAAGGACTGTATGTGAGAGTGATGTGTCTTTTTCGCCGGTGTAGGAGCATAAGGCAAGAATGTAGCCGCCGAGACTAACGCATCCAGCCCATCACCAAACAAGGCCTCACCTTTATACGGGAGAGCCTCCATATTTCTTATGGAATCTGCATCAGCATTCCACTGGCGAATCCACAATGCCCTCCGAGCCGATACTGCCATGGTAGCGGTTCTTGATCCCAAGAAACCAATATATTTCATGGTTTCTAGTATGTATGCAGCAGCGTCTTTGATACGACCTAACGTTAGGAGTATTTATTGTGTCAATGTCTAGTGACAAGTTTTCTGACCACTTTTCAATAGCACTACTCACCCACTCACAGACAATGGTAGGCCTGAGTAGTGTCCCATTGGCCACATCAATAGATCACCTCACTCACTTGCGGTCTGTCGGCTCCTTAAGTGAAGCCATTCCAGGCGCAGGGAGAAACACCTTTTCTCTTTTATGACAGGGCCCTGTCTAAAATGCGGGGTGACTCCCACCTATTTTGGAAAAAGTTAAGCTGCCTGAGGTGAAGGGAAAATTACATTACTTCTTTACTAAAGTAAACCCTATCCTTGTGGTAAAAGAGGGGCCTTCGTAACTTCTAACACCTCCTTTATAGCTAAAACATGTTTTGAATGCTTTTTTGCTAACTTAGGACCTTTTCCCCTGGAATCACTAGTGTCGACACAGGAATCAGAGTCCGTGTCGGTATCAGTTTGTACTACTTGTGCAAATTTGTATGTGACCCAGAAAGGTCCCTGTGGATGAAAGGCAGAACTATTAAAAATCACATCTTCAACAGATTATTTTCATTTTCTGTATGAGATTCAGTCCAACCTCTTACTGATATGATTCACACTATCATGTAACCTTTCACCCAGTCAGGCTCTTGGTGTCATATTACACCTCTGTGTCCCTAACATGTCTCCACAGAGTTTCCTGCCACAGACATGTCACACACATGCACAACCACACCACAGACACTCCGGGACTTATAGGGGGACAGACCCACAGGAGAGAGAGAAAATGGCGCAGAGCAGTGTGCTGGCTGACTGAGGAGGAAGCTCCACTCTTCAATGGTGTGTTTCTCCTCGGCTTTTATGAGGTAATTTTTTATACTGGCGGGGGTAGGACTGTGTCTCAGCAACTTATGCCCCTTATTTATGCCAGTTTCCATAGGTTTCATGCTGCCCAGGGTGCCCCCCCTCCCCGCGCCCTGCACCCTGCAGTGCCTGTGTATGTGTGGGCAACATGGCGCGCTGCGCTCCCGCCAGCCGTGCGGTACCTTTAGCCGTCACTTTCTTGATTGAAGATCTGTATTTTAACACTCACCTGACTTCTGACTTCTGGCTCTGTGAGGGGGGGGGGACGGCGTGCTGTGGGAGTGAGCATCTAGGCACGGCTAGCGTTCAATTCCCTTCAGGAGCTAATGGTGTCCTGTCAGCCAGAAGCAGAGCCATGAAACTCTTTAGGAAGTTGGTTCCTACTTCTGCCCCCTCAGTCCCACGAAGCAGGGAGAATGTTGCCAGCAGTTCTCCCTGAAAATAAAAAACCTAACATAAGTCTTTTCAGAGAAACTCAGTAGAGCTCCTCTGGAGTGCATCCAGTCTGCCTGGGCACATTTCTAAAACTGAGGTCTGGAGGAGGGGCATAGAGGGAGGAGCCAGATCACACCCTTGAAAAGTCTTAAAGTGCCCATAGCTCCTGTGGAACCGTCTATACCCCATGGTACTGAAGTGGACCCCAGCATCCTCTAGGACGTATGAGAAATTCTAATTTTCTGAGATTTTGGATATGCGGTTTTCTTAAGCTGTAAGCGACAATTATCAAAATTATAACAAATAAAGGCTTGAAATATCTTACTTTGCATGTAATGAGCCTATATAATATATTAGTTTCACCTTTTAAGTTGATTTATTGAAATAAATGAACTTTTGCACAATATTCTAATTTTCTGAGTTTCACCTGTAATGTTATGCCATATAGTAGTGCCCTAGTTTCTTTTATGAATCGCAGTAGTGCTTAAGTTCACCGTCTGTCACATTTCAGAGTTGCCAGTACACATTATGCCGCACAGTACCCCCAATTCAGATTATGATATATGGTGATCTCCGTTCATATTGTACCTTATTACAGTTTCCCAATTCATATTATATAACATTAAAATGCACTCCAGTTCATTTTATACCACACTACAATGAGCAGGTGCATACCTAGATATAGTGGCACACCTAGATACATTGAAGGCCCCAAGGAAAAAGTTTGAAAGGAATCCTACGTAGCACCCAATGGCGAAAAATATATATAACACATGTAAATTTGACAAGGAATGTGGGCCCCTCTCAGCTCTGGGCCCCATAGCAGCTGCACTGCCTGCACCTATGGTAGCTACGCCCTTGAGTACAAGGTATCTACAGAAAACCAGAAGTTAGCTGCCATCAAACAGAGTATGTCCAGGATAATATAGTGTAAGTAAGAGAAGAAAAGGCACATGAGGGGAGAAGGCCCTGCTCTTACGAGCCTACAAAACCTGAGCTAGAAGCTAGGATGAGTCTCTATTCTCTACTGGTTTTCTTTTGTTTAACCTAGGGAGAAGAATATTTTGAAGGTTATTTTCCGATATGGTTAGTGAACTATTATTACTATTATACTATACTATATACTATACTATATACTATTATTTTTAACTAGTTCACCAGCTATGATGGACTTGATCCATATCTATAATTTGCAACATGTCTTGAAAATTTGATGCTGCATTTTACTGTTGTGTCAATAATATACTTATTATTGTGCATCTTTAATCAAATTGTTTGAAAAAACAAATGTATCTTTCCCCTATCTCTCTCCCCTATTATTTTGTAATCTCACTTTATTATACATTGAATATTATGCAATTGATTTATTTGTACTCACTGTACTGCATCTTTTTGCAATAAGAAATTTAGTTAAAAAACAAAAACTAAAAGGCATCCTTGATTTAAAGTTAATAATTGAAATTAATAATGTAGCTAAAATATGCAGTTAGGTTACTTAAACATTGTTATTAATAGTTATTAACTTGTTATTAACGGTTATGCAGATAATTTATGCCAATTTACAGTGACTGCTTCACACAGTCATGGATATTAACCACTTGTCTGGCACTGTTGCATGTGATGCTACCGGAGCCAGGTGTACATTACCTGGCCAGGTCGCATTACATGTGACGCGCTGCCCTGCGCATCCTCTTGATGTGTAAGAGACCCGTTCTGCAAAAGTGCAGGATGGATCTCATCTGGCTCCCCAGATTCCCCAGAGTGATGCTGTGGCACGAGGCTGAAGTTGAGTATTATTATAAGGATTAAATACCACTGGGGCTTCTATTACCAATGGGGGTTGGGAAGTTATTTTATAATGGGGCCTATGGACAAGGGAGGGGTGTAAAACAGCCCCTAGATATATATTTTTTTAAATAAATATTTTACTATATTATTAAAAATACTTTTTACATTTTAATAAGTAATAAAAACAATGACAATTTCTGAGTGTCTATATATATATATACAGGTTGAGTCTCCCTTATCCAAAATGCTTGGGACCAGAGGTATTTTGGATATGGGATTATTCCGTATTTTGGAATAATTGCATGCCATAATGAGATATCATGGTGATGGGACCTAAATCTAAGCACAGAATGCATTTATGTTACATATACACCTTATACAGACAGCCTGAAGGTCATTTTAGCCAATATTTTTTATAACTTTGTGCATTAAAAAAAGTGTGTGTACATTCACACAATTCATTTATGTTTCATATACACCTTATACACACAGCCTGAAGGTAATTTAATACAATATTTTTAATAACTTTGTGTATTAAACAAAGTTTGTGTACATTGAGCCATGAGAAAACAAAGGTTTCACTACCTCACTCTCACTCAAAAAAGTCTGTATTTCGGAATATTCCGTATTTCGGAATATTTGGATATGGGATACTCAACCTGTATATATCTAGAAAAACTAATGAGAGAGGCGCCCCTAGTGCAATATAGACAATATAATAAACCTCCACCAAGAACACCCTAAAATTAGAGTTGTACCGTGTGAAGTGGTCTCATAACCACTTTTGATCAACGTTTCTCAGAAAATCAAAACCGTTCCCCGCTTCTGGCAGTGGACTCCTTAATGTAGTGGTCACGTCTGTGTTTGCGATCTCAAACCGTGAGATCGCATTTCAAGAACTTATTGTAAAGTACATGAACTTTTAGAGGAAGGTCTATTGCGCCAATTATCACTCTTTTATTTCCATATATATATATATATATATATATATATATACACAGTATATATATATATATATATATATATATATATATACTGCTCAAAAAAATAAAGGGAACACTAAAATAACACATCCTAGATCTGAATGAATGAAATATTCTTATTAAATACTTTGTTCTTTACATAGTTGAATGTGCCGACAACAAAATCACACAAAAATTATCAATGGAAATCAAATTTATTAACCCATGGAGGTCTGGATTTGGAGTCACACTCAAAATAAAAGTGGAAAAACACACTACAGGCTGATCCAACTTTGATGTAATGTCCTTAAAACAAGTCAAAATGAGGCTCAGTAGTGTGTGTGGCCTCCACGTGCCTGTATGACCTCCCTACAATGCCTGGGCATGCTCCTGATGAGGTGGCGGATGGTTTCCTGAGGGATCTCCTCCCAGACCTGGACTAAAGCATCCGCCAACTCCTGGACAGTCTGTGGTGCAACATGGCGTTGGTGGATGGAGCAAGACATGATGTCCCATATGTGCTCAATTGGATTCAGGTCTGGGGAACGGGCGGGACAGTCCATAGCATCGATGCCTTCGTCTTGCAGGAACTGCTGACACACTCCAGCCACATGAGGTCTAGCATTGTCTTGCATTAGGAGGAACCCAGGGCTAACCGCACCAGCATATGGTCTCACAAGGGGTCTGAGGATCTCATCTCGGTACCTAATGGCAGTCAGGCTACCTCTGGCGAGCACATGGAGGGCTGTGCGGCCCCCCAAAGAAATGCCACCCCACACCATTACTGACCCACTGCCAAACCGGTCATGCTGGAGGATGCTGCAGGCAGCAGAATGTTCTCCTTGGCATCTCCAGACTCTGTCACATCTGTCACATGTGCTCAGTGAGAACCTGCTTTCATCTGTGAAGAGCACAGGGCAACAGTGGCAAATTTACCAATCTTGGTGTTCTCTGGCAAATGCCAAACGTCCTGCACGGGGTTGGGCTGTAAGTGGCCCTCATACCCCCCTCATGGAGTCTGTTTCTGATCGTTTGAGTAGACACATGCACATTTGTGGCTTGCTGGAGGTCATTTTGCAGGGCTCTGGAAGTGCTCCTCCTGTTCCTCCTTGCACAAAGCGGTCCTGCTGCTGGGTTGTTGCCCTTCTACGGCCTCCTCCACATCTCCTGATGTACTGGCCTGTCTCCTGGTAGTGCCTCCATGCTCTGGACACTACGCTGACAGACACAGCAAACCTTCTTGCCACAGCTCGCATTGATGTGCCATTCTGGATGAGCTGCACTACCTGAGCCACTTGTGTGGGTTGTAGACTCTGTCTCATGCTACCACTAGAGTGAAAACACCGCCAGCTTTCAAAAGTGACCAAAACATCAGCCAGAAAGCATAGGAGCTGAGAAGTGGTCTGTGGTCACCACCTGCAGAACAACTCCTTTATTGGGGGTGTCTTGCTAAATGCCTATAATTTCCACCTGTTGCCTATTCCATTTGCACAACAGCATGTGAAATTGATTGTAAAATCAGTGTTGCTTCTTAAGTGGACAGTTTGATTTCACAGAAGTGTGATTGACTTGGAGTTACATTGTGTTGTTTAAGTGTTCCCTTTATTTTTTTTGAGCAGTGTATATATTCAGTCCTCAGCTGCATTTCCTCCAGTGTTTAAGGATTGTGCTGCACTCCTGGATTAAAATTACTCTTGTGGTTAAAGTGCATAGTCTACGCTCAGAGATCCTTGCTACACTTTACTCAAGAATCCTGAACATACCTAGCATCCTATAGTTACTCCTGTTAACCACTGCCCTGCCATTCTGCATCTGCCTTTAGTTACCACTCAAGCCAATTATCCAACGGTCTCCAGCCAATTGTATGAGCCCCTACTGCTGGAGGCCTGGTGGCATCCTAAGTACCGGTGTGAACATTATGCACTAAGGGAACAATGGGCAGATGTTGTTGTTCTATTTTGTTGGTGTGTGTACACTACTCTGCAACACCATCGCATTTATACACATATTTCCAACAGTGCATGGAAGGGACCAGACCCTGAAATGTAAGGTCACCCACCTGAGGACCATGCTGTATTTTCAGAAGTCAGGACCATTTCTGAGTCAGACCTGTTGAATGAGATCTACCTCAAGATCACTCACAGAGGACAGATGGATCATCATCAGTGACAGCAGTACCATGTATAGAATCTGAGATGGGGGTGTACCAACACTTCAAACTATTTTACTATGAAAAATATATTTCAATTAAGAATTTCAGATAGTAAACTGTAAAATATTTTTTTTAAAGTTGACAAGAAATTCATTTTTTATCAAACATTTTTGAAATGTCCCTTTTTGTCAATACCCAGGATTGGGACACCTGCTATTCCAGCAGCAGAAATAACTCTATTACTCCCACTAAATAATCTGCAATTCTAGCAATTTATGAGTTTACAGCAGTTTATATATACATACAGTACCATTAAATAAAACATTTTTTTGTATGCATTCATATTGCACACCATATGGTATCACCCCGCCTATTTTTTTTCTGTACCATATGAGGAACTGCCATAGTACAACCAGCTACAGATAACAGGTAACAGAGCATCATCACCATTGACAACAGCACCATGTGAAGAACAGCCGCAGTACAGCCAGCTTCAGGTGACAGGTGACAGCGCATCATCACCATTGACAACAGCTTTATTTGAGGTACCACCACAGTACAACCATCTACAGATGACAGGTGACAGAAGAACATCATCACAACTGACAAAGGCACCATGTGAGGAACCGCCACAGTACAACCAGCTACAGATGACAGGTGACCACTGGCATATTTATCATGGGTGCAGTGTGTGCGGTGCACATGGGCCCCCGGGGTCCAGGGGGGGCACACCCTGCACCCATTATTTTTCATACTTACCCTCCGGAGTCCCACGGCACTGCAGCAGCTCTGCCAAAATCACTGGGCGCCATTTTCCCCATGTGCAGTAGAAAAATCACTGGGAAAATGCCTGCTGCACCATTTTCCATGAGATCTGTGTATGCACTGTAGACTCTGGGACAGCGCTGGGGACCCTAGTGCCCAGAGCTAAGTGCTGTCGCCGGCTAGAGAGGAGGGGGCCCAGACGGAGCTACAAACGCCTCTGCAGGTGAGACTGCATCATCACCATTGACAACAGCACCATGTGAGGGATTGTGACGGTACAGCCAGCTTCAGGTAACATAGCATAATTACCACTGACAACAGCTCAATGTGAGGAACCATCACAGTACAACCAGCTACAGATGACAGGTGACAGTGCATCATCACCACTGACAACAGCACCATGTTAGGAATTGCCACAGTACAGCCAGCTTCAGGTGACAGTGCACCATCACCACTGACAACAGGACCATGTGAGGAACAACCATAGTACAGCCAGCTTCAGGTGACATAGCATCATCATCACTCACAACAGGACCATGTGAGGAACAGCTGCCGCACAGCCACTTTCAGGTGACAGTGCATTATCACCACTACTGACAATAGCACCATGTGAGGAACCATCTTAGTACAAGCAGCTTCAGGTGACAGTGCATCATCATCACCGCTGACAACAGCACCATGCGAGGAATTGCCACAGTACAGCCAGCTTCAGGTGACATAGCATCATCACCACTGACAACAGCACCAGATGAAATAAATTCTGGGAAAAAAATCTAATTCCAATCCAATCATTCGGCAAAGCAATATCAAAAGTAGTATTATAAATCAAATAGTTCCATTTTTAGGATAATAATTAATAATCCAAAAGTTAAAGAATAAACCAGACAATTCTCACATTTATTTGAAACTCATAGAAAACGATCAGACTGCATTGTCTTTTCCTGCTAATTACAAACAAAGAACCTCCATGGATGCAGAGGCATCTACAGTATTGATACAGAACATCAAAATCCACATACAATCAGTGTGCTATTACTAAAGATGCCAGAGTAGTCACAATCTCAGCAGCCATGATTGATAGCCTGTATAACAGCCTGGAATCTCAGTGAGAGTAACCAGTGACCACAGTAATCAGTCGCATTACATGACCCGTCTGCGGGGAAAACAAAAGGAAGAACTGACCTAAAAAGGAGAGATATATTTAGACTCATCCAAGAAACGTCTGTCTAACAAATGTCAACTCCGCCTACAACACCTCCAAATCCACATAATGGTCATATAATACTCATCTACTCAGTTATAAAGAAAGGGAGGTGTGATAAGTAAACTAAAATATAATAGGAGTACGCACTAAACTATAAACTCAAACTCATTTGAATAAATTAATATATTATTGATGCAAATGATATATAACAAAAAACCTTTGTAACTTAAACTCCATTGTCAATATATAAAAAATATAAATAAGAATATGTTGCATAGTCATACACAGAAATAATCAAAGGAGGATGTAAAACTCCCTGTTCATATATATATATAGCTATAGAAATATACTGGTGACCTAATTACTAATAAACTACCAATGAAGCATCGGGTAATGAAACTACCAATTCAATTACCTTGAATTTGCATTCAATTAGGACAACCTATAATAGTAAAGAAGGGAAGAAGAGAAAAGGAGAGAGGAGAAAGGGTTTGTAAAAATAAAAATGATGGTGTCATAAAAACCCAACTAAAAACCAGTTACTTGGTCACCCGCTAAAATCTAGGATCCTAGCGATCTTGATTAATTGGGATTAAAAGAATCACACATTATTAAGTTCAACTGTATCATTTAAACCTTGTGGGGATAATGTTTGTAATTGGAAGATCCAAAAAGCCTCCCGCTTGCACAACTTGTTGAATCTGTCACCACCCCTACTGGTTGGCTTAACTTGTTCAATTGCTCTCAGTATAAAATGACCTTGTTTCCCCTTTGGGCATGAAGCAATATGACTAGAAAGGGTGTGTGCCTTCAAACCTTTCAAAATATTACGCCTGTGCTCAAGAAACCGCATATGCGTAATATTTTGAAAGGTTTGAAGGCACACACCCTTTCTAGTCATATTGCTTCATGCCCAAAGGGGAAACAAGGTAATTTACTATTATAGGTTGTTCTAATTGAATGCAAATTCAAGGTAATTGAATTGGTAGTTTCATTACCCGATGCTTCATTGGTAGTTTATTAGTAATTAGGTCACCAGTATATTTCTATAGCTATATGTATATATATGAACAGGGAGTTTTACATCCTCCTTTGATTATTTCTGTGTATGACTATGCAACATATTCTTATTTATATATTTATATATTGACAATGGAGTTTAAGTTACAAAGGTTTTTTGTTATATATCATTTGCATCAATAATATATAAATTTATTCAAATGAGTATGAGTTTATAGTTTAGTGCGTACTCCTATTATATTTTAGTTTACTTATCACACCTCCCTTTCTTTATAACTGAGTAGATGAGTATTATATCACCATTATGTGGATTTGGAGGTGTTGTGTTTGGATCTTGTAGGCGGAGTTGACATTTGTTAGACAGACGTTTCTTGGATGAGTCTAAATATATCTCTCCTTTTTAGGTCAGTTCTTCCTTTTGTTTTCCCCGCAGAAAGGTCATGTAATGCGACACGGTCCAAATTCTTATGCTGATATATATGTATTTATTCATTTTTTATATTTATTATTATTCATTTTTATTTATTTATTTTTATTAATAATATAATCACCTTTTTTTTATTTTTTTTTATATATTTTTCATTTTTTATTTGATAACTACAGATAATAAATGAAATATTAGGCATGTACTGTTGTATAGATAAACGGGTATTTTGTTATTATTTTGAACATGACAACACATATATAGACAACTAGTATTTTATATAGGAATTATAATAATTATTACTGTTACATTCTGCACTTATTTAGATTATTTCACCACACTATATATATGTTTATATTGATTCTATGTGGTACACCATATTAATTTATGTTTATACACCCTAAGACATGCCACTCCTGAGTATTATGTTTTTGATTAATGTAATAATAATGATATTAATCTTTAGTTTATTTATTCACTATATTTTTATATATTCACTTTATACATTTAAATTATTTTATATACATTGTTTTTTTATTCAATTCCAGATATATTCAAGTACGATATTAAGAGATATATACATATGTATTTCACTTTAATTTGATTCCTATGGGTGAATAGTTTGAAATTCATCAGCTGTTTCTGTTTAGATAATTAACTGGGAGCCTTAAATATAGTCAGAAGAGGACTCTCTTTCATTGCACTTCCTCTGATGAAACGACCAGTGCCTACGGTCGAGAAACGCGTTAGGTTGAACGGCTTTGGAGTGATCCACAGATCTATACCATCTCTCTGCTGTCTCTACTATTTGGAGACGAACGGACATCACCGACAGCCCTAACCCGCCTTAAACCGCCACAGATATTTCCATCTATTTCATCCCAGCCTAAGGATCACCCAGCTGCGCTGTCGGAGGAGCACCCAGGCAGCGCAGCACAGGACGGCTTGTGGGTTGGAAACGGCGGAGGTCCGGTGAACATCCGGCCGGACGGCTACTGCATTCACTGTTACGGGTGAGATTGCTACGGGTGAGACAGGGTTTTATTTATTTATCAATACATTATCCCGTTACCATAGCCACCCACACCAATGGCCTCATTAGGCTAGGGGCTATTTGAGCCATTCGGGACTGTGTATTTTTATTGATTTATTCATAGCCATTACCTTAATACTGGACTGTAATACTACGGCATTGGCTGCCCACACTGACGGCCGCATGAGGCTAGGTGCCTTCATCGAGATTTTATAAATAGTATTGGTCAAAAGGACGGGACTGGCTTCTACCTATTTGCCCCAACATTTAGCATTCACATCAGCGGCCGTACGAGGTTAGGAGCTAATTAGCCGCACAAGACTTTTGGATACATGTATAACGGATAATCATTATCAGTTTAGATCGTTATTGGAAGAATTTTGAGTCCTTAGTGTTGATTCAATTCCATGATATCCTACAGGCAATACATCTTCCATTTATCTACTCTATTGATCTTGGATAAATTTTTGTTTGTGCACAATATAATAATTATTAATTAAGGCTGGCCAGCCAGTGTGGACTTTTTAGTCCATTCATTAATATTTTTCTGCAGTATTGTGATCTAACTATGTATCCAAAGTGACACAGTATTACCTGTTTTAGGAACCATTTATTCTTCAGGATTTGATACATTTGTATCCATTATTGGTCTTTTGGAATACTAACCATATATGAGAAATCAATTAGATGGTTATATATTTCATGATTGTGTTGTTTTATTCATTTTAATAAAAAATTTTTATTGTGGTCACTCTAAGGATTATATTTATAGTTAATTTATTTTTATATTTGGTATTAACTACAATTAAATAAACATTTAATAAAAATAAAAAATAATGAATCCAAATATTATTGTTTTTTGATTGGCTCTTCCTTTTGCGCACACTTTGGTTCTTTTTTCTTGTTATTGATTTTTTGGGGGTTGGCAGCATCCCCATTTTTCCACATTGTGCGGCACCAGGAAGTTCACCGAGGTTGTAAGTCACGGGCGCCTCTCTTTCTCTTCCACTCCTAGATGGGCCAGGTGTTTGTGTCGGCCACTTGGGTCGCTTAGCTTAGTCACACAGCTACCTCATTGCGCCTCTTTTTTTCTTTGCATCATGTGCTGTATGGGGACTATTTTTTTTAAGTGCCATCCTGTCTGACACTGCAGTGCCACTCCTAGATGGGCCAGGTGTTTGTGTCGGCCACTTGGGTCGCTTAGCTTAGTCGTCCAGCGACCTCGGTGCAAATTTTAGGACTAAAAATAATATTGTGAGGTGTGAGGTGTTCAGAATAGACTGAAAATGAGTGGAAATTATGGTTATTGAGGTTAATAATACTATGGGATCAAAATGACCCCCAAATTCTATGATTTAAGCTGTTTTTGAGGGTTTTTTGTAAAAAAAAACACCCGAATCCAAAACACACCCGAATCCGACAAAAAATTTTCAGGGAGGTTTTCGCCAAAACGCGTCCGAATCCAAAACACGGCCGCGGAACCGAATCCAAAACCAAAACACAAAACCCGAAAAATTTCCGGTGCACATCACTAGTTATAACAGACAGATAAAGAGATAAAAGACTCAGCTCAAAAGCATACAATCTATTTATAGTGTTACTTGCTAATGCTGAAAAAAAACAGGAGTCACTGCCTCCTCAATGGAGGAAAGTATGCAATCCATGGTGAATCGCATCATTAAGCCACACCCTCACTCAGAGGCTAATTTACCACTTGGCAACGTAGGCAGGCGCTTAGGGCCCGGCGTCTCCCAAGGGGCCCAGGCCGGCCGTGGCACCGAGTTATCAACGATGATGGAGCAGAGCTGCACCGAACAATTTTTCAAAATACATGTGAGCCAGCCAACCCCAGCAGCTGTCAACGCACACTGATTGGACAGCTGCTGCTGGGAGCCTGCCCCAGTGTACGCCCAGAGTCCACTCTAGTTAGTGCTTCCTCCTCTCCTGCACTGTGTTGTGCACGTGACAACAAGCACGGAGCGTGGGAGAGAGGAGCCCAGAGACCGGAATTTAGCGCCGCTGAAGGAGCCATCATAGACTGTGAGTGCTGCCTTTAGTCTATGTAGTGCAATAGTGCTCCACAATCAATGTGCACTGTCGGCGGGTGGGGGGAGGTGTCGGCCAAGGGGGAGGGTGTCGGCCAGGGTGCTGCCAGGGTACAGAGTGCATATTCCTGTTGACGCACATCCATTGCACATACACTGTCCAACTTCTGCCAATTAGAATTACTATCTGCTAGGAAAATTATATATAAAGACAAATTAGAGAACACCAGACACCATAGAATTCAGACAAACATGTATGCATGTAACCTTGAACTCTTAACATCAGAAAATAATGTGGTAATTATAATGAATGGACTGATTAAACAAAAGACAACAAACAAAACTATGAGAAAGAAGCGGGAGTAATAAACTAAATTAAATAGAGAGGACTAAATATCCTCAATGGAATCAGTGGTAGGGTTCGGGATTAGAGGGAAAGAAGAGAAAAATCGGCCTTATCTGAAATAGAGACCACAACAGTTCAACACACTTGGTACTGTACATTATATAATTTGAAAACACCCTGGATCCGTACCAGCTGGTATCTCGAAAACAACATTCAAGCTGTAATTCCGCAGTAGCAAGTAGAGAACCAATGCAACTCTCCCAGACTTTAAAAAAAACAACTAAACTGGAGTTTAACGGTGTAATGTGAGTAATGGACGCTATTGTGCAGAGTAGTGTGAGTAATGGATGCTACTGTGCTGTGTAATGTGACTAATGGACGCTATTGTGCGGTGTAATGTGAGTAATGGATGCTAGTGTGCTGTGTAATGTGACTAATGGACGCTAGTGTGTGGTGTAATGTGACTAATGGACATTACTGTGCAGAGTAGTGTGAGTAATGGATGCTACTGTGCTGTGTAATGTGACTAATGGACGCTAGTGTGCGGTGTAATGTGAATAACAGATGCTACTGTGCGGTGTAATGTGACTTATACCCCTTTCACACCACACAAATAACCCGGTATCGACCCGGTATATTGCCGGGTCATCACGAGTCGCTGTGCAATGTAAAAGGCTCCATGGCGAATTCCCGGGACGCCTGACCCAGTAATGCAACCCGGTAATAAAGTAGTGTTATTCCCGGGTTGAATACCGGGTCATTGGCAGTGTGAAGGGGTTGCCAGGTCGATGCAACACGGGACCCGTTTACTACATAGGGAGAGACGGCGCAGAGATGAGCTCATCTCCCAGCGCCGCCTCAGCCCCTAATGCCAGCTCCGCCCCCCGCCACTAGGGCAACCCGACCCGGCATATTGCCGGGTCAGGGAGCCAGTTGTTAGGGTCAAATGACGGGTCCCACCCGGTAAGGACCCGTTTCCAATTACTGGGTGGGACCCGGCATTTGCAATGTAACAGGGGTATCACGGACAATACTGTGCTGTGAAATGTTACTAACGGACGCCACTGTGTGGTGTAATGTGTGTAATGGACGCTATTGTGCTGTGTAATGTTACTAAAGGACACTACATGAAGCCACACCCCAATATTTTTGACGAACGCCTTAAGTGCGCACATGTTTTTGTACTTAAATATATTTTTATTATTCCCTGTGCAATCACCACAGGACTGCCTGGCTGCTACAATCGGGGGTAGCACGTGTGGGGTTGGGACACAGTGTCTGGTGGTCTTCTCCAAAAAAAATGAGCACTATTTCTCTATACAGGGGGTGGTAAGATGAAATGCACAAAAAATTACCCATTTGGCCGCCCAAGTGGCATTTTGTTCGTGAAAACCAAAAATAATTGAATATTGCTCCTGCGATCTTCCGTCACTTTAGAGATCAGCGCATTCATTAATTGAATATAATTAAAAAAGGGTTTTCAAACCAGCGCTCCAAGACAATAGTGCTGCAACTTCTGCTGAAGTGGTCACCCCCACTTCCAAAAGTCCACCAATGTATTCACAAATTGCAGATGTGCGCACCCCCTGGGGTCATACGGGGTCAATACTTGAATGATAAATTTGTAGAAAATAGTCAATTTCTTTGGACCCTTCCTCAGAAATCGAAATTCCTTTTCTTTCCCTGCTGTCGAAATATCCAGACACAGGTGATGATGCAGGTTTTCAGTATGGCACTGGAGCAGAATGTTGTGACGCAATATTGGAGTAGTTTTTCCATATAGCACTCTACAAAAGAACTGCAATCAACATACTACAGTGAGTTACCAAATCAACTACCACCAACGCCTACAGCTTGCATCTCTGCAGGCGTTGGTGGTAGTTGATTTGGTAACTCACTGTAGCATCAGAACCACTCCCAGGTCACCGCTTAACTTATCACTCTGAAATTCTTTTTGGTCGACAACCTCATGTAATGATAGACCCCCAGGATGATTTGAAATGCAATAATTAAATAACTGTGAAATATTTGGTTAGGATGAGCCAGCAGCTGAGAAATCAACAAAGAAATCTAAAGCTGGTGATTCCTGACCTACCGAACAGTAATTGTCATGACATTGAACCTGGGGATTATGTGATGATACAAAATTTTCTACGCTCAGGTTGCCTCATAGACAGGTGGGAACATACCTCCCAACATGACCCTCTCCAGGAGGGACACAATGCTCTGCTTCTGGACTTCTCTCTTAATTTATGATTGCCGACACCTGTGTTGAACATGTTAATGGATAAGAATGGTGTTTCAGCACAGGCGATGGCAATCATACATTAAGAGGGAAGTCCAGGAGCAGAGCATTCTGTCCCTCCTGGAGAGGGTCATGTTGGGAGGTATGTGGGAAGGACCGTATCAAGGGGGTAATTCCAAGTTGATCGCAGCAGGAATTTTGTTAGCAGTTGGGCAAAACCATGTGCATAGCAGGGGGGGCATATATAACATGTGCAGAGAGAGTTAGTTTTGGGTGTGGTGTGTTCAATCAGCAATCTAAATTGCAGTGTAAAAATAAAGCAGCCAGTATTTACCCTGCACAGAAACAATATAACCCACCCACATCTAATAGGCCCTACACACTGGCCGACATCACTGCACGATATGAACGATCTCATTCATTAATAAACGAGATAACGTTCATATCGTGCAGTGTGGAGGCTCCAGCGATGAACGATGCGCAGCCCCTCGTTCATCGCTGGTGCCCCGTCAGCTGTGCATGCAAGCCAATATGGATGATCAGGCCAGCCACGTTTGTGAAAACTAAACAGTACGAAGAGAGAGTCAGACTTCCGAATGGAAGCAGTTCTCTTCACATAGATACGGAGAGCCCGTACCACATCCAAAGACCGTTCTTTGGAAGACAACTCAGGAGAATTAAAGGCAGGAACCACAATCTCCTGGTCAAGGTGGAAGGAAGACACCACCTTAGGTAGATAACCCGGGCACATTCTAAGAACTGCCCGATCACTATGAAAAAATTCAGATAGGGGGACCTACAGGATAAGGCACCCAAGTCTGAAACACATCTAGCAGAAGCAATCACTAGCAGAAACAAGACCTTAAGGGAAAGCCACTTAAGATCCGCAGATGCAAGAGGGTCAAAAGGAGACTCTTGCAAGGCCTCCAAAACCACAGACAAATCCCAAGGGCCTACAGGTGGGACATAAGGAGGCTGAATGCGCAACACACCCTGAGTGAAGGTATGAACATCGGGCAGAGTTGCAATTTTTTCTCTGAAACCAAACCAACAAGGCAGAAATATGAATCTTGAGGGAGGCCAGACAAAGGCCTAGGTCCAGGCCTTGCTGTAGGAAGGCCAACAGTTTGGCCATACTAAACTTGTAAGCGTCATGATTGGTATTTGCGCACCAAGCAAAGTAAGAAATCCAGGCCCTATGGTAAATCCGAGAAGAAGCCGGTTTAAGGGCCTTCAACATAGTTTGAATGACCGCCTCAGAAAAACCTTTGGCTCTCAGTACAGAAGCTTCAAGAGCCACGCCGTCAAAGCCAGTCGGGCCAAATCCTGGTAGACACAAGGGCCCTGAACGGGGAGGTCTGGCCGTTGTGGAAGTAGAAGGGGAACTCTATCTAGAGGCCCTGTAGGTCTGAGAACCAATGCCATCTGGGCCACGCGGGAGCAATTAGAAGTGGTATGCCTCCTTCTTGTTTGCACTTCCTTATCACTCTGGGCAGTAAAGACACTGGAGGGAACACACATGGCAGCCAAAAGTTCCATGGGATTGCCAGTGTGTCCACGAACTCTGCTTGAGGATCCCTTGCTCTTGCTCCAAAGACCGGAACCTTGTGATTGTGTCGAGACGCCATCAGATCCACATCTGGAAGGCCCCACTTGTCCACGAGGAGTTGAAATACTTTTGGATGGAGGCTCCACTCTCCGGCATGTACGTCCTGACGACTGAGAAAGTCCGCTTCCCAGTTGAGGACCATGAACACTGCCAATATGGCTGGCAGATGGCGTTCTGCCCATTGAAGCATCCTTGGTACTTCCTTCATTGCCATGCGTCTTCGAGTGCCGCCTTGATGATTTATGTACGCCACCCTGGTGGCGTTGTCCGACTGTACTTGAACAGGTCTGTTCTGAATCAAATGCTGGGCCAGGTTCAGAGCATTGAGCATTGCCCACAGTTCCAGAATGTTGACCGGAAGGAGAGACTCCTCCTTGGTCCACCGACCCTGAAGGGAGTGTTGCTCCAACACTACACCCCAGACTCTCAGACTGGCATCCGTCGTCAGAAGGACCAGTTGGAGATCCAGAAGGGACGACCCCTGCTCAAACGTCCATCCTGCAGCCACCAGCTCAGTGACAGACGGAACTCCGGAGACAAGGAGATCATGTGAGACCTGATCTGGTGAGGCAGGCCGTCCCATTTGGCAAGAATCAGTTTCTGCAAAGGGCATGAATGGAATTGAGCGTACTCCACTATGTCGAAAGTCGACACCACGAGACCTAGCACTTGCATCGCCGAATGTATGGACACTTGCTGAAGCTTTAGGACCTTCTACTAAGACAAGACCAACCGCTGGTTGGGATTGTCCAACAACGCTCACAGGTGCCCCATGCTCTGTGCAGGGACCAGGGAAGATTTCTTCCAGTTGATGAGCCACCCATGGGCTTGCAGAAACTGGACAGTCAGATCTAGATGGCGTAGGAGAATTTCTGGGGAATTTGCCAGGATCAATAAGTCGTCCAGATATGGCAGGATTCTGACCCATTGACGACGGAGTACAGCCGTCATTACAGCCATAACCTTGGTGAAGACTCGCGGAGCCGTGGTCAAACCAAAAGGTAACGCCCGAAATTGGTAATGGAGGTTGCCAACCGTAAACCTCAGGTACGGCTGATGTGACATTGCAATGGGAACATGCAAGTAAGCATCTTGTATGTCCAGGGAGACCATATAATCCCCAGGTTCCAAGGCCAGAACAATAGAGCAAAGAGTTTCCATACGAAACTTGGAGACCCCCACAAATTTGTTCAAGGACTTGAGGTTGAGAATGGGCCGAGAGGACACATTCGGTTTTGGGACTAGGAACAGCGGTGAATAGTACCCCTTGCCTCTGAGCCAGAGGCACCTGTACCACCACTCCTGTGTCCAGGAGGGACTGTACCACCAAATGAAGAGTTTTTGCCTTCACCTGATCCGAAGGGCCGTCTGTCAGGCAATATTGATGAGGGGGATTTTTGAAGGATACGGCGTAACCTCGAATGACGACATCCCGTACCCAGGCATCGGAAGTGGTCTTCAACCATTCCTGGGTATACCCTAGAAGTCGGCCCCCCACCCTGGGATCCCTCAGAGGGTGGCCCGCCCCGTCATGCGGCAGGCTTGTCAGTCTTAGAAGCAGGCTGACAGGCAGCCCAGGCCCGTTTGGGTTTGGGCTTATTGGGTTTGGAAGTGCGAGCCTGTTTCGGGTACGCCTGACCCTTTGCTTTCCCTGAAGGACGAAAGGAGCAAAAAGAAGTACTCTTACCCTTCGGTACTGAAGGAGCAGTACTAGGTAGACAAGCTGTTTTAGCAGAAGCTGAGTCAGCCACTATCTTGTTGAGGTCTTCTCCGAAAAGGATGTCTCCCTTAAAAGGGAGTACCCTCCAGGGTTTTCTTAAGTCCAGATCCACGGACCAGGACCGCAACCATAGAATCCGGCAAGCCAGTATGGACGTAGTAGAAGCCTTGGCTGCCAGAATACCGGCATCAGAAGCCGCCTCCTTAATGTAATGAGAAGCTGTGACAATATACGATAGACATTGTCTAGCATGATCAGAAGTGTTCGAAGACATCTCAGCTTCCAACTCCTGAGCCCACACTTCAATAGCCTCTGCAGCCCAAGTCGCTGCAATGGTGGGCCGATGCGCAGCACCTGCTGGGGTGTAAATCGCCTTTAAACAACCCTCCACACGCTAATCCGTTGGTTCTTTCAGAGACGTGGCGGTAGTTACTGGCAGAGCTGAGGATACCACCATCAGCGCCACCTGCGAACCCACTGGCGGGGGTGTTTCCCAATTTTTACTGAACTCCGCAGTGAGGGGATAGCAAGCCAGCATCTTCTTGTGAGGCGTGAATTTCTTTCCTGGATTTTCCCAGGACTCCTGACGTATGTCAACTAATTGGTCAGAGTGAGGTAAAACTTGTTTAACCACTTTCTGATGTTTAAACCTGTCCGGTTTCTTAAGGGCAGTATCAGGCTCCGGGTAATCAGTAATTTGAAGAATGAGCCTGATAGCCTCCAGCAAGTCAGGAACATCCACCTGTGAGATAGACTCCCCATCAGAAGCATCAAGGTCAGAATCTGTGGGGTCAGTATAAACGCCATCCTCATCAGACGAGGTGTCTGGGACGTTGGTGGATTGTGAGGAAGTAATGGCCCGCTTAGAGGACCCCTTGGTCTTAGGCGGGCGAGGGTAAGACTTCTGAGTAGTCAGTGATTGGTTCAATTGCTGTAACTGAGCAGACAGTTGATCTGCCCATGGCGGGTTAACCACAGGGACGATAAGCAGTTGTACTGGCACAGGAGGTCCCATAGGGGGCGTTAGTCTGGTTACCAGCGTATTCAATAGCGTGGAGAAGGTAGCCCAAGGCGGGTCATTTTGAACCCCCGTTGCTACAATCCCACTGGGGGGGGTAAGAAACCCCCAGAACCTGAACCCTCAGCTGCTATGTTTTCCTCAAATGTGTCTGCAGCATCGCCACCACGCAATGTGGGATCAGCCCCAGCTCCGTTGCCCTTTGTAGCCGTCATATCCGAAAGCTCAATGCAGGGCAACCCACTACAATATCGGCAGCACAATACCTGACAAGAACCCCCTGTGCAGTGTATTAGCACAAACAGGGAATTCAAGAGGTATATGTGACTGAAATTCACAGAGAAAAATACACAATAAGTATATCCTGTGAACTACCTATATTAAATGATAACCCTGACGCACCTAGCCCCCTTAGGTTATATAATATAGGGATAGCAATCTGAGTGAGAGACACGAAATGGAGGTCACACAGCAGCTACATGCACACACATATAGTCACACTGTACAATGCAGAAATTATGACATGCAATAAAACTGCACTGGACTAGCAATACAAAGTAATACTCAGTATGGCTATATAGTAGATATATCAATGCACAGTAAAGACTGGATGTATATCACAGGGTACTTGTACTATATAACCCTGACCAAATGCACTGTTTCTTAACTAACACTGTCAACAGACATGTAGAATACTTAAGTGTCTTGTAAAATGGACAGCGTTGACATGCAGGCGGCTTTACAAAGGAGGATTTGCCCAAACAGTCCCAGGAACAGTGCTGCTCTGTGTAATGGCGCCCAAACACTGACTGGAAGTGAGGGAGAGAGAGAGATATGCAGCTCCAGGGCGGGAACATTATTATAAATGGCGCCTTGGGGATGGGGGAGGGGCTACAGGTCCAAGCCTTATCCCCCTGCTGGACTTCACCACTGGTACTATGGGCTGTTAATAAAACGGTTTTTGTGAGGTAAAAAAAAACTGACCTGTGCCCTTGCCCTGGTGGTTTAGTGGAGTCCCTGCCCGACCACAGCAGGGACGTGCAGTCAGGGGAGGCAGGGGAGGCAGTGCCTCCCCTGTGATTCATTATTAAAATAATAAAAAGAAGATACTCATGACACATATTCTGTGTCATAAGTAGATTCTTTATTGAATCCTAGTCATTTTACTGCTTTAAAGCAGTTTGGGAGGCACTGACAGCAGATGCCTCCCGTGGATAATGGGAACGGGACAGTGCGGGGGGCGGAGCCTAGCACTGGGCTGTAAAAGGCCATGAAAAAACATGGGGAAAGCGGCACTGTTCCAAGTGCCTCGCTGACAGGGATACCACCCCAATGTCAGCGAGGCACCTGTGATTGGACAGCGGATCCAGGGCTGGATCCGCTTGTCCAATCACCCACATGCGGCGCTGCAGGCGGCGGGTCCCGGCGTGAATGATAGGCGGGAGTAGCGGCGGCCAGTGTGTCTGCGGCTTCCCCCCTTCCCGTCCTCCTACTCCCGCTCACCTTGCCAGCGGCGGCGGCGGTCCTGAGGAGTGTGCAGCTCTCCCCCCCGTCCTCCCCAGTCTGGATCCGTCCTCCCGGCTCCCGATCACCTGACAGCCAGCAGCGGTGGCTTGTGCGGCTGTCCTCCTCCGCCGGCTCCAGCAGCAGCAGGTTAGTTTGTTTTTGTTTTTTGTTCTCTCTCTCTCTCTCTCTCTCTCTCTCTCCTTTCCCCCTCCAGTGGATCATATGTAAGCATAATGTTCAGTTTTTACAGGTACCCCTTTGGATTCTACTGGACAAGTGGACGTGACCGGCATGGGATGTAGGTAAGTATGTGTGAGTGTGTAAGTGTGTATTAATAAAATTTTACTGTCACGGTGTGTGTGTTTGTGTTTTTATTTGGGTATTTTTTTTGTTGTAAACTACAGGTACCAGCGAGCCCGTTATTTCCCCGCCTGCTGGTACTTGAGGTTCTCCAAGTACCAGCAAGCGGTGGAGGCTTGCTGGGCCTTGTAGTTCCACAACAAAAAACAATATTCTTTTTTTACACACATGGCTATCAGCCTGGAACCCACCGCCCAGGGGTGCTGGGGACAGCCTCGGGCTTCACCCCTGGCCCTTGGGTGCCTGGGGGGGGGCTTGATTTAAGGGGTCCCCACTTCTCCAGGGAACCCCGGCCAGAGGTGACTAGTTGGGGGGGTAATGCCACGGCCGCAGGGACCTACATAAATGTGTCCCCCGGCTGTGGCATTATGTCCTTGGCTAGTGGAGCCCGGTGCTGGTTTTAAAAATACGGGGGACCCCTACATCTTTTGTCCCCCGTATTTTTGGAACCAGGACCGGACTAAGAGCCCGGTGCTGGTTGTCTAAATACGGGGAACCCCTGTCCAATTTTTTCCCCAGTATTTAAACAACCAGGACTGGCTCAAAGAGCCCGAGGCTGGTTATAATTAGGAGGGGGGACCCCACGCATTTTTTTTTAACCCATTCAGACCCTTCTCCATTAAGTTAATGGAAGCCCTGGACAACAAAATTGCATTCATGTCCTCCTCCCACTCCCTTCCCAGTCCCAAACACTAATTTTATTTATTTTTTCTATAAAAATGTACACTATAAAAATGTACACTACACTACAAGTACACTACACTACAAGTATGATGAGCAGGCAGCGGGCATTGGCGGCATCGGACTGAGATAGAAATTAGTGGTGGAGGGCTGAGTCAGTTGATTGTGAGCGAGTTTGTATGCCTTTGGCGGTGGCAGCGGGTACCGGCTCAGAGGCAGTAGCGGGCATTGGCTCGGCGGAGGTAGGGGTCATCGGCAGGATTCGGCGGACATTATGGCTGCAGTGCCTCTCCAGCCACTGACCTCACCGCACGCCACTGGACCACAGTGTCCAGAGCCGGCCCTAACCAATATGATGCCCTAGGCAAGATTTTGGCTGGTGCCCCCTAGCACCGCCGCTAATTCTGCAAGAGATGCCTGGCATGAGTCAGCTGGCAGCTCTGCTAACGTCGGGCGCCTTTTGTTTATGAAAATGCATCATATTTGCTTTACTATGTGGCTAGGATGCACAAGCAGCTTCTGCTAATTAAAATGGTATGCAGCATGCCTATATTCTGTGTGAAAATGCAGCTGCATCTGTGTACGAAATGCTACATTACAGTGATTTCCAGGAATACACACAAAATATAGGCATGCCGCATATCATTTTACTCAGCAGAAGCTGCTGGTGCCCCTAAGCATACCAAATGCCCTAGGCATTTGCCTAGTTTGCCTATGCCTAAGGCCGGCGCTGACAGTGTCCACACAAGCGCGCGCGGCCCGCCTCCCACGCCGAATCACGATTTTAGCGGGACCCGCCTAGGGGACCCACTTACCTCCTCGCTGAGTGCGGCCACGCGATTCAGGAGAATTTCGGCTGGCGTGTGACTAACGAGAAGCAAACCGGAGCCTCCGCTGTAAGTACCCGGCAACCAGGGCGCGGGAGTATACATCGCCGCTGGGAGAGGTGATGGAGCTGCAGCAGGAGATGTCAGACTGACATCTAATACTCCCAGAGTCACTGTTGCAGCCCTTGAAGTCTTCATTTTTCACTTAGAAAAGCTATTCTCAGGTCTGCTGGAACAGCCCCCCTGTTGTATGCCTGCTTACTGCAAGACACCAACTACAAAACTGAGCTCCTGTGCACGGAGGCGGGGTTATAGAGGAGGCGGCGCTATGCATCTTGGGAAGAAGGTCAAAGCTTTGAGCCTGTTGGTGCCTCGGATCAAGATCCTACTCTACACCCCGATGTTATTCCCTGTGGAGCCCAGTGCACCCCACAGCAGAAAGTAGGTAATTATACTACTTAAATGACCAGCATATAATAACAACCTGTACCCTCTCCCCTTAAATCTCTGTACCAGCCTGAGATCCCCAATTGACTCTATCAGTTTGTGGCCTCCTCCTTAACACACTGTATCAGATAGTGGGCTCCGTAACACACTAGATCAGTTTTACACCTGCACAGTACATTGGCTGGCTAGTACAAAACACCAGTCTACGATCTCCTATAGCACATGTGTCCTGCCTGTGGCACCCAAATGTTCCTCCTTTCTCTGCATGCATTTGCTGATTTTCACTCAACAAGGGCTTCTCCAACCTCTTTAAGAAACTTATGTACAGTACTGTGGCACTTAAATGAGATTCAAGGAGTAGAGACAGGCCAAACTATAGTTGTTGCAAGGGTTATAACAGCTATGCAGCCTGGTGGTGAGCTGGCCAAGTGATCTGACCCACCTGCTACAAAGGCCACTCTGCTCTTCTTCCAGGCCTGGAAGCGCACATGGGGCACTACTAAGCTAGAGCATATAATATGGGGTTAACCTCTGGGGAACTTTAGAGAAGAAACAAGATATGTTTGCACATTTCAAATAGACAAGCGCTAGGTAGACGAAGATGATGCTGTAAATTAGGTTGGAATACTCTTACCACCATTATGTCGAAGCTTAATATACTGTATGCCAGTGACGCGCGGTGGGGTGAGGTAGGTGAGGCAGAGCCTTTCCTGTCATACTAACGTTTGTGCCAGAGTTTTGACTGTATAAAGTATATGAAAAATACAAATAATTTGTTTGAAATATCTTTTTTTGCATTATTCTAATCATTTTTTAGCCAAAACTCTGGAGTAAAAAGTATATGGCAGGTGAGGCAGAGCCCCCCCTGTCTATATTTTCCGCACGTCTCAGATCAAAACTCACCAAATTTCCAGGAGTTTATACTGCTGCACCTGTGTATAATTCCCACATTAACCCTTTGGCTCATATACAGTGGGGCAAAAAAGTATTTGGACAGCCACCACTGTGCTCCCAGCTCTCTTGAGGTCATTGACCAGGTCCCCCTGTGTAGTTCTGGGCTGATTCCTCACCATTCTCAAGATCATTGATACCCCACGGGGTGAGATCTTGCATGGAGCCCCAGGTTGAGGGAGATTGTCAGTGATCTTGTATTTCTTCCATTTTTTAAAAATTGCGCCAACAGTTGATCTCTTCTCACCAAGCTGCTTGCCTATTGTCGAGTAGCTCATCCCAGCCTTGAGCAGCTCTACAATTTTGTCCCTGGTGTCCTTAGACAGCTCTCTGGTCTTGGCCATGGTGGAGAGGTAGCAGTCTGACTGAGGGTGTGGACAGGTGTCTTTAATACAGATAACCAGTTCAAACAGGTGCCATTAATACAGGTAACCCATGGCGGATAGAATAGCTTCTTAAAGAAGAAGTAACAGGTCTGTGAGAGACAGAAATCTTGCTGCTTGGTAGTGTCCAAATATTTATTTTCCACAAGAATATACAAGTAAATTGTTTAAAAATCATACAATGTGATTTCCTGTTTTTTTTCTTCAGATTCTGTCTCTCATAGTTGAAGTGTACCTATAATGGAAATTACAGACCTCTCATCTTTTTAAGTGGGTCAACTTGCACAATCGGTGGCTGTCCAAATACTTTTTTGCCCCACTGTATTAGGTGTAAATCTGGTGCCAACCAGTACCTCCTGAGCCATTTACCTCACCGCACGGCCCTGCTGTATGCATCTGGATTAATGCCATGCACCTAATAAATCACCTTCTTTCAGATTTCAGTGTACATTAATAAATAGTTACTAAGCTGACATCTCTCTCGTGTGCTTTTTAACACAAACATTTTTTACTTGCAATCAGTATCACAACAGGCTTTAGCTCACTATATATTTACTAAATTATTTTTCTACGAGACATACTAGCCATTTGAGGCTGGACATGTGCCCGAAAAAATCTAAATCACATGTATGTATGAATATTATGCTCAGGACCTGCAATGCTTACTATGGTACTTACGTTAGTAGGAGAATTGACTGATGCTACGTTGTATCCATATTGGAACGATGACCCTATAGTGGCCACCAAAGTCACGAGAATGAGTGTTGCTGTCAATCGCTGTAAAACAATGGGAATAAAAATAGTGATCAGTGGTAATACAAACAGAACAACACAAGACAGAGAAAGATTGTCTCTTTGTTGGCGCACTCAAGAGAAGAAGAATAAACTTATTAGTGTTTATACTATTAGTTAAAAAATAACTTTTATTAACTTCATTTTAAAATAATGCAATTGAGAAAAATAAATAAATGTGAACAAATATGTGCAATATTCTGTGATAATGAATAAAAAACTGTTACACAATGCTTAATTTTTGTTTTTATAATAAAAGACTATTACGCAATGCTTGATTTTCGTTAATTTACTTGGATGTATGTTCTAAATCCTGAGTGAGTTAATGGTAATTACATGTGGGTTGAGGTTATATTATATAGCATTTTCCCAGGTTAATTCTGGATATAAATGGTCAATTTTCATAATTCTGTAATTCCTGAATTCCCCACTGATTTTGTGTGATTAAGTTTACCCACTTTGTGGTCCTCTTTGTCATACAAATGAAATATTTGCATTCACTCACATGTGGATGAAGGAGAGTTGGAGTTATGGGTAATAATCCTATCTGATCAAATATTGATTGCTCCTAAGGTTTATTAAAAATTATTCAAATCTCTGTCCATAATTTAGTGCAATCAATAAGCAGCAGTCTATGATACAGACTCAAGATTTGGCAATGTATCCCATCTGTGTCTATCATATATTCATCAAACTCAGGGTGTATATCTCGATAGTGAGCTCTATAATTGGCAATGTTCAAATAATCAAAAAAATCAAAAAAATATAGTTTTAGGGCTGCAATAGATATAGAGCTTACATTAGATTCCCAATCGGATTATATCTAGGGAACATTCTATACCATGCCGTTTACCTATTAATGAGTGGTCCCTGTGCATATAACACTGTGAGTAATATCCCACTGTTATTAGTGGGAGTGCATTCTGGATGCTATTGAAGGTCATTCATGTCTCTATCTGTAATTGAATACAATCCTAGTCACCAGTCTGTGATACAGACTTTATGCTAAACAATATGCACCCTCTGTGTCGGAATTATATTCTTTAAACACGGCGTGTATATCAGGCTACAAGCTTCGTGGTTAACAATGTTAATGCAATCGTAGACACCAGTCCGTGATACAGACTTTATCAGTGTGCTCCCTCTGTGTTAGAGTTATATTCATTGGACACAATGTATGAATTTAGGCTGTTGGCTCCGTGATTAGCTATGTTAACCCGATCAGGAATTAATAGCTGGAACTACAGTGGATATACAGCTTGTCCAAAAATGACATTTAGATTATATCAGGGAAACAATCCATATCATTATTATTTCTCATGATAGGTAAATGTTGTACCAGGGTGCTATTTATCGGCCAATTTGTATAACAGTACTGCCGATCTGAGTATTCCTGGTTATACGGGAATCAATATGTCCCGTGCTGTATATCAATTGATGAGAGGTTCCTGTGTTTTTAAATCACTGTGAGCCGTAACCCTTTATTGCTGGTGAATGGAAGCTCTGTAAAAAAGGCTTGATGCCTAATATGAGGGTCATATAGTGTGATAGAATAATCGAATAAGCATGGAATTTTTAACCCACACCGGTGACAGATAAATGGTATAGATCCTATGATATATTCAAATGGGGTTAATTCATGCCTGGTATGTATATTCAGATAGAGACGCCTTTACACCAATTAGTGTTTGAACCAGATAGATTGAATCAGCTAATCACCGTGGCATGCATTCGATACTCCTAAGATGCTCCCTAGATTCTATGACTATAACTGCACTATTCTATCTGTAGTATATTCCTACTTAACATTGCCATTTGTTCTATAACTTGAGACTGCACTGATGGGTATACATTGATATCATCCCTGCTTAACATTGCCTATCTGTAATTGCTAACTCCTTTGCTCTCCTCCATTATCCTATACTTGAATCAAATCATTGTCTTTAGTGTAAACAGTTAGATGAGCTTGTTAGCAACGCTCAGAAACGCCGACGTGCACGTTTCGCAATTGCTTTCACTAGGCGAAAAAAACATTTTTTTCGCCTAGTGAAAGCAATTGCGAAACGTGCACGTCGGCGTTTCTGAGCGTTGCTAACAAGCTCATCTAACTGTTTACACTAAAGACAATGATTTGATTCAAGTATAGGATAATGGAGGAGAGCAAAGGAGTTAGCAATTACAGATAGGCAATGTTAAGCAGGGATGATATCAATGTATACCCATCAGTGCAGTCTCAAGTTATAGAACAAATGGCAATGTTAAGTAGGAATATACTACAGATAGAATAGTGCAGTTATAGTCATAGAATCTAGGGAGCATCTTAGGAGTATCGAATGCATGCCACGGTGATTAGCTGATTCAATCTATCTGGTTCAAACACTAATTGGTGTAAAGGCGTCTCTATCTGAATATACATACCAGGCATGAATTAACCCCATTTGAATATATCATAGGATCTATACCATTTATCTGTCACCGGTGTGGGTTAAAAATTCCATGCTTATTCGATTATTCTATCACACTATATGACCCTCATATTAGGCATCAAGCCTTTTTTACAGAGCTTCCATTCACCAGCAATAAAGGGTTATGGCTCACAGTGATTTAAAAACACAGGAACCTCTCATCAATTGATATACAGCACGGGACATATTGATTCCCGTATAACCAGGAATACTCAGATCGGCAGTACTGTTATACAAATTGGCCGATAAATAGCACCCTGGTACAACATTTACCTATCATGAGAAATAATAATGATATGGATTGTTTCCCTGATATAATCTAAATGTCATTTTTGGACAAGCTGTATATCCACTGTAGTTCCAGCTATTAATTCCTGATCGGGTTAACATAGCTAATCACGGAGCCAACAGCCTAAATTCATACATTGTGTCCAATGAATATAACTCTAACACAGAGGGAGCACACTGATAAAGTCTGTATCACGGACTGGTGTCTACGATTGCATTAACATTGTTAACCACGAAGCTTGTAGCCTGATATACACGCCGTGTTTAAAGAATATAATTCCGACACAGAGGGTGCATATTGTTTAGCATAAAGTCTGTATCACAGACTGGTGACTAGGATTGTATTCAATTACAGATAGAGACATGAATGACCTTCAATAGCATCCAGAATGCACTCCCACTAATAACAGTGGGATATTACTCACAGTGTTATATGCACAGGGACCACTCATTAATAGGTAAACGGCATGGTATAGAATGTTCCCTAGATATAATCCGATTGGGAATCTAATGTAAGCTCTATATCTATTGCAGCCCTAAAACTATATTTTTTTGATTATTTGAACATTGCCAATTATAGAGCTCACTATCGAGATATACACCCTGAGTTTGATGAATATATGATAGACACAGATGGGATACATTGCCAAATCTTGAGTCTGTATCATAGACTGCTGCTTATTGATTGCACTAAATTATGGACAGAGATTTGAATAATTTTTAATAAACCTTAGGAGCAATCAATATTTGATCAGATAGGATTATTACCCATAACTCCAACTCTCCTTCATCCACATGTGAGTGAATGCAAATATTTCATTTGTATGACAAAGAGGACCACAAAGTGGGTAAACTTAATCACACAAAATCAGTGGGGAATTCAGGAATTACAGAATTATGAAAATTGACCATTTATATCCAGAATTAACCTAGGAAAATGCTATATAATATAACCTCAACCCACATGTAATTACCATTAACTCACTCACGATTTAGAACATACATCCAAGTAAATTAACGAAAATCAAGCATTGCGTAATAGTCTTTTATTATAAAAACAAAAATTAAGCATTGTGTAACAGTTTTTTATTCATTATCACAGAATATTGCACATATTTGTTCACATTTATTTATTTTTCTCAATTGCATTATTTTAAAATGAAGTTAATAAAAGTTATTTTTTAACTAATAGTATAAACACTAATAAGTTTATTCTTCTTCTCTTGAGTGCGCCAACAAAGAGACAATCTTTCTCTGTCTTGTGTTGTTCTGTATCCTATTGTCTATGGCGGCACCCCCTATGATGAATGATGATTTATTCCTTGTAATCATATAATTAGGGGAAATTTTGATTATAAATTAGTCGAAATCATTCTAGTGCAGAGGACATCCCCGTTCCCCATCCCCTTGTATATCAGTAATACAAACAGAACAATGATCCCAATATTCACAGCTTTAATGCATCATTAGAGCTGGACTACAGTACATGACATTAAACATATGCAGCTGCCAGCCCAGATGGGATTAAAAATGGTTTATTTATTAAGTTTGCCTCTGCTCAATAACTGACACATACGCTGTGACTGCTATGGGGTCGGAGAAGTTGTGTTTCACCTTTGTTTCTATGGGGTCTATTTACTAAGCCTCAGGTTGAGATAAAGTGGACAGAGATAAAGTACCAGCCAATTACCTACTAACTGTAATTTTTCAAACCCAACCTGTGACATGGTAGTTAGGAGCTGATTGGCTGGTACCTTATCTCGGCCACTTTATCTCCATCCAATGCTTAGTAAATAGACCCCTATATATTCAAAAAGGCAATATACTATTTCTTTTGAAGAAATGTAATAAATATCTGATGTTAACCATTTATTTTTATTGAAAAAAAAAATAGAAAACATCAAATATACAGATACAAATACGCAGATTCCATTGCTTCCAATACATTAAATACTGAGCCACCAAGACTGGATATCAAATAACATAGGATGTCGATCAAGCATATAATATTCAACCAATTTTCATATATAAAGCAAAAGAGAGAAGAAGAGAAAAGGGAAAAAAAGAAGAAAAGGGGAAGAAAAAAGAGAAAGCGGATGGGGAAGGAAGGGGGGGGGGGGGGTGGAGAGCACCATGAGAGACCAGATTAACTGCCCAATATCTTATAATCACATAAAACACATTTTACAAACACCTGAGTTTGGTAATTTCTACCTGAGTTGACCCATTCACAGATTTCAAATATAGCCACAAACAAATGAGCCCTCTAAAATATAAACCATAAAGAAGGTTCTCATGTTCATGGAGAAACATCTGATGAACCAGACATACAGCTCCTAACTGTCATCTGTTTGTAAAATGACAGTTGGGAGCTGATGGGCTGGAGCACCATTTATCATACACAACGAGTTTTATCATTCACAAGTTTTATCATTCATTGATAAATAGGTCCCTAAGTTCCACATTGGACTATGACGGAAATTGATAAAGGACATATTATGAGAAGTGAAGGAGGTGTGACCAGTGCTGTGTTGGTGTGGACAGTACCATGTGGGCATGTATACCCCCTACACTATCAGCCCAAATGTCACACTATATACTTCAAAGTATTTTGTGAAGAAAATAGAAATACTATTTTAATACTTAAGATTTATGGCCAATTGTGTGGCCCACTAGGCTGCTAGTCGTCATGCTGTTATGATGATGGGCCTATTTTTATGCGTAGACCTGGAGCTGGAGGTGTTGTCCCACCCGCCCCATTGCCAATCTGCCCTGGACATGTGTGCTTTGGATTAACCATTTAAAGTTGCATCAACACCTAAAGTGGGAAGACTTCCGGTTCCGGCATGGGAGAGTGAGCAGCTTCTCCTCGCGGCTCCGCTCTCAACACTGACCCCTTACCGCAAACACGCTGTCAGCATCGGGGAAACACCGCTCCCGGTCCCCTCGACGGACAGAGGAGACTATGGAGAAATTTTTAGCGTCACCAGCCGCCCCGAAGACGCTCCTTCCGCCACAGCCACCGAGACAGGAGAAGCGCAGGGGGGAACACAACATGGCGCCGGACGCCGATACAGCCCCTGGAACTCCGGTCAGTAAAAAACCCATTGCAGCGGCGGCTAGCACGGGGGACTCTAAATCTAGTATACCTACACACTCCTCTGCACATGAGGACATGGTACTGGCGTTGCAGGAGGCAATGGCGCCATTATTGCAAAAAGCTGTGGTGGACATAACAACACAGATAAAAAACTTGGCTGGCAGGATGACTGAAGCTGAGCAGCGCATTAGTGACAACACTGACAATGTAACAGGGCTACAGAAAACTATCTCCGCTCTGGTTCTAGATAATAAACGTCTATCAGAGAAGATAGATAGCATCGAAAACAGAACCAGAAGAAATAATTTAAGAATCATTGGCCTGCCTGAAACACTTAAAGGGGCCGCCTTAGAGCACTTTGTCCATACTACACTCCCCGCTCTGTTAAAGATAGACAGGGACTGTGCTGACATGGTGATTGAAAGAGTGCACCGTTTGGGAGATCTGGCCAGAGACTCTTCTCAACGTCCAAGAGTGGTGATCTTTAAGACATTGAACTATCTGCATACATTGGCGATTTGGAAGGCGTCCCGCAAATATAACCCTATTTTATGGGAAGGGCATTCTCTACGTATTTTCCAAGACTTTTCTGTCGAGCTATCGAGACTGCGACGTGCCTTTTCCCCAATCTGTTCCATGCTTGCTAAATCTAACCGAAGATTCATGATGCTATTCCCGGCGCGCCTACGCATCTACACTGGTGCGGAATTTTCCGAGTTTACCACACCTGCTGACGCGGAGGCATTTCTCAAAGAGGAAGCTGAGGGGAGAAATAATATGGATCTGTCCCAGGCCCCAGATGACTGAGTCAAGTCAGGCTGCATTTGTCTATAAGGGGCGATAACGAGAAATCAAACAAACCAACAAACAAACTGTCCCCTGAGTAATAACGCACCAGTAAAATTTACTGCTCATATGCTGACACATTATTGTTCCTTTACGTTGTTATCTAAAGCAATATGTTGTATCCCTGAGTTTCAATGTGCTTAAGTCCGTGCCCTGAGTAGATAGGGACAAATGGTTAGTAGTTACAAGGGGTGGTGTTCTGAGCGGAGACCGAGCCGTAGGGTCTTATTTTCATTGTCGTTACTACAGAATTCAGCCCTCGGAGCACTGGCTGCACGAGGCCTGGATTCCCACTGGAAGTCTAAGTGGAAGATGAATAGTTGCTGCTCATGGTGGCTTGTATCTGTTTTTCTTATGTTCTTTATCGGTTTATATGTTTTTATTTTTAATGTCTGCTTGTCCCTCATGTGTGATCCCTCCCCATCCCTTCCTAGACTAGGTTTAAAAGTGCTGGTGTTTAGAGTGATGATTCCCTACCTGTGTTATGATGTCTCTTAAGGTTGGGTCTCTTAATGTACGGGGTATACACACTCCTGCCAAAAGGCGGCGTCTCTTGACATATTTAAATAAACATATGATAGATGTAATCTGCCTGCAAGAAACACATCTACAGCCCGAAGAGGTTAAAAAATTGAACATGATGGGCTGGGGAGTATTGGGTTCTTCATCCTATAATAATAAATCACGGGGTGTGGTGATATTAGCTAAGAAATCCCTAAATATTAATGTGTCTAATATGGATTCTGATACGGAGGGCAGGGTTTTAATAGTGAAGCTAGATTTCCGAGGTGTGGTCTTTCATATATGCAATATCTATGCACCAAATGTATATAGCAAAACCTTCTTCACCTCCCTGATAGCAAGATTGCATGTTTTGGATCCTGCCACATTGGTAGTCTGCGGTGACTTTAACTTACTCTCATCTTCCTTCCTGGACAGGACTCCCCCTCCGAAACGAGAAATGACACTGCCTAAAATTGGTATACCTTTTTTTCTTAAGACACTTAACTTAATAGACACTTGGAGGGCTACGCACCCTATAGAGAGGGAATATTCATGCCTCTCTCTGACTCATAACACGTGGTCAAGAATTGATTATATCCTGGTAGCGGAACAGTTTTTTCCGAGAATAGAATCGGTGGAAATGGAGCCCCCTGTTGTAGCGGATCATGGTTTGGTTCACATGGTGGTGAGTTTTGGAAAGACGGGGAGCTCTGTTCCCACTTGGAGATTCCCTTCCCACTTAGTGCAATCTCAATATCTGAAGTCTCAACTGGAGACTTGGTGGGGGGAGTATCTGAGTGAGAATGAGGCATATGCGAGTTCCAATCCCACAGTCTTCTGGCAGGCTGCCAAGACTGTAATTAGGGGTAAATTGATTGCCTATGTGTCTTCCCTTAAAAAACAACGTAATGCCTCCTACCTAGAACTGCAAGCTAATCTATCTAATGCCTTTCAGACCTATAAATTATCCCCTTCCCCAGAACATAAAACTTCCTACCTATCAGCCAAATTGCATTTCAGTGAATTATTACAAAAAAGTGGTGATCACCACCACTTTCAAGTTAACGCTAAGTTTTATAAATTTGGTAATAAAACAGGACGGCTTTTGACCAACCTGTTACAGGGTTCAAGGGGCCAGTCTGTGGTCCACCCGCTGTTACAAGCGGATGGATCTCTCACCACTTCAGATAAACAAATTGCAGAAGTCATGAAGTCCTTCTATGAAACCCTCTATTCTGTACCAGCAGAGAATCCTGATCTAACCTCCTCTCCTACTACTACTGACCCCCCTCTTCCCTCCCCCTCTTCTCAATTTCCCTTTGCCTATTGGGACTCGCTCTCACTTCCTCAGCTCCCTGACTCTCTTTGTTCATCCTTAACTGCACCCATTACCACTGCAGAAATCTTATTAGCTATAAAACAATTGAAACTTGCCAAGTCCCCAGGACCTGACGGCTATACTAACGAATTTTACAAGATGTTGGACTCACAGGTTGCCCAACCCTTAGCTGCATGCTTTAATCATATAATCAGTACTGGGTCTCTTCCTCTTCACTTCTCGGATGCCTTTATTAAAATTTTACCGAAAGCAGGCAGAAATCTAGCCCTCCCCGGGTCATACAGACCTATTTCGCTGCTAAATTCTGATTATAAGCTTTTTACAAAAATTTTAGCTGAAAGATTGAAACCCATTTTGCCCCTTATAATCCACAAAGACCAAACGGGGTTTATAACTGGGAGGCATTCAGTAGTGAACGTGCGAAGAGTCCTAGCTGCAATACATCAAGCTACTGTCGTAACCCCATCTTCTTCCCCTTCAATTCTAATCACGTTAGATGCGGAAAAGGCCTTCGATCTTGTATTATGGCCTCACCTGTTCCGCACTTTAGAAAAATTTGGCTTCCCTACTCAATTCATTGATATTATCCGCCTGTTCTACTCTACTCCTAACTCCCAGGTAGTCTGCAATGGACTCTTTTCTCCTGCATTCACTCTACAAAGAGGCACGAGACAAGGATGCCCTTTATCGCCCCTTTTGTTTGCCATTGCAATAGAACCATTAGCAGTGGCAATAAGATCGTCCCCTTTAATAACTGGTATAGGAGTAGGAGCTGAGGAACTGAGGGTGAGCTTGTTTGCAGATGACACTCTTATCTTTCTATCTAATCCTCAACGCTCTTTGCCAGCTCTACTACATCTGCTACACTCTTTTGGCTTGGTTTCAGGATACCGAGTCAATTTGTCCAAATCAGAGATACTACCTCTGGGTAAGATACCCCCTGACTTGCAGACCGATCCTTCCTTCCCCTTTTCAATTGCATTGTCACAGATTAAATATTTGGGCATACAAATTTGTTCTGATTTAAAAAAGCTATACTCGGCTAATTTTCACCCTATAATAGCAAAATTAGCAACGAAAATGGAGGCATGGAGAGACCTTCCTCTATCCCTTCTGGGCCGTCTAACTGTTATACATTCAATTCTCTTCCCTAAGCTGTTCTATTGTATGCAGATGTTGCCTACTGTGTTGGTAAAGTCTGACATGCAAAAAATAGATGCCTTATTTTCCAAATTTCTCTGGCAGGGCAAGCGCCCCAGGATTTCGAAGGCCAAACTTATACTGCCCAGGAAGGAGGGGGGGATGGGTTATCCCGATTTAAAGATGTATTCACACGCTGTTATCTTTAGATACATCCAAGATTGGATATTATCCAAATCTCATTACACTGACCTATCTCTCGATATGGAAGTTTTCGCACCCTATTCACCTAGTGCCCTTCTACAATCACCACCCTCCCTTATACCCACAGAAATACGCACTCATATCTTATTTGCAGATACACACAAGACTTGGATCGCAGTTAATAAACATTGCAACAGTGACTCATACACTACGTCCTTCATCCCCTTATGGGGTAATCCCTCCTTTTCCCCATCGCTAACAAATCCTTGGTTTAAAATGTGGCGTTCCAAGGGGCTGGATCTATCTTACAAGGTCTTTGACCCGGGAGGCCATCTGGCTTCTTTTGAAACGTTAGCTAATCACTTCTCGTTACCTAACTCACATCTATTCATGTTCCTACAAGTCCGCCATTTCTTGATGAAAAAGAAAGTAACCCCCTTCCTACTACATACAACACAAATCACAATAGCCCAGATCGATTCTTTGGAGAAATTGTTCTACTTTCTTTTAAACACTAACTATAAAGTGAAACATTTATACGCCCTGCTTATTACCTTTAATAGCCGTAAACAATGGGAGATATTGGTATCAAAATGGAAAACAGATATTCCTCTACTGACCACATTACAAGATTTGACAGCTTCCTCCTCCCTCTCTCTGAAAATATTAAAATCTGCTTATTTGCAAGAGGTACATATTCGCACTATACATAGGGCATATATCACCCCATATCAACGTAGACATATGGTCAAGGGAGAACTTGGTGAATGTGGAAAATGTACAGCTGTTAAAGCAGATTTTATGCATTGTATGTGGGATTGCTACAAACTTAGGCAGTTTTGGTGTAAAGTCATACGATTTACTAATGATATGCTTCATCTCCATCTCTGTCCAGACCCAGCTGCCTGTCTGGGTATTAATTTCTCCAATTGGGACCTGGGCAGGAATAAGAAAAATATCTTACCTTTATTAATCACTCTACTAGCGGTGTGTAAGAAATGTATATTGCTCCACTGGATTAAAAAAACTGCTCCTAGACTGGGAGACGTTAAATGCAAACTTTTACAATTATTGTATTATGAAAGGAAATATGTTTGCCAGGACCTTGCGCATGGAGTCAGATCATTCTTTACTAAATGGGCTCCATTCATAAATACTCTTGACTTGGAGACTCAGCAACATATAACTAAAGTTTTCAACGACTATGAGCCTATCCAACCAAAAAGGCGACAAAAGTAGATTAATACGCTTGCACTGGTATAGACTGTACCTTACAACATAAGTCTAGGATACCTCTCTCCCCCCTCCCTCCCCTCCCTTTCCCCTTTGTCTTACCATCACCCTTCTGTCTTTTTTTTTTTCTGTCCAATTGGTATATTATGTTTTATACTGTAACATTTCAACTGTTATGGATGGTCAGACGATGGAGCGATCACAATTCAGGCTCCTGCTAAACCACATGGGAACATATAATGATACGCGGAATGACGGTGTCCTACGCATATATTTCCTTTATTAATGGTTACCTTTATTGTGATCTCACGCCCACCAGGGCTGTAATGGTTATTGTACAATGTCTGATTGTTCTGCAATGTTTACTCTCTGATGTATATGGAAAATTCGAATAAATAAATATTAAAAAAAAAAAAAAAAAAAACACCTAAAGTGGGAAGAGAGGAACAATTAGAAGCCATAATATTATGGGAAAAACAGCTGCATGGAGAGAGCAGGGTGAGGAGCTACAGTACCTTAGACGCATAGGCATATTTACAATGGGCCCTGCGCCCATTGTAAATATGCCTATGCGTCTAAGGTACTGTGGTGTGCGGTACAGATTGGCTTCTAGGTTCAGGAGGGCACCGCACTTACCTCTGCATATACTTACATCTGCGGTGTCATCTTCCCAGTAACATCTTTGGGAATATGGCACTGCAAAGTGAAAGCAAAGACTCTGGCACTGTGCCAGAGCCTTTGCTCTCTTGTGCGCATGTGCCATCTTCCTGAGTATCATTGGGAAGATAGCACCATGGAGGAGGAGAGACCCACTTGCCAGCACAAGGTAAGATATGGGGCTGAGGAGGTTGACATGCCCCTGCATAGACAGTTAAGTTAGTTACAGTATTATAAGGCAACTTAGCAATTTATGGGCGGCACAATGTGGTACAAATGTGATGAGCTAGGTGGAAATTCAACATTTACTACATATGTACAGTGCATAAATTGTAGACTTAATCTACATACATATGGGTTTATGTATAACTGGACATTTGCATCTTTGTTATATGTAAAATATACATTTTCGCATGGTGCACAGACACAAAAAATTATTCCGCTTACCTGCATATGCAGATTCATGTTGCATTGTGTATTGTTGTCCCATTACACTTACAGACATATTTATTGAAATTATTTTTACTGAAATATCATCTGAATATACTAAGGGGTCGTTTTATCACCATCTACATCTGAGGATGCGGATGTGATGTGATAAAATCGCCCCATTCTTTCAAGGAGACAGGACATATACAATATCAGTACAGATGTTGGGTGTTACATAGGCATCATTAATCAAATCAGTATGGATTATGGGAAGACCGGCAGTCGTAATACCGACGCCGGGATCCCGCTGATGAGAAGACCGACATGGGTGAGTAAGGGGTTTTGAACCCCCTCTCCACCCCCCTTCCTGTCGCCTAACCCCAACCTCCTCTCGGTGGTGCCTAATCCTAACTCCCATCCCCACTGCCTAAACCTAAGCCCACCCCCCTTCCCCTTACGCCGGCCCTAAACCTCATACTTATGGTCAGGATGGCAGCTGTCGGGATTCTGGCTCCGGGATCCTGACACATTCATTTAGAAATTCCAATGTCGGGATTCTGACAAGTGTCAGGATACCGGCGTCGGTATTTAAACTGTCGGAATCTCGACAGTCAGCATCTTGACCATATCCCGGGTATCCTATATGTATATAGGGTTATAGGATACATTAATGGGAAAATATAAGTATAAAAACATAAGCGCTATGCTTTGTGCACAAAGTGTCACATCAAAATTGTGCTCTTCAAAATTAAAATGTGCCCTCCTCAATGATCAGCACCCTGCCGTAAAAGAATTCTACAGTGAATACTATTGCACTGTGACCCGGTCATCTGATGCTGTAAACTGCTGTAAATGCCGGTTTACAGCAGATGACCAGAGTCACATTGCAGGAGCTGGAGATCAGAAGACCAGAGCTGAAGGGGAACACCGGGGGCTTTAAGTATATTTAAATAGGGATCAGCTTGTGTGTCCATCGGACACACATAGCTGATCACACTGGCTGAGTCCCTGCACAGATTTTTCTGCTTTTATACATTCAGGTGATACTAAAATAATGTGAAAACTTTTCATATTATTTTAGTAAAAATATTGTTAACAAATCAGCCTATAAAGGGCAAGTGGAGGAGAATTCCCAACATTCTCCTCCAAGCCATTGAATTTGTATTTTATTAGTAACCAGATCGCATTTCCAAATTTGGAATGTGAATTCCGATCTACCTGAATTTACTAAAAATACTAAGAAATACTGGAGAGAGCCCTGTGATAATAACGCTATCTTGAGATAGTGTTACCCAGGCTTCCTATTGGTTCTCCTGCTCCTGCACAGCCTTCTCTGGTTGCTGGCAGTAAATGCCAAGCTCGGATCCAAACCCTGTGATCAGCCATGTGTGTCTGATGGATACACAGGCTGATGATCACTGTGTAAAAAAAAAAAAAAAAGTAATTCTTACCTGCACCCAGGGACTGGTAATTGGTGTTCCATGAGGGCAGTCAGTCATCTGATTGCTGTGCTCCTGCTGTGACCTCTGGTGCAGTAAAGTGATGCTGTGAAGCTGGTATGGGGAAGGGGTCACAGTGGAGCACAGCATCAGATGACCAGCTGTCCCCCTGGATCACCGATTACTGGTGCTGACTGCAGGAAAGTGGGGAAGGGGGGGAATCATGGTGGGGTTGCAGTGAGTACCCAGTGGCAGCACATGTGCAGTACAATCTCAGAGTATTTTTTCACAAAAAATACCCTGAGAATTGCAGTAAACGAAATATTAGGGACAGAACTTTCTCATAAGCTCTGTCCATGCATGCGATAATTGATACATCCTTGTGATGTATTCAATTATCGCAATGCAATTTGGTGGAATTTATCACAACCCATCCACATCTGAGATGAGGATTGTGATAAATAAGAGAGGCAAAGTCTCATTACACATAGGGGTCTATGTACTAAACATTGGAGAGATATAAAGTGGAGAGAAAGTACCAGCCAATCAGCTCCTAACTGCCTTGGTATTTTATCTCTCTCCACTTTATCTCTCGTCAATTCTTAGAACATAGACCCCTTAGAGAGGTGAAGAAGAGAAGGAAGGGGATGTGAAGCCGAGTACAATGAGTGTGTTCTCCCGATATGCGCGCCACCGCTGTGTAACATGCAGCTGCTCACCTGTGGTGCACAACACCCATTGCTGATAATGATGATCAGCAGCAGCAGCTTCTGATTGGCCACTGATACTATTACCACCATTAGCGTGGCTGATGCCTATTAGCATTCTTTATTTACTATATGCATTCTGCCTGTGTCAGGCAAGAAGATTCACATTTAATTTTTTGTTTGTTTATTTAGAATTTTCGATACACAAAGTAAAAGACACATAAGTACGTGTAGAGTCATAGGCCATAATATCAGCAAACAGACAAAACCACAAAAAGAGCTACATGAAAAGATGAAAGGGCAAGTACAATCCAAAAATAGACAATAGTAGGCTGAATGCTGTGATAAAATGTTCCGTGGGCATGACTTATAGTAACATAGTAACATAGTATTTGAGGCTGAATAGAGGCAAAATGCCCATCGTGTTCAACCTGTTTTAAGTTGTGATGATTCTACATACTTGCTGAATAATGTTTTATGACTAGTTAGCTACTATAACTCATGTTACCCCCGGATTAACCACGTTGATATTTTAAGTATTATAACCTTGGATAGCTTTTTCATTCAGAAATTTATCCATTCCTTTTTTAAATCCAATTACAGAGTCCGCCATTACCACCTTCCCTGGCAGGGAATTCCACATCCTGATTGCACTAACAGTGAAGAATCCTTTCCTCCGTTGCGTTCGGAACTTTCTCTCCTCCAGTCGCAGCGAGTGCCCACGTGTCCTAAACTGTGTTCTTTTAATAAATAATTCCTCTGATAACTCTTTGTGATGTCCCTTTACATATTTGAAGATATTAATAATATCTCCTCTTAGGCGCCTCTTTTCTAGTGTATACATATTCAGCCTAGTACGTCTTTCCTTATAGTCCAGTCCTTCTAGGCCTTTAATCAATTTAGTAGCTCGCCTTTCAACACTTTCGAGTTCATTGATGTCTTTTTTATACAATGGTGCCCAAAACTGAACACAATATTCCAGGTGCGGACGTACCAATGCCTTATACAGCGGCATGATTACATCCGAGTCCCTTGTCTCAATTCCCCTTTTTATGCACGCTAGCACCTTACTTGCCTTCTTTACTGCGTTTTGACATTGTGTACGGTTATTAAGCCTATTATCAATGAATACCCACAAATCTTTTTCCAACTCTGTTTCCTCTAGGCGTTCCCCATTTAATATGTAGGATGCAAGTTTGTTTTCAGTCCCAAAATGCATGACCTTGCATTTGTCTTTATTGAACCTCATTACCCAGAGTTCAAGTTTAGATAGATCATTCTGCAAGGACTCATCCAATTCTGAATTAATTACCTTACACAGTTTAGTATCATCTGCAAAGATTGACACTGTGCTTTCCAGGCCTATTTCTAGGTCTCTGATAAATATGTTGAACAGTAGTGGGCCGAGTACGGACCCTTGTGGTATTCCGTTGACTACTGGGGACCAGGTTGAGGACTTCCCGTTGACCACTACTCGCTGTACCCTGCTATCCAACCAGCTGCTTATCCATGTGCAAATAGTTTTTCCTAGGCCAATCTCCTTTAATTTGATCATCAGTCTCCTGTGAGGAACTGTATCGAAGGCTTTTGCAAAACCTAGGAAGACCACATCCACTGCTTTTCCTTGATCAAGATTATTGCTCACTTCACTTACAGATGTATTTATGTTCATCTTTGCTGCGATGAAGCATGCCGCAACACGGCTTGCTGCATGGCATGCCAGGCTGTGACTATTCGCAGCTGGCTGATCACTCATCGCAGTAAAATGAGCATGGCTACATCTGTATATTATAGGAGAGAATAGTAAACTGCCCATGGATTATACAGTGTAATATTAGACAGGAAAGAGAGAGGGAAGCAGAAGGATAAGGAAGGGGGGGGGGGGGGGGGGGGGTAGCAAGAAGAAGAAGAAGAACAAGAAAAAGATGAAGGCTGAATCTGAGTTCCCAGTATACAATAGTGGGAAAGAGTAATGAGATTGTCAGGGAGAATAGCTGTAAAAAGTCCTTGAGACTGTCAAAGCAAAAGATCAGAGAAACCCGAAGAAGGGTTCCGTGGGGCTTAGAGCTACTGTAAACATAAAAAAATCACACCAAACATGAAGGCATTTATGGGATGTACCTGTATTATGCAAGTAAGCAGATATTTTCTCAATGGCTCATACATGCCAAATTGTATTTAAAAACTTTTGATGTGCAGGGGGATCTGGGCATTTCCAATGTCCATCAAACAAGCATCTAGCAGCATTCAGCATATGCATATAGAGTTTGTTAGTACATTTAGCCACTCCCACTAGTGGGCAGCAAAGGAGAAAAGACCAAGAAGACTTGGTTATTGGTACTTTAAGAGCTTCAGTAAGGAGATGAACAACCCCACCCCAGAAATGGGCTATCTGGGCATGAGCAATATGACAAGGATCACATACACCGGGTAAAAGTTCCAAACAGCAGTTTTAGGCAATTCACAACTGAACATAAGCAGTTACCAGAAAGTCACTGGTTACAGAATAGTTCACAGCAGTTCTTAGCATACTCTCCAGAGACCATTGATCCAAGACCCCTAACAGTAGACAGCCCCCTCCCCCCTCCCAGCCTATCACCTGGATGACTAGTTCTCCATCAGGAGCACTGACTTTTGTGTCTAAAACCATTTTTAACAGCAGGCTGACAGGTGTCTGCAATCGTGTTTGCTGTTTCAGACTGAATTACACACCCTGCTATTCTACATCCATGTCAGATATGTTTATGCTGTGCCTGTGACACCACCAAATATGTAAATAATAACCAATACCACTGCAGTTCCTCCAACATTGGTCTGAGACGGAGCCGTACATTTTCCATACCTTGTATGCATTCTCCTTAACTAGGGAGGAGCTAGAAGACCTAGAGACTCTCTCTCATTGTGGACCAAGTGTTTTAATCGGGTGGGTTCTCCAAGTCTTTCTAGCACTGAAGTTCATGGTTTGGAGTGACATGTTATTTACAGTAGCAATAAGCAAAAGATTTTAGAGGACAGAGATAAGCTCCATCAGTAGAGGGTTAGTAAGGCTCTAGGGTAGTCAAGGAACAGTTGATAGTTGACAGTTCATCCTTGTAATGTGTTTTTTTCCCTTTTGCCGTCGGGGAGACGTTATAGGTGCATAGGATATCAAACCAGCAGGTTGAGGAATAGTTTCTTCCCTTCTGTGATTGCTAGCTTGAATTCTCAGCTTTGCTAAATTTTATCTTTGGTGTATTTATGATATGAGGACTGCATGTCATTTCGCTCTACATGTTCATGCTACAGCGACAATAAATTATTCTTATCTTATCTTATCTTATCTTATAGAGCAAGGGGGAAGAGAATCAATAAAATTTGTACTTGAAGATAGGCAAAATAAGTAATATGTGGTATCCCAAATGTGCTCTGTAAAGAACCTAGAGGTGAGAAGCAAGTATTACAAATGCCTGTGGGAAAAGCTGGATTTTCCCATAGGGGAATGAGGGGGACAGGTGAGAGTTGGTCTCATAGTGGGTTTTGTAATAGCCACAAATCGAACATGTAAATGCAATGATAGGGTGGGATCTAACAGATTTAGGCCTATCATGGGCTGAAACGCCAATAATGGAGGATTGGAGGATAGAGAGGATACATTACAGGAACAAGTTTCTAAATAAACACAATAGGGCGCATTTGATTTTTTAAGGGGGGTGACAATGCAATGGGTGTGCAATAAGTTTCCAGATGTGCAGTGCATAGGTAGACACAAACTGACTGTCTGGTTCTGTACTGTAATCTCTTACTAAAATTCTTGTGAAAATGTCAAGGAGATCATCAATGGTAATGAATCCTGGATCTACATTGCCACCTTACAGGCCATAGTTGAGGTTGACACCAGAGTGACCGTGGCCCAGTTAGTGAAGGAGATAGGCATCTCATCTGGATCCATCTGCTTGGTACTCAACAAAAAGCTTCACTTGAAGAAGGTTTCTGCCCACTTGGTTCCCTATCAGCTGACTCAAGAGTAGAAGGAGGCTCTGATGACTTTGTGCCGCAACATGCTGGCCAGGTCTGATGGCTGTCGCTCAAATTCTGTCTGGGAGATCATCAGTGGCAATTAATCCTGGATCTACAGTTTCAAACTCGAGACCAAACAAGAAGCCACAGAAGTTCCGATGTGAGCGCAGCGTTGCCGAGCATATGGTGGCTATTTTTGTGGCCAAGACTGGAGCTACCATACCACTGATGCAGTAGCGCACCATTACTGGGGATTGTGCCGTCCATTAACTCATGCTTATGGTGTCTTTCTCCATCACAACATTGCACCTGCCTACAAGTCCAGGAAAGTGGGGGATTTTTTTGGCCCATGAACGCATCCAGTAGCTTGGTCATTCACCGTATAGTCCAGACCTAGCCCCCTACGACTTCTTTGTGTTCCTACAAATCAAACACAAGATGCGTGTGATTTGTTTTAGCGCTGCAGTGAAGAACTTTGTCCAGCATGTAGAAGACATACCTGCTTCAGACTAATCCAGCTTGCTTCACCAAGTTGAGCGCATGCAACTTTGCATAGACTCCTCTGGTGAATACTTTAAAAAAAATTAATGTTCACTTTGTTTGTAAAGATAATACTATTTGTGCATCCAAAAACTTACTGCACACCTCTCATAGATGTTGATACTTCATTAAACTTAATTACTACTTTTATTTTGTATTTGTAACTGAATTTAAATGGGATCAGTATGTTTTGCAGCGCACAGGATCCCAATGTTTTAGAAGCCGAAAGGGGTGAGAAAGGGGTGTTCCCCCCTCTCTCCAACCACCTAACCCTAATCCTCCAGCAGCCTAACCCTAACCTCCCCCCTTGTTGCCTAACACTAATCACCCCCGGTAGGTGCCTAAACATAACCCCCTGTCCCGCTGCCTAAATCTAACTCTCCCCTTCCCCCCCTGCAGTCTAACCCTAACCCTCGGAGGGGGGGTGCCTAACCCTAACCCCCCCTCCCTGCAGCCTAACCCTAACCCCCCGGGACGCAGCCTAACCCTAACCAGCGCTGCAAGTATGGCGGTACGGCATACCGGTAAGAAATTCCCAGACGGTACACCATACCACCAGGCTGTCCACCATACTGCATCCTGCTGGCTTCCTTCTGTGTGAGGGGAGAAGAGCGCAGTGCAGCGCCTCTCCTGCCCTCAATTCTCTTTGATGCCCGGTCTCACTCTCCATCACCGGAGGCGGCAGGGTCAGTCTGAATAAGGCATCGGTTTGCTAGCCAATCAGAGCTCGCGGACTGCAGCCGTGGCTCCTGATTGGCTGCCGGTCCACGAGCTCTTATTGGCTAACGAACTGGCGCCTTATTTCAGATTGACCCCGCTACCGCTGGGGAATGAGACCGGGCATCAAAGAAAATTGAGAAAATTGAGCTGCACTGCGCTCTCCTCCCCTCATATAGAAGAAACAGAGCCAGCGGTAAGGGGTGGGGTGGGGTGGGGAAGGGGACAATGAGCGCACAGTGGGGCAATGTATATCTGGCACTGTGGGGGCGTTGTATATCTGGCACAGTGGGGCATTGTATATCTGGCACAGGGGGGCATTGTATATCTGGCACTGTGGGGGCAATGTATATCTGGCACAGTGGGGCATTGTATAGCTGGCACAGTGGGGGCAATGTATATCTGGCACAGGGGGGCATTGTATATCTGGCACTGTGGGGCATTGTATATCTGGCACTGTGGGGGCATTGTATATCTGGCACTGTGGGGGCAATGTATATATGGCACTGTGGGGGTACTGTATATCTGGCACTGTGGGGGCATTGTATATCTGGCACAGTGGGGCATTGTATATCTGGCACTGTGGGGGCAATGTATATCTGGCACAGTGGGGCATTGTATTGCTGGTACAGGGGGGCATTGTATACCTGGCACTGTGGGGGCAATGTATATCTGGCACAGGGGGGCATTGTATATCTGGCACTGTGGGGCATTGTATATCTGGCACTGTGGGGGCAATGTATATCTGGCACTGTGGGGGCACTGTATATCTGGCACTGTGGGGGCATTGTATATCTGGCACAGTGGGGCATTGTATATCTGGCACAGGGGGGCATTGTATATCTGGCACTGTGGGGGCAATGTATATCTGGCACAGTGGGGCATTGTATAGCTGGCACAGGGGGGCATTGTATACCTGGCACTGTGGAGGCAATGTATATCTGGCACTGTGGGGCATTGTATATCTGGCACTGTGGGGGCAATGTATATCTGGCACTGTGGGGGCACTGTATATCTGGCACTGTGGGGCATTGTATATCTGGCACAGTGGGGCATTGTATATCTGGCACAGTGGGGGCAATGTATATCTGGCACTGTGGGGGCACTGTAGATCTGACACTGTGGGGGCATTGTATATCTGGCACAGTGGGGCATTGTATAGCTGGCACAGGGGGGCATTGTATACCTGGCACTGTGGGGGCAATGTATATCTGGCACAGGGGGGCATTGTATATCTGGCACTGTGAGGCATTGTATATCTGGCACTGTGGGGGCATTGTATATCTGGCAATGTGGGGGCAATGTACTGTATATCTGGCACAGGGGGCATTGTATATCTGGCACTGTGGGGCATTGTATATCTGGCACTGTGGGGGCATTGTATATCTGGCACTGTGGGGGCAATGTATATCTGGCACTGTGGGGGCACTGTATATCTGGCACTGTGGGGGCACTGTATATCTGGCACAGAGGGGCATTGTATATCTGGCACAGGGGGGCGTTGTATATCTGGCACTGTGGGGGCAATGTATATCTGGCACTGTGGGGCATTGTATAGCTGGCACAGGGGGGCATTGTATACCTGGCACTGTGGGGGCAATGTATATCTGGCACAGGGGGGCATTGTATATCTGGCACTGTGAGGCATTGTATATCTGGCACTGTGGGGGCATTGTATATCTGGCAATGTGGGGGCAATGTACTGTATATCTGGCACAGGGGGGCATTGTATATCTGGCACTGTGGGGCATTGTATATCTGGCACTGTGGGGGCATTGTATATCTGGCACTGTGGGGGCAATGTATATCTGGCACTGTGGGGGCACTGTATATCTGGCACTGTGGGGGCATTGTATATCTGGCACAGTGGGGCATTGTATATCTGGCACAGGGGGGCATTGTATATCTGGCACTGTGGGGGCAATGTATATCTGGCACTGTGGGGCATTGTATAGCTGGCACAGGGGGGCATTGTATACCTGGCACTGTGGGGGCAATGTATATCTGGCACAGGGGGGCATTGTATATCTGGCACTGTGAGGCATTGTATATCTGGCACTGTGGGGGCATTGTATATCTGGCACTGTGGGGGCAATGTATATCTGGCACTGTGGGGGCATTGTATATCTGGCACTGTGGGGCAATGTATATCTGGCACTGTGGGGGCATTGTATATCTGGCACTGTGGGGGCAATGTATATCTGGCACTGTGGGGACACTGTATATCTGGCACTGTGGGGCATTGTATATCTGGCACTGTGGGGCATTGTATATCTGGCACAGAGGGGCATTGTATATCTGGCACTGTAGGGGCAATGTATATCTGGCACAGTGGGGCATTGTATAGCTGGCACAGGGGGGCATTGTATACCTGGCACTGTGGGGGCAATGTATATCTGGCACAGGGGGCATTGTATATCTGGCACTGTGGGGAATTGTATATCTGGCACTGTGGGGGCATTGTATATCTGGCACTGTGGGAGGAATGTATATCTGGCACTGTGGGGGGCACTGCATATCTGCCATTGTGGGGGCATTGTATATCTGGCACTGTGGGGGCAATGTATATCTGGCACTGTGGGGGCATTGTACATCTGGCATGGGGCATTGTATATCTGGCACAGTGGGGGCAATGTATATCTGGCACAGGGGGGCAATGTATATCTGGCACTGTGGGGGCATTGTATATCTGGCACTGTGGGGGCATTGTATATCTGGCACTGTGGGGGCAATGTATATCTGGCACTGTGGGGGCATTGTATATCTGGCACTGTGGGGGCAATGTATATCTGGCACTGTGGGGGCAATGTGTATCTGGCACTGTGGGGGAATTGTATATCTGGCACAGTGGGGCATTTGTGTATCTGGCACAGTGGGGCAATGCGTATCTGGCACAGTGGAGGCATTTGTGTATCTGGCACAGTGGGGGCAATGTATATCTGGCATTGTAGGGCAACGTGTATCTGGCACTATTGGGGTCATATGGGTATCTGTCTCCCCCATATGTGTATCACGCCCCCATTTTAATTGGCCACACCCCATGTGGCATTCAACCACGCCCATTTTTGGCACGCGCGCACCTCCGGCGTGCACACACAGTCTAAACCTAACTCTCTCCCCCCCCCCTGTGGCTTACCTGACTTGCGGCGCGGTGTGTTCTCATTCAGAATCCCAGCTGTCACTATTCCAGCGCCTGGATGGTTTACCCATTCTGGATTCCGGTATCACCATTCAGAATGAGGTCAGTATTCTGGCGTCGGTATTCTGACCGGGATACCAACAGCCGGGATCCTGACTGCATCATATTTAAATGTATTACACGTACTTAATGTGATTTTAATATTTATTAATATCACTGATGAGCTACAGACAGCCTGTGTTATGTATATGATATTTCATTAACGGTCTGGTACATTTACTAAGCAGTGATAAGAGCGGAGAAGTGAGCCAGTGGAGAAGTTGCCCCATCAACCAATCAGCACTGAAGTAATATCTATAATTTGCATACTATAAAATGATACAGAGCTGCTGATTGGTTGATGGGGAAATTTCTCCACTGGCTCACTTCTCGCTCTTATCACTGCTTAGTAAATGTAATGTACCCCTATATTATGTACAAATTAGTTACTGTAACTTTAGCATATATTAGAACACTCTCCAGCCACATCTCCTTAAACCTTACACATATACCACTACTGTATCCTAGTAGCGCACATATACTACAGTTTTCTCCTGCCATAAAACTGGCACATGCAGTGGCGGAAGTTCCGGAGTCAACGGAGTCGGTCGACGCCGTGCTCCAGCGCTGAAGGGGGCACCCAGCCTGACCGTCTCCATTGCCTCCAGTTACCTCCAAGTGGCGAGTACAGCCTCTTGGCTGTAACACACGCGGCGGTTTTCCCTGCCGGTAAAAGCCGGCGCGTGTGTTTCAGCCCCCTGTGTGCAAGCAGTGATCCCGTGCAGCCGCAGCGTCACCCCTGGCCCAGAATCTCAGCGAGCAGGAGGCGGGGTTTGCCGTCCATGAGTGTCAGACAATGCCCCCGCCTCCTGACAGTCCTGCAGCTCATCTCCATTAGCTCTGCTCTCCTCCCCAGATTCAGAGTGGCTCATGCCGGGTGGGAAGTACCCTGCAGTCCGCACTCTGTCTGCTCCCTGCTGTCCTGGAGTCTGTTTGACAGCAGCTTTCAGGTGAGGAGTGGCAGCGGAGATTGCAATGTTTGGGTATCTAAGTGTGTGTGTATATGTGTATATATATATATATATATATATATATATATATATTGTGTATATATATATATATATATATATATACACACATAATAAAGGTGTGTTTTTCTAAAAAAATATGTATATAATATATATGTATATATATATACATATATTAAAATATATATATATATATATATATATATATATATATAAGTACAGGAATATATATATATATATATATATAAACAAAATGGTAGGACCCAGTGCCTTCCGTGCTTCTAGTGCAGATTTTCAAAGAAATATTTATATGCGTACCAGATGTATATTTCATAGAGGCCTTAAAGATGATCTTTCGTTCCTCTGGTAACCCCTTTTCCAGCTTCTCAGGCTCATCCAGGTACGAAATAGATCAAGAAAAAAATAGTGCAATATTGTCACAATAAATTTTTCACCACGTGCACCAAGGTGAAATAGCTATATCATTTATAACCATGTGAGATCAAACTTCACCACCCTAATTGTGAAAAGTAGAAACTCTATTGCCCGCATCCAGATAGGTATATAGATATCATATAATAATACCCTCAGCAGGCTTGTTCTTCTCATATAGCGGGACCTTTAAACTTGCATCTCAGGTTAAAACTGAAGGCTGCTACCGCCAGCACCAATGTGACAACAATGGAAATCCAGGATACCCATAATAATTTTTTCCTGTAGCTTTGTGCGGCTTTAGTTTTGTGCTGCTTTCTAATAAACCTCTAAATAGGGCCTTATCAATGTGTGATCTGAAATGCAGGAACCCAGCTAATTAAAACACCTGAGGGTGAATGGGAGGAGTGCCAATACCAGAGGAAGGTACTGGTATTGGCACTCCTCCCATTGCACAGCTTTCTCCTGCATTTTGGACACAAGAGGGCATACTCAATTACCTATAGTGTTTACTGCACTGATAAAGCTCTGAGTTTAATGCTCAGAGTTATAACATTTTTCTGCATTTTCTCAAGGTGGTGACCCACAGATTCCACATTAAGGAGGAGATGTACCATGCAGTGAAAAGAGTGGAGAAGTGAGCCAGTGGAAAAGTTGCCCATGGCAACCAATCAGCATTGAAGTAACAGTTATAATTTGCATACTTTAAAATTATACAGAGCACTGATTGGACATGGGCTGTGAGCAGTTGGAGTTACAGAGGCAGGGCTCTACTACTATAGGCATTAGGTGTATAAGTGGCTGTTTCTGTGAGCATTATGTCTATAAGCAGAACTACTATTGTGGGTATTATGTGTAAGGGGCACTACTACTGTGGGCAGTATGTGTATAAATGGCACTATTACTGTGGGCATTATATGTAAGGAGCACTACTACTGTGGGCATTGTGTATAAAGAGCACTACTGTGCAGCATAACATGTATAAGGGGTACTACTGTGTGGCATAACGTGAACAAGGGGCACTACTGTGTGTCATAATGTCAACAAGGGTCTCTACTATGTCGTGTAATATGAATCAGGGGCATTACATGCTGTGTAATGTGAATAAGATTGTGCTACTGTGTGACATAATTTGAATTGGGGTTACCAGGGGTTAAAGTGTGTATGGGGCGGGGGGAAGGGGCGAGGTGGAACTGAGGTCCATCACCCGTAATGGTAAGGGGAATTAGTTCCACCTCCTCCATGGCCCTGTACAGTAATTCCAACAGAAAAGCCTGCATTATCACCTACATCAATACATGATTTAGGGGGCGCCAGTGTTCAGGAGCGGTTCTTGGTGCGGGCAAGCAGTTTCTGCGCCCAGGGCGCTGCGACCTGGGGGCACGGCCGCAGTCTCCCCACAGGCACCCGGCGCCTACCCGCATCCCGCTCCCCGGCTGCCACAGACGCCATGGGCTGTGTGGGTGTCCGCTGCAGCCGGTGCACCTGTCAGACGCTAGAGGTCATTATTGACCTCTAGTGTCTATGCGGCGCTGCTATGGGAGAGACGTCATGACGTCTCTCCCATAGAGAGGAGCCGCGGGCGGCCAGATGGAGCAGCAGTCGGGAAGCAGGAAATGTGTATAACGGGTACTACTGTGAGCATTGTATATAAGGGGCACTACTGTGGGCATTGCATATAAGGGGCACTACATGCAGTGTAATGTAAATAAGATTGTGCTGTGTGGTATCATTTGAATTGGGGGTACTATTGTGTGACCACACTGCTTCTTTGTGAGAACAATGTCGCTTTATAAAGTATGGGAAGTAGGGCACAAATTTATAGTTTGCAGGGGAGGTGCCAAAAGCCCTAGCAATGACCCTGGGCTCCGCTTAATGTGAGGGAGAATGGGGTAGGTGGCGGGGTAAATAAGTTCCACCACCTCTCCAAGACCACTTGAAGCCGTGGGAGTTACTATTGTGTGACCACAACCCTAACTTGTCCCTGTATGGCCACTGTATGGGAGATAGGGCACAAATTTATAGTTTGCAGGGGGATGCCAAAAACCTTAGCACTGGTCCTGGTTCCGCCTGATCGGAGGGGGGGGGGGGGGGGGGGAGGTGGTACGGGAATGGAGTTCCATCACCTCTCCATGGCCACTTTAAGCGTTGGGTAGCACCTTTCCTTGTGTTTCAGTGCCTATTTCCCTATAGATTGTAAGCCTAATTGGAAGGGGGTGGGGGGTAGGTGGCATGGGAATTGAGTTCCATCACCTCTCCAGGACAGCTTTAAGCCCTGGGTAGCACCTTTCCTTGTGTATCAATTCCTATTTCCCTATAGCGTGTAAGGTTACAAGAAGGACCTTCCTAACTCTGACTGTCTGTTATTACCCAGCTTTGTTCTGTTAATGTTGTTCCAGTTGTAAAGCACAACAGAACGTGCTGCGCTTTATAAGAAACTGTTCATAAATAATTGAATTGCTCAGGGCAAACCAATTAGCCACTGGTAATTACTATTGAATCTGACCCATATGTAACTAACTTTAGTTTATCCTGGTATTTATATGTAAAACAGAAGATATACGGTATTTAAGGTTTTGATGACAGATTAATAAGCTCATTGGCCACGAGCCAATAAGAGCAACATTGAATGCAGCCACATATAGCAATATTTTGCATATCACGCATGTGTCATGGGCAACATATGGAACTTTCCAACTGTACAAGTCCTTGTGGTACATATCTCAGCTGTTTCTCTGTGGCCACTAATACCCCTTTCAGACATCAGACCTGGGAAATTGTTGGGTCTACTATGCTGGCAAATTCTTGGGTCTGAGTGCCATGACCCTGGTCGGGAGAGGGACTTAGTCCTGGGTTGTTTCCTCTCAGACATACCAAAACCCTGGGTTGATGTGCGTTCATGTGCATAAACCCGGGATTTTGATGCATGTCTCAAAGGGGTATAAGTGGACGTTCCTGGGTGGTAACTATGCAAACCCACACAAGTAGTCCATTTTTTGGACGTGTGACTTCTAGGCATGTAGACAGAGCTACTTGCTATTCTGAGTCAGTAGATACATGCCAAATTTGGATAGATTACTATCACCTAGCATGGATTAGGTTTAGGTTCTAATGATGATGGCTGATCTGACATATGGGAGAGCGGGGCGGTGCGATTGCATATATGCGTTATAGGCCCTACACACTGGGCGACATGAGTGAAAGATATGAACGATCTCGCTCATTAATGAATGAGATACTGTTCATATCTTTCAGTGTGGAGGCACCAGCGATGAACGATGCGCGGCCCTGTGCTCGTTCATCGAGGGTGCCCCGTTGCTTTTGCATGCAGGCCAATATGGACGATCTCGTCCATATTTGCCTGCACTGCTATGGAGGCAGGTGACGGGGGGAGTGAAGAAACTTCACTCCCCCCGTCACTGCCCCCCCCCCCCGCCACCGGGTCGCCCGTCGGCGTATCCGCCATCGGGCAGCTCGGCAGCACATCGCGCAGTGTGTAGGGCCCTTGAGTGTTTGCAGTTCATTCGCATTCTGTTTGCAGCAGGCAGCCGGAGATGCATTTATATTACGTACAACTCAGAATAAGGCTCTATTGGATCACTACTTAATCAGCTGCAGAAGTCATCATAATCTTCCCTTGGATCTGTCCATTGTTCCCTAATTTTCACCTGCAGCCTTGTTGCAACAAAAATAGGATTTCTCTAACGTCCTAGAGGATGCTGGGACTCTGTAAGGACCATGGGACAGACGGGCTCCGCAGGAGGCATGGGCACTTTAAGAAAGACTTTGACTCTGGGTGTGCACTGGCTCCTCCCTCTATGCCCCTCCTCCAGACCTCAGTTAGAGACACTGTGCCCAGAGGAGACTGGGTGCATTTCAGGAGCTCTCCTGAGTTTCCTGTAAAGAAAGCATTTTGGTTAGGTTTTTTTATTTTCAGGGAGCTCTGCTGGCAACAGACTCCCTGCATCGAGGGACTGAGGAGAGAGAAACAGACCCACTTCTCTGAGTTTCAGGGCTCTGTTTCTTAGGCTACTGGACACCATTATCTCCAGAGGGATCGGTATGCAGGTCTCACCCTCGCCGTCCGTCCCAGAGCCGCGCCGCCGTCCTCCTCGCAGAGCCGGAAGATAGAAGCCGGGTGAGTATTGAGTAACAGACATTTGAGGCGGCAGAAGACACCTTGATCTTCATTGAGGTAACGCACAGCACTGCAGCTGTGCGCCATTGCTCCCATTCACCTCACACACCTCGGTCACTGTAAGGGTGCAGGGCGCAGGGGGGGGGGTGCCCTGGGCAGCAATATAAACCTCTACTATGGCAAATACACATATATACATGTACAGCTGGGCACTGTACATGTGTATAAAGAGCCCCCGCCATGTTATTGGAAAATTTTGAGCAGGACAGAAGCCCGCCGCCGAGGGGGCGGGGCTTCTCCCTCAGCACTCACCAGCGCCATTTTTCTCCACAGCACCGCTGAGAGTAAGCTCCCCGGACTCTCCCCTGCTTGACACACGGTGAAAGAAGGGTTTTAAAGTAGAGGGGGGGGGCACATAATTGGCGCATATACATAACAAAAGCGCTACTGGGTAAACATACTGTGTTTTTTCCTGAGTCATATAGCGCTGGGGTGTGTGCTGGCATACTCTCTCTCTGTCTCTCCAAAGGGCCTGGTGGGGAACCTGTCTTCAGAAAAGAGCTTCCCTGTGTGTGTGGTGTGTCGGTACGCGTGTGTCGACATGTCTGAGATTGAAGGCTCACCTAAGGAGAAAGGGGGAGTGTATGAATGTAAGGTCTCCGTCGGCAGTGCCGACACCTGACTGGATGGATATGTGGAATGTTTTAAGTGCTAATGTTAATTTATTGCACAAAAGATTAGACAAAGCTGAAGCTGGGGTACAGTCAGGGAGTCAACCCATGCCTGTCCCAATGTCGCCTGGACCTTCGGGGTCTCAGAAGCGCCCACTATCCCAAATAGTTGACACAGATACCGACACGGATTCAGACTCCAGTGTTGACTACGATGATGCAAAATTACAGCCAAAGGTGGCTAAATGTATTCGATATATGATTATCGCAATAAAAGATGTTTTGCATATCACTGAGGAACCCCCTGTCCCTGACACGAGGGTACACATGTATAAGGGAAAGAAACCTGAGGTCACCTTTCCCTCCTCACATGAGCTGAACGAATTATGCGAAAAAGCGTGGGAAACTCCAGACAAACTGCAGATTCCCAAAAGGATTCTAATAGCGTATCCTTTCCCGTCGCAGGACAGAATACGGTGGGAATCCTCCCCTAGGGTAGACAAAGCTTTGACGCGCTTGTCAAAAAAGATAGCGCTTCCATCCCAAGATATGGCTACCCTCAAGGATCCTGCTGACCGCAAGCAGGAGGTTTCCTTGAAGTCCATTTACACACATTCTGGTACGTTACTCAGACCGGCTATTGCGTCGGCCTGGGTTTGTAGTGCTGTAGCAGCATGGACAGATTCCTTATCAGCGGATATTGAGACCCTTGATAAGGATACCATTTTAATGACCCTAGGACATATAAAAGATGCTGTCTTATATATGAGGGATGCTCAAAGAGAAATTACTTTACTGGGTTCCAGGATAAATGCTATGTCTATTTCTGCTAGGCGTGTCTTATGGACCCGACAGTGGACAGGTGATGCCGACTCCAAGAGGCATATGGAGTTGTTGCCTTACAAGGGTGAGGAATTGTTTGGAGAAGGCCTCTCGCACCTCGTCTCCACGGCTACGGCAGGTAAATCGAATTTTTTACCATATATTCCCTCACAATCTAAAAAAGCGCCTCATTATCAAATGCAGTCCTTTCGTTACAATAAAAGCAAGAGAGTACGTGGATCGTCCTTTCTGACCAGAGGTAAGGGCAGAGGGAAAAAGCTGTACAACACAGCCAGTTCCCAGGAACAGAAGTCCTCCCCGGCCTCTGCAAAATCCACCGCATGACGCTGGGGCTCCCCTGGGGGAGTCCGCTCCAGTGGGGGCACGTCTTCGACTGTTCAGCCACATCTGGGTTCACTCACAGGTGGATCCCTGGGCAATAGAAATTGTTTCCCAGGGTTACAAGCTGGAATTCGAAGAGGTGCCTCCTCGCCGGTTTTTCAAATCGGCCCTACCGAAATCCCCCCTGGAAAGGGAGATAGTGTTGCATGCGATTCACAAATTGTGTCTTCAACAAGTGGTGGTAGAGGTTTCCCTGCTTCAAAGAGGGAAGGGGTACTACTCAACTCTGTTTGTTGTCCCGAAACCGGACGGTTCGGTCAGACCCATTTTGAATTTAAAATCCCTGAACCTTTACTTGAAACGGTTCAAGTTCAAGATGGAATCGCTCAGAGCGGTCATCGCCAGCCTAGAAGGAGGAGATTTTATGGTGTCTCTGGACATAAAGGATGCATACCTGCATGTTCCCATATATCCTCCTCATCAGGCGTACCTGAGATTTGCGGTACAGGATTGTCATTACCAATGTCAGACGTTGCTGTTTGGGCTTTCCACGGCCCCGAAGATTTTCACCAAGGTAATGGCGGAAATGATGGTGCTCCTGCGCAAGCAGGGTGTCACAATTATCCCATACTTGGACGATCTCCTCATAAAGGCGAGATCACGAGAGAAGTTGCTGAACAGCGTATCACTTTCACTAAATGTGTTACAGCGACACGGCTGGATGCTCAATATTCCAAAGTCACAGCTGAATCATACAACTCGTCTGCCCTTCTTGGGCATGATTCTGGACCAGAAGAGGGTTTTTCTTCCGACGGAAAAAGCGCAGGAACTCATGACTCTAGTCATGAACCTGTTGAAGCCAAAACAAGTGTCAGTACATCATTGCAATCAAGTCCTGGGAAAAATGGTGGCGACATACGAAGCCATTCCCTACGGTAGATTCCAGGCAAGGACTTTCCAATGGGACCTATTGGACAAATGGTCCGGGTCACATCTGCAGATGTATCAGCGGATCACCCTGTCCCCCAGGGCCAGAGTATCTCTCCTGTGGTGGCTGAAAAGTGCTCACCTTCTAGAGGGCCGCAGGTTCGGCATTCAGGACTGGATCCTGGTGACCACGGACGCGAGCCTCCGAGGTTGGGGAGCAGTCACACAGGGAAGAAATTTCCAAGGCCTTTGGTCAAGTCAAGAGGCTTGTCTTCACATCAACATCCTGGAACTAAGGGCCATATACAACGCCCTACGTCAAGCGGAGATCTTACTTCGCGATCGACCAGTTCTGATCCAGTCAGACAACGTCACCGCAGCAGCTCATGTAAACCGCCAAGGCAACACAAGGAGCAGGGTGGTGATGGCGGAAGCCACCAGAATTCTTCGCTGGGTAGAGAATCATGTAAGCGCTCTGTCAGCAGTGTTCATTCCGGGAGTGGACAACTGGGAAGCAGGCTTCCTCAGCAGACATGACCTGCATCCGGGAGAGTGGGGACTTCATCAGGAAGTCTTCGCACAGATTGCAAGTTGGTGGGGACTGCCCCAAATAGACATGATGGCGTCCCGTCTCAACAAGAAGCTACAAAGGTATTGCGCCAGGTCAAGAGACCCTCAGGCGGTAGCTGTGGATGCCCTAGTGACACCGTGGGTGTTCCAGTCGGTCTAAGTGTTTCCTCCTCTTCCTCTCATACCCAAGGTGTTGGGGATAATAAGAAAAAGAGGAGTGAGAACAATTCTCATTGTTCCGGATTGGCCACGAAGGACATGGTTTCCGGATCTGCAATAAATGCTCACAGAAGATCCGTGGCCTCTTCCTCTAAGGGAGGACCTGTTACAACAAGCTCCCTGTCTGTTCCAAGACTTACCGCGGCTGCGTTTGATGGCATGGTGGTTGAACGCCGGATCCTAGCGGAAAAAGGTATTCCGGAGGAGGTCATTCCTACGCTAATAAAGGCTAGGAAGGACGTGAAGTCAAAACATTATCACCGAATATGGCGAAAATATGTTTCTTGGTGTGAGGCCAGGAATGCTCCTACGGAAGAATTCCATCTAGGCCGTTTTCTTCACTTCCTACAAACTGGAGTGAATTTGGGCCTAAAATTAGGCTCCATTAAAGTTCAGATTTCGGCCTTATCTATTTTCTTTCAAAAGGAATTGGCCTCTTTACCTGAAGTACAGACTTTTGTGAAGGGAGTACTGCATATTCAGCCTCCTTTTGTACCTCCGGTAGCACCTTGGGACCTTAACGTGGTAAGTTTCCTTAAGTCACAATGGTTTGAATTGAACCCCTTAAAACAGTGGAGTTGAAATATCTCACTTGGAAGGTGGTCATGTTGTTAGCCTTGGCTTCAGCTAGGTGAGTTTCGGAATTGGCGGCTTTATCACATAAAAGCCCCTATCTGGTTTTCCATATGGATAGAGCGGAGTTGCGGACTCGTCCTCAATTCCTACCTAAGGTGGTCTCATCCTTTCATATGAACCAACCTATTGTTGTGCCTGTGGCTACACGTAACTTGGAGGATTCCGAGTCCCTTGATGTGGTCAGGGCTTTGAAAATTTACGTGGCCAGAACGGCTAGGATCAGAAAAACAGAAGCACTGTTTGTCCTGTATGCAACCAACAAGGTTGGCGGCCCTGCTTCAAAGCAGACTATTGCTCGCTGGATCTGTAACACGATTCAGCAGGCGCATTCTACGGCAGGCTTGCCGTTACCAAAATCGGTTAAGGCCCATTCCACTAGGAAGGTGGGCTCGTCTTGGGCGGCTGCCCGAGGGGTCTCGGCACTACAGCTGTGCCGAGCTGCTACTTGGTCGGGGTCAAACACCTTTGCAAAGTTCTATAAGTTTGATACCCTGGCTGAGGAGGACCTCCTGTTTGCTCAATCGGTGCTGCAGAGTCATCCGCACTCTCCCGCCCGTTTGGGAGCTTTGGTATAATCCCCATGGTCCTTACGGAGTCCCAGCATCCTCTAGGACGTTAGAGAAAATAAGATTTTAAACTTACCGGTAAATCTTTTTCTCGTAGTCCGTAGAGGATGCTGGGTGCCCGTCCCAAGTGCGGACTACTTCTGCAAGACTTGTATATAGTTATTGCTTACATAAGGGTTATGTTATAGTTTCATCGGTTTTGGACCGATGCTATGTTGGTTTTTCATACTGTGTTAACTAGATAGTATATCACAAGTTATACGGTGTGATTGGTGTGGCTGGTATGGATCTTGCCCTTAGATTAACTAAAATCCTTTCCTCGTACTGTCCGTCTCCTCTGGGCACAGTGTCTCTAACGGAGGTCTGGAGGAGGGGCATAGAGGGAGGAGCCAGTGCACACCCAGAGTCAAAGTCTTTCTTAAAGTGCCCATGTCTCCTGCGGAGCCCGTCTATCCCATGGTCCTTACGGAGTCCCAGCATCCTCTACGGACTACGAGAAAAAGATTTACCGGTAGGTTTAAAATCTTATTTTTGGTACCTACCGGTAAATCCTTTTCTCTTAGTCCGTAGAGTATGCTGGGGACTCCAAAAGGACCATGGGGTATAGACTGATCCACAGGAGCTTGGGTACACTATAAAGACTTAAACTGGGTGTGAACTGGCTCCTCCCTCTATGCCCCTCCTCCAGACCTCAGTTAGAAACTGTGCCCAGGAGAGATGGACATTTCGAGGAAAGAATTTATAAACACGGTGAGTGTCATACCAGCTCACACCACGAACATACCGCAGAACGTGGCATTCAATAGAAAACCAGCCTACGGCATGAAAAAGACACAGCCACATGCTGAGAGACTATGTAACACAACCTGTGTGCCAACACAACCAATAATAAGACACCTCATGCCATGGCCTGAACATCGTCAGCAACAGCCTGACAGAGAAGAAACACCACTAAAGTGTAACCAAAAACATTAACTGCAGACACAGTACGCACTGGGACGGGCGCCCAGCATCCTCTACGGACTAAGAGAAAAGGATTTACCGGTAGGTACCAAAATCCTATTTTCTCATACGTCCTAGAGGATGCTGGGGACTCCAAAAGGACCATGGGGTATAGACGGATCCGCAGGAGCTTGGGCACACTATAAAGACTTAAACTGAGTGTGAACTGGCTCCTCCCTCTATGCCCCTCCTCCAGACCTCAGTTAGACTTTGTGCCCAGGAGTGATGGGTCACACAGTAGGGGAGCTCTACTGGCTACAGGCTCCCTGCATCGTGGGAGTGAGGGGAGAGAAGCAGGACCTACTTCTTCTTAGCTTAAAGGCCCTGCTTCTCGGCTACTGGACACCATTAGCTCCAGAGGGTTCGATCACTTGGTGCGCCTAGTTGCTTGTTCCCGGAGCCGCGCCGTCAATCCCCTCACAGAAGCCTGAAGAAAGAAGCCGGGTGAGTATTGGAAGAAAAGAAGACTTCAGTGACGGCAGAAGACTTCAGTAACGGAGGTAACAGCAGCGGTAGCGCTGCGCCCAATGCTCCCACACACCAACGTCTCTGGCAGAGTGCAGGGCGCTGGAGGGGAGCACCCTGAGGGCATGTTGCTGAGGGTCTAAAAGCTGGCGGGGGGACATATTTAGGTGCCAGGGCACCGGGTACGTTCGCCCCGCCAGTCTGCCGCAGGGGGGAGCAACAGCGGTAGCGCTGCGCTCCCTGCTCCCACACGCACCATCGGCCTGCAGGGTGCAGGGCGCTGGGGGGGAGCGCCCTGGGCAGCATTTATAATATGTAGATCGCTGGGGGGGGACATACTTCGGTGCCCGAACACCGGGTATGTTCACCCCGCCAGTGTGCCGCGAAAGGGAGGGAGCAGCAGCGGTAGCGCTGCGCTCCCTGCTCCCACACAGACACCTTCGGCCTGCAGGGTGCAGGGCGCTGGGGCGGGGGGGGGCGCCCTGGGCAGTCCATTGTTCCCTAATTTTCACCTACAGCCTTGTTGCAACTAGTGATGTGCACCGGAAATTTTTCGGGTTTTGGTTTTGGGTTCGGTTCCGCGGCCGTGTTTTGGATTCAGACGCGTTTTGGCAAAACCTCCCTGAAAATTTTTTGTCGGATTCGGGTGTGTTTTGGATTCGGGTGTTTTTTTACAAAAAACCCTCAAAAACAGCTTAAATCATAGAATTTGGGGGTCATTTTGATCCCATAGTATTATTAACCTCAATAACCATAATTTACACTCATTTTCAGTCTATTCTGAACACCTCACAATATTATTTTTAGTCCTAAAATTTGCACCGAGGTCGCTGGATGGCTAAGGTAAGCGACACAAGTGGCCGACACAAACATCTGGCCCATCTAGGAGTGGCACTGCAGTGTCAGGCAGGATGGCACTTCAAAAAAATAGTCCCCAAACAGCACATGATGCAAAGAAAAAAAGAGGCGCACCAAGGTCGCTGTGTGACTAAGCTAAGCGACACAAGTGGCCGACACAAACACCTGGCCCATCTAGGAGTGGCACTGCAATGTCAGACAGGATGGCACTTCAAAAAAATAGTCCCCAAACAGCACATGATGCAAAGAAAAAAAGAGGCGCACCAAGGTCGCTGTGTGACTAAGCTAAGCGACACAAGTGGCCGACACAAACACCTGGCCCATCTAGGAGTGGCACTGCAGTGTCAGACAGGATGGCACTTAAAAAAAATAGTCCCCAAACAGCACATGATGCAAAGAAAAAAAGAGGTGCAATGAGGTAGCTGTGTGACTAAGCTAACCGACCCAAGTGGCCGACACAAACACCTGGCCCATCTAGGAGTGGCACTGCAGTTTTCTAGCGAGAGTGCTTCCATCCTCTTGTGAATCTGAACCACTAGCCATGAACATAGGCCAAGGCCTCAGCCGTTCCTTGCCACTCCGTGTCGTAAATGGCATACTGGCAAGTTTACGCTTCTCATCAGACGCTTTTAATTTTGATTTTTGGGTCATTTAACTGAACTTTTGTTTTTTGGATTTTACATGCTCTCTACTATGACATTGGGCATCGGCCTTGGCAGACGACGTTGATGGCATTTCATCGTCTCGGCCATGACTAGTGGCAGCAGCTTCAGCACGAGGTGGAAGTGGATCTTGATCTTTCCCTATTTTAACCTCCACATTTTTGTTCTCCATTTTTTAATGTGTGGAATTATATGCCAGTATCAATAGCAATGGCCTACTACTATATATACTGCGCACAACTGAAATGCACCACAGGTATGGATGGATAGTATACTTGACGACACAAAGGTAGGTAGAGCAGTGGCCTTCCGTACCGTACTGCTATATATACTGGTGGTCACTGTCAGCAAACTGCAAAACTAAAATGCACCACAGGTATAGAATCTAGATGGATAGTATACTTGACGACACAGAGGTAGGTAGAGCAGTGGCCTTCCGTACCGTACTGCTATATATAGTGGTGGTCACTGTCAGCAAACTGCAAAACTAAAATGCACCACAGGTATAGAATCTAGATGGATAGTATACTTGACGACACAGAGGTAGGTAGAGCAGTGGCCTTCTGTACCGTACTGCTATATATACTGGTGGTCACTGTCAGCAAACTGCAAAACTAAAATGCACCACAGGTATAGAATCTAGATGGATAGTATACTTGGTGACACAGAGGTAGGTAGAGCAGTGGCCTTCCGTACCGTACTGCTATATATACTGGTGGTCACTGTCAGCAAACTGCAAAACTAAAATGCACCACAGGTATAGAATCTAGATGGATAGTATACTTGATGACACAGAGGTAGGTAGAGCAGTGGCCTTCCGTACCGTACTGCTATATATACTGGTGGTCACTGTCAGCAAACTGCAAAACTAAAATGCACCACAGGTATAGAATCTAAATGGATCGTATACTTGACGACACAGAGGTAGGTAGAGCAGTGGCCTTCTGTACCGTACTGCTATATATACTGGTGGTCACTGTCAGCAAACTGCAAAACTAAAATGCACCACAGGTATAGAATCTAGATGGATAGTATACTTGGTGACACAGAGGTAGGTAGAGCAGTGGCCTTCCGTACCGTACTGCTATATATACTGGTGGTCACTGTCAGCAAACTGCAAAACTAAAATGCACCACAGGTATAGAATTTAGATGGATAGTATACTTGACGACACAGAGGTAGGTAGAGCAGTGGCCTTCCGTACCGTACTGCTATATATACTGGTGGTCACTGTCAGCAAAACTCTGCACTGTACTCCTCCTATATAATACTGCTGGTCCCCAGTCCCCACAATAAAGCAGTGTGAGCATAGATATATGCAGCACACTGAGCACAGATATGGAGTGTTTTTCAGGCAGACAACGTATACTGGTGGTCACTGGTCAGCAAAACTCTGCACTGTACTCCTCCTATATAATATACTGGTGGTCCCCAGTGCCCACAATAAAGCAGTGTGAGCACAGATATATGCAGCACACTGAGCACAGATATGGAGTGTTTTTCAGGCAGACAACGTATACTGGTGGTCACTGTCAGCAAAACTCTGCACTGTACTCCTCCTTTATAATACTGCTGGTCCCCAGTCCCCACAATAAAGCAGTGTGAGCACAGATATATGCAGCACACTGAGCACAGATATGGAGTGTTTTTCAGGCAGACAACGTATACTGGTGGTCACTGTCAGCAAAACTCTGCACTGTACTCCTCCTATATAATATACTGGTGGTCCCCAGTCCCCACAATAAAGCAGTGTGAGCACAGATATATGCAGCACACTGAGCACAGATATGGAGTGTTTTCCAGGCAGACAACGTATACTGGTGGTCACTGTCAGCAAAACTCTGCACTGTACTCCTCCTATATAATACAGCTGCTCCCCAGTCCCCACAATTAAGCAGTGTGAGCACAGATATATGCAGCACACTGAGCACAGATATGGAGTGTTTTTCAGGCAGACAACGTATACTGGTGGTCACTGTCAGCAAAACTCTGCACTGTACTCCTCCTACATAATGCAGCTGTTCCCCAGTCCCCACAATTAAGCAATAAGCACAAATATTTGCATCAACATTAATAAACGGAGAGGACGCCAGCCACGTCCTCTCCCTAACATTTCCAATGCACGAGTGAAAATGGCGGCGACGCGCGGCTGCTTATATAGAATCCGAATCTCGCGAGAATCCGACAGCGGGATGATGACGTTCGGGCGCGCTCGGGTTAACCGAGCCATACGGGAGAATCCGAGTATGCCTCGGACCCGTGTAAAATGGGTGAAGTTCGGGGGGGTTCGGTTTCCGAGGAACCGAACCCGCTCATCACTAGTTGCAACAAAAGTAACTTTACAATGTTTTCTGTCACTAGACTATGGGCGAGATTCAAATGTTATCACCCTCTATCTCCCGTGTAAAGCTGCTAAATCCGACTAAACTATTAGGCATGACGCAAGAAGTCCCATTTGGGCACCCAACCCCAGGGGTAGCGAGCTAAAATGCTGAATCCCGCCCGTCAGCAGCAACATTTGAATAGCTGCCGGAGGTCGCGGGTGGGAGGGGGGACGGACATTTGAATCTTGTCCTGTAAGTGCTGTTTGCAATTGTTATTCACCTTCAATTTATAAAAAAAAAAAAAAGGCTGCATTGTTTTTGTTTGATTTGCAATTACAACATGCATTTAATTAATAGAAGTTAAAAACAACTTTGTATTCCAGCACAGATGAGTGGAACTGATAAACTAGCTGGGAGAATGGGCACAGAATATTGCATCTTGAGGCAATTGGATCATGCTGGATTCTTTAGTACACAGGTTCTCAAACTCTATCCTTAGGACCCCACACAGTGCATGTTATGCAGGTCTCCTCACAGACCTTTTAAAATGTGTCAGTGAGTAATTAACACACCTATGCACCTGCTGGGTTACAGCAAAACATGCACTGTGTGGGGTCCTGAAGACTGAGTTTGAGAACCTATGGCAGGCATTCCCAACCACGGTCCTCAAGGCACACTAACAGTGCAGGTTTTAGTGATATCCAGGCTTCAGCACAGATGGCGAAATCAAAGTTACTGAGCTGCTAATTAAGTCACCTGTGCTGAAGCCTGGATATCACTAAAACCTGCACTGTTGGTGTGCCTTGAGAACCGTGGTTGGGAAAGCCTGACCTATGGTATAGTACAACAGATACACAGACAGCAGAGTGGGGAACACCCCCCGCTCTGTATTCACTCACCCCTTTCCTCTCTGCAGGCGCCTCACATTCTCCTTGTTGTTCCATTAGCGCTGCAGCTGCCACTCGCTCTTCTTGGACCAACACTGTGCAAATCGAGAAAGTGAAGCGAGACTTTGTCCTGAACTTTGGCCATGTTATCAATTCAAGCGAAATGTACTGTTTTTTTATTTTGTTTCTCCATAGTGACGCTGCCAAAACTCACAATGTGCAGACAAACATTTTATTTGTAATTTGTAAGTCATTTGCTTGCTGGGGTGCTATAGTGTATATCATGTTTGTCATGCAGATGAACAGATCATTTGAGCCTTTTAAGCAAATCAATACACAGGATATTTATTATGACCTTAAATAGGACTACAAGTGAACAAATGATGTACTGTATGAATCACTGCAGGACAAAGAGGGTTTTGAATATATTGAATATACAGTATTTTTCTTAGGAACGAATGCATTAGTTTTAGAGTTTCTAAACCCAAAGTAAATTTAAGATGAATAAAACTGTTCTGTGGGACATTTGCCTCATTATGCATTAGGGCCTGGAATTCTACACATTGCTCATGTGGAATTTGGCCTTAAATACCCTGGCCCTGATTTATGTTTGTAAGTAAAGTAAAAAAAGCAAGTAACATTGTGTCTGGAACAAACCATGTTATCTTGCAAGGGTAGCAAATACAGTTTTATTTTTTCTGTGCAGGGTAAATACTGGCTGCTTTTGCATGTAGCTAACCAACAAATGTTAGGCACCCTTATTTTTACACTGCAATTTAGATTTCAGTTTGTACACATCCCACCCAAATCTTACTCTCTCTGCACATGTTACATCTGCCCCACCTTCAGTGCAACATGGTTTTGCACAGTTGTTTTGTTGCTCTACTTACAAACATGAATCAGGCGCTCTGTACAGAATTCAACTTAACACTAAACACTCCCTGAAATAGTTGCAATCTCCCTGACTCCCTAAATAGACTAGCAATCTCCCTGATTACACCTTACCCCCATTATGTAGCTGTTACATTTTTTTGGGGGGGCGGCAAGAAATCAGAGATACATACATTCAAATGTGATCATCAGTGCCATTACCCTGCATTAGCTATAAGTCCCAATGATCCCTATGGCTACATGCATTTTAAATAAGGTTCTCGTGGCCACTTACAGTATATGGAACCTCTTGTAAAACACAATACACAAACAAATCCTGAAAATATCAGTGTCTTTTCTTCAACAAGTAAATCTTACTAACTTTGGGGCTCATTTACATTTGGATGTACAGTAAGTCATGATGTAGCAGTACACGTCCGCGCTGAGAGATGTGACTTTCACAATCTCTCTGAAATGCTTTTTCAAAGGTAGGCAAGTATGACTTATGGTCCACCAGACCTCCCTTATTACAGTGCATCCGGAAAGTATTCACAGTGCTTCACTTTTTCCACATTTGGTTATGTTATAGCCTTATTCCAAAATGGAATAAATTCATTTTTTTCCCTCAAAATTCTATACAAAATACCCCTTAATGACAACGTGAAAAAAGTTTTTTTGAGATTTTTGCAAATTTTTTCAAAATAAAAAACTAAGAAATCACATGTATATAAGTGTTCACAGACTTTGCCATGAAGCTCAAAATTGAGCTTAGGTGCATCCTGTTTCTACTGATCATCCTTGAGATATTCCTACAGCTTAATTGGAGTCCACCTGTGGTAAATTCAGTTGATTGGACGTGATTTGGAAAGGCACACACCTGACTATATGAGGTCCCACACTTGACAGTGCATATCTGAACACAAACCAAGCATGAAGTCAAAGGAATTGTCTGTAGACCTCCGAGACAGGATTGTCTCGAGGCACAAATGTGGGGAAGGGTGCAGCACTAATGGAACAACAATGAGAATGTGAGGCGCCAGCAGAGAGGAAAGGGTGAAATGAGCGACCTGCTAGATTGTGCCTGCATGCAGGCCAATCTAGCACCAGCGATAGCGACGCATGGGGCCTCGCATCGCTATCGCTGTGGGGCATACACACGGAGCTGTCCGTGCTTGACTTCTAAGCAATCTAGTCAGATTGCTTAAAATTTAAGCACTGATTTCTCTGTGTGTACCCCCCTTAATAGACAACAGTTTTGCAATTGCTGGGAGAGACATATAGACAATAGGCAGCAAAAATAGGTGGTAGAGCCAAATAGACAATGGGCCTAATTCAGACCTGGTCGCACGCAGGCGGTTTTTTGCACTGCTGCGACCAAGTAATCGCCACCTACAGGGGGTGGAGGTAATCGCTGTGCAGGGGTGCGATCGGCTGTGCAGTCAGCTGCACATACAAAAGTTTGTGCAGTTTCTGCACAGCCCAGGACCTACGCAGCCGCTGCGATGATCCCGGAAGAAGCAGACGTCAAGAACTCTCCCTGGAAATGGCCTGTCACGCCTACGTTTTTCTGGACACTCCCTGAAAACAGTGAGTTGACACCCCCGGGCAGCCTTCTTCCTGTAAATCTTCTTGCGTTTGATGCTGCAAACGCTTTCTTCATTAGTTCCGTCATTCCGTGGCAACGGCCATCGCCCGACGCACCTGCGCATTGCGGCCCACGTGCATGTGCTGTTCAGACCCGATTGCACGGCTGCGAAAAAATGCAGCGTGTGATCGGGTCTGAATGACCCCCAATATGTTTTTAGTTATTTTCTATTTCAGTTACGCTGCCAGTATAGCCCCATTTGTTTTATTAAAATCTGAAAAGGTGTGTGTGTGTGTGTGTGTGTGTGTGTGTGTGTGTGTGTGTGTGTGTGTGTGTGTGTGTGTGTGTGTGTGTGAATAATCACCTACACATTGCACCACTCTCTCAAGCTTATTACTCCAAATTGCCACAACATATTAATAACAGTATTGAGTTTTAAAAATATAATCAGCATTTTTATTTGCAACATAATTATCACATTTATTTAATGAATGGGCCAATATTGTTTCTCCTCTTCATCATGGAGGATTTATTATTTATTTATTTATTTAGTTATCTATCTTATTTTACTATTATTTATTCTTTTCATGACAGGATTGCTACGTTTGATTTTCATAAAGGGGGTACTACGTTTATTTTTCTCTATTCATTATGTGGCCACTTTTATTACTTATTTTATTTTATTTTTTATTTGTTTATTAGGGGATCATAGCAGAAAACTACAACTGCCAAAATCCAGAGAAATAAAAGCAAGTGCATTCATTCGGATAAGACAATTCAGACAGCATATTGAATATGATCCATTTTAACAATTTACGTAGAAAAATAGAAAGGAAGAAGGATAAAAAAAAGGATAGAAGTTGTAGGGAAGTAGTAAGTAAGAAGGCAAGTGCAGAGACCAATAGAGGAGTGATAATGTCGATATTATCTTAAACCATAAAGCTATACTTTTAAACACACTTTTACCATGGAGCCGCTACGGCCGCTAAACTTAATATTCACTCTATATACCTTTTACGCTATTTGCATAATGAGTCCCGTACCGCGTATGGACTCTGCGTACAAACGCCGCGCTGAGAGTACAAAGTACACGCAGCGCGTACACACTCAATTGATACACCTTAAACCTTCGTAGTAATGCAATGCAATGATATTATACTTTACACCTTATGCAGCGCTGACGGTACAAAGTACCCACAGCGCGTACACACCTTATTAATACACTTTTGAACCTTATACAGTTAGGCAATGTAATACACTTTAAACCCTAGCAGGGAAAAGAGGACACAACACCGATTTGTAGTTAAACACTGGGTTCCGACACCACAGAGTAATATATCTGAAATGGGGTTAACAATACAATTCATACACTGCAATACAACAGAGTAAATGGCTACAGTCAATGTACATACGTGAGAATATTCGCATGCGCTTCCTGGTCCAGTCCTCCGCTAATCAGGTAGATAGCGTTAAGAGTCTTCTGACTGGCCGGCCTACAGCAGGCTTTATTTATACAAGTCTTCCAAAAGCAATACAATGGATACTGTAATCCCTTTGTCCATTGGACACAGGGATGCATCTTTACAGTACAGGAGAGGTCATAGGTTGATTTTAAAAGGTGGGCGATGTCTTTCTCAACTGCTCTTGTGGGTGGTCTTCTCTGGATTCCCACCGCATACATAATATACAGTAAATACAGTTTATATCTATATTCTGCTTCTGCACATAACTATCCACCGGAACATGCGATCTTCCGCAAACCTACACCGGAATGTTACCCTTAAAATACCCTACAGCTGGATACCAGACACCACCTTATAACCTTAGCCTGTCCCCTCCTATCATGCAAAGGTGAATCCCTTTGTTCTGAAATCATTTAAACTGTTGATACTTGCTGATGTGGTGCAGGGGGGCTATGTGTACAATGTGCACTATTTGGATTAAATATGTAATGTTTTGATAGCCCTCCATGCGTTCACAAACTCCGCCGTAAATACCCATACCACGCGCAGGACCGCGGGAGCGACCATACGCAAATTGCGGATATGTGCACGCACGGCGGAACAAGTGCTCGCGCAGCGGGCATGTGTGTGTATTTTATACGTGTTTTGTGTTCTGGAATATTTTTCGACTTTGACAGTCCACCCTTTGGCAGTCAACAATAACTGCCACTATCTAAACACTAAACAGAAAAATATACAATACAATATCTACAGATGATTGGATGGTAGGAGGAGAGGTGTAGGCGGGAAATGTATGACCTAGTGGGATAGTAGAAGCATGTATGTATGAATCCATGTCTGAGGGGCATGTATCATCGTGCCGTATATGTTCTAGATAAGCTTCGAGGTATTGCAAAGTATACATTAAATCCTTCTTATCCCGTATTAAGGGTCTGTAAGTGGGCCAACAAACACTACCGAGCTCTTTTCGGCTTCTTGTTCCAACAAATGGGGTGCACATTTAGTCAATGATACATGGAGGGGGAACATATGTGAGTGCTAGTATATGTGGATATCACCTGTCGACTATGTGTGTCACTAACTGAAGGTTGTAGAAATGAAGATAAGACACATATCTAAAATACGTTCACATAACATCGTTCTTGGGTAGGGTCGATGTCTTTTCCGGATCGGTGTATCTGGGCAAAGGGGGAGACAAAGGAAAAACGGGTGAAAGAAACAGGCCATGGAATTCATTTGCAATCCTTATCATAACACTGTCTCTATGGATGGGTCATAAATTAAATCTGCTGCTGTAACAATGCCCCCGCTCCTTAAACTCATCAATTTTGTGCCGTGCTTGCGCCGCATCAGAATTCAAACACACCTAAATATCAAACCAATAATTATGACGACTCCCAGGATACAAAGGAGAAACTTTCCCACACTCATAATAACATTTTGAGCCCACTCTCCTAATCCTGAGAACCAATTTCGTGGGTTCAACCATGAGACCCAGCCGGTCAGCTCATTACCCACAGCGGTCAGGGTAAGATTGTGCCTCCTCCGGAACTCCCACTTCAACTGCAATATATCATCCATCTTTTGATCGATAATTTCTGTGGGGTCGTCAGTGCTGTTTGTAATATACGTGCAGCACTTCACACCATATTGAGTTGCCAAAGTGACACAGTACCCACCCGTCACGGCTGTGATATAATTGAGGACCATCCTATGCTGGATCAGTTCTGTCTTGTAAGCTTGTAACTCCCTTCCTGTATACCTGAAGGTGTCGTCATACATCTCAGTGATATTATCTATCAAGTTCGCTAGCGCATGGATGTACCTATAATTTATAATTCCTCTGGCAGTACGGGTGATGTCTAATGCGAGAAGGAATTAAATCCCGGTGGATTCATGGATCAAATCAGAGGCTACGTGCTCTGTCCTATCTATGAGGTGTCTCTTAACGATGTGTTCATAGTGAGTATGGGTATAAGGAGCTTGAGCACTGCGGTGAACGTCTTTCATCTTATCATGGGTTATGGTCATGACCTCTGGCAACACTCTTCCAACTTAACACAATCCCTCTGAGTTCGGGGCAAGCCACTTATACGCCTTCCTCCCACATATGAAATAGGCATCATTGGGGTTAACATATGGGACAGAATATGACATTACCATATTACAAACTTTCCAAGTGAAAAACCCAATCCCTAGTTCTCCCATCTGCTCAGTACAAGTATCAGGCTGGATGATATGAGCACAGTACCCTGGTGATACTTCTCCAACCCACATGGTCTTGCTTCCTCGAGTATACCTATACCGAAAATACCTTCCACTGTTGGCTATTTGGCGTACAAGTTCAGAGTCTATGGGTATCCTATCAGCTCTATGCGAAAAGGCCATGGTCTGGTTATTCCATGTCACCTCCCAATTTCCTGGTTTTCGGTAATTGGAAATGTTGAAGCATAATAAGGATCTATCTACATGATACTGGTGGAGCTTCAAACTAGGGGGCCTAGAAATATTAAATTTCTTGTCCACCGGTCTCCCACCCCGTAATTCGAGTACCTCATCTATTGCTAAAGGATACGGTACTAATCCTGACTTGCTCTGACCTTGAGGTACTTGTGAGCACACCCAGCATTCTGTTTGGTTTAAAACCTTACCCATCCATTGGTAATCACTCAATGGATGACGGTCCATGTTGATATTAAGGCTGGACTGACATCTCTGGATGCATCCATCCTCAACTATGTTCTCACAATTCCTACAAATGCAATTTTCCTCAGCCAATAACCCTTCACAGTGCCTCCGAGCTCCCTGACTACCGGATCATTTTCTGATACTCGCCTTTGCTCGAGTGATGTGTTGCTCTTGGAATTCTACAAATCCGTCCTCGCCATCAGAACCCATTCCAGATCCTTTCTCGACCTCTCTGGGACTTTCACCGAAACAGACTGTTCTGGTCAACAACAGGGTTAACAGGAAAACCTGGAATGCAGTCTCTTGGGGTAAGTCCATCTTGTTAAGGGGAGAGAAAGGAAACAAGAAGGGGGAGGAAAGGGAAGGAGAGAAGGAGGGTAGTGGGAGATGGAGAAAATAATAAAAAAAGAAAAAACTGGTGCAACAATCGCCTCTGGTCTTGTTGTTCTCCGCGCTCAGGTGCCGTCTCAACAGTACTGCCTCTCAACCTTCCCGGAACAGACACTCCAGTGATACGATGTTCTCTACACTCTGCTCTTTGTCACGGGTTCTCTCTGGGTCAGCGACCTTCTTACAGTGGGACGAGTGGACCCAAGTCTCTCTTTCAGCAACTTTTAATGCTGTCGTGCTGGTTAGTAAGACTTGATACGGTCCTTCCCACCTGTCAATGAGGCAACCTGAGCGTAGAAAATTTCGAATCATTACATAATCCCCAGGTTCAATGTCATGACAATTACTGTTTGGTAGGTCAGGAATCACCAGCTTTAGATTTCTATTTTGATCCCTCAACTGCTGGCTCATCCTAACCAAATATTTTACAGTCACTTCGTTATTGCATTTCAAATCATCCTGGGGGTCTATCATTACATGGGGTTGTCGGCCAAAAAGAATCTCAAAGGGTGATAGGTTAAGGGGGGACCTGGGAGTGGTTCTGATACTGTACAATACTAGTGGCAAAGCTTCTGGCCACAACAATCCAGTTTCAGTCATCACTTTGCTCAGCTTGTTCTTAATAGTGCTGTTTACTCTCTCCACCTTCGCACTCGCCTGTGGGCGGTATGGAGTATGCAGCTTGCTATTAATTCCCATCAGTTTGCACATAACCTGAAAGACTTCACCTGTAAAATGGGTAACCCTATCGCTTTCAAATATTCTAGGGATACCATATCTACACACAAATTCCTGCACAATTTTCTTTGCAGTGAATGTAGCAGTATCTGTGGCAGCAGGGAACGCTTCTACCCAATTGGAAAACACATCAATACAGACTAACACATATTTTAAATTCCTACAGGGTGGTAACTGTATGAAATCAATTTGTATTACCTGAAAAGGGCCGTCTGTCGGCAGGATATGGGATGGTTCTGTTGGTATTGACTTTCCAATATTCTTCCTCAAGCAAGTAAGACATGTCATTGCTCTCTTACCTGCATGAGAAGAGAATCCTGGCGCACACCAGTAGGCTCTCACCAGCTTACACATACCCTCTTTACCCAGATGAGTCAGACCGTGTGCCGCCTCAGTTAAGCTTGGAAGATATGCTCTGGGGGCCACTGGCTTACCCTGTCCACCTGTCCAGAGTCCTGAGGACTCCTGGCCATACCCCTTTGAATTCCAGACCGCCTTTTCCTGTGGAGAACACAACTTTTGCATTTCAATTAATTTTTGTGTGTTGATTGTGTTGAATGTCATCAGTGATGTGATATTTGGTTGTATGGGGGTGCTGGCTGCTGATTTAGCAGCTTCGTCTGCCCGGCTGTTACCAAGTGAAATTGGATCTTGGTTGTAACTATGTGCTTTACACTTGATAACAGCCACTCTGTCTGGTTCTTGTATCGCTGTTAGAAGCCTTTTTATGTGGGACGCATGCGCTACAGGTGTGCCGGCTGCCGTTATAAAATTTCTGAGGCGCCATAGGGCCCCGAAATCATGCACTACTCCAAAAGCATACCTAGAATCTGTGTATATATTGGCTGACTTACCCTTGGCCAATTCACACGCTCTGGTTAGGGCGACCAGCTCAGCAACTTGTGCTGAGTGCGGTGGGCCCAGAGGTTCAGCTTCTATGATACCTCTGTCATCTACGACTGCGTATCCAGTACACAGGTCTCCCGAGTCCGTCTGTCTGTGGCAACTACCGTCAGTGTAAAAAGTAAAATCTACGCCTTCCAGTGGGTTGTCACTAATGTCAGGTCTCGCAGGGAAAGTCTGGTTCAGGTATTCCATACAATCATGCGTGTCAGTGTCTGCACTAAATCCTCCTTCACCATCATTCTCATCCTCCACCCTTTGTGCCTGTCCAGGCACACCCGGCAGATAAGTTGCAGGATTTAGTGCACTGCATCTCTTTATGGTGATGTTTACAGGGGCCATTAGTTCTAATTCCCACCTTGTAAACCGTGCTGATGAGACATGTCTGGTTTGGGCGGAGTTCAGTAAGGCTGACACTGCATGAGGTGTATGGACTGTCAGGTTGTGTCCTAACACTACGTCTTCGCTTTTACTCACTAGCAAAGCTATCGCTGCAACACTTCGCAAGCATGTGGGGAGAGACCGCGCTACGGTGTCCAACTGTGCACTGTAGTAAGCTACTGTCCTGCTGGCATCACCATGTCTCTGGGTTAGGACACCTGCCGCACACCCAGCACTTTCCGTACCGTACAATTCAAAGGGTTTTCCATAATCTGGCATGCCTAATGCAGGTACCTGTGATAGGCACTGTTTGAGTCTCTCAAATGCTAGTTCGGACTCATCTGTGTGCGAGATCCGATCTGGTTTGTTTGAAGAGACCATTTCTTGCAAAGGTAAAGCCAGTATGGAGAACCCTGGGATCCAGTTTCGGCAGTACCCACACATTCCAAGAAAAGTGCGGATCTGTTGCTGTGTTTGTGGCAGAGTCATGTCGTGAATCGCCTTTATTCTATCAGCGGTAAGGTGTCTAAGGCCTTGCTTCAAGCAATGTCCCAAATATTTTTCCCTGGTCTGGCACAACTGCAACTTATCCCTTGAAACCTTGTGTCCCGTATTAGAAAGGTGAAACAGAAGCTGTTTCGTGTCTTTCAAGGACGATTCGAGTGAATCAGAACACAGCAGTAAGTCATCTACATACTGTATTAATTTAATACTGATCCGCTCTCAGGTTGAAAGGATTGTAAACAGTCATGCAGAGCCTGGGAGAAAATACTTGGGCTGTCAATAAAACCTTGGGGTAGGCGAGTCCAGGTGTACTGTACTCCCCTGTATGTAAATGCAAACAGGTATTGGCTGTCAGGGTGCAGAGGGACAGAAAAGAAAGCAGAGCAGAGGTTAATGACAGTGAAAAATTTTGCAGTAGGGGGAATTTGCATGAGGATGACAGCTGGATTTGGCACTACTGGGAATTGGCTCTCAACTATCTTGTATATCCCTCTTAGATCCTGCACTAGCCTGTAACCCCTCCCCCCACTCTTTTTCACAGGGAAGATGGTACTATTGGCAGTGCTGGACGTCCTGACTAGGATGCCCTGTTGTAGCAAACGCTCTATGACTGGGTACACTCCTAATTCCACCTCTGGCTTCAGAGGATACTGAGGGATTTTTGGAGCTATCCTACCATCTTTTATTTGCACTACTACGGGAGCTACATTCGCCATCAATCCAGTGTCTTGTCCATCTTTGGTCCAGAGGGATCCCGGTATTTGTGAGATCATTTCCTCTACCTTGGATGGACACCTGTCTATACCAGCAGAGTGTGACATTAGCCTTTGTGGGGTGTCTAACATATCCTGCACTTCCTGAACGTGATTCTCAGGTATATCCAAGAAGACACCCTCAGGAGTACAATATATGACACACCCCATTTTACACAATTGATCTCTCCCAAGTAGATTAGCCGGAGCTGATGCAGCTAACAAAAAGGAATGCTTGGTCTGCAAAGGCCCTATCATAATCTCCGCAGGTCTACTCAAAGGGTAGTGTTGTACTACTCCTGTTACTCCCATTGCTGGAATTGTTTTATCTGTGGTTTTCATACCTACCGTTGAATTTAACACTGACCTGGCCGCCCCTGTATCTACAAGAAAAGGTAATGATCTACCAGCTACATCAACTGTGACCTCAGGTTCACTACCAAGGCTAGCAATCAACTTCACTGGCTGCAGACTACAGGTGTGGCCCAACCCCTATTGTATATTGTGACCCTCCCGCAGCGCACTGGTAGCTACAATATGTGAGGGGGGTAACTGAGAATTTTCGGAGGTCTGCCAGTCCCTCCTAGGTGGGTACCTCCTTGTTTCCCCTGCATGCGGCTCATAACTTCTCCTATGCGATCCCTGATCCCTATTATGTGTATTATAATGTGGTTCATATCCTGGTCTAGGGGGTCGATATACCTTATGTGTGCCTTTATAACTACAGTTCCGTGCAAAATGTCCTTCCGTCCGACAGTTATAGCATACTACTAAACGTGACTTACCATCAGGGGTCTGGGGTTTTGGCTGATGCGGTTTGGTTGTAAGGGCATTTATACTTACTGTCATCAGCTTATCCCCCTGTGACTCCCTGTGCTTAATGACGTTCCGATCGTGCTCGATAGCGGACTTTCTTAATGCAGCCACCGAGATACCTCTCCATTTAGGTAGAGTGGTTTGTACCCTTGTTCTTAATGTCTCTTTTAACTCGTCCATTAATACTGATACAGCTACCTCCCTGTGATGTATATTGTCCTTAATGTCCTCGATCCCAGTGTATCTAGCCATTTCCTGCAGTGCTCGGTGGAAATATTCAGATGCCGTTTCACCTTCTTTTTGTCTTTTGGAAAAGATTTTATTCCATTTGACAACAGTAGGGAAATATACTACTAATTGCAGATTGATTTGTCGTACATTCTCCTGAGTGTACTCATCAGTGGGAGGTACTTCTGCGTCTAATTTACAATCAGTAATGAATTTCGCGGGGTCAATATTGGAAGGTAAACATGCTCGTAGCACTGTTCGCCAATCTTTGTTTGTGGGTTCGGTGGCGTTACCTAATTCTTTAATGAACCTCTGGCATGCGACTAGATCCTTTCTGGGATCGGGAAATTCAGACATAATTGTCCTCAATTCTGTCCGGGACCAGGGACAATGCATAGCAATGTTTCTGATGGGAGTGACTCCCTGAGCATCATTCTTCCCATTGGGGACTGCGATCACCCTGACAGGATTTAGTTCAATTACATCATTCTGAGTTGACTCCACAATCTGAGGTGCTATTGTATCTGCATAATATATGATACCGTACTTACCTGTGGACACGACCTTACTTATCCCTCCGCTAGGGGGCCTTACAACTGATCTTACTGGTTGGGCCGTGCCCACCTGAGTGTTCTATATGGTGGCTGCTAGAGAGAGTGCCGATATCGTGCTGGGCTCATCTTCTTGCTCGCAGTCCTGAGGAAAGTTTAAAATGGGATACAACTTGCAAGGGTTAGCGTTAGTGCATTTATCAACTATACTCTTATCGGATACCAATATGCCATTGTCTGTAGCCACTTTCTCCCCTACAATATATGGTGGTGGTGGTGCGGTTGCCATCATTTTCCTGCTAGGTTTGGAACCTGCTCCGTGAGCTAATTCTCATTGCATATCGCCATCTTGCTGCCATAAATTTAAACAGTTTGTGTGTCTGACCCTTTGCTTTCGGGATTTTATCAGACATATCCTAATCCTTAAATTCTGCAATACCTCTGGTTCAAAACTGCCTACCTTAGGGAATGGTTCCCTATCTTCTGCAGTCATACGTTCCCATTCATTGCAAAAAACTTCTGTGTGTGGTCCATGCTTCTCACACATAATGAACCTCGCCGACCCCCTGGGCCGCGGAATGTCAACCTGAACCCTGGTTGAACGTCCCTTACTTGAGCAACTGGCCCCCATATTTTGCAGGTATTGTCCTTTCGGCTAATCCCACAAAAAAACCTAAAATACTCAATATAAGGCAACGGTGAAAGTTCTCCGAGTGCTTTCACCCACTCACGCCCACGTTGGCCAGTACTACCATACACTGTTGATAGCGCAGGCAATGTACCCAATCTAGGGCCCTACGTAACCTCTACTTACTGGAAGTATCTGGGAATAACTTACCCTTTCCAGTAAATATAAGTTGTTGGAGATTTCCTGAGAGAGACCAGCGAAAACTCCCTAAACCTTTATTATACACAAATCACGCTTGCGTATGCTAAAGTTAGCGCTAATGATACCGCGATTTTACGCAAAGCTCGTAAAGAGAGTATAACGTTGCGCTAATATTGCACCCACTAATGCGCGGTCCAATCGCACAGCGTATAGGTACTTGTTACTTATCCGCCGTACGACCAATGGAATCGATTTTTCAGGCTGCGAAACCTCAGCCGGAGCGTATAAAAAACAAGCCTATATGGGTAAACCTCGCTAACCCCCTGGGCTGCGGTACTATAAACCTCGCTGACCTCTTGGGCCGCGGTACTCTAAACCTCGCTGACCTTCTTGTCTGCGGTACTCTGCTTCCTTGCTCCTTTGTACTTCAATCTATATTAACATGAGTCAGCTGCCTCACGCCACCAAGTCTCCACTCACTTGATGTACCACTCGACGGGATCCCGAATTCTCTGGGTCCACAAAACCTTTATTATGTTTGCTCACTCACGTTCGTTCACTCAAATATGCTTTGGTTTTTCTGTACAGAAAATTAACTTTCATTCAGATAAACAGCCTTAGTACCAGAGGTAATACAGTAAAAAAGGTTTTATTTAAACTAAATTTTGGAAACCGAGCAATTTGTGCTATTGTAGCGTGGCTACTGTTCCGCCCCTAAACTAAACAATGCTATTGTGTAATTTGTACTTAGCGGTCGTACCCTTACGCATGTTGCGTAAACACGCGACCGTGAGTATGTCTTTACGTTGCATACGCAGTCCCGTACTTTGTCCGAGACACGTGTACAAAAACCGTACGTCCGCAATAGTACAAATCCCACACTTCTATAAATGTAAGCGATATTACCTATAATCGCTCACTTAACACAACACAGTTGTCTTTCTGTATAAACCTTTTTAACTAGGCCAGACTGTGTTTGTGTTTTACGTTTACTTCCTTAATATTTATTCTATATTTTTAATTAAATAGCAACAAATTTCTCCGTACAGGTCTAAATGAATCTATTAATCAGTATTTATGGCTACAATATGAGCAGGTATACAAATACAAAGTACAGGTGCATGCTTGTGTTGTGTGCGCATTTGGCACCAAACAGAAATTCACAGACCTTTAAAATAGCTTTGCGTATTTACTTTACGGGTCCCACCAGCATCCCTACAAACCATGCAGAGCAGACGCCATCTAATCAGCAATAAATTAGGGTTTCCAGTGTATCCACCAACCAGGAGAAGGCTTACGTGGGATACCTGTCCGCCCTTTGCTGATAGATAAAGTCTGCTTTAACCTGCTAGGCTGCGGGTATGAGGAAAAACCGGACGATGCCCCCAATTGATAATGTCGATATTATCTTAAACCATAAAGCTATACCTTTAAACACACTTTTACCATGGAGCCGCTACGGCCGCTAAACTTAATATTCACTCTATATACCTTTTACGCTATTTGCGTAATGAGTCCCGTACCGCGTATGGACTCTGCGTACAAACGCCGCACTGAGAGTACAAAGTACACGCAGCGCGTACACACTCAATTGATATACCTTAAACCTTCGTAGTAATGCAATGCAATAATATTATACTTTACACCTTATGCAGCGCTGACGGTACAAAGTACCCACAGCGCGTACACACCTTATTAATACACTTTTGAACCTTATACAGTTAGGCAATGTAATACACTTTAAACCCTAGCAGGGAAAAGAGGACACAACACCGATTTGTAGTTAAACACTGGGTTCCAACACCACAGAGTAATATATCTGAAAGGGGGTTAACAAAACAATTCATACACTACAATACAACAGAGTAAATGGCTACAGTCAATGTACATACGTGAGAATATTCGCATGCGCTTCCTGGTCCAGTCCTCCGCTAATCAGGTAGATAGCGTTAAGAGTCTTCTGACTGGCCGGCCTGCAGCAGGCTTTATTTATACAAGTCTTCCAAAAGCAATACAATGGATACTGTAATCCCTTTGTCCATTGGACACAGGGATGCATCTTTACAGTACAGGAGAGGTCATAGGTTGATTTGAAAAGGTGGGCGATGTCTTTCTCAACTGCTCTTGTGGGTGGTCTTCTCTGGATTCCCGCCGCATACATAATATACAGTAAATACAGTTTATATCTATATTCTGCTTCTGCACATAACTATCCACAGGAACATGCGATCTTCCGCAAACCAACACCGGAATGTTACCCTTAAAATACCCTACAGCTGGATACCAGACACCACCTTATAACCTTAGTCTGCCCCCTCCTATCATGAAAAGGGTAATCCCTTTGTTCTGAAATCATTTAAACTGTTGATACTTGCTGATGTGGTGCAGGGGGGCTATGTGTACAATGTGCACTATTTGGATTAAATATGTAATGTTTTGATTGCCCTCCATGCGTTCACAAACTCCGCCGTAAATACCCATACCACGCGCAGGACCGCGGGAGCGACCATACGCAAATTGCGGATATGTGCATGCACGGCGGAACAAGTGCACGCGCAGCGGGCATGTGTGTGTATTTTATACGTGCTGTGTGATCTGGAATATTTTTCGACTTTGACAGGAGGAACAGAAAAGGAAGAAGGGAAAAAGACAGGAAGGCTGGATCCTCTGTGAGAGAGAGAAATGCAAACCAGTAAAGCCTGAGAACAGGATGACACATCAGGAAGCAAATGGGGAGGCAAATTGCTAAAGGGAAATCCATGGGGACCAAATGGACTTTTTGGAGGAGTTATTAATGATGCTAGTCATGTACTCCATACAGTACACGTACCAAATACGAGCTAATATAGAATGGAAGGAAGGGGCAGCCGCACGTTTCCAGTCTATCGCAATTTGGTAGGTAGTCGCAGAGAACACATGAAGCATCAATTGATTTTGGTGTCTGGATAAAGTTGGGACATATAGTGGCAGAAGAAAAAACTTAGGGTCATGTGGAATAGGCATTTGTACTAGAGTTGCTATGTAGGTGATGACATCTTTCCATAGAGTAACTATTTCAGGGCAGGACCACCATATATGTATGAATGAGCCTTCTGCATCGCAACCCCTCCAACACTTGTCAGAAGAACCAGGATAGATTTTGCAAAGTCTAGAAGGAACATAGTACCATCTGTAAAGTAATTTGTAAGTGTTCTCTTTAATCTTAACGCATATAAAACTAGAGGCAGCATTGTCCTAAATCTCTGGCCATTCGTCCTTAGCTAGAGTAGTGTTAAGATCAGATTCCCAAGCCGTCTCGTAGGAGGTGGTCTGGGGTGAAGGGTTGTCGTGAGCAGTGTGTATATAAGAAAATCAGACCTCTAGTGGAAAATCGTCTAAGGCACAATGCCTCAAAAGCAATCAGTAGCCGTTTGGTGATAACTGGGTGGACAGTAGAATGAAAATTTCTAATTTGGAGGAACTGAAAAAATTCTTGGTGGGAATAGATATAGCCTACTGAATGAGAAAATTGGGGAAAATTTGCGTTCATGGAGATATCATTAAGAAACAGTATGCCCCTGTTCTTCCAATGGAGGAATGATGTGTTGTGCATACCTGGAGGAAAAGCAGGATAATGTAGAAGAGGCACAATCTGGGATAGATTGGGGGCTAAATTGTATTTTTTATTTGCAGAGTCCCAAACAGATAAGGAGCGGGAAATGATCGGGTGCTAGACTACACCTTTGGGTCGGTTGGACCCCGGGATCCATAAAAGGGAGGAGATTGAAGAAAGCACCACTTCAGCAGCCTCAATATCAGTCCAGACCTTCTATGCCTCAGGGTTGCACCATTGCGCTGCAATATAATAACATCTAAAATCTGGGATTCCCAGACCTCCACTATGACTATGGCTAGGGCGCTGTAGCAGTTGTAAGCGAATTCTGGGGTGCTTATTAGCCCAGATGAAGTGAGAGGACTGAAATCTTAAAAATCTTAAAAATTTGAATACATAAGAGGGGATGAAGATTGGGAGTGTTTGGAAGAGATAAAGGAGTCTAGGGAGCACGTTCATCTTTACCGAGTTTATTTGTCCTATCCACAAAATTTTTAAAAATGACCATGAGAGCAGGTCCAATTTGACCTGGTCTAGTACAAGGGGGAAATTAGCCTGAAAAAGTTGATGATGCCGATGAGTTAAGTAGATACCTAGGTATTTAAGTTTGCGTTTGTGGCAATTAAACGGGAAGGAAGCTTCAAGAACCAATTTGATCAGTCCCGGAACATAGAAATCAAGTACTTCAGTTTTGTCAGTATTGATTTTATAACCGTAAAATTTGGAATAAAGGTCTATTTCAGCTAAAAGAGGATGCATAGCTTGGGCCTGTTGTCCCAGGGATATTGTCTGCATAGAGTGGGATTTTATGCTCAGTTGGACCTATTAGCATGCCAGCAATATCAGCATTGGCACGTATTCTACAAGGAACTGAGGAAGCCGCTGAGTGTGTTTAGAAGGCGAAGAAACGCGTTTTCGAAGTGACCGATACCAGGGACGTTCACCTCCCATTCACTGACACGAACATCGTCTTGTGGTTTGATCATTAACCAGTGCACTTGCAATTACGGCTAACCACCAGCAGAGGGAGCCGGAGCACTGTGGACAAGTCCCCATGACTTATTCTCCAGATATTCTGCAATAAACGGATGAGCACCAGCAGAGGGAGCCTTGAAATCGGGATTGTCTTAAAATAATATATTTTGGAGGTGACGCAAATGCTACTAGTGGATGGTAATTACCAATTCTAATTTATTATATGTGTGCACACATGTTTAATTGGAACACTAAGGAACTAAGGACTTCTGAACACATTGAGTGTTTGAAAAGCTACTAATAGCCTGTTCATCATTAAATGAGTGGACACTGTGAAATACAGCAATATCAAAGTCCAAGCCTCAGAAACATAGTAAAGTATAGCCATTTATTAGTTTTATGTGGATCGTTTGTATTATGATATCTAATATGCATATTATGTGTTGAATGCCATCTATGCTGCAGCATTCTGGATTAATAAATTATATTCATTTTTAATTGTTAATATATTTAATTGTCTTCTTTAATTAGTGCGGACAGCGCTCCTGATTTTCTACAGGGGATTATATCCCTGTAGTGAGTGTGTTTTTCTACGTATTCTACAAGCTAGGGGTTCCATAACTAGGGCAAATATTAAGGGGGAGAGCGAGCATCCCTGCCTGGTGCTATTAGCGATCCCAAAAGGGGAAGAGGTAAAGCGGATAACTGAAACCATGGCTGAGGGGGAGTGGTACAGAGCTTGGATACCTTGGAGAAATCTACCGGCGAAACCCATCCTGTGGAGGATCTAAAAGGCAAAGGACCATGAAATACGGTCGAATGCCTTTTCGCCATCCTGCGCAAGAATCAAAGGGAGTTTTTGTTTATGGATAGAGTGGATTATGTTTTTCCTATTGTTGTCTGATGCCTGGCGACCTGGAAAAAAGCCTACCTTTTCCGAGTTGAATGAAGTGGGAAAGATGAGCGGCTACACGCAGTGCTAAAATTTTGGCGGAAATCTTCAGGTCTATGTTGAGAAGAAAGATTAGCCGGTAGTTAGCACAGTTCGAGGGATCTCTGTCAGGTTTTGGGATCCTCACTATGTCTGCTTGCAACGAAGCGGGTGCAAAGGATGCGCCATTCAAGATGCTGTTAAATAAAGAGGTGAGGCGGGGAGAAGTTGAGGTGCAAATGTTTTGTAGTATTGAGACATAAAACCATCGGGTCCTGGGGCAGCAGAGGGTTGCATGGACTTAATAGCAGCAATAGTCTCTTGCGTAATGTCAGAATTCAATGCGGATAATTGGCTATCTGTTATTCTTCGACCATTACTCTAGAATTGTATGTGAAGCCTTTTAGTTTAGTAAAATAGAGTTTGTGAATGGAAGTTAGGGCTTGTTTATGCCGTAGCTTGTTAGCTAGCAAAGAGTCGATTTTATCAGTCTTGTCATAAAATCTTTGGCGTAATTTCCAAAAAGGTAGTGGTAAAGAGGAGAGTATTCAATGGACCTTTGAGGTTATCAATCTGGGTAAGAAGTGCTGTGGTAGGATAAAGTTTATGTTGGGCTAGTAAGGCCGAAATTTGATTTTCAAGCTATGAGACCTCTTGCATCGTCTTTTTCTGCATAATAGAGGTTTTAACCATTATGTGGCCTTGAAGGGTGGCCTTGTGGGCTTCCCATACAATTCCAGGAGCATCTTCAGGGGTATAATTTTCTTCAAAATAATGCTTGAGAACTGTTTGAGGTCATTTATACTTGAGGGGTGTAACAATAACGTGTCGTCTAATCGCCATTTATGAGACGATTGGGGACCCTGAAGAAGATCCAATCGGATGTAGACACCCGCATGGTCGGTCCACGTAAAGGGGGTAATACCGTCAAGGTAAGAGACTGAGAAACGTGAAGTATTTCAAGTATTGCTGGTGGGGGGGCCGAGTAGTGTGTATAATCGCGGGCCGAGGAATGGCAAAACCTCCATGAATCACAGAGATTAAGTTGTTTAAGAGAAGAATTAAGGGTAAGAGATGCCCTCTTTTTTAGAGCCTGAGTTGCCAGATTTATCCAGGGACGGGTCAATAACTGTGTTGAAATCTCTTCCTAAAATAATGTGACCTTGTGCCATTTTGTGGAGATGTTGAAGTAAGTGTTGAAAGAACTGAGACTTGTCCTGGTTAGGAGCATATATAGAAACAAAGGTAAAGGTGTCCGAGCATAGGGAGCCTATTACCACAATATATCGCCCTTCCGGGTCTGCTATCGTCTTAGAGTGAGTGAAAGGGACCCCGTGTTGAAATAAGATCGCAACTCCCCGCTTTTTGCAATCAGCAATCAGCTGAGGCAAAGAAGGTCTGGGAATACTGCTTACCTTTTAGCTGGGTATGCAAGCCAGTATGGTGAGTCTCCTGGAAGAAAACAACATCTGCTCTCTCCCTGTTACAAGCACCAAAAACGACAGTACGTTTTTTGGGGGAGTTAAGTCCATTAACATTAACAGAGAGTAGTTTCAGAGCCATAATGGAAGAGGGGTGGAGCATAAGCTTTAACTGAGATGAAGCGACAAAAAAGAAAACAATCACAGAGGATCTGCACCAGAGCTAAGAAACAAAGAAGAAAAAAGGAGAGAGAAAGATAAGATTAGAATACGATACGAAAAGAGAAGAGGACAGAAAGTGCCCAAAAGGGCAACAACCCTGAAGAGATGGGTCCCATTCGCGGACCGCTACATAAAACAGTATGTCAACAACAGTCATTAGTGGTAGAGGGTGCATGTAGGTGGTGGACTAAAGAAGGAATATGACCAGAACATCCTGGTCCTAAACTTGCTGGGAATACCCAATACATCAGAAACAGTCCCCACTCGTAGGGAAAGAGAGAAAAAAAGATGCTACCTATATGGGCAGGGAAGAGAGGAATTGGAAAATAGGCTAGGGGAGAGGGGTGGGAGAGAAGGGAGCCCAAGGGAAGAGAGAGGGAGAAAAAAAGGGGGGGGGGTGAATGCAATCTATCGAATATATGCAGACCTAAGCAGTATCAATACAATAACAAATAGAAAATTGTGAGTCAGCTTGGACAAACATGCAGAAATAGCCTAACATAATATATATGAAACTGAACAAAACAGAGCAAGCTGCCCAGTACCTGGCCACTCAGAGTTAGAAAAGGATATGGCAGGGGTCTGTTGGTCAAGGGTCATGACCAAATCACAGTCTCAGAAACAGAACAGCAGTTATGAGCTGCAGTGGGTGAGGATGGAGGCATGGAAGGTGACCATATAAGATCAAGGGGGGGTCAGTATCTCTTGCATGCTGATGGCTCACTCTGGACCAATCAGCCACCGGCGGCTTCGGACGCTGAGATTGAGGATAGGCTGGGAGGAGGAGGTGTGAGGAGAGGCCAGGAGTAAATCAAACTTGGTGAGCTGGTCCTGACCTTGGGTCAAAGTATTTACTGGATACATGATGTTATTGGCAAAGACCTGGAGAAGAAAGGGGAAATCCCCATCTACAGTATAACAGACGCTATGTTGATGAAGGATCTTCGTGACAGGCTGAAGGTCCCTCCGTTTCTAGATGGTTGAGGGGGCAAAGTCTTGGAATATTTGCAATTGCATGCCTTGGAAGGATATAGTGGGAGAATCTCGGGTGGAGAACAGAATTTGTTCTTTGGTTTTGTAGTAGTGTAGGCGTACCATAACATCTCTGGGAGGTTGAGCTGCCGAGGGTTTGCCTCTTAAGACTCTGTGAGCACTATCACATAAGCAATCATCGTCAGAGAGGTCCAGCACCAGGTGCTGAAAGATGTCTTTAAGAAATGACTGTAGAGAAGAACCATACACTGATTCCGCAATATGTCGAATGTGAAGATTATTGCGCATGGAGCGATTTTCTTGATCTTCCTGCTTCTCCTTAAGTAGTTCGAGCTCATCATGGAGCCAAGTAAGTTCCGAGTCCATACGCAGCTGTAAACGACAGAGGTCATCAGTTTTAGTGTCTAAAGCATCAGTCCCGGAGCCCAAAAAGGCAATTTCTGATTTAAATTCCGAGACTGCTTTGGCAAGTTCTTGGTTAAAAGCAGACTGTACACCTTCCAAAAAGCTGGTCATCACAGCCTGTATTTGCGGATCAATACTTGAATCAGAGGATTGAGGGTAAGAAGGCAATTCCAGTAGAGATCCTTGCGTCTGTGCGGTTTTGGCTTTATTCCCAAAAAGTTTGTGGGGGGGGGGCAATTATGTAAGGAATGTCAGCTGCGGACTATATAAGAATACTCCAGCTATAAATTGAACAATGCATCCGGAAAAACTGGTAAGTGCGGTACCCATCAATGATGGGGGTAACACAATCTGTAGCATGGCAAGATAGGTGAGAAGGGGCCACAGATATAGCCAAATATGTGAAGCGCCCAATGGAGAAGCACACAATGTGGGCTGTAGAAGAAGTTGTGTGGGCCGTGGTGCAGGAGGTCCACCCCGGGGTGAGAAATTGAGGCCGTAGTTGGAGGGGTGTGGGAAGGCCGCAATCCACAGGAGCTCCAGTGCTGTTCCCCGATTCCGCGAGCCAATCCCTACCACAGCAGAAGGGGCTTGAAAGGTGGAAGGAAGCCATGAGCAGGCAGCAGGGATCCCGTGGAATGAGTGCAAAGGAGATTCAGGAGCAGCCGGGGGGGGGGGGATTTGAGGAGCACAGCTTTTCCCTTCGTAAGCCAGACCAAGCCCAAAAGCCAGCTCCTCTTGGTTCCTTTTCAATACTAGCTATGAGGAGCCACTACCATATACTTCAGGAGTTACAATTAATGTAGTACAGGCTTCCCCCTTTTCCACATATATAGCATACAGAAAAATGGAGAGGGGGGTGAGAGTGAATAGTACAGGGTGTGGCATCCCCTTTCCACCCTCAGCAATCTGCTGCCAATAGTGCTGTGTCACTGTGGTCCAGGTCTGCAGGGACACTGTATAGGCCCAGGGAGCACCACAGGATATGGCTAGAGACAGACAGGGTCTGCTGCTTCTCACCTCAGAGCTGTCCCAAGATGTCCGCCTCCTGAGTCCCGCTGCTGGGGGCCATCCCTTCAGTCCATTCTCTACACTCACGCTGATCACCCCTGGCCGCAGTGTGGAGTGCCAATTCAGTCCCTCAGAAGCTTTGGCCACTGCGCCATCTCCCCAGGAGGTCCACCGCTAAGCGGGATGAGGACCACAGAAGTCACCCAAGACACCGGATCTCCCAGCGGGGCGATGCACAATCGAGGTCCTGGCTCCTGAAAGGTGGGTAGACTGCAACCTGCAGGGACAGGAAAACCCATCCCCCGACTCCGCAACCTAGCCCCACCGGGTGCAAACTGTCCGGGCAGCCTAGGGCAATACATTATGCAGGTAAAACGGGCAGCAGTAGTGGTTTTTATGTCCTTTTTGTTGCTACGAGTGCAGGAGCACCTATATAGTCAAGACACACCCCCTTACTTTTTTTTAAGGAAGCACTGCTTAGAAGATAGTTGCTGGGAAAATTATAAGTTGCTCTATGCACTGACGACAATGAGCCAGCATGCAAGACGCTGGCAGGGTTTACCAGTGGTGCAAGTCAAAAAAATGTCTTACGGGTACTGTGTGCGCGCGCCTTCGGCGCGCGTGTGCAAAAAATGGGTGTGGCCAAATGCCACACGGGGCGTGGCCAATAAAAATGGGGGCGTGATACACATATTTGTCGGGAGGGGCAGATACATGTATGACCCCAATAGTGCCAGATACACGTTGCCCCACAGTGCCAGATATACATTGCCCCACAGTGACAGATATACATTGCCCCACAGTGCCAGATACACATTGCCTCACTGTGCCAAATACACAAATGCCCCCAGAGTGCCAGATACACAAATGTCCCCAGAGTGCCAGATACACATTGCCTCACAGTGCCAGATACACATTGCCCCACAGTGCCAGATACACAAATGCCCCCAGAGTGCCAGATATACATTGCCTCACAGTGTCAGATACACATTGCCCCACAGTGCCAGATACACAAATGCCCCCACTGTGTCAGATTTACATTGCCCCCCAGTGCCAGATACAGAAATGCCCCCACAGTGCCAGATATGCCCCCAGTGCCAGATACAGAAATGCCCCCAGTGCCAGATACACAAGTATGCCCCCAGTGCCAGATATGCCCACAGTGCAAGATATGCCCCCAGTGCCAGATGCAGAAATGCCCCCAGTGCCAGATACACAAGTATGCCCTCATTGCCAGATATGCCCTCAGTGTCAGATATGCCCCAGTGCCAGATACACATGTCTCCGCAGTGCCAGATATGGCCACAGTGCCAGATACACATGTCCCCCCAGTGCCAGATATGCCCTCAGTGTCAGATATGCCCCAGTGCCAGATATGGCCACAGTGCCAGATACACATGTCCTCCCAGTGCCAGATACACATGTCCTCCCAGTGCCAGATACACATGTCCCCCCAGTGCCAGATACACATGTCCCCCCAGTGCCAGATACACATGTCCTCCCAGTGCCAGATACACATGTCCCCCCAGTGCCAGATATCCCCCAGTGCCAGATACACATGTCCCCCCAGTGCCAGATATGCCCCCAGTGCCAGATACCCCCCAGTGCCAGGTACACAAGTCCCCCCCAGTGCCAGATATGCTCCCAGTGCCAGGTATACATGCCCCCCAGTGCCAGATATGCCCCAAGTGCCAGATATCCCCCAGTGCCAGGTTTACATGCCTCCCCCCAGTGCCAGATATCCCCCAGTGCCAGATATACATGCCCCCCCAGTGCCAGATATCCCCCAGTGCCAGGTATAACATGCCCCCTCAGTGCCAGATATTCCCCAGTGCCAGGTATAACATGCCCCCCCAGTGCCAGATATCCCCCAGTGTCAGGTATACATGTCCCCCCCACCTCCTCCCCTGCTCACCGCTGCCGCTGCCGTCCTGTCTGTGTGAGGGGAGGAGAGCGCAGCCTGCGCCTCTCCTTCCCCTCAGTCTCCGGCGGGTGTCTCAGTTTAATTCAGCGCCGATCCGTGAGCCAATCAGAGCTCGCACCGCGGTGCATTAATTGGGGTTCCCAGTCACTTTACGCAAAAAACGACACAAAAAAAGTTAAAAAACTCCTGTCGACCTTTTCATATGTCGACCTTTCATGTGTCGACCATTTTCATGTGTCGACCATGTCAATGTCGACCAATACTGGTCGACCTAATGACTGTCGACCATAACATGGTCGACCATTCATACCGGAACCTACCCAGTGCCAGACTAGTTGGAGGAGCCCGGGTCAGTTGCACATTGGGAAGGGAGAGAGAGGTCACGCTGCTGTGTGCTGGGCTGCGGATGGTCCATGGATGCTGCTGAGCAGCGGTCTCCTTTTTTTCCATGCATAATGTCACACTGCGCTACTATACAGCAGTCAGTGAGAGCGGGCCTGGCCTTGCTCTCAATGGCTCTGGTCAGCAACAGCAGTTTCAAGTGAGAAGAACAAGAAGCTATAAAAGCTTCTTAATAGCCCTACTCCACAGGTCTGTGAACTCCTGTCAGGGGCGAGAGATACACAGAGGAATGCATAGCCTGGAAACGGAACATGTTAGGTATGGATAGGGGTAATATTATTTTCACTTGCATTATTTTATAATAATGCAAGGAAGTCGTGAATAGAATGAGTTAAACTTGATATTTAATCAGGGCCAGATTATATGATGGGGCGACAGGAGTGGCCGCCCGGGGCCCCAACACGCTGTCCCCCAGAATCAGCCACTGGCACTACTATTAAATCCGGAGCAAAGCGTTTAACTGTCATTGCAGTGACAGCAGCTGTTACTGGAGCTCTGGGGTGGGGTGGGGTGGGGTGGGATGGGGGTTGTTTGACATCAATTTTATGAGTGGGACCTCCACAAGCCTTAATCCAGCCCTGTATTTAAGTAGGCAGACCATATTATCCCTTTAACCTGGGACACTCATGAATTACACAGGTTCTGTGGCTGGCTGGCTACAAGCCCGCATTTCACCTGGTATTCAGAAGCCACAGAACCTGTGTAATTCATGAGTGTCCCAGGTTAAAGGGATAATATGCTCAGCCTAATTTAAGAAACTATTTAACAAGGTAGTGGGTTTATTTCATGTTTATTTACAGGTCAGATGACTTGTTCTTTGTTTAAGTAGTATGCAAGCATTATCTTCCACAATGGAATGTCACATGGGAAGGACCTTTGAGGAAGCAGTAGAAAGTTTAATATTCCTGGTCTCACAGTTTTCTAGTTGGACTAGGTCACTAGGAAGAGAGACATGGACTAGGAAGAGAGGCATGAAACATGCTAAGTACTACTGCAATAATTCCCTCTACTCTGCATGGGGACAGGGAGGCCAGGAGCAGGAGAGAAAGTTCTGTAGGAAGTACATAGTAGGGGGAGCATTCCTTTCATTAAACATTGCAACATAAACATGTGCTTTAATTACACTGTTTGCATATCCTTGTGTAGCTTGCCAGAAACATTACATTCTCCTTACATGTTTTTAAAGACATGGGGGGAAATTTACTAAGCTCCCGATTTTGACCGAGATGCCGTTTTTTCATCAAAGTGTCATCTCGGTAATTTACTAAGCACTAAGCACGGCAGTGATGAGGGCATTCGTAATTTTTTGCAAGTTCAGGTAAAAAATTACGAATGAATACACCATCGGTCAAAACGCGGCTGTTTAAGTATGAATCTCGGTCATTTACTAAGAAGTGCAAAGCAAAAAACAAACAAACACTGCCGTGAAAAATTACAACTCGTAAAAAAGTGCTAAAAAAAAACAGACCTTTTTTTTTTATTCGTGATTGGATAGGCATGCACGGATCCATGAGATCCGTGCATGTATATCAGTGGGAAGGGGTGGGAAAGTGCTTATTTGTTCAAAAAAAATTGCGTGGGGTCCCCCCTCCTAAGCATAACCAGCCTCGGGCTCTTTGAGCCGATCCTGGTTGCAGAAATATGGGAAAAAAAATGACAGGGGTTCCCCCATATTTAAGCAACCAGCATCGGGCTCTGCGCCTGGTCCTGGTCCCAAAAATACGGGGGACAAAAAGAGTAGGGGTCCCCCGTATTTTTAAAACCAGCACCGGGCTCCACTAGCTGGACAGATAATGCCACAGCCGGGGGTCACTTTGATATAGTGCCCTGCGGCTGTGGCATCAAAAATCCAACTAGTCACCCCTGGCCGGGGTACCCTGGGGGAGTGGGGACCCCTTCAATCAAGGGGTCCCCCCCCCCCAGCCACCCAAGGGCCAGGGGTGAAGCCCGAGGCTGTCCCCCCCCATCCAATGGGCTGCGGATGGGGAGGCTGATAGCCTTTGTTGTAAAAGAAAAGATATTGTTTTTAGTAGCAGTACTACAAGGCCCAGCAAGCCTCCCCCGCATGCTGGTACTTGGAGAACCACAAGTACCAGCATGCGACGGAAAAACGGGCCCGCTGGTACCTGTAGTACTACTACTAAAAAAATACCCAAAAAAAGACAAGACACACACACCGTGAAAGTATAATTTTATTACATACATACACACATACATACATACTTACCTTAAGTTCCCACGCAGGTCGGTCCTCTTCTCCAGTAGAATCCAAGGGGTACCTGTTGAAGAAATTATACTCACGAGATCCAGGGGTCCAGGCTCCTCGGGAAATCCAGGGGTAATCCACGTACTTGCATAAAATAAGAAAACGGAAAGCCGAGCCACGAACTGAAAGGGGCCCCATGTTTTCACATGGGACTCCTTTCCACGAATGCCAGAAACCCACTCTGACTGATGTCTAAGTGGGTTTCTTCAGCCAATCAGGGAGTGCCACGTTGTAGCACTCTCCTGATCAGCTGTGTGGTCCTGTCCTCACTGACAGGTAGCACACGGCAGTGTTACAATGTAGCGCCTATGCGCTCCATTGTAACCAATGCTGGGAACTTTCTGCTCAGCGGTGACGTCACTTTAGGTCAACCGCAGGGCAGAAAGTTCCCATCATTGGTTACAATGTAGCGCATAGGCGCTACATTGTAACACTGCCGTGTGCTGCCTGTCAGTGAGGACAGGACCACACAGCTGATCAGGAGAGTGCTACAACGTGGCGCTCCCTGATTGGCTGAAGAAACCCACTTAGACAGAAGTCAAAGTGGGTTTCTGGCATTCGTGGAAAGGTGACCCATGTGCAAACATGGGTCCCCTTTCAGTTCGTGGTCGGGACACCGTTTTGTTTTTTTTGTCAAGTACGTGGATTACCCCTGGATTTCCCGAGGAGCCTGGACCCCTGGATCTCGTGAGTATAATTTCTTCAACAGGTACCCCTTGGATTCTACTGGAGAAGAGGACCGACCTGCGTGGGAACTTAAGGTAAGTATGTATGTATGTGTGTATGTATGTAATAAAATTATACTTTCACGGTGTGTGTGTCTTGTCTTTTTTTGGGTATTTTTTTAGTAGTAGTACTACAGGTACCAGCGGGCCCGTTTTTCCGTCGCATGCTGGTACTTGTGGTTCTCCAAGTACCAGCATGCGGGGGAGGCTTGCTGGGCCTTGTAGTACTGCTACTAAAAACAATATCTTTTCTTTTACAACAAAGGCTATCAGCCTCCCCATCCGCAGCCCATTGGATGGGGGGGGGACAGCCTCGGGCTTCACCCCTGGCCCTTGGGTGGCTGGGGGGGGGGGACCCCTTGATTGAAGGGGTCCCCACTCCCCCAGGGTACCCCGGCCAGGGGTGACTAGTTGGATTTTTGATGCCACGGCCGCAGGGCACTATATAAAAGTGACCCCCGGCTGTGGCATTATCTGTCCAGCTAGTGGAGCCCGGTGCTGGTTTTAAAAATACGGGGGACCCCTACTCTTTTTGTCCCCCGTATTTTTGGGACCAGGACCAGGCGCAGAGCCCGATGCTGGTTGCTTAAATATGGGGGAACCCCTGTCATTTTTTTCCCCATATTTCTGCAACCAGGATCGGCTCAAAGAGCCCGAGGCTGGTTATGCTTAGGAGGGGGGACCCCACGCATTTTTTTAAATTATTTTACAGTGTTTAATTATTAAAAAAAAAAAAAAAACCCCAGCACGGATCACACAGATCCGGCCGAGATTGATTGTAAAAAAAGTCGGCAGTGTTTTGCTAATCACTGCCGTAAAAATAGGTAAAAAACCACGAATGACATCGACATCGGAACAAAAGAAAAACCCGAATACGACAGCTTAGTAAATCCATCGTAATCAATTCAAAAAGTTGCAATTTTACACTGTCGATGTCATTCGTGATTGAACTTGGACATGAATTTGGAAAATACGAATCTTAGTAAATGTACCCCATGGGGTCTATTTACTAAGCTGTGGATGGAGATAAAGTACCAGCCAATCAGCTCCTGTCAGTTTTCAAACATAGCCTGTGACCTTTCAGTTAGGAGCTGATTGGCTGGTAGGTTATCTCCGTCCACTTTATCTCCGTCCATGGCTTAGTAAATAGACCCCATAGTCACATTAACAATGGGGTTAAAATGATTACAGCTCAGGGCTATCACATAAATAGGCTCATATTCATAACGACATGATGATGACAAGCAGCACAGCTGGCCACATGCTCAGCCAGAAATCACAAGTATTACATTTGGATTTTTAGTTTCCTGACAAAATTATGCAATTTTTATACTTTATGAATTTATAAAGATATTGGAGCTGATAGTGTAGGGGGTGTACACCAGGGACGTGCGGTGAGGTGAGGCAGAGCCTTTCCTGTCAGACAACAGACAGTTTGCTACAGAGTTTTGACTATCAGAGGCGTCACTTACTTTTAAAACACCCGGTGCGGCCGCGGGCGAAAGGGGGCGTGGCTTCATGGAAGGGGGCGTGGCTTCGCGTCCCGACCCCGTTTTCGGCACATTGTGGGTCCAGGGGATGCGGGCTTCACCCGGAGACTGCTGAATCTGCAGTGCTGGCTTCTGCACTGTGACAGGAGCCAGGTTGCAGCATCCAGCTCCTGCCACTGAGCAGGAGTCGGCACTTTGGTGTCACCCCTCAGAGGGGAACACCCGGGTGCGGGCCGCACCCCCCGCACCCACGTTGTGACGCCACTGTTGACTATATAAAGTATATGAAAAATACAAAGAATATATTATAAATATCTTCTTTGTATTCTTCTAATCATTTTTATAGTCAAAACTCTGGAGTAAAAAGTCTATCAGAGGTGATGCAGTGGCTATTCGCCAGTCACAATGCTGGAAGTCCACACACGGATTACTGGATGACCGATGCTATTCACCAATCAGAGTGCAGTTTGATGAAGAGCACCAAACAGGGGAGTTCAAGAGATGGCAGGAAGGGGATTTATGTGACTGGGTTTCCCCATAGATCTGGGGTTTGTTTCACATTGTAAACAATAAATAATTCTTTATAAATGTTTATTTTAATGCTTTGTTGATGCCCCCGCCACCCCCACAATGCTCTGTCGCTGCCCCCCGCCCGGCCCCGCAAACGCCTCCACCTGTCAATCAGGTCGCATTGGCTGCTAGCGCATGGGCAGGACGGTACCTGCTTGTGCAAACTGTCACCGCCGCCGGGGTTATTGCAGCCGCATCGATTAGTGATGCGACCTGAATAACAACCATAGTTTTTAGTAGAGGGGTTTGGAGTCATATCTGGGATAATCATTTTAATGGGAAGGAGGGGAGCTAGTTGAAGTTAATTCAGATATGGTGTGTGATTTAAATAATAGAGCTGGTGTAGTCAAATCTGTAGTGTGATTATCAATAAAGGGGTCAAATTTGCATCAAATTTTTAATGAGGGAGGAGTGGGTCTGCTGTTATTACACATGTAATAAAATAAGTTAAAATGTATCTATTGTAATACCATGACATTATTATTATTATTATTATTATTATTATTATTATTAATAATATAAATGCTAGTAGAATGCACATATATAGTAGATTACTTGTTTTTAATGTACAAATAGTAGGCCTCTTGCAAGATGGGCTCTCCTGCCTTATACACAGACCCCCCCCACCCCCACCCCCCTTTCATATTGGGCTGCTTCCACAAATGTCCTGTGCTGGTTTCCATCCCAATCCGCCCCTAGAAGTGGTTGAAATAAATCATGACCAAGATGCAATCGGTCTGCAACGATGTTACTCATCTGCTTCCTAACCCTAGGCCAGATTTGGGTGGGGTGTTTTCAAACTGAAATCTAAATTGCAGTGTAAATATTAAGTAGCCAGTGTTTACCCTGCACAGAAAATAGGATTTTGATTACCTACTGGTAAATCCTTTTCTCGTAGTCCGTAGAGGATACTGGGGTCAATTTAGTACCATGGGGTATAGACAGTCCACTAGGAGCCTTGGGCACTTTAAGAAATCAATAGTGTGTGCTGGCTCCTCCCTCTATGCCTCTCCTATCAGTCTCAGTCTAGGAAACTGTGCCCGAGGAGACGGACATACTTTGAGAGAAGGATTTAAAAGGACAGTGGTGAGATTCGAACCAGCACACACAAACCAAGAGGAAAGCCATGCTAACCCAACTTGAACAGAAACAGCAACAGCTGAACCAACAACAATATTTAACCAAGTAACTGTGCAGGAAAACACGAAGCACTGGGCGGACGCCCAGTATCCTCTACGGACTACGAGAAAAGGATTTACCGGTAGGTAATTAAAATCCTATTTTCTCTTACGTCCTAAAGGATACTGGGGTCCATTTAGTACCATGGGGATGTACCAAAGCTCCCAAACCGGGAGGGAGAGTACTGAGGGTCTTGCAGAACTGATTCACCAAACTGTAGGTCCTCAGAGGCCAAAGTATCGAACTTGTAGAACTTAGCAAACGTATTAGAAACTGACCAAGTAGCTGCTCGGCAGAGCTGTAAAGCCGAGACACCCCGGGCAGCCACCCAAGAAGAACCCACCGACCTAGTAAAGTGGGCCTGTACAGATCTTGGAACCGGCAAACCTGCCATAGAATAAGCATGCTGGATAGTAAGCCTGATCCAGCGAGCAATAGACTGCTTTGAAGCAGGACACCCAATTTTATTGGGATTATAGAGAACAAACAGCGAGTCCGATTTTCTGTGACGAGCTGTCCACTTCACATAGCTCTTCAAAGCCCGCACAACATCCAAGGACTTTGAAGTAGCAGAGGTGTCGGTAACCACTGGAACCACAATAGGTTGGTTGATATTAAATGCAGACACACCTTAGGAAGAAATTACTGAGTTCTGAGTTCAGCTCTATCTTCATGAAAAATCAAATAGGGGCTTTTGTGAGATAACGCCCCCAGCTCCGACACACATCTTGCTGAAGCCAAGGCCAACAGTGTGATGGTCTTCCATGTAAGAAACTTTACGTCAACCTCCTGTAAAGGCTCAAACCATTACCACTGTAGGAACTGCAATACCACGTTGAGATACCAAGGTGCCGTAGGAGGCACAAAGGGCGGTTGGATGTGCAGAACTCCCATCAAAAATGTCTGAACCTCAGTGAGAGAAGCCAATTGTTTCTAGAAGAAAATGGATAAAGCCGAAATCTGGACTTTTATGGAGCCCAAACGTAGGCCCACATCCACACCTGACTGCAGAAAAAGCAGAAAACGTCCCAGTTGAAATTCCACCTTAGGAAATTTCCTGTTCTCACACCAAGAGACATATTTTTTCCAAATACGGTGGTAATGTTTAGACGTTACCCCCTTTCTGGCTTGAATCAAGGTTGGAATAACCCTGTCCGGGATCCCTTTCTGGGCTATAATTTGATGCTCAACTTCCATGCCGTCAAGCGTAACCATGGTAAGTCTTGTCAGACAAACGACCCCTGTTGTGAAGATCTTCGCGGAGAGGTAATGGCCACGGATCCTCTAAAAGCATCTCCAGTAGATCCGCGTACCAGGCCCTTCTTGGCCAGTTCGGAGCAATGAGAATTGCTTGAATCTTTACCCTTTTAATTCTTTTGAGAATTCTTGGGATCAATGGAAGTGGTGGAAAAACGTATACCATCTGGTAGACCCATGGAGTCACCAGAGCATCCACCGCCACTGCTTGTGGGTCTCTCGACCTGGAACAATACCGCTTAAGCTTCTTGTTGAGACGAGAGGCCATCATGTCGATTTGTGGAATTCCCCACCGACGTGTCAAGCACCTGAACACCTCCGGGTGAAGGCCCCACTCCCATGGGTGGAGGTCGTGTCTGCTGAGGAAGTCTGCTTTCCAGTTGTCTACTCCTGGAATGAAGATTGCTGACAACACCACAGCATGTCTTTCTGAATCCTTGTTACCTCTGACATCGCAGCTCTGCTCTTTGTTCCGCCTTGTCTGTTTATGTACGTTTCCGCCGTCACATTGTCCGACTGAACCTGAATGGTGTGATCTTGAAGAAGATGTGATTCCTGTAGAAGGGCGTTGTATATGGCCCTTAGTTCCAGAATGTTGATTGGAAGAATGGTTTCCTGACTTGACCATTTTCCTTGGAACTGTTCCCCTTGGGTGACTGCTCCCCACCCTCTGAGGCTTGCGTCTGTGGTTAGCAGAATCAAATTTTGAATCCCGAACCTTCGGCCCTCGGTCAAATGAGAAGTCTGTAGCCACCACAGAAGAGAAATCCTGGCCTTTGGCGACAGACGTATCCTCTGGTGCATGTAAAGATGCGATCCGGACCATTTGTCCAACAGATCCAGCTGGAAGGGCCTTGCGTGAAACTTCCGTACTGCAGTGCGTTGTAAGAGGCTACCATATTCCCCAGTGTCACAACTGAGGGCTGGTGCTGACCAGGTGGAAGCCTCAGTTGTAGGGGCTAAGGTATATGTGTACCTGGGAGGCAGTACAGGGTTCTTGGACATGCAGGGAACCTTTAGAACAAATGCCCGAAGGCGTGACCACGACAACAAGGGAAAGTTCAAAGGTTTTATTAAACACAGTTCAGAGGAATACTGATGACTTGGTACTGGTAATAGGAAACACAGTTCAGAGAAATACTTGGGATCGATGACGGAACACCGATGGTGACTTGGAATCGATGACGGAACACCGATGGTTACTTTGGGATCGTTGGTAAGCTTTGAGTGAAGCTGGGGTTCGCAGATAGAAATGCACTATTGTACTTAGAAGCACAGGTGAAGCATGAAGTGATGCTGGGGAATGGCTGCTGGGAAGCCGGAGTTCAGACACAGGTGAATCAGGGTAGACTGTAGAGGGTTAATCACTGGAGTGTCGGGTTACACTGCAGAGTATAATCACCAGGGAGTCAGTCTGTACTGCAGAGAAAGTCCATGGGAGAACTGCACACTGGAATCACTGAAGACAATTGAAGCACTGACATCTTTCCACCCCAGGAACAGGATATTTATACCTGCTGGGAAGCAGGGATTGGCTGGCTGATTAACCAGAGACCAGAGTGCAGCTGCTGTGTAATCAGGCTGAGAGCAGAGTGCAGCTGATAGGCTGAAAGGTAACATGTGATTAGGAAAACATGGCTGCGCCCATGGTAGCTTTTGGAGGGAAAGATTGTTTGTAACTTGAATGTGAGCTTTAACCATGAAGCTGCCAGAATCACAGTAAAGAGATTTGAGACAATGAGATGCAGCGTGCTGCACACAGACAGTGCAGATGGAATCCAGGCTTGGAACACTGGGACAGTCTCAGGAGGCATTTAGAAGGTAAATACTGATAAGGAATTACCTAGATCGTGACAGCACCCCCTCCTTTAGGAGTGGCCCCAGGACACTTCTTATAAGTTCTTTACCTGAACAAATGGAAGGATCTAGATTGAATCCTGATGAACTTGAACTGGCTGGGACCAGAGGAGACTGTACCGGACCTATGGACGAGACCAAATTAAGTCCAGACAAACTTGAACCAGTTGAGACCGGCGGAGACTTTAGACCGACGGATAGGACCGGATTAGATCCGAAGGAATTGAAATCGGCTGGAACCGAAGGAGGCTGATCCGGACAGACGGATGGGACCGGATTGGATCCAGAAAAGCTTGAACCGGCTGGGACCGGAGGAGTCTTCGGATTGACGGTTGAATCAGCTGGAACTGAAGGAGTCTTTGGACCTACGGATGGAACCAGATTGGGTCCAGAGATATTGGAATCGGCTGGAACCGAAGGAGTCTTTGGACCTACGGATGGAACCGGATTGGGTCCAGAGATATCGGAATCGACTGGAACCGAAGGAATCTTCAGACAGACGGATGGAACCGGATTGAGTCTAAAGACAGTTGAATCAGCTGAAACTGAAGGAGTCAGAATCCGGTTAGAACCGGAATGAGTGGTATCCGAGTGTTCAGTTAGACCATCCTGTACCTGGTCCATGCTGGATGCCAACAGGGTGGTGCTCTCTGAAGACGGCAAACAGGAGTTCATAACTGCATCTGTAGCACAAAAATTTCCATCTGGGAACTTGGCTCTGGATACTTTCCGTGGGACTGAAACTTTGGTGACCCCTCCTGGGGTTGACAGATCAGAAACTCCTTTTTGAGAAGACTCATATGCCCCTACTAGAGCTTGAACATTGGATACCCCTCCTAGGGCTGTAGACACAGACGCCCCTCCTTGGGCTGTAGACACAGACGCCCCTCCTTGGGCTGTAGACACAGACGCCCCTCCTTGGGCTGAGTAAAGAGCATCATCATTCCAGGAAAGTTCGGACGCTAGGATCTGGTACTGTACCAGATATTTACCGACTGTTCGTGTCCCCTGACGTAGCCGGAGGATATCAGAGGAGGCAGAGGTCACACGACCTGGTTCATCAAAGATGCGCCTGAAGGTTGCCACGAAATCTGCATATGAAGAGAGCAGGGCATCAGACTTCTCCCATAGAGGTGATACCCAATCGAGGGCGGAGCCACTGAGGAGGGAGATGATGTAAGCAACCTTGGTGTGGTCACTTGGGAAACTGCCAGGCTGTAACTCAAAATATATCTCACACTGATTTAGGAAACCCCGACAGGCTTTTGGGGAACCATCAAACTTGGCAGGTGTCGGTAAATGGAGACAAGGAGCAGAAACGGGAATGGTGGGTGGGGATACCACCAAAGGTACTGCAGTCGGCACACTGGACGCCCCTGAACCACGGAAGGTTACTTGTATTCCATCCAGCCGAGAGGAGAGGTCCTGGAGACAGCGGATCACATGGCCCTGTGCAGTCTCCTGACGTTCAAGGCAGGCTGCAAGCTCTTGCATCGGCCTGGTCGCTTGGACCTGGTCTCCGACCGGATCCATTAGGTCAGTGCTTACTGTCACAACTGAGGGCTGGTGCTGACCAGGGGGAAGCCTCAGTTGTAGGGGCTAAGGTATATGTGTACCTGGGAGGCAGTACAGGGTTCTTGGACATGCAGGGAACCTTTAGAACAAATGCCCGAAGGCGTGACCACGACAACAAGGGAAAATTCAAAGGTTTTATTAAACACAGTTCAGAGGAATACTAATGACTTGGTACTGGTAATAGGAAACACAGTTCAGAGAAATACTTGGGATCGATGACGGAACACCGATGGTGACTTGGAATCGATAACGGAACACCAATGGTTACTTTGGGATCGTTGGTAAGCTTTGAGTGAAGCTGGGGTTCGCAGATAGAAATGCACTATTGTACTTAGAAGCACAGGTGAAGCATGAAGTGATGCTGGGGAATGGCTGCTGGGAAGCCGGAGTTCAGACACAGGTGAATCAGGTTAAACTGTAGAGGGTTAATCACTGGAGTGTCGGGTTACACTGCAGAGTATAATCACCAGGGAGTCAGTCTGTACTGCAGAGAAAGTCCATGGGAGAACTGCACACTGGAATCACTGAAGACAATTGAAGCACTGACATCTTTCCACCCCAGGAACAGGATATTCATACCTGCTGGGAAGCAGGGATTGGCTGGCTGATTAACCAGAGACCAGAGTGCAGCTGCTGTGTAATCAGGCTGAGAGCAGAGTGCAGCTGATAGGCTGAAAGGTAACATGTGATTAGGAAAACATGGCTGCGCCCATGGTAGCTTTTGGAGGGAAAGATTGTTTGTAACTTGAATGTGAGCTTTAACCATGAAGCTGCCAGAATCACAGTAAAGAGATTTGAGACAATGAGATGCAGCGTGCTGCACACAGACAGTGCAGATGGAATCCAGGCTTGGAACACTGGGACAGTCTCAGGAGGCAATTGGAAGGTAAATACTGATAAGGAATTACCTAGATCGTGACACCCAGAAAGTGAATGCATAGATGCACCGATATCCGGGTTGGTTTTAGAACATCCCGCACCATCGACTGGATTAGCAATGCCTTTTCTAATGGAAGGAATACTTTCTATGCCTCCATATCCAGTATAATCCCCAGGAATGTAAGCCTCCGTGCTGGTTCCAGGTGAGATTTTGGTAGGTTCAGAATCCACCCGTGATCCTGGAGTAGTCGGGTTGAGAGGGCAATGTTGTCCAACAACCTTTCCCTGGATGGTGCTTTTATCAGCAGATCGTGCAGGTACGGTATTATATTCACTCCTCGTTTGCAGAGGAGAAACATCATCTCTGCCATTACCTTGGTGAACACCCTCGGTGCTGTGGACAGGCCAAATGACAGGGCCTGGAACTGGTAGTGACAGTCCTGTAATGCAAACCTTAGCTAAGCCTGATGAGGCAGCCAAATCGGAATATGAAGGTACGCATCCTTGATATCCAGAGACACCAAGAATTCCCCCCCTCCAGATCTGAGATCACTGCTTTTAGAGACTCCATCTTGAACTTGAACACTTGGTTCAGTGACTTGAGGTTTAAAATGGCCATTACTGAACCGTCCGGTTTTGGTACCACAAACAGGTTAGAATAATAACCCTTGTTTTGTAGCTGAAGTGGAACTGCAACAATGACCTGAGTCTGAGTTTTTGAATTGCTTCTTGTAAAGTCATACTTGCTTCTTGAGAAGCTGGTAAGCCTGATTTGAAGAATCTGTGAGGTGGGAGTTCCTCAAACTCCAGTCTGTAGCCTTGGGTGATAAGATCTTTGACCCAGGGATCCTGACATGATGTTGCCCATATGTGACTGAAATATTTTAATCATGCTCCCACCTGCCTGTCTCCTAGGCTGTGCGTCCCACCGTCATGCTGTAAGCTTTGAGGAAGCACAACCGGAGTTCTGTTCCTGTGAACCTGCAGTTGCTTGTTTTCTCAGTTTACCTCTATTGACTTTGACGGCTGTAGAAGAACCTTTGGTTTTACTTTTAAATTTGGCTGACCTAAAGGACTGCAGAGTTGGAGAAGAGTAGGTCTTCCTAGCTGGGGGGGCTGCGGCAGGAAGGTATGTAGACTTACCCGCCGTAGCCTTGGATATCCACATATCCAGTTCAGCTCCAAACAGGGCATCTCCTGTGAATATTAGGCTTTCCACACCTTTCCTGGAATCCGCATCCGCAGTCCACTGGCGTAGCCACAAGCCCCTGCATGCTGACACTGCCATGGCAGTGGTGCGTGCGTTGAGCAAGCCAATTTCTTTTATTGCCATAAAATTTACATAGCCCTGTATATGCTGTAGGAGTAAAATTATCTACCCCCTGGATAAGGAATCTAACCCGTCAATTAGATTACCTGACCATTTAGAAATGGCCCGAGTGATCCATTCACAAGCAATAGTGGGTCTCTGGGCCACCCCAGCAGCTGTGTACAGGGATTTGAGAGTGGTCTCAATTTTGCGGTCAGCCGCATCCTTTAAGGAGGCTGCTCCAAGGACCGGTAAGACTATCTTACGTGACAACCTAGATACCGATGCGTCAACAATCGGTGGGTTTTCCCATTTTTTCCTATCATACTGAGGAAAAGGGAAGGATATGAGTAATCTCTTGGGGATCTGAAACTTCTTATTAGGATTAACCCAGGTTTCTTCAAACAGAGAATTCAACTCTTTTGATGCAGGAAAAGTAGCAGAGGATATCCTTTTTACATTAAAATAAGACTCCTCATCCTCCTCTGTCACCTTATCAGGAATTTGCAGGACGTCTCTAATAGCTTCTATCAGAGCCTGTACCCCCTGTGACAGAGCTGCATCCCCCCCCTTCCCCCCCACTGAGTCCACCTCACACTCTGCATCTGACATGTCCTCATCAGTGTCAGCCTGCAGGATTTGGGCCAGTGTACGCTTTTGTGGGTAACTGGTAGGAGTCTGAGGTGCTGGTGAGGTGCCTAAATCTCTATTCATCAGGTCATCCACAAACTGTCTTAAGTATTGCGTCTCTTTCTCATTCTAGGATAATTTATTAGAAATATTCGAGATCATCCCTTTTAGCCAATCCATCCATGATGGACCCACTAGCCTGAGAATATGAACTATCCTGAGAACACTGTAGTGATCCTCCTGGGGAAGAAACACACTCCTTTGACATTGTAAATGTGAAATCACACCCACACACACAGGAAAAGGTTGAGCACAAGTAACCTACACAGAGCCCTTCTAGGGAGACACAGAGTATGATGGAGCCAGCCGCACAGCGCCTTTCTTGCTAATGCCAAGATTAGCTGGGTGACAGACTATGCACCCTTAATAGGAGCTTATTATTCTAACACCGTGCCCCCATCCTCTTACTGACCCCCTGGTACTGCTGAGGAATTGTGGAGTCCTTGTCGAGGAGCTGCCAGTCTTGTCAGTGTTAGCTGCAGAGTGAAAATTGCGCTGGTGAGCTGTTGGATCTGATCATAGTGAAGCTCCGCCCCCTTAATAGCGCGCGGTCTTACCGGTTTTATTATACTGGCTGAGGTGTTTGTGATGCTTAACAGCGGGTTAGAACCCCTGTAAGCTGTACTGTCAGTGTGGGTATTGTTTTTAGTGGCTCAGCTCGCCCCTCACAGCAGATCACACACACAGCATGTTGTCCTGAGCTTAGAGATGCAGCCTGCATGTCAGCGCTGTGCTGCATACCCTTATACCGCCATTACAGCAGGCGACCTTCTAACCGGGCCGCCGGCCGCCTACTCACCACTCTTCTTACTTCTGGCTCTGTTAGGGGTGGCGGCGTGCAGCGGGAATGTATGCTCGCCGTGGTGGGGCTTGCGAATGGTTCCCTCAGGAGCTCAGTGTCCTGTCAGCGGGGAACAGGACCATTAGCCCTATAGGAGGTTGGGCCGTTCCTCCCCCTAAGTCCCAAGAAGCAGACAGGCTGGTGCCGACCAGCCCTGTCTGAAAATAACAAACAGAAAATAAATGCAGAAAACTCTTCAGGAGCTTCCCTAAGCGTGACCGGCTCCTCCGGGCACGTTTTCTAAACTGAGTCTGGTAGGAGGGGCATAGAGGGAGGAGCCAGCGCACACTATTGATTTCTTAAAGTGCCCAAGGCTCCTAGTGAACCCTTCTATACCCCATAGTACTAAATGGACCCAGTATCCTCTAGGACGTAAGAGAAACAATATAACCCACCCAAATCTAACTCTCTCTACACGTTACATCTGCCCCACCTGCATTGGTTATATTCCTACAAAATAGGCATCTTCCAGACCATGTGATTTCCTACATGATTAGTAAATACCTACTAAAGATGCTGTTTGACCAGGGAGTATACATTTCCTCTGAGTTTCCCCATTGTGAGAAACCACCATATAAGTAAGGTGCATTTGGAATGGAATGGAAAGGAATGTTCCCAGAGGGACGAGAAATGGGTGGCTCGTCATGTTGACCCGCCACCCCATTTTAAGTGGCCATGCCCCTTGTGGCATGTGGTCACACCCAGGCGCGCGCACACAGGGCCTAATTCAGACCCAATCGCTGCAACGGCAGCAATCTCAGTCTGAATCCCTTTTGGGAGTGTGCACGCTACCCCGTTAGGGCCAGTGAGATGCAAAAGCATCTCAGGGCTGCGATCGCATCTGCCTGATTGACAGATAGAGGCGGTCATGGGGCGAGAGGAGGTGTGCCAATGGTTGTCCGGACTGTTGTGGGGGTGGGTCACGGCAGGCTGCACGACATCACGCGCAGTCACTGCGACCCAGAACGCGGCGGGTAGCTAGGCTGCACAGGCAGGGAGCTACTCGTGGGTGCAAAAGCATCTCCGCCATGCGAAGCTTTCACATCCGTGTGTGGGTGAGCAGGGCCTGACATGCGAGGCGGACTAGCCCTGTGCTGGGCGATCCCCTGCATGTCTAAGAATGTGATTGTAGATGTGCTCAATTTAGCACATCTACGATCAGCTCTGAATCACCCCCACAGTACCATTAAGATTTTTTTTTTCTACTTGCACCATACTTGCCTACTCTCCTGGAATGGCCGGGAGGCTCACGAAAATCGTGTGACCCTCCCGGTTTCCTGGAAGAGGAGGCAAGTCTCCCGATTTCAGGGGTCCCCCCCTGCCTGGCTGCCCACTTAGCGAGTAAAGTGGGCGGTTCGGGCAGGCGATGATGCGATTCTTGTTGAATCGCATCATCATAGCCACGCCCCCTGCTGTATAATGCCGGTAATAGCGGCATTACACAGAGGGGGGGGGGGCGTGGCTTACATGACGCGATCCCGTAGCCTCGCCCCTGTTTTGCCTCCGCCACGCCGCCGCTCTGCCTCTGGCCCACCCCCGTCTGCACAACACGTCACAGCCCGCCCCCCTGCTGAGCCGACCTGGCTGCTCTCACCCGGAGAGTGCAGCCATAAAGCCGGCAAGTATGACTTGCACCGCTGCATATTACTGAAACTACAACCCTTGCACGTTTATCATGAAGCAGAAATTCGGTTGAGAAATAGCTTTGTTTACAAAGTTTAGGTCCAATGAAGTTGTTTAAGTAAATACATATTAAAAAAAAAGGCTGTTATTAAAAAAAAAAAGTATATCCAAATGTATGAAGGCAAAGCTACAGTAAGTCCACATACAGTAGCTCCTCTGGGAATGAATCCCACTGGTAAGTGCTGTCACTCAAGTAACTATCCACTCAGTAGTGAACAGTAAGAGTGTCAGCATTTGTACCTCAGAGACTAAAGTCTGCGCTGCTGTGACACATTGTAAACACTGACAGAAAAGTAAATATATGTAATGTGCCCACATGCATCTCACGCAGTTGCTGTCTTTTGTGTTGGAGAAAGTCTTTTTATGACAGATCTCAATCTTCTGTTCATAGTTTCATGCATGCAATACAGGCAACACTGTCAATTATTAGATAAATATAGAGCAGTTCAGGTCAATGGTCAATGAGCATTTTGAAATTATGCGGTTTACTGTAAAATGGCTTAAAGGGGACATACATCTAAATGCAATTGCATAATAAGCTAGATAGGTCTGGTACACTTGCATGAACTTGTAATAAAATATATTTAAGACAGATCTGTAATTAGGGGTGGTGCATGATCTTGGTACAAGGGGCCCTGGGACCCATGTCTCATGATGGGTTGTTGTTATTGTTATTATCATTATGTTGTTTTATTTACATTTTTACAAAACTCGGTATGGGAACTTTTAAGTATTATGGGCTAATCCAGTGGTTCCCAAACTGGGTGCCGTGGATGCCTCGGGTTGGTGGTCCAGGACCAAATCTAATTATTCATGGTCAATGTGACAGGCAAATTCAGTGACAGTGGCTGCCAATCATAAAATGTGTGGCCAAACAGAAGCACAACCCTTCTAGCACCACATAACTGACCCTAAGGATGGCAGCTAAGCAAATTTACTTAATTTAATCATCTTTTTCAGAATTTATCAATAAGAAACTTTTTGCCTTAGGGTGCTGTTAAAACAATGCTGATACTAAAGGGCCGTATTCACGGGCCGATTTGGGGAGAGATGTGTGCTGAGCGGTTCGCTCAGCACACGTCTCCCCCCGCTCATCACAGCGAGATGTGTGCTGAGCGTGCGGGTGAGATGGGGGGGGGGGGCACTCATTTCACCCAGTGGGTGAAGTGAGCGACCTGCTAGATTGGCCAATCTAGCACCAGCGATAGCGATGCGCGGGGCTGCGCATCGCTATCGCTGTGAGGGGTACACCTGGAGTGATCGCTGCTTAAAATCTAAGCAATCTAGTCAGATCGCTTAGATTTTAAGCAGCGATCGCTCCGTGAGTACCCCTCTTCATAGGGCGCAGTGATTCAAGAAAGTTTGGGAACCACTAGGGTAACCTGCATTTATTATATAATACAACTACTGTAATCCTTCTCATTTTTTTATTACCTTTTACTGATTTACATGTAAATTACTAGAATGTGTTTTGGGAATGTGTTTAGGAAAACCACATTTGTGATTATGGGCCTAATTCAAGGTTGATTACAAAAACAACATGTTCCTCTAATGGGCAAAACCATGTGCACTGCAGGGGGGGCAGATGTAACATGTGCAGAGAGAGTTAGATTTGGGTGGGGTGTATTCAAACTGAAATCTAAATTGCAGTGTAAAAATAAAGCAGCCAGTATTTACCCTGCACAGAAACAATATAAGCCACCCAAATCTAACTCTCTCTGCGCATGTTATATCTGCCCCACCTGCAGTGCACATGCTTTTGCCAATTGGAGGAAAATGTTGTTTTGCAATCAATAGTGATGAGCGGATTCGGTTTTACTCGGTTTTACTCGGTTTTACTCGGTTCTCAAAACGGCATCTTATTGGCTCACGGATGTCACGTGTTTTGGATAGCCAATAAGATGCCGTTTTGAGAACCGAGTAAAACCGAGTAAAACCGAGTAAAACCGAACCTCGCTCATCACTAGCAATCAACCTTGAATTAGGCCCTATGGGCGAGATGCACTAACTCTCGCCAGTATATCTTGCCACACATCACAGTGACATCGCATTAATTCTAATCGCATATGGATTATGCACTAAAAAAATCCTCCCCAGTGCCTGCTGTGCAGCTGATCACTGCTGATAGCCAGTCAGACTGGTGGAAACCCCATTGAGAGACGGCTGCAGACAGGAGAATCCACTTGGATGATGTACTGTACATAAAGTAGCCCCCAGCCTCTCACTGTATACCAAGCAGCTGCAGAGAGGAGCAGTCGCCAGGCACTGTAAAGCCGTAAAGTTGTTATGGTCCGATCATCGATGGTACAATATATACTGTACAGTGGCGTAACTACTGCCCCCACAGCCCTCGCGGTGGCTTGGAGGCGCAGGGCTGCGGGGGGCACCGCCACTGATTTAGCGCAGGTTGACATGCGGACGAGCCGTCCGCATGTCAATCTGCTGTCACCCTTCTTCCCTAGCCGCTGCTGTGAAGGAGGGACACGGAGGGCACAGCGCGCGCCTCTCCTGTGTCCTTCCTGCGTCGCCGGCGTCTCTATTGAATGAAGTGCCCGTTCATGATCTCTGATTGGCTCACGAACCGGCACTTCATTTAACAGACACACCGGAGACGCAGGAGGGACCCTGCTGTGCCCTCCGTGTACCTCCTTCACAAAACAGCGGGGGGAGCAGGGGGGGGGGATCTGTACCTGGCACTGGGGGAGAGGGAGCATATTTGGCACTTGGGGGGGGCATATGTGGCACTGAGGGGGTATATGTGACACTGGGGGGTATATGTGTACCTGGCACTTGGGGGGGCATATTTGGCATTGGGGGCATGTACCTGGCACTGTAGGGGAATGTCTGGCACTGGGGGCATATGTGGCACTGGGAACACAGCCTAGAAACAAGCATTACCCCCTGGCAACGAGCATGACACCCAGTGCATGAAACCCCTGGCAACGAGCATGACACCCAGTGCATGAAACACATGGCAACGAGCATGACACCCTGAGCATGAAAACCCCTGGCACCGTGCATGGAACCAAGAGCATGAAACCCCTAGCAACGAACATGACACACAGTGCATGAAACCCCTGGCAACGAGCATGACACCCTGAGCATGAAAACCCCTGGCACCGTGCATGGAACCAAGAGCATGAAACCCCTGGCAGCGAGCAGGTCATTTAAAAGTAATTGGAAGCCTTACTGTAGGACTTAATGTGTAATGGGCATTGCGGTATGTGGCATATTGTGTCACGGACATTGCGGTGTGTGTCATAATGTGGCACAGGCATTACGGTGTGTGGCATACTATATCACGGGTATTGTGGTATGTGGTATAATGTCTCAGGGGCATTGCAGTGTGGCATAATGTATAGCGGGCATTGTGGTGTGTGGCATAGGGTATAACGGGCATTGCCGTATGAGTCACAGGCATTACGGTGTGTGGTATACTATATCACGGGCATTGTGGTATGTGGTATAATGTCTCAGGGTCATTGCGGTGTGTTATAATGTGTCACAGGCATTGTATGTGCTATAATGTAATGTATCAGGGGCATTGCAGTGTGTAGCATAATGTATAACGGGCATTGCGATTCCTGTCATAATGTGTCACAGGCATTACGGTGTGTGGCATAATGTGTCGGGAGCATTATGGTGTGTGGCATATTGTGTCATGTGCATTATTGTGTGTGGCATAATGTCTCCGGGCCATTGCAGTATGTGGCATAATATATACTGGGCATTACTATAAGGAGGAAAAATGACAAATAATGTAAGGGGCATGAATCAGGATTATTTTTCTTTCCTGTGGTGGCCAACGTCTGGGCGTGCAGGTTGCAAAACTGGGGTATAAGGTAGTCTTTTCCTGCAATGCCACGCCCCTTTATGTGAACCCATGCCCATTTCAACAAAGCCACACCCTTTTTTGCGGCGTGCGCAGGTTCATCCCTTTACCAGTGCCAATTATGGGGGATGGCCACTGATACTGTACATTACCAACCAATTTTTTTACAAAATCAATATTAATGTTGTTTAAAAATATATATATTTTGATTAAATTAAATCATGTTGGGTACATTTTAAATAGATGTTCCTAGCCTAATTAAATCATAAAAAACCAACAATTTCTGAGTGGGTTTAGAAAAAATATTTGCCAGTTAAGTGGTTAAGGGAACAGAACAGAAAAGCAATCCTTACATTGCTGCTTACATTTCCTCCGTCTGGGCAGGCAATATATTGTGGTCTATAAGGATCTTCTATTCTAAGCAAATTAAAAGAGAAGACATATTCTTTGAAACAAGTAATTTCTTGTCTTCCATGGACATTGGGTCAGGGATAAAAGCAACATTGCAGCGTGTATGGACTGACAAACACGTGATGCCCAATAATAATCCTATTAAAATTGATTCAGTCACTAAAATGCCTGAAATTACCTTAGGAACGTGACCAGACTGGACAGTAATCCTGCTGTTTGGCACTCATACAGAGTAAGATAGGCCGCAGTATGGCCTGTCATCACTCTACAGAGAGGTAGAGCACATTCTAACTTTGTAAGGAAATCCAGCTTGTTATATAGGTTTGCAAAATGTGTAATCAGGGAACCCCAAACTCATATGCACCCCTTTGAGAACATTAATACATTAGGTACAGTATTTCCTGACCTTCCACCTGTACAGATTTGCGGGTGGTCTTCAGTTTGCCGGCTGTCGGGATCCCGGCGCACAGTATGCCGTCGCCGGAATCCCGACAGCCGGCATACTGACACTTTTTCTATACGCGCCACCGTGCCCGCAAGGGGCTCATTTGCGCTCGCCACGCTGTCGGTATGTCAGCGGTTGGGATCCCGGCGCCGGTATGCTGGTCGCCGGGAGCCCGGCCGCCGGCATACCATACTACACCCCAGATTTGCATTCCTGCATAAGGAAGTGAACCAGTGCCGTAACTAGGCATTTTAGCGCTGTGTGCAAGAAACGACATTGGCGCCCCCCATGTAAGATAGGGGCAGTGCGTGCCGTAGGCGCGCAAAAAATATATAGGGGCGTGGCTTCGTGGGGAAGGGGCGTGGCCACAAAATAATAGCAATTCATACTACGGTGCACAGTAGTCTCCATTATTCAAATTACGCTGCACAGTAGCGCCACTACACCAGGTAGAGCCCCTTTTATACATTACAGCAGACAGCGTCCCCCTTTTTACAAATTACAGCAGACAGTCCCCCTTTTTACACATTACAGCAGACAGTCCCCTTTTTAACACATTACGGCAGACAGCGTCCCCTTTTTACACATTACGGCAGACTGCGTCCCCTTTTTTACACATTACGGCAGACCGCGTCCCCCTTTTTTACACATTACAGCAGACAGCGTCCCCTTTTTTAACATTACGGCAGACAGCGTCCCCTTTTTACACATTACTGCAGACAGCGTCCCCGTTTTTACACATTACAGCAGACGGTGTCCCCCTTTATACACATTGCGGCAGCCAGTCCCCCTTTTTACACATTGCGTCAGCCAGGCCCCTTTTTTACATATTACGGTAGACGGTGTCCCCCTTTTTACACATTGCGGCAGCCAGTCCCCCTTTTTTCACATTGCGGCAGCCAGTCCCCCTTTTTACACATTGCAGGAGGCAGTCCCCCTTTTTACACATTGCGGCAGCCAGTCCCCCTTTTTACACATTACGGAAGCCAGGCCCCCTTTTTACACATTATGGCAGATGGTGTCCCCGAGAGAGAGAGAGAGAGAGATACTTACCATCTCCCCGCTGGCAGTCAAGCTCCTCGTGCAGCTCCCTCGGTGCAGGCAGGTGAGAAGGAGGAGGAGGGAGGGGGACTGGAGCCGCAGCAGCGCTATTTCATTTGTAGTAGCGCCGCTGCAGCTGTCCCCTCTCCTTCCGTATTGGCTGCCCGGCGCTGCTGTGGATGCTGGGATGGAGGAACCGCATCCCAGCATCCACAGCAGCGCCGGGCAGCCAATACGGAAGGAGAGGGGGCTGCTGTAGCGGCGCTTACTACCAATGAAATAGCGCTGCCGCGGCTCCAGTCCCTCCTCCTTGTCCGCTGCCCGGCGCTGCAACTCTCCTTCCCAGTGCAGCGGCGTCGCACGGCGCAGACTTCAGAGGCGGCATGTAATGAGTCAATTTGACTCATTACATGCCGCTGGCCGTGCGCCCTCAGGACAACTGCGCTGTGTGCCAAGCCCACTTGGCACACACGTAGTTACGGCTCTGAAGTGAACAATTGGGTTTCACATGAAATTACCTTTACTGAAGGCCTACAAAGTCATATCCCTGTACAGCTCCTAGCATGCTCACTGTGGTATATTTGTATCTCCTCAAAGTTACAAAAAAATTGCTAATAGCTTTATCAGTAGGAAAGGGTTAACTTCAACCATATTCATAATACTAATGTTTTCCTTAATATCTTTTTTTTATGTTATCAGCAATAAACAAATAACAGATTCAGCAGATCACTGTATTTCGGCATCCTGTTTTTACCATGCAGAATATTGTATCTGGTTTTATTAGCTGATAATAAGCTGCATTAATGACCATGTCATTAAACTCTAATTCTTCTCAGTTAGCCAGTTAATACAGTTCTGCTCCTCCTCTCAGATCCATAATACCTCACTGTCATGGCCAGCAACAGAAAATTTGGGGCCCCGTTCAGTGATATCTCTGGGGCCCCCTCAGATTATATATATATATATATATATATATATATATATATATACTGTATATATATTAAAGAGCAACACACCCCACAGTCTTTCTCTCCCAAATGACTCCATGCTGCATTCCCAGTTCCCCCACCCCATCCCAAAGCCCTGTATCCCCTTACCAATTCACTGTTACCCTGGGGGAAGATTCTTCTAAGCTGCACTCCCCAGTATCCAAACTTGAACACCGCTCAGCAGGAACCATGCGGCCCTCACACCCCACCAGAAGGGGCCGGTGCAGGGCACAGGAATCTTGCAATAGAGCTGGACCCAGCAGAGCGGGCACACACTCGCACCACACAGTCACTGTGTGTGAGAGGTTCCTTTCACTCTGAGGCTGCGCCTACACCGCCTGCAGCTCGCTGCCCTATTTGGACAAGACGGCTCACATCCCTGCTGGGCACTAAGTGGTGTATCCTTGGGGCCCCTTTGATCCTTGGGGCCCAATACAGGTGTCCCCGTTGACCCCCCCATGCTCACTGTTCCATCATAGAAAAACTGATAATTAGCGGGACCTATTATGGTAAGTCCTCGATAAATTGATATAATGTGTTAGCAAAAGAATTGTAATGCTATGTACACATGGGAGGTCATTCCGAGTTGTTCGCTCGCAAGGCGATTTTAGCAGAGTTGCTCACGCTAAGCCGCCGCCTACTGGGAGTGAGTCTTAGCATCTTAAAATTGCGAACGAAGTAATCGCAATATTGCGATTACACACCTCGTAGCAGTTTCTGAGTAGCTTCAGACTTACTCGGCATCTGCGATCAGTTCAGTGCTTGTCGTTCCTGGTTTGACGTCACAAACACACCCAGCGTTCGCCCAGACACTCCTCCGTTTCTCCAGCCACTCCAGCGTTTTTCCCGAAAACTGTAGCGTTTTTTCCCACACGCCCATAAAACGGCCTGTTTCCGCCCAGTAACACCCATTTCCTGTCAATCACATTACGATCGCCAGACCGATGAAAAAGCCGTGAGTAAAATTACTAAGTGCATAGCAAATTTACTTGGCGCAATCGCAGTGCGGACATTGCGCATGCGCATTAAGCGGAAAATCGCTGCGATGCGAAGATTTTTACCGAGCGAACAACTCGGAATGAGGGCCATTATGCGATCCCATACGATACAATATCGTATGATATTGTATAAGATATATCAGATCAGATTGTGTGTACACACTACAAACGATGTCAAACGATGTCTAGAAACTAAGTCATCACTGGAGTTCAAAACCACACAATATTACCTCATCAAGAATGCATGCAGTCCGATGTACGAGGTCACATGGTACCCGTGGGAGCGTGCATCGTACGTCGGATCATCCATGCACATTATGCAATATCATTTAGGGCTGAACAATATCATTCAGATCATGAACGATATTGCATAGTGTGTATGGGCCATTAGGAACCCATCTGATGATCACCTTGACAGTGGCGTATTTATAATGGGTGCAGGTTCTGGCAACGAAGCACACCCAAATATTATACTAATTTCTTTGGAGTCCTGGACTGACGTGGCAGAAATCACTGTCAGTGTGGTGTTACAGCCCTTTCCCCAGAGACCTGTGCAGTATACTGCACCAGTGGCGGAACTAGCGAGCGGTGGGCCCAGGTGCAACAAAATGCTTTGCCCCCCCCATCCCATCCAAGTCCATGCCCTCACCCCTGGAGAGGATCTGGTGAGGGGGACCTGCTTAGGGCCAGAGAAATGGATACCTAGCAACAGTGCCGTAACTAGTCATTTTAGCACTGTGTGCAAGAAACGGCATCGGAGCCCCACCCCTGCATGTAAAACAGGGGCAGTGTGCGCTGTAGGCGCGCGCAAAATTACATATTGGCGTCATAGGCGTGCACAGGGGGGGTGCCTGGTGCGCACAGGCACCCCCTAATGTCTGGCACCCCGATCTCACATGCCTGATGCAGCGATTGCCAAGCAGGCTGATTACTGTCCCCTCTGTGCTGCACCCTGTCAGGACTGCATTACTGACCGGACGCCTGGGTTAATCAAGGGTGCCACTGCCACCGGCTTTCAAACTCCTGGCTCCACCTCCATGTACAAAAACAGCGTGATGTGACGTGATGACATCATGCTGCTCACACGCCCACCCATCACACGCCCACCTCTCTCCTTCTATGCTATGCCAACGCCAGCCACTGATGAGTAGCAGCATGCAGCCAGCATTCCTCTTAGGAAGACAAATTCAATACTGGCAGGCGGTCGGCAGCAGCATTGAAACGTCACTCTGCGACTGTCAGTGTCATTGAGTGGCTGACTTGTAAGGTAAGCTGCTGCAGCTTGCAGGGGAAAGAGAGGGGGAGCCAGACCAGACTGAGGAGGAGCAGTGTAATTGCACTGAGTGCCATCAGGGGTGTTTGTTTGGTGCACACCACAACATCTGACAATGTAGCTGAATTATTAGGATTGGTACAAGGGTGGATATTTATATTGTGTTGGCCATCAATAGATGGTGCTAGACATTTCCAAAAGGCGGTGCTAGACACACCACTCCAACGGTGCACCCCCTAATAAAATGGGCTGCGCACGCCTATGAGTGGCGTGGCTTCGTGGGGAAGGGGTGTGGCCACAAAATAATACCAATTCATAAAACGGTGCACAGTAGTCTCCATTATTCAAATTATGCCGCAGAGTAGCACCACTACACCAGGTAGAGACCCTTTACACCTTACGGCGGACAGATTCCTCTTTTTACACATTACGGCAGACAGCGTCCCCTTTTTACACATTACGGCAGACAGCGTCCCCCTTTTTACACATTACGGCAGACAGAGTGCACTTTTTACACATAACGGCAGACAGCGTCCCCTTTTTACACATAACGGCAGACAGCGTGCCCTTGTTACACATAGCGGCAGACAGCGTACACTTTTTACACATAACGGCAGACAGTGTGCCCTTGTTAAACATAGCGGCAGACAGCGTACACTTTTTACACATAACGGCAGACAGCGTGCCCTTTTTACACATAACGGCAGACAGCGTCCCCTTTTTACACATTACGGCAGACAGCATGCCCTTGTTACACATTACGGCAGACAGCGTCCCCCTTTTTACACATTACAACAGGCAGATTCCCCCTTTTTACACATTGCGGCAGGCAGATTCCCCCTTTTTACACATCACGTCAGGCAGATTCCCCCTTTTTACACATTGCGGCAAAGATTCCCCCTTTTTACACATTACGGCAAAGATTCCCCCTTTTTACACATTACATCAGGCAGATTCCCCCTTTTTACACATTGCGGCAGGCAGATTCCCCTTTTTACACATTGCGGCAGGCAGATTCCCCATTTTTACGCATTGCGGCAGGCAGATTCCCCCTTTTTACACTTTGCGGCAGGCAGATTCCCCCTTTTTACACATTGCGGCAGACAGTCGAAAGAAAGAAAGAAAGAAAGAAAGAAAGAAAGAAAGAAAGAAAGAAAGAGAATTATACTTACCCTCTCCGCTGGCTCAGGCTCCTCGGTGCAGCTTCTGACGATTCCCGGGCAGGAGAGAAGGAGGAGGAGGGAGGTGGAGGAGGGAGCCGCAGTAGCGCTGTGTTATTGGTGGAGGCGCTGCTGCTGCTGCCCCTCTGCTTCGCTATAGGCTGTTCTCGGAAGACAGCCTATAGTGAAGCAGAGGGGCAGCAGCAGCAGCGCCTCCACCAGTAACAAAGCGCTGCTGCGGCTCCCTCCTCCTCCTTCTCCCCCTAACCGCTGCAGTGCGCTCCTTTCCGGGCGGCTGTGTGCTGCGAGCAGCGGTTGCCCGCAGCACACAGCGGCATGTAATGAGTCAGTTTGACTCATTACATGCTTTGGGCCCCTGGACAGAGGCGGGCCCCAGTGCAACGCACTGGTTGCACTGGCGGTAGTTCCGCCTCTGTACTACACCATGAGAGATGAGGTGGCCCGCACAGTGACTGCCCCTGCACTGTGGCGTGGTGGGTGAGCACACGTTTGACTAAGAATCTTATTTAAATTGCATGTTAATGTTAATAAATGTTTTGACTATAGCATACCTTCCAACTTTCTGATGGGAGTGGAAGGGACACACAAAATTGGTGGGGTGTGACTTCATGGCTAGGGTACATAGCCCCATAGGAAATGCTGTACCCATGAGTCATGCTCCTGTTTTTCATCACTGTAGGGGCGTGCCCACCACTCTGGTAGTTGCTGGATATGCCCCCAGTGCTACGCTCGCTCCTATGTATAGACAGCATCTATTCACTGCTGCTCTGCTTAGCAGAGAGGGAGCCTCCCAAGTCCCCCTCCACTCACAGTGGGACACTGTGGCCCGTGGGTGGAGCAGCAGGACAGTGCCAGGAAAGTGGGATGTGCCATGTTATAGTTATCAGTGATCTCAGTGCTATGAGTGTGCACCTGCAATTTTCCTTTTGCGGCAATTCAAACTGACTGTATAAGATTACCCACTTGTTGCGAGAGCAGCCAATTACTTTACTGTGTACAGAATGGAATAATCAAAGTGTTAGTTCTGAAAAAGGTGCAGAGTGTCAAATTATCTGTAGCAGTTCGGTCACAGGTAATAAAGCCAAGGTTGGTACAGGCGACTTGTCCCGGCATTCAAAATGAAAGCCGCAATGGTCGCAATGTTTCCGATGTTCCGATGGTCAGAATGTTCCCAATCGATGTTTTGGGGGGGAATGTAAAAACAAATTTTTTTATTTTTTTTTAAGCTGAAATCATTTTGGATAGGGTTAAATTAATGTTCTTCACCTAATTCACTCTTAAAAACCCCCAACATTTTCGGAGCGGATTTTGAGGAAAAAAAATCGTCAGTTAAGTGCTTAAAAAGTATTATAGACTCAAAACATTATAAAGTCAAATCACTTTGTTTCACCCCCATGTGCTGCACTACAGAGCTATTGTGGAGTAAAAAAAATAAAAAAATAATAATCATAAATTAAGTATGGGGAGTTTTATGATATATTTGCTTTATGCACCACTTTCTGTAGGTTATAAATATTCACCAGTGAGCACATTCATGATTTTATCCCAATTATATAACAATTCAGGTGATTGTTTCTAGTGATTAAACACATGGAAAAACTAGAATTTTTACCAGAGACACTGGTATGTACATTTTAATAACATTAACCAGGTTGTTGTTGTTGTTGTTGTTGTTGTTGTTATTATTATTATAATAGTTTCCTGCTCTTCCAGAATGTTTAAAAGACACCAATATTAATTATATGTTTCTATTATGGGTAGTGGTTAGGTGCAATAGCCTCCCATTAGAGGTGGTAGAGGCTAAGACAGTAGAAACAAATTAAACATGCTTGGGATAGGGATTTATGACCGACACCAGCATTCCGACCTTGAAAATCCTGACATTGGAGGGGGTATTTTTGCCCCCTACCCTAACCCTAATCCTCCAGAGGTGGCGGCTAGGAATAACCCTTAGCGGGTGGCGGCAAGGCTATCCCCCCTCCCTAGTGCCTAACCCTTAGCCCCCTAGTGGATAAGGGTTAGGCTAAATTTTTTCCCGATACTTAACTTTGGGATGGCGGCTGTCGGTCTTCTGGAACCAGTCTCCCTAGTTGTGTTGGGATTTCGGCGTCGGTCACGCATCCTCTTGGGATATACATAAAGATATCCTTACAGAGAACTAAGGATCAAATAGGGTTGAGGTCACCAATAGGTAAAAACGGGTCAGACTAGACGGCCAAGTGGTCTTATCTCTCGTCAAATTTTATGCTACTGTTAGGATAAGATTCCCAGGAGAGCAGGCAATTATCCTGTTGGGTACTTACCTTAAGGTGAATGCGACATGCTTATCAGGTGGAAACTGTGTCATGATATACCTTGTCACACTCTATGACTCAAATGGCATTATCAAGCCTCACCTAACTCACTGAGCGGGCAGAGATGTGGCAATGAAATTAGTGTTGTGTGTGTATTGCCCTGCGTATATGATGACATAAATCACATCTTAAAGTTATGCCCGACTCTTCTTTTCGTATCTCTCAGGAGGAAGGAATGAAAAGTAGGTAAGTGCCACCGCACTCTACAGTGCATTGAATGCTGAAGCAGAGGCAAACATTACAGTGTACATAGAGGGCAGCTGAGGACTTGAGAGCGTTCATTGACTAAACATATGCTTATAGAACATCTATTCCTCCAGTTACTTAATAGCTGCCTGGCAGGACTTGTAGGAAGCTGAAGTTCAACAATGACATAGGTTGCCCAAGGGTGAGAACAAAAAAACACAAGGGGCACCATGAGTGATACTCTTGTTATCTCTCGTTACTAATCTTATATGATGCTCTAGCCAATCAGTTCCTAACTGTCATGTGTTTAAAAAATGCTTAATAAGTCACACTGTAAGAAATCAGCATAACAGTTGATTGATTCAACCACAAAAATAGTTTTACGAAAGCACACAACTATGCAGTGACCAATAGTCAGTAAGTTCACAATATCCGGTCACCCTTTCACAATATCACAACAGAAAATTGTAACAAATCTGTGGCACTGTTTTTAAGGCTTCTATCTTTATATTAAAATCTGACAACAATAAGGGGGAGATTTATCAAAGCTTGGAGAGAGATATCGTGGAGAGATATAATGTACCAACCAGTCCTTAATCAAATACAGGCTGTAAAATTACAGTTAGAATCTGGTTGGTACTTTATCTCTCTCCATTTTATATCTCTTAACTAGCTTTAATAAATCTCTCCTATACTGACTTAACGAATGAAAGAGATACAACACTGCAGAATTTATCAAATAAAGTCAGGATTTTTTGGGGGATCATACAGTGGCTGGTTGCAGTATATCTACTACAGTACTATCATCAAGATCTATCATGCTCTGAATTAATTTAGGCAATACTATTGTGTATTGTTCCAACTGCAATGTAACGTGTAAGGTCTGTCATAGATTACATTATTAGTTATTATGCCACTGTGTCTGTGTGTACTCACCTATAGTTCTTACTCAGAAGCCAAGCTCTCACTTCTGTTTTTATGGCACGCACACTAAATAAAGTAAATCTATCCTTATTATTATGCTAGAATATGAACACACCCCTCTGGCATAACCACTGCAAATGGGTTGCATGCCAACTTCACGTGTCTTGGTATTTTTCCAAAATTAAATATAGTAGTAAATTATACAGTATACATATGGCTGAAAGTGCTGTAGCAAATATTCTATACACCACCAGCAGAGGCTATTAGATTTAGGGGAATCTGTTCACCATGAGCATTCTGTGGTGTAATAAAGAACCTGTATGAACTATGGAAGGGAGTGAAGGCTTCTACTTGTTTCTTTAGAGCAGTGTTTATGGGGGTGATGTAAATAAATGTACTTGATTAGTGCTGAAGTAATCATCATATCCCACCAGTCCTACCCAACATTGTATTACTCCCAGAGATTGGGATAGCTTATAATATTTGGCCCGCACATGCAGCAGTATATAACATACTGTAGTAACATAGTTGAAGTTGAAAAAAGACAAAATGTCCATCGAGTTCAACCTATATTGTAATCCTAACGCTAATCTGACTATAGTTTAATAAATGACTCGGATGAAGTTATGTTTATTAGACAAATAGCAACTATAATTCATGCTTTATCTAATATAAACTATCTTTAAATGCTGTACCCTTGGATATGTTTTCAGTTATACCCCTTGCAGACAGAGAATAGAACCCGGTAATTTCCCAGCTCTTGAAGGGTCGACCCGGGATTTTTTTCTGTCTGAAAGGGTCAACACGGGACTGAGTTCCCGGGAATTCGACCCAGGAATTTACCTGGGTTTTTCCCGGCACTTACATGGGTTGCCGGCTGTCTGAAAGGGTCCGACCCGGTATTTTAGAAACGGGTCGAGGCTGACAGCGCTTATTGGCTGAGCTGGCAGGGCACTGGCGATTGGCTGAGCAGCAGGGTCTCTCTGATTGGCTGAGCGGGCGTGGCACTGGCGTCTGAGGTCATCATTATGCTGCAGCAAATACCTCCTGTGCAAATACCGGCGAGCGCAAATGAGCCCCTTGTGGGCTCGCTACGCTGTGGGCACGGTGGCGCGCTACGCGCGCCACGCTTTCCTCCCTCCAGGGGGGTCGTGGACCCCCAAGAGGGAGATAAAGTGTCAGTATGCCGGCTGTCGGGATTCCGGCGCCGGTATACTGGGCGCCGGGATCCCAAGAGCCGGCAAACTGACGAGCACCCGATCAGTCACCACCCACTTTCATGACCTCATCTCTGTGTGCCATAAAAACAGTCCATTTTTTTATGACACACAAGTCTATTGCAGGGCTGACACGGGTTCTGTCTGAAAGGGGTCGGCCCGGGAATTTTCCGGGTTTTTTTGTACTGTGTGAAAGGGGGTAAGGGACTGTAACCCGGGTTTTTACCGGGAACACAAACCTGTGAAAAATCAGGGTTTTTGAGATTTTTCTGTCTGAAAGTGGTATTAGAAATGTATCTAATCTATTTGAAACTTATTGACTGGGTCCGCCATTACTACCTTCTCTGGCAGAGAACTCCAAAACCTTACTGCCCTTACTGTGAAGAACCCATTCCTTCATATGGTATTAAATTTCCTTCCCTCTAGTCCAGGGGTGGCCGGACTTTTGGGACCTTTGATCTACTTTTTGTTCACTTACTTACCAGTGATCTACCAGCATCAAATAACACCAATAATAACTATCACATTTAAAAATAGCATTAATAATGATGCCCTCAAATAACAGCACCAATGCGCACATTTAAAAATAGCATTAAGAATGACAACATCAAAAGCCCCCTTTGTGCAAAACCCCCCCTTTGTGCAGATACCCCCCTTTCACCCCCCTGCATAATAGCCCCCTGTACAATAATCCCCTCTGTGCAGATCCTCCACCCTTTGCAAATCCCTTGTGTAAAAAAAAAACCCTTTGTGAAGATCCCACACTCTGTGCAGATCCCCCCTTTGCAGATCGTCCCTCACCTTCTGAAGAAAATCCCCTTTGCATAACTTACCTGACAAATTGTCACGCTGCCTAGCTTCAATCCTTCCTCTACCACAGTCACGGCTCCCGCTTTCACGCTGCATGGCCTCCTTCTGGCTGCTTTTCCTGTCGTTGCCATCGCATACTGGATCAAACTATATCCAACTAGCGCCTAGGCTCCTCACATCACGGATGACGTATGTTAGATTCTCTGTGCTCGGAACGTGAGCTAGTGAGTAGGTAATTCCCAAGCACAGTTACGTGATGCTGTAGTTAGTACAAGGAATGGCAGTAACCCCTAGGACCCTACCTCCGTTGTTTCACCCGCGTGGTCAGTCTACGCCTGCGAGACTATGTGTTCTTGGGCCTACGGCAGCCGCGTTTGAAGGGCGGATTAGGTCTGCCCAACTCCGATGCCCCCAGGTCTTAATATGAGACAAGGCGTAAACCGAGACGGGATGATAACAAGGGGACCTCTAACTAAACAAAACTCAGAGCTAGGGGCTACTAAAAAACTAAACGTATGTGCGGCACGCCACCAAAGGAAAAGGACAACAAAGGTACTACTGTCCACACCCTACACGGCACCGTCGCATACCGGGGAGGACAGTTAGGGCGGAAACCTCCGCAAAAACACCAGCACTAGTTTTATCAAAGAATACTGCGGCCTAGGCCGCAAGACGCGGCAGTAGCCACTACACACGACACCGGGAGAGTAACCAAATGAACAAGAACCCCGAGATGACAGGCACAGGTTACAACCGACTGGAACACTAGAATGATTCCCACAACCGGCTTCCGAACACCAGGGCTCAGGACCACAGGGAACAGAATCGACCAGATAACAGCACGCAGGACAAGGAATTCTGCAGAGCAGGAACAGCATACAGGAAGCTATCACCGGCGTCTGTGTCAGGCACTGAGGGAGAATATAACAGGGAGCCCTCCAATAGCTGCAGCGAAGCTCAATTGGTAATGTCGTGCAGCTGCCCTGCTGCACGACCCAGAGCTGACAGGTGGATGGATTGATGGGTAGCAACGGTGGACGCGGTTCGCCTGTGGCGTCCCCGTTGCTAAGGGTCCGGCGGCAAGCGCGCACGGCGTCCCAGCGTTGCTAGGCGCCGTGCGGGGACAGGAGGAGGCGCGTGGCCGTGACACGCTGGGGCCGTTGCCTAGCAACGGTAGGGCGCCGGTGAGAGCCGCCGCGCCTAACAACGTAATGACATCACCCGCGCGCCCGCACACTGCATCCCTGGGAACTGTGAAGAGAAGTAGCGGCGGCAGGCTCCTTACATTTATTTTATGTTAAGTCTGTCGCGATCTACCGGCGGATGCTCCGCGAGCTACCGGTAGATCGCGATCTACCTTTTGGCCACCTCTGCTCTAGTCTGAGAGGGTATCCGCATGTCCTGAGCAGAGATTTTTTAATAAACAAATTGCCTGAAAGGTCCTTGTATTGTCCTTTTAGATATTTGTAATTATTAATAATGTCCCCTCTTAACCGCCTCTTTTCGAGTGTAAACATATCTAGCCTAGTAAGCCTTTCCTCATAGTCCATTGCCTCTAGACCCTTAGGCCCTCATTCCGAGTTGTTCGCTCGCTAGCTGCTTTTAGCAGCCATGCAAACGCTAAGCCGCCACCCTCTGGGAGTGTATCTTAGCTTAGCAGAAGTGCGAACGAAAGGATCGCAGCGCTGCTACTAAAAAAGATTGTGCAGTTTCTGAGTAGCTCGAGACCTACTCCTAGCTTGCGATCACTGCAGACTATTTAGTTCCTGTTTTGAAGTCACGAACACGCCCTGCGTTCGGCCAGCCACTCCTGCGTTTTTATCTGACATGCCTGCGTTTTTACACACACTCCCCGAAAACGGTCAGTTACCTCCCAGAAACACCCACTTTCCGTCAATCACTCTGCGGCCAGCAGTGTGACTGAAAAGCGTCGCTAGAGCTTGTGTAAAACTGCATCGGCTTTTGTGAAAGTACGTTGCGCGTGCGCATTGAGCTGCATACGCAGAAGTGCCGATTTTTAGCCTAATCGCTGCGCTGCGAACAACGGCAGCTAGCGATCAACTCGGAATGACCCCCTTAATCAATTTGGTTGCTCGCCTCTGAACCCTTTCAAGTTCCGCGGTATCTTTTTTATATAACGGTGCCCAGAATTGTACACAATATTCAAAGTGTGCCCATACCAATGATTTATACAGTGGCAGAATTACACTTGCATACCTTGTCTCCATTCCTCATTTTATGCATGCTAATACCTTATTTGCCTTTGTTGCTGCACTTTGACATTGGGTACTGCAGCTAAGTCTGTTATCAATGAGCACCTCTAAGTCTTTTTCAACTACCGTTTCCCCTAAAACGTTCCCATTTAATTTGTAGATTGCCTGATTGTTTTTAGTCCCAAGGTACATAACTTTTCTATATTGAACTTCATTCTCCATTTGTCTGCCCAAATTTCCAATTTAAGCAGGTCATTCTGTAGAGACTCAACATCCTTATCTGAATTAATTACAGTACTTTACAAAGTTTAGTATCATCTGCAAAAATTTACACTGTACTTTCCAGACCCATTCCTAGGTCATTAATAAATATGTTAAACAATAGTGGCCCGAGTACGGACCCTTGCGGTATTCCACTGATTACTGGGACCCAGTCGGAAAACATCCCATTGACCACCACTCGCTCTTCCCTGTTATCCAACCATTTGCTTATCCAAGTACAAACAGTGTTGCCTCTCTTAATTTGAAAATCAGTCTCATGTGTGGTATTGTATCGAAGGCTTTAGCAAACTCTAAATAGAGCACGTCCACTGTTTTAACCTGATTGATATTGTCGCTTACTTTCTCAGAGAAGCTAATTAAGTTAGTTTGGCATGATCTGTCCCTCACAAAACCATGTTGGTTACTGTTGATAACCCTGGTGGTATCCAAGTACTTCCTGAATGCTATCCCTTATTATACCTTCCAGTATTTTCCCCACTATAGATGTCAAACTTACCGGCCTATAGTTACCGGGATAAGTTTTAGATACCTTTTTAAATATTGGGACTACCTCAACTATACGCCAGTACTTCGGTATCATGCCTGATGAAATTGAGTCATAGAAAATCAAATATAAAGGCCTTGCCAGTTTTGAATTAAGCTCCATAAGAACCCTTGGGTGAAGCCCCTCCGGACCAGGAGATTTATTTATCTTAATTTTACTTAGCCTCTCCCGGACTACTTCCTAATTTAACCAAGTACTTAGCATCGGGACGTTATTGCTGCTTTTCATTTGTACTACTCCCACCAACCGGTCCTCTCTAGTAAACACTGATGAAAAAAAATGTATTTAATAAATATGCTTTATCTTTGTCATCATTGATCAGGTCACCCGACTCGCCCTTTAATGGTCTTATATTCTACTTTTTTAACCTTTTACCATTTATATACTTAAAAAACTTGTTAGGGTTTATTTCTCTTACGTCCTAGAGGATGCTGGGGACTCCAAAAGGACCATGGGGTATAGACGGTTCCGCAGGAGCTTGGGCACATTATAAAGACTTAAACTGGGTGTGAACTGGCTCCTCCCTCTATGCCCCTCCTCCAGACCCCAGTTAGACTTTGTGCCCAGGAGTGATGGGTCACACACTAGGGGAGCTCTCCTGAGTTTCTCTAAAAGACTTTATGTTAGGTTTTTTATTTTCAGGGAGACCTGCGGGCTACAGACTCCCTGCAGCGTGGGAGTGAGGGGAGAGAAGCAGGACCTACTTCTTCTTAGTTCAAGGGCTCTGCTTCTCGGCTACTGGACACCATTAGCTCCAGAGGGTTCGATCACTTGGTGCGCCTAGCTGCTTGTTCCCGGAGCCACGCCTTCACCCCCCTCACAGAAGCCAGAAGAAAGAAGCCGGGTGAGTATGTGAAGACAGAAGACTTCAGTGATGGCAGAAGACTTCAGTAACGGAGGTACAGCGGTTGCACTGCGCTCCATGCTCCCACACCCCAACGGCACTCACTGGGTGCAGGGCACTGGGGGGGGGGAGCGCCCTGGGCAGCAGGTTACTGTTTTCTTTAGAAGTCTGGCCTTAAAAGCATTTCGGTAACTGGGCACCGTGTTTCGTTCCCCCGCCAGCAGGTTCTAGCGCTACGCGCCTTTGATCCCCTGCAGCCGCTTACACAGGTGCAGGGCACCTGGGCAGCGAGTTAGTTGTGTTTCAGGCTGACAATTTGCGCTGCCGGGGCTCCGTGTACAGACCCCCGCCGGCGCGTTATAGCGCACTGCGCGCTATTTCTCCCCCGCCGCCGGCTTCCATGGGTGCAGGGCACCGGGGGGGGGGGGGTTGCGTCCTGGGCAGCATATATATTTAAAAGGTTAATTATATATATATGAGGTGGTTTAAGGGTCCCGGGCGCCGCATCCGATAACCCGCCATTAGAGGGGGGGGGGGGGGGCGCTCTGAGCAGCATTGGTTTCTGAGGGTATATAGTGTCTTTACACTATATTAGGTGCCCGACCTGGCTATATATAATATAGTGGAGCTATAGCGCGCCGAGGGAGGCGGGGCTTAGCCCTCACACATACAAGAATTTGAGAGGAAAAACAAGAGGAAATCTGCACTGTTGACGCACTGAACAGAATTAATTAATCATAAAATATAACCTTTATTAAGTATGTATTAAAATTGGATATATATTAGTGTTATTATCCCAAACTGCAGGGATAATAACACTAATATATATCCAATTTTAATATATACTTAATAAAAGGTTATATTTTATGATTAATTAATTCTGTTCAGTGCGTCAACAGTGCAGATTTCCTCTTGTTTTTCCTCTCAAATTCTTGTTCATATACACTGTAGTTGACAGCACCCCCTAATACAATAACATTGCTAACTATTTGGGAAAAAGGGGTTTCCATCAAGTGGTATATATTGATGAATTACATATACCCATGATATTTTAGTACTATAAGAGTGTGCAGATACCAAGTTTGTCCCTCACACATACAGTCAGCGCCATTTTCTCTCTGTCCCCGCCAAGCAGTATGTACAGCACAAACAAGGGGGGGGGGGGGGGGGGGGCACAGTGTTTTAGTGTTATGTTGCACTTATATAACACTAGTTGAGTTAGGAAAATGACCATGAAATCATTCTTGTGTGTAATTTCTGTGTGCCCCCTGTCAGATATACCCATTTTACTACACTTGTGTCGACAGGCGTGAGTGTTCTGTTATAAACACCTATGGGGTTCCCTGTCGGCATCGCCGACGCACATGGGTACTCGCTACAACATTAAAAGTAAATATTATATGGGAGGCACAATGGTATGTTGACCCTGACGGCACCGACTGTTGTCGCTGGGGTAAATGGACATGCTGTATCTGACTTATACCTGTGTATATACAGTTGTACGTTGCTTACCTCGGACCGCTTGGGGACGCAAGACGGTAATTTTGCCTGGTTACTAATCCCTGCTGTCGACGAATACTGGGGTTTTCGGTCGACTATAATGTTTCCTGGTAGATCCACAACTGGGGCTTTTCAGTACATGGTCATGCACGTTCAGACCACATTAATGTCACTGGGGACCAAAAGGCTCGGGACAATCCGATTATATGTATGTTATATATATATATATATATATATATATATTTAGGATATGTGGCTATATGTGTATTACAATATGTAAATTCATATTATGATTTATAATGAATACTAAATTAATAGTATTTCTTCGCATGTGCTGATCGCTCTATTGAGGAAGCTCTCGGTCGGCCGTGACTCACATCCTCTCCAGAAGTCCGAAGGGTTATTCCTTTTCCGCCACGGATGAAATATTGTGAATTTCAACGAGTGGTCGACACGGAGCCCTGTCTCAAAGGATCGTATACAGGAAAGCTAAGTGATATCATTATTTTCTATGCTGTGAGGTTTTTGCGTTACAGGCACATGAGGGAGTGTTTGTGTTCGGTAAGTCATAAAAAATAGATTTACCCTAAAGAGAGAGGAGAGGTTCCTTATGTTGGATCTTCTCTATAATTTTGCAGCAGACTGCCGTACGTATACAGGTAGTGTGGCCAGGGGACGGCTGAGGCTTATTCCGAGAGTTACTGGAGTTTTTTCCCTGGGACGGTGTACCGCTGATTGGGGGGATGCTTCTGTTCAGCCGATCTCGGTGGATGTTCCTGGTAAGTCTAACTTCGGGAGTTAGATTCCCTGGCAACAGGTGGTGACGCATTCTTTTGGGGGATGCAGTCATTTTAATCGGTTAAATAAAGTTTTTGTTTTTCCCTTTTTGTACAGCCTGTGAAAGGTGGAAAGGTAAGAGTTCTGCAGCCTTGTTAGGTTCGCAGAAGAGGATGTCGTTTCTGTTTCTACCACATACGACACATGTCGCAGAGTCTATATGGCGGGACCCCGCTCTGGTGAGGACTCAGTTACTACTTTCGGTTCGTCTGGGAATGGACTAGGACCGGTAAGGTACTTATGGAATCCAAAGGGGGACATTTTGGATTACTGATGTTTCCCCTCACTGATTTTCTAATGGATATTGCCGTTTCCCCTCTGGAAGGGGAGATAGTATGCGGCGCCATACCAGGGGTGTGTCAGGTTCCGGCTTTGTCCTCCTGTCCCGGTTATATAAAAAAAAATAAAAAAAATGTTTAAATGTGTTGTTCTATGCATTCAGATTACCTGGAGGGATAGCCAGGATTGTCTTGGCCATTTCACTGGAGTGACGGTAGTAAGAGCCATTGTTATTCTGTACTGAGATGTTCGCCTGATTGAGGCGAGGTCAAGAAACAAGTGGTCCAAATCGTTGTTTCTCTCTGATTGTTCTTCAACACAGGGAGGGGCTGTTGTTCCCAATGATGCAGATGTTGGAGGTAGTATCAGGTTAGATACTGAACGGTTGAGGTTCTGTGTTTCCTGTGGAAAAGAGGTCTGAGGATTCTAAGTCGGATCAGATTTGTGTTGCCATTCCATCAGTATGTTCTGTCGATGAGGAAGTTGGGTGCGGCCTAAGAGGCTTTTTTGGTGAGCAGGTCGAATGCCAGAGTGGATTTCATGGGACCTGTTGGTGTAGTGGTCCGGGTCTCACCGGCACATGCACCGGAATATAGTTCTAATGGCCAGGATATCACTCCTGTGGTGTCTGCTCAGTTCTCACCTCATAGAGGGACGAAGGTTCGAGATCCAGGATTAGATCCTGGTGTCCATGTATGCAGATAGCCGAGGCTGGGAAGTAGTCCTTACATGGGAAGTATTTCCAGAGGAAAAGGTCAAGCTGCGAAGCTTGTCTACAATAAGCTTTCTTGAATTAAGAACGGTTTTCAACGAACAATATTCTTCGTGATCTGCCTGTATTAAGTCTGTCGGACGACTTGACAGCAGTGGCGTAAGTAAGTCGCTAGGGCGGAACAAGGACCGGAGTGCCATTGGCAGAAGCTAAAATGGTTTCCCTGAGTGGAAAGACTGGTAAAGGTTATATTAGCAGTCTTCGTTCCGGACGTAAACGAAGAAGAAATAGCTTTCCTCTGCAGACGCGCTCTCCATCCGGGAGAAAGACTGTCGTCATCGAGAAGTTTCATAGTTGTGACAAGTCTTTGAGGAGTGTCTCAATTGGGCATGTTGGCGTCTTGCCTCAACGAGAGACCTCAGGAATAGGATTCCAGGTCAAGGGTCACTCGAGCTATAGCGGTGGACGACCTCGTGACCCCTTGGGTGTTTTCAGTATATGTGTCCCCTCCGTTTTCACTCGGCGGAAGGCGGTGAACGTAAGTAGAACAGAGGTCCCGGCGATCTTCATTGTTCCGGTCTAGCCATGGAGGGCTTGGTATCCAGTTCTCCAAGATTTGTTCATATAAGATCCCTGGCCTTTTCCTCTACGCGAGGAACTGTTACAACAAGATCCGGGCGTGTATCAAGACTTACAGCGGCTGTGGTTGACGGCGTGGCGGTTGAACGCCTTATCCTAGTCCGAATGGGTATTCCCAGGGTGGTCATTTCCACACTTCTTCAGGCTAGAAAAGAAGTACCGGAATAGCTTTACCACAGTATTTGGTTTTCAGGGCAGTTTTGGCCTTATAACTTTTCTTTTAAAAAGTAAAAAAAAAAAAAAAAATTTGCCACCTTTCCGGATGTTCAGACTTTCGTGAAATGAGTACTGCACATCCAACCTCCTTTGTACCCTATTGGCAGAGCCGGCCCTAACCAAAATGATGCCCTAGGCAAGATTTTGGCTGGTGCCCCCTAGCACCACCGCTGGTTCCGCCTCTGACCTGACACCTCTTTCCCAGCACCATCACCCCTCACCCATAGCAGTCCTAATTTTGGTGTTTGTAACCCCTATATTTTGGGAACAGCCCAAAAAGGGGTGTGTTTTTGCTGGCAAGGGGCATGGCCACACAATAGTAACCCCAATTCCAATTACGCCACACAGTACTGCAACTTCATTCACATTTGATCATGCAATAGTGTCCATAATTCATATTACATCCCACAGTAGTATCACTTTACCTTATAAACATTACTCCTCACAGTAGAGCCCTTTATTCACAATACATCACACTGAATTGCTCCTTATTCACATTACACCACACCCTATTGCTCTTTATTCACATTAGATGACACAGTAGTGCTCTTTCTATATGCAATGCCACATAGTAGAGCACCTTATACACATAATGCCACACATTAGTAATGCATTTATGCACATAATCCCACACAGTAATGCCCCTTACACATATGAGACACATTATTAATGTCCTTATAAACATAATGCGCCTTACACATTATGCCAACCTTTATTAATGCCCTTTTACACATAATGTCCTTTACACATATGATGCACATTATTAATGCCCTTATACACATAATGACACACATAGTGCCCCCTACACATTTGCTGCACATTATTAGTGCCCCATTACACATAATGACACGCATACAGTAGTACCCTTTTACACATATGCCGCACATTATTAATGCCCTTATACACATAATGACACGCATAGTGCCCCTTACATATATTCCGAACACTACTGCACAACCAACCCACTCACATGCACACAGCAATCACACTGCCACTAACACTGTGACCTCTGCCTCCTCCTGGATACAGGTGTGTCCTCCTAAATCTTGATTCAATGCTAACGTCTGGTACCTTTTTTTAATCAAAATGCATCTTATTTTGGCTAGGATGCACAAGCAACTTCTACTGATTAAAATGATATGCAGCATGATTATATACTGTGTGAGGCTGTGTCTGCATATGAAATGCTACACACAGAATATAGGCATGCCGCATATCATTTTAATCAGCAGAAGCTGCTGATGCCCCTAGGCAGATCAAATGCCCTAGGCAATTGCCTAGTTTGCCTATACCTATGGCCGGCTCTGCCTATTGGCACAGTGGGATCTTGACGTGGTGTTGAGTTTCTTGTGTCTCACTGATTGGAACCTTTATTAATGGTTATGTAAAATTTTCTCTCTTGGAGAGTGGTCATGCTTTTCCCCTTTGGGCGACTGCGAGGCGGTTGTCGGAAGTAGCGGCTTTGTCTCAAAAGAGCCCTGTTGGATCTTCCAAGTGGATAGAATTGAGGACGCTGATAAAAGTTCTGCCGGAAAGAGTTTTCGTGTTCTCGAAAAACCTGCCTAATTTGATGCCTGTGGTAACTTCAGCATTGGCTGCTTCAAAGTCTCTCGATGTAGTCAGGGCTTTGAAGATTTATGTCGCCAATTGGGCTCAGTTTGGGGTGACAGAGGCTCTGGTTGTCCGGTATGCTCCCAGCGTGCTTGGGGCGCCTGCGTCTCTGCAGTCTGTTACACGCTGGATCTGTGATACGATTCGGCGTGCTAACTCTACGGCTGGATTGCGGTGAACAAAGTTGGGGGAGACCCATTCTACTAGGTAGATGGGCTCCTATTGGGCGGATGCCCGAGGTGTCTCGGCGGGTTAACTTTGCCGAGCGGCTACTTGGTTGGGTTTCAAACACCTTTGCTAAGCTCTACACGTTTGATACCCTGGCTGATGGAGACCTCATGTTTGCTCATTCGGTGCTGCAGAGTCATTCGCACTCTCCCGCCCGTTCTGGAGCTTTGGTATAGACCCCATGGTCCTTTTGGAGTCCCCAGCATCCTCTAGGACGTAAGAGAAAATAGGATTTTAGTACCTACTGGTAAATCCTTTTCTCCTAGTCTTTAGAGGATGCTGTGCGCCCGTCCCAGTGCGTGCTATGTCTGCAGTATTGGTTTGGGTGACTCTTTGTGGTATTTCCTATCTTTCAGGCTATTACTGACGTTGTTCATGCCTTGGCATGTGCTTTCTTATTAGTGGTTGGGTTGACACACGGGTTGTGTTACGTATTCTCTCAGCATATGGCTGTATGGTTTTTATATCGTGGGCTGGTATTCTGTTGAAGGCCATGTCTTGCGGTAGGTTCGTGGTGTGAGCTGGTATAACACTCACTGTGTTTAACTTATAAATTCTTTTCTCGAAATGTCCATCTCTCCTTGGCACAGTTTTCTAACTGGGGTCTGGAGGAGGGGCATAGAGGGAGGAGCCAGTTCACACCCAGTTTAAGTCTTTATAGTGTGCCCAAGCTCCTGCGGATCCGTCTATACCCCATGGTCCTTTTGGAGTCCCCAGCATCCTCTACGGACTAGGAGAAAAGGATTTACCGGTAGGTACTAAAATCCTATTTTTACTCTCCTTGGCAATTTGCTTTTGTTTCCTATTTTAGCTGCTCTGATTTCTTTTTTGCATTTTTTGTTACATTCCTTGTAGTACTGGAGTGACCCCTCCTTCCTGTCGGATTTATATGATTTGAAAGCACGTCTCTTAATGTTCATTTGCTCCTTAACCTTCTTATGAAGCCACATTGGTTTTAATTTATTACTCCTGCGTTTGCTGCCCATGGGAATGAACATGAGTGTACTTATCGAGCTCACTTTTAAAAGCATCACACATTTTAGCAGTGTTCTACCATGAAACAAAACTTCCCAATCAATGTCCTTTAATGATTGCTTAAGCATGTTGAAATTAGCTTTTCTAAAGCTAGAAGTCTTAGTTGGACCCTTATAGTGTTGCTTTTGAAAATTAATATCGAATGTGACCATATTATGATCTCTATTTCCCAGGGTCTCTCCTACTTTAGTATTTAATATAATCTCCACATTATTAGTTAGTACTAGATCCAGGATAGTCCTAAGTCTAGTTGGTTCATCGATTATTTGAGACAGGTAGTGATCTTTTAACATATTTAAGAACCTGCTTCCCCTAGCTGTATTAACTGATTTGGTGTTCCAGTTTATGTCCAGATAAATAAAATCCCCAATGATTATGCAGCTTTCTCGATTTGCTGCAAGAGTTGTAATTCTTCAGTCACACTAATGTCTGGTGGTTTATAGCATGTCCCTAGTAACAGTTTTTTTGTATTCTTCACTCCACTCAAAATCTCAACCCATAATGACTCCACACTATCACCAGTCCCTTCATAAATAACCTCCTTTAAATATGGTTTTAAGAATGGTTTAACATTAAAAACACATTCACCCCCTCCATTTTTATAAGTCCTATCTCTCCTGAAGAGAGTATATCCCTCCAAATTTGCTGCCCAGTCGTGGGAATTGTCCCACCATGTCTCCGTAATACCTATGATAGCATATTGCTTCCTTAGTGCAATATTTTCTAACTCCCCATTTTGCTTGTTAGGCTTCATGCATTTGCAAGCAAACACTTTAATTTAGTATGTGCCTGATCTGTATGTTTTTTGTTGATATCGTTACTTATTTACTTTTTGATTTACCATTGCTGACTATTTTACCCTTTCCCCCCTCTATCCCCATAGTACTTTATAGATCCCACCTTTCTGCTTCCTCTGATTGTCTCACTAATTCCTTCTATTCCCTCCCCCCAGGCACCTAGTTTAAAATCTCCTCCAAAACCACTAATAATGTCTGGCGCTATTGTATATATATATATATATATATATATATACACATGTATTTGCGGATGGGTGCCTGTATCCACAATCACACCCACTCCGCACAGGTATCAAGGATATAATCCAATATTCTTATCTCTTATACCTCGTGAAATCTATCCAGCAGCAACAAAGGTGAAATGGCCTGTGGATATGGCCAACACAATCCACCCGATTAAAACCGGGTGTAAACTAAAACAAACTGAAAAACCCCTTGCGCTATTTAGACTCAATTAGAGGCAACAGAACATGAATGAACTCAAGAAATAGTTGTAATTACAAGATCATTTTATTATCTATAAAATCAATCAAATGTGAACACATAAATAGTTAATTAACAACTGTAATATGCGCATATAAATAAAACTATAACATTACTTAAATAATAATAATAAAACTACTATTTGAGCATAAGAGGTGGATCATATAACTAGCAGTGACCACAGTGGGCAAAACATTGATAACGTCCTTGTTTTTAAATTTTCAAGTAGGACATTCCCATCAGATGTGCTCATGAATAATTCATGATTAGATATCATATGGTGTGATATATTTGAAGCCTTTTTGTTTATATATATCTATCGATGAATAAACTTATCCAATTGCTCACATAAACAGATGGTTCTTTACTTATGGGATAACCGTTCAAAAGTCATGGAGGAATTGATATAACACCCGGGACTCTAGTGCATCGCAAGCACCTGTAGAATAAAGCTCCCGTTTCAATTACCACGAATGGCGTCCTCCGTCTCCCACTGAAACTAGCTCTCGCCCACACACCTTAACTGATTTTGGAGAGAGAGGTGTCAGTCCGGCTCCCGGAGCTCTGCGCGCTGCAGGCGCTGAAGGTTGATTCAGCTCCCGTCTTCAAGCTGCCGCATATAGCGTCCTCCCGTCTCCTGCTTGTCAGTCTCAGACACCACTGCACATCAATGCGGGCAAACAGCCAAGGTCCACCGGGTCACAAATAGGGCACTTTTTAGGACTGACACCTCTCTCTCCAAAATCAGTTAAGGTGTGTGCACGAGAGCCAGTTTCAGTGGGAGACGAAGGACGCCGTTCGTGGTAATTGAAACGGGAGCTTTATTCTACAGGTGCTTGCGATGCACTAGAGTCCCGGGTGTTATATCAATTCCTCCATGACTTTTGAACGGTTATCCCATAAGTAAAGAACCATCTGTTTATGTGAGCAATTGGATAAGTTTATTCATCGATAGATATATATAAACAAAGGCTTCAAATATATCACACCATATGATATCTAATCATGAATTATTCATGAGCACATCTGATGGGAATGTCCTACTTGAAAATTAAAAACAAGGACGTTATCAATGTTTAGCCCACTGCGGTCACTGCTAGTTATATGATCCACCTCTTATGCTCAAATAGTAGTTTTATTATTATTATTTAAGTAATGTTATAGTTTTATTTATATGCGCATATTACAGTTGTTAATGAACTATTTATGTGTTCACATTTGATTGATTTTATAGATAATAAAATTATCTTGTAATTATAACTATTTCTTGAGTTCATTCATGTTCTGTTGCCTCTAATTGAGTCTAAATAGCGCAAAGGGTTTTTCAGTTTGTTAAAATCTCCTCCAACCTTCTAACCATCCTTCCCCCAAGCACTGCTACCTCGTTCAGGTGCAATCCATCCCAACAAAAAAGATGGCGCCTAACCAAGAAGTCTGCCCAATGTTCCAGCAACACATATCTTTCCTTCCTACACCAATCTCTCAGCCACACATATACCTCCCTAATCTCCCTCTGCTTCCCTAGGGCTAGCGCGTGGTTTACTTGATATTACCAAAGAAGGAATCTATGTACTAAGCCTTGGGGAGAAAGAAAATGGATGGAGATAAAAATGGGGAGACGTACAGTACTAAGCTGTTGATAATGCTGATTTATCTTCAGGAATGAAAGCTATACCTTAAACACACCTTAAATACTCTTTACCATGGAGCCGCTGCGGCGGCTATACTTAATACACACTCTACATACTTTGTACGCTATTAGCGTACAAAGTCCTGTACTGTGTACGGACTTTGCGTACAAATGCCGTGCTGACGGTACAAAGTACTCACAGCGCGTACACACCCAGAGATACACTGTAAACCCTTAACAGCTATGCAATGCAATGATAATACACTTTAAACCTTAGCAGGGCAATGAAGACACGACACCAGATGGTAATTAAACCGCTGGGTTCCGACACCACAGCGTATTATTGCTGAAAGGGGGTTACAATACAAACAATACAATACAATATAACAGAGTAAATGGCTACAGTCAATGTTACATACGTGAGTGGTTTCGCCGCGCTACCCAGTCTGGTCCTCCGTCATCTGATAGATAACGTTGTGAGTCTTGTGTCTGACCAGGCCTGCAGCAGGCTCTCTTTATACAATTCATCCAAAACTTAACACAATGGATACTGTAATCTCTTTGTCCATTGGACACAGGGATGGTCATTTACAGTACAGGAGAGGTCATAGGTCGGTTTGAATAGGTGGGCGATGTCTGTTCCAACTGCTCTTGTGGGTGGTCTCCTCTGGATTCACGCCGCATACATAATGTACAGTAAATACAGTTTATATCTATATTCTGCTCCTGCACATAACTATCCGCAGGAACATGCGATCTTCCTCAAACCAACACCAGAATGTTACCCTTAAAATACCCTACAGCTGGATACCAAACACCACCTTATAACCTTGTTCTGTCCCCTCCTATCCTGTAAAGGTGAATCCCTTTTTTCTGTTACCATTTAAACTGCTGTTACTTTCTGATGTGGTGCAGGGAGACTATGGGGTATATTTACTAAGCTCCCGATTTTGACCGATTTTGCGTTTTTCTTCAAAGTGTCATCTTGGGAATTTACTAAGCACAAATCTCGGCAGTGATGAAGGCATTCGTATTTTTTGTTGAAGTCCAAGAAAAAAAATACGAATGAATACACCATCGGTCAAATACGCCTGTTATTTGATAGAACTCGGTCATTTACTAAAATTTGTATTTCACAAACACTGCCGGCAATAGCCAATCACTGCTGTGAATACATACAAATCGTAAAAAAAAGCAGTTTTAAAATAGACCTGCTTTTTTTTACCGTGTTCTGATAGGTATGCACGGATCCGTGAGATCCATGCATGTTTATCAGTGGGAAGGGGTGGGAAAGTGTTAATTTTTTTTAAAAAAATGTGGGAACTTTGCGGTCAGCGGTTGACCGAAAGTAACCTCACCGCTGACCGCAAAGTTCCCACCATTGGATACAATGGAGCGCATAGGCGCTACATTGTATCTCTGCCGTGTGCAGCCTGACAGACACTACAGGAGCACACAGCCAATCAGGAGAGTGCCACAATGTGGCGCTCCCTGATTGGCTGAAGGGACCCTCTTTGACAGGAGTCAGGGGGGGTCCTGGCAGTCGGGGGAAAGGGGTCCCATGTGTAAACATGGGACCCCTTTCAGTGCGTGGTCGGTTTTCCGTTTTATTATTTTGCCAAGTACGTGGATTATACAAAGGTCAGATTCTACACTGGATTATGTGAGTATAATTGTTTTCACAGGTACCCCAAGGATTCTACAGGGACAAGAGGACAGACAGAAAAAAGGTTTTTAGGCGCTGAACAGGGTCGTGCAAATATAGCACTGGTAATGGCAGCCACTTGGTAAGGAGGTAGCCGGCCTCCTGAAAGTGAAACAACTAAAACAAAATCACCAAGTAGGCGTTTGTTACAAGTTACCGGTGAATGATCCAGCCTGTGATTCAATCACTCCACTCTAACTCTCCTTGCATTTGGAACATTGTTACCTCCTGCCCGGCCGGGCGTCGCTCAGCAAGCTGGAGGATCTGTATGGTGATCTAATACAGGCAACTGGTGCTGCACAGAAAGTGGCGGCTTTCATCTGAATATACCGCTGACGGATGTCTCACCCATGCACAGGGTGATAACAAGCGGTTTCTTAACCATTTATCCCGTACAGCAAGAGATCATTACGTCTCAGTGAGTAACATTAATCGGCTGGTTTATTTTGCTCCAAGGAAACACTATTTAAATCTGGACACCTTTATGGTCACAAACGCTAATTACATCAGTTTACAGGACTTCCTTTTCATTTAAACTGTCTGATATGGAATTAATGTGAGAGATTAACCCTATCTTACAGAGACGGGTTCTCCTGCATATTAGTGTCCCTTTCACTTATTTATACACTTTATGTGTGAACTATAAGGTATAATACCTCAGTTATATGCTCTGTGTAGTGTTGTGTCTTTTAATCAGTTTGTTATTGGTTTTATGTTAATAAATTGTGTTTTTATCAACATCACTGGTACCGTGCGCCTACTTGGTGATTTTGTTTTAGTTGTTTCACTTACAAGAGGACAGAGCCTCGTGTGAACATAGGTAAGTATGTATGTTTGGAGGTGTGCATGTATGTAATAAAATTATACTTTCACGATGTGTGTGTCCTGTTTTTTTGGGGGTCCGGTTTTCCACTGCATGCCGTCCCCCTTACAGAGCCAGAAGCATGAAGACTCCGGAAAATCGTCGGCAGAAGACTTCGGTCTTCACCAAGGTAGCGCACAGCACTGCAGCTGTGCGCCATTGCTCCTCATTTACACCTCACACTCCGGTCACTGATGGGTGCAGGGCGCTTGGGGGGGCGCCCTGAGGGCAATATATGACACCTTGGCTGGCAAATCTACATCATTTATAGTCCTAGAGGCTATATAGATGTAAAATTACCCCTGCCAGTATTCCAGAAAAAGCGGGAGAAAGTCAGACGAAAAAGGGGCGGGGCTTCTCCCTCAGCACACTGGCGCCATTTTCTCTTCACAGTGCAGCTGGAAGACAGCTCCCCAGGCTCTCCCCTGTAGTTTTCAGGCTCAAAGGGTTAAAAAGAGAGGGGGGCACTAAATTTAGGCGCAATATATGTATACAAGCAGCTATTTGGGGAAAAATCACTCAGTTATAGTGTTAATCCCTGCATTATATAGCGCTCTGGTGTGTGCTGGCATACTCTCTCTCGGTCTCCCCAAAGGACTTTGTGGGGTCCTGTCCTCAGTCAGAGCATTCCCTGTGTGTGTGCGGTGTGTCGGTACGGCTGTGTCAACATGTTGGATGAGGAAGGTTACGTGGAGGCGGAGCAGAGACCGATAAATGGGATGTCGCCCCCTGTGGGGCCGACACCAGAGTGGATGGATAGGTGGAAGGTATTAACTGACAGTGTCAACTCCTTACATAAAAGGCTGGATGATGTAACAGCTGTGGGACAGCCGGCTTCTCAGCCCGCGCCTGCCCAGGCGTCTCAAAGGCCATCAGGGGCTCAAAAAAACGCCCGTTACCTCAGATGGCAGACACAGATGTCGACACGGAGTCTGACTCCAGTGTCGACGAGGTTGAGACATATACACAATCCACTAGGAACATCCGTTACATGATCTCGGCAATGAAAAATGTGTTACGCATTTTCTGACATGAACCCAAGTACCACATAAAAGGGGTTTTATTTTTGGGGAGAAAAAGCAGCCAGTGTTTTGTTCCCCCATCAGATGGATGAATGAATGAAGTGTGTAAAGGAGCGTGGGTTCCCCCGATAAGAAACTGGTAATTTGGGGGCGTGGCCTGGAGGCCGATTAGAGTGGCTGCACAAACAGGGAGCTCTCTACTCCCTGAGGAAATTATCCCTCTGTTTCCCTCCCCAGACCACTTTTTCAACCTACCAAACCATCTACTACCCCTCCGGGACCCCCTCACACCGGTGGACCTGTGCTGCGGAGTCGGGAAGCCGGTATACTGGCTTCTGCGGACTGCGGCCTACGCACCCACCTGAAGCCGGGGCCTCGATTTCCGGCGATACCCGTCGCGGAGGGCGTCCGCCCTTGGAGCCCCCGGAGTGCCCTCACGGGACCCCCATCCCTGCTTTAAACACTCGGACCTCCCTTACCTGGCACCGGAGATCGGCGGTGCTGCGGAGGGGGGAAGAATCCGGGCGGACGCGGCTGCGAGAGGCACGGAGCCCTGACGGCGGCGGCCATCTTGGACCTCGGGACCCGGGCGGAGAAGCGGAGGACCTGCGGCCTGGAGAGCCCGTCTGTGCAGAGGTGAGCCGCTTTCACAGACCCTTGCTCCCCGCTGCAGTCCCTCATCCTGCACCATACCCCACAGCACCCGCAGACGGCCGACAGCCCAGCCACGCTCGAGGGGTTGGACGCAGCTCCATCCCCCCCCCTCCTGCGACCTTAATCAAACTGAGGCTGAGGGGATCTCCCCCACTCCTGCTACTCACCTGGAAGCCCATACACGCTCCTTCGAGAGGTGCCGGCTCGGACCACCCTCAACCTCCGGCTCTCTGCAACCCGCTCCAGCGGCGGCCGTCTGGTGAGTCTCCGGGACCGCGGTCCCTTCTGCCTCCATCCACCTAAACCCCACTGAGGCCTCCACGGGAACCCGCCTGGGAATCGCTTACACATCAGCCCGCGGTCCTCTCCCCCGCCGGGTCCCCGCCGCGGGGCTGCCCCGATCGCCGGCTGGTCCGTGCCCGGGACACGTCCCTGTGGTCCCCGAGCGGTGGAGATAGTCTCCGGGACCCCCTCTCCTGCGACTTCGGATCCTCACCCTCCAGTCCGGGCCGGGGTGCCCTCCCTCTCCTCCCGCGGGCCTCCCGGAGCGGGCTCCATCTGCCGGGCCCGGCTGATGTCCACACCGTAATGTCCCCTTAAAGCCCCCGAGTCACCTTCCCTGGCCCTGAGCCTCACAGCTGGAACGCCACCCCCACTCCTCACCCTGCTTTCCACCTACCCCCCTACGCCCTCAAAATGACCAGGGGTAACAAAAAATCCCAGGGGTCCGATCTCACACCATTTCTGACCAAAAAAGGCACCCCAGCCACGAACAGGCCCGACAATCCCGGCCCCTCTCGGGGCCCCTCCGAATCGGAGGCCGAAGATGACGATCTCACCCCTCACCCGCAAGGACTTCCTCTCCCTCCTTAAGGAGATGCGGGACATTAAGTCCTCAGTCCAAGCTCTACACTCCCTGAAATCCGATATAGCCGATATCGGCTCCAGAACGGACCAACTCGAAAGAAGAGTCGAAGAGGTGGTAACGTTCCAACAAACAGCAGAGACCGAGCTGCATCAACTCCGTCAGGATGTTGCCCACCTCCGGGAGGAGAACGAAGACCAAGACAATAGAGCAAGGAGAAATAATATGAGGATTCGGGGTATCCCTGAGGAGGTCGAGGCGTCTCATCTTGAACTCTACCTTAAACGTCTTTTCGCATACCTGTCGCCCGACACCCCTGAGGAACATCTCCTCCTGGACCGAGCACACCGGGCCTTGCGACCGCGCTCCCAGGACTCTTCTCAGCCCAGAGATGTCATTCTCCGAATGCACTATTTCACTGCGAAGGAGGCCGTTATGAGGGAGGCCCGACGGCTGGGATCTGTGACTTTCCAAAACACCCCACTCCAGATTTTTCAGGACTTATCCCCGCTAACCTTAGCTAAACGCAGGGACTTCAAACCCATCACTTCCCTGCTCTCCCGTCACAACGTGAAGTACCGCTGGGGTTTCCCTTTCCGGATCCTAGTGTGGCACCAAGGGAAGCTCCTCACAGCTAGAGACCAATCTGAGGCCCAAACACTCCTCTCTAAACTGGGCATCCCCGCTCCTGACCAAGATGTCCATTCTCCATCCCTCCCACCACGGACACGGCGGGATTCGCTTCGGTCTCCTCGTTCTGAGTGGTTCACTGTGCCGTCCTCCGGGGCCCCCCAGGCTCCACCCCCAGTGCCCTGAGAACTCTCACCTCTCTACGCTACAGCACCCCACATTGAATTGGGACGATCACTTCTGGTCGTACCCCCCCCACCTGAAGTGCTACATTACCTTAGGCTCTTCGTGACGCTACTTCCTGATCCCTTGGTTGCTTCACAATAGCACTGTTGTTATCCTCTATTGAAATGTTATGTTGTTTGGAAGTTTAAATGTCTAACTGCTTACATACTCAAAAGTTACTCTCCTGATATGTTTCCATGCAGATACTTGACCCACTCTCCCCCCTCCTCCCCCCCCCTCCTATTCTCCGCCCCTTGGGGCGGGCGCTCCAGCTATCTTCTCTACCTGTCCTCTCTCCAGCTTTCTCCCTCAGGTACCCCCAGGGGAGGCTTGCCTCCTATCTTTTCCCGAGCGGCTCGTGATTCGCGATCAGGGCCCCATGCCGCGCCCCCACAGGGCCCCGGGCCCTACCGCTGACCTAGGTGCTCCCCCAACGCCTAGTATTCCCTCCCCTTGTCAGCTTTACCGGTCCTGGCCTCCTCCGCCAGACGACCAACTACCCCCCCACCCCCTCCGGTCCTCTTTCCCTTCCACCCCTCCTCTGACCACACTCTCTCTCATTTCATATATCTTCGATCTGTCTCCCCCTCCCCCTTCTCCACCTCCAATCACTCCCGCCCTTTCAAATCTGCCTACCTCACTGCTGCCTGCCCATGGGTCTCCGGGTACTCTCTCATAATGTGAAGGGCTTGAACAGCCCTCAAAAGAGAGGCAAGCTCTTTGCTTCCCTTAAACACCATAGAGGCGATCTGATTTTCCTACAGGAAACTCACTTCGTGCACGAATCTCACCCTACCCTGCAATGTAAACCATTCCCCGTTTCCTTTCATGCCTGCGATCACCTAGCCAAAAAACGTGGAGTAGCAATCTTAATTGCCCGCCACCTGTCTTTTGAACTCCTAGACTCTCATGCTGACAAAGACGGACGATTCCTTGTCCTAGTGGGTAAACTCAACAATAATACATGCACCCTGGTTAACGTTTACGCCCCTAACCAGCGACAGGAACGGTTCTTTACAAGGCTAGATAATCTCCTCACTCGAGTCCGACAGGGCGACCTTATACTTGCAGGTGACTTCAACTCCGTTCTCAATCCACAGCTAGACCGCTCTACATCTTCCCCTACTCCTTCCCCGTCGGACTCCCTTCGCTCTAGATCCCTCCTCCGACTCATGCGATCCCAACTCCTCTACGACTCTTGGAGGATAAAAGACCCCTCTGCCCGCGACTATACCTTCTACTCTGCCCCTCATAACTCCTACTCCCGCATTGATATGGTCCTGCTCAGTCATGATCTTGCTATCAACCTCCGTGATGCCCATATCCACCCACTAATCTGGTCCGACCACGCTCCCATCTCCTGCGACCTGGCAGGCTTGGCTTCCCGTCCTCGCCCCATGACATGGCGCCTCAACGACTCCCTCCTACACAACCCTGAGACAAAGTCCCATCTTCAAGACAAAATCTCTGATTATTTCACCTTAAATGACTCCCCCGATATTTCTAGACCCACCCTCTGGTTGGCGCACAAGGCTGTCCTTCGAGGACACCTTATCAGCCTAGCCTCAAAAGCTAAAAAGCAATCCCTTTCCCAATACAACAGGCTCTCCATTAAACTCCATGCACTTGAGACCCAACACAAGGCGTCTCCCGACCAGGCGGTCTTGTCCGAACTTCGCACCATTAAAGCGGAACTCGATCTTCTTCTTACTACACGGGTGGCCAAGCGTCTTAAGTGGCTTCGCCAGTCTTTTTATGAGAAGGGTGACAAGGCGGACAAGATCCTGGCGGCCCGACTCCGCTCCACAAGAGCCAAAACCAACATTGTCACTATCAGAAACTCTCTCAACCAAATCATTCAGGATCCCACAGCCATTAGAGCCGCCTTCCAATCCTACTATACCGACCTATACAACCTTCCGCCCCCTCCACCGGGCTCTTCCCCCCAACCTCGATCCGACCTTATCTCCCACTTTCTCTCTGCTTCTAAACTACCCAGACTACCCCCGGACGCCTTGGACCTTCTCAACGGTGAGATTACGGTGGAAGAAATCACCCAGACTATACTCATGCAAAAAATAGGCAAATCTCCGGGCCCAGATGGGTTCACCGCTCTCTACTACAAGAAATTCTCTGCCCTTCTCTCCCCCCACCTACACTCTCTCTTCAATGGGATTGTCCAAGGCGACCCTTTTCCCCCTGAGATGCTAGAGGCTAGAATTGTGGTGATCCCCAAGGAAGGCAAGGACCCCCTTAATTGCGCAAGCTATCGCCCCATATCTCTCCTGAACCTAGACTTGAAAATCTTTGCTAAGATCCTGGCCAACCGTCTTAACCCATACCTCCCTTCCCTTGTCCACTACGACCAAGTAGGCTTTATCCCGGGCCGCCAGGCAAGAGACAACACCAGACGTGCCATTGACCTTATACATATCTCTAACTCCAGGAGATGCCCCACTATCATGCTTTCCTTAGATGCCGAAAAAGCATTTGACCGGATCTCCTGGGACTTCTTGAAACCCACCTTGGAGGCCTATGGCCTGTCCGGTGGCTTCCTCACTAGCATCCTAGCATTATATTCCACCCCCTCTGCCACCGTCCTTATCAATGGTACCCCATCCGCCCCACTTAGCATTTCCAATGGCACACGTCAGGGCTGCCCCCTCTCCCCCCTAATATTTGCCCTTATTATAGAACCCCTTGCCTCCCAAATTAGAGCACATCCGGATATACACGGAATAAAGGTAGGCCCCACAGATCCCAAAATCTCCCTCTTCGCAGATGACATCCTACTCTCCCTCACTCAGCCCCTTATTTCACTCCCAAACCTATTTTCGGTTCTACAAGCCTATAGCCTTATTTCGGGCTACAAGATCAACTACTCCAAATCTGAGGCCATGATGCTACATATCCCCCAACACCAGGCTGAGTCCCTTCGCACCAATTTTAAACTCAAATGGCACCCCACAAAGATAAAATACCTAGGGATATACCTAACCCCGCGCTACGACTCCCTCTTCCGGGAAAACTTCCCACCCCTTCTTACCAACACACTAGCCGACCTGACCTCTTGGAACAGTCTCTTCATCTCGTGGCTGGGCAGGATCATAGCAGTTAAAATGACCATAATCCCCAAATGGCTCTACCTTTTCCAGACTCTCCCTGTGGCGGTCCCGGCTCCCTTCCTCCGCAATATCCAACGAGCCCTTATACGCTTTATTTGGAACCACAGACCTCCCCGCATTGCTGCCAACACTCTGAAAAGAGCAACCTCCATGGGAGGCAGAGGACTTCCCGATGTCAAATTATACTACCTCGCCTCCCACTTATCCCACATTGTCACTTCCTACGCTCCTCCAGGATCGGTTTCCTGGCTGGACATCGAAGCAGCCTTCATTGGCATCCCAGATCTGACCCCCCTATGGGGACTCCCCTCCGCCTCTCGACCCCCAACCTCTAAACTCCTTCCCACTATCAAATTCAACCTCAAAACCTGGGACACCCTCTCTCTGAAGTGGGGTCTCACCACCACACCCTCACCCTTAACCCCCATCTGGCAGAACCCCATGTTTCCCTCCGGACTCTCAGCTACGAGATCCCGGACGTGGATAACCCTAGGCCTTAAATTCCCAATTGACTTTGCCGACCGAGGCCAATGGCTGTCCCTCCCGGACCTCCAGCAGAAAATCCCCTCACAACCACTCAATCCCTTTCAATTCTTACAAATACGCCACTTTTTAACTTCCCTCCCTTCCACCGCCTTACTCCGTGCCCTTACTCCCTTTGAATCCCTATGTGTCAACTCTCATTCCTCCAAAGGCATAATCTCCCAACTTTACTCTCTCCTACTGGATTTTTCCCTGCCCCTATCCCGGCCCCATGAAGTTGCATGGGAACGGGACCTCGGGCCCCCACCTGAAACTCAGGATTGGGAGGACATGAGACTAGGCATTGCTAAAAGCTCTATTGCCACCGCCTTTAAGGAAACGGCTTACAAAGTTTATTACCGCTGGTACTATACCCCCGACCGTCTTAACAAATTTTTCCCGTCCTCCTCTTCAGCCTGCTGGAGGAACTGTGGGGATAGAGGTACTATGCTCCACATATGGTGGACCTGCCCGGTTATCGTCCCCTTCTGGGATCTGGTCCACTCCCTCCTCAACTCACTTCTAGAACCCCCTGTAATGAAGGACCCTTGGGTCTCCTTACTGTGTCTCCCCTCCCCACACCTCAATAAATTCTCCCAAAAGCTAACCTCACACATTCTGGCCGCAGCTAAATCACTGATCGCCCTCAACTGGAAGAACCCCTTACCACCCTCCCTACTATCCCTCAAAGCTAAAATCTGGCACATCGCCTCAATGGAAAAGATAACCTATTACCTCCACGACCGGGGCCACGTCTTCGAGCAGGTCTGGGCTCCCTGGCTCACCGCTGAACGTGGTTAGCTGGCTCCCTCCACCCGCTCCCGCCCCTCCCGTAGACCCATGGGCACCCACTCCCTTCTCCCCCTGATATTCCTCCTCATCTCATCTCTTAACCTTCTCAATTATCTCTTCCCCCTATTACCCTCTCTGTCTTCGTCTCTCCTCCGTTCCCCCCCCCCCCCCCTGTTATGATCTTGCTGCTCTTAAGACTTATATTATGTACGGTTACAAATGTGGTTATTCCCCCCCCCCTGTTTCTCTTCTCCTCCCCCCCCCCCCCTGATCCCCATGTTTGAACTTGACTGTTTTTCCCACACCAACTAACCCTGTTACTCATTTGAAAAATTGTGGTCCATTTTGGACACTGGCTATGTTGGCCATCTGTCCCTTGTATTCCTAGAATGCCCTCTTTATGTATCTGACCACGTATAAATAAAGAATTTCAAAAAAAAAAAAAAAGAAACTGGTAATTTCTAAAAAGTTACTGATGGCGTACCCTTTCCCGCCAGAGGATAGGTCACGTTGGGAGATATCCCTTAGGGTGGATAAGGCGCTCACACGTTTGTCAAAAGGTGGCACTGCCGACTTAGGATACGGCCACCTTGAAGGAACCTGCTGATAAGCAGGAGGCGATCCTGAAGTCTGTATTTACACACTCAGGTTATATACTGAAACCTGCAATTGCCTCAGCATAAATAGTGCTGCTGCAGCGTGGTCTGATACCCTGTCAGATAATATTAATACGCTTAGACAGGGATGATATTTTGCTAACATTGAGCATATTTAAGACGTTGTCTTATATATAAAGGATGCACAGAGGGATATTTGCCGGCTGGCATCCAGAATTAATGCAATGTCCATTCTGCCAGGAGGGTATTAGAAACCCGGCAGTGGACAGGTGATGCTGCCTGTAAAAGGCACATGGAGATTCTGCCTTATAAGGGTGAGGAATTGTTTGGGGATGGTCTCTGGGACCTCGTATCCACAGCAACAGCTGGGAAGAAAAATTTTTACCTCAGGTTTCCTCACAGCCTAAGAAAGCACCGTATTTTCAGGTACAGTCCTTTCGGCTTCAGAAAAGCAAGCGGGTCAAAGGCGCTTCCTTTCTGCACAGAGACAAGGGAAGAAGGAAAAAAGCTGCACCAGCAGCCAGTTCCCAGGATCAAAAATCTTCCCCCGCTTCCTCGGAGTCCACCGCATGACGCTGGGGCTCCACAGGTGGAGACAGGTGCGGTAAGGGCGCGTCTCGGGAACTTCAGGGACCAGTGGGCTTGCCCACAGGTGGATCTCTAGGTTCTGCAAATAGTATCACAGGGATACAGGCTGGAGCTCGAGGCGACTCCCCCTCGCCGTTACCTCACATCAGCCTTGCCTGCTGCCCTCGGAGAAAGGTAGTACTGGCGGCAATTCACAAGCTGTACTTCCAGCAGGTGAAATCAAGGTACCCCTCCTTCAACAAGGCCGGGGTTACTATTCCAAAATGTTGTGGTACCGAAACCAGACGGTTCGGTGAGACCCATTCTAAAATTGAAAGCCTTGAACACTTATATACGAAGGTTCAAGTTCAAAATGGAATCGCTCAGGGCGATTATTGCAAGCCTGGAGAATTTCATGGTATCACTGGACATCAAGGATGATTACCTGCATGTCCATATTTACCATCTTCACCAGGAGTACCTCAATATTGTGGTACAGGATTGTCATTACCAATTCCAGACGTTGCCGTTGGTCTGTCCCCGGCACCGAGGTATTTACCAAGGTAATGGCCGAAATAATTATCCCGTACTTGGACGATCTCCGTATAAAGGCGAGGTCCAGGGAGCAGTTGTTCGGCGGAGTAGCACTATCTCGGGAAGTGCTACAACAGCACGGCTGGATTCTGAATATTCCAAAGTCGCAGCTGGTTCCTACGACGCGTCTACTGTTCCTGGGTATGGTTCTGGACACAGAACAGGATAAAAAGGGTTTCTCCCGGAGGAGAAGTCCAAGGAGTTGTTGTCTCTAGACAGAGACCTCCTAATACGTATACAGGTGTCGGTGCATCAATGCACGCGAGCGCTGGGAAAGATGGTAGCTTCTTACGAAGAAATTCCATTCGCCAGGTCCCATGCAAGGATTTTCCAGTGGGATCTGTTGGACAAGTGGTCCGGGTTGCATCTTCAGATGCATCGGCGGATAACCCTGTCTCCAAGGGTCAGGGTGTCGCTGTTGTGGTGGCTGCAGAGTGCTCATCTTCTAGGGGGCCGCAGATTCGGCATACAGGACTGGGTCCTGGTGACCACGGATGCCAGCCTTCGAGGCTGGGGGGCAGTCACACAGGGAAGGAACTTCCAAGGCTATGGAAAAGTCAGGAGACTTCCCTACACATAAATATTCTGGAACTGAGGGCCATTTACAATGCCCTAAGTCAGGCTAGACCCCTGCTTCAACACGGCCGGTGCTGATCCAGTCAGACAACATCACGGCGGTCACTCATGTAAACCGACAGGGCGGCACAAGAAGCAGGATGGCGATGGCAGAAGCCACAAGGATTCTCCGATGTGCGGAAAATCATGTGTTAGCACTGTCAGCAGTGTTCATTCCCGGAGTGGACAACTGAGAAGCAGACTTTCTCAGAAGACACGACCTCCACCCGGGAGGGTGGGGACTTCATCCAGAAGTCTTCCAAATGATTGTACACCGTTGGGAAAGGCCACAGGTGGACATGATGGCGTCCCGCCTCAACTACAAGTTACAAGGATATTGCGCCAGGTCAAGGACCCTCAGGTGATAGCTGTGGACACTCTGGTAACACCGTGGGTGTACCAGTCGGTGTATGTGTTCCCTTCTCTGCCTCTCTTACCCAGGGTAATGAGAATAATAAGAAGGAGAGGAGTAAGAACTATACTCATTGTTCCGGGTTGGCCAAGAAGAGCTTGGTAACCAGAACTCCAAGAAATGATCTCAGAGGACCCATGGCCTCTGCCGCTCAGACAGGACCTGCTGCAGCAGGGGGCCTGTCTGTTCCAAGACGTACCGCGGCTGCGTTGACGGCATGGCGGTTGAACGCCGGATCCTGAAGAAAAGGGAATTCCGGAGGAAGTTATCCCTACGCTATTTAAAGCTAGGAAAGAAGTGAACGCAAACCATTATCACCGCATATGGCGGAAATATGTTGCGTACTGTGAGGCCAGGAAGGCCCCAAAGGAGAAATTTCAGCTAGGTCGATTTCTGCACTTCCTACAGTCAGAGGTGACTATGGGCCTAAAATTGGGTTCCATTAAGGTCCAGTTTTCGGCTCTATCGATTTTCTTCCAAAATTGAACTGGCTTCACTGCCTGAAGTTCAGACTTTTGTTAAGGGAGTGCTGCATAGTCAGCCCCCGTTTGTGCCTCCAGTGGCACCGTGGGATCTCAACGTGGTGTTGGATTTCCTGAAGTCGCATTGGGTTGAGCCACTTAAATCCGTGGAGCTATAATACCTCACGTGGAAAGTGGTCATTCTGTGGGCCTTGGCGTCGGCCAGGCGTGTATCAGAATTGGCGGCTTTGTCATACAAAAGCCCTTATCTGTATTTTATATGGATAAGGCGGAATTGAGGACTCGTTCCCAATTCCTTCCTAAGGTGGTATCAGTTTTTTATGTGAACCAACCTATTGTGGTGCCTGCGGCTACTTGGGACTTGGAGGATTCCAAGTTACTGGATGTAGTCAGGGCCCTGAAAAGTATATGTTTCCAGGACAGCTGGAGTCAGGAAAGACTGACTCGCTATTTCTCCTGTATGCACCCAACAAGCTGGGTGCTCCGGCTTCTAAGCAGACGATTGCTCGCTGGATCTGTAGCACGATTCAACTTGCACATTCTGCGGCTGGACTGCCGCACCCTAAATCTGTAAAAGCCCATTCCACGAGGAAAGTGGGCTCTTCTTGGGCGGCTGCCCGAGGGGTCTCGGCTTTACAACTTTGCCGAGCTGTTACTTGGTCGGGTTAAAACATTTTTGTAAGAGTCTACAAGTTTGATACCCTGGCCGAGGAGGACCTAGAGTTTGCTCATTCGGTGCTGCAGAGTCATCCGCACTCTCCCGCCCGTTTGGGAGCTTTGGTATAATCCCCATGGTCCTTACGGAGTCCCAGCATCCACTTAGGACGTCAGAGAAAATAAGATTTTACTCACCGGTAAATCTATTTCTCGTAGTCCGTAGTGGATGCTGGGCGCCCATCCCAAGTGCGGATTGTCTGCAATACTTGTTTATAGTTATTGCCTAACTAAAGGGTTATTGTTGAGCCATCTGTTGAGAGGCTCAGTTATATTTCATACTGTTAACTGGGTATAGTATCACGAGTTATACGGTGTGATTGGTGTGGCTGGTATGAGTCTTACCCGGGATTCAAAATCCTTCCTTATTGTGTCAGCTCTTCCGGGCACAGTATCCTAACTGAGGTCTGGAGGAGGGTCTTAGTGGGAGGAGCCAGTGCACACCAGGTAGTCCTAAAGCTTTCTTTAGTTGTGCCCAGTCTCCTGCGGAGCCGCTAATCCCCATGGTCCTTACGGAGTCCCAGCATCCACTACGGACTACGAGAAATAGATTTACTGGTGAATAAAATCTTATTTTTTCTGTTACCATTTAAACTGCTGTTACTTTCTGATGTGGTGCAGGGAGACTATGGGGTATATTTACTAAGCTCCCGATTTTGACCGATTTTGCGTTTTTCTTCAAAGTGTCATCTCGGGAATTTACTAAGCACAAATCTCGGCAGTGATGAGGGCATTCGTATTTTTTGTTGAAGTCCAAGAAAAAAAATACGAATGAATACACCATCGGTCAAATACGCCTGTTATTTGATAGAACTCGGTCATTTACTAAAATTTGTATTTCACAAACACTGCCGGCAATAGCCAAACACTGCTGTGAATACATACAAATCGTAAAAAAAAGCAGTTTTAAAATAGACCTGCTTTTTTTTACTGTGTTCTGATAGGCATGCACGGATCCGTGAGATTCATGCATGTTTATCAGTGGGAAGGGGTGGGAAAGTGTTAATTTAAAAAAAAAAAAATGTGGGAACTTTGCGGTCAGCGGTTGACCGAAAGTAACCTCACCGCTGACCGCAAAGTTCCCACCATTGGATACAATGGAGCGCATAGGCGCTGCATTGTATCTCTGCCGTGTGCAGCCTGACAGACACTACAGGAGCAAATAGCCAATCAGGAGAGTGCCACAATGTGGCGCTCCCTGATTGGCTGAAGGGACCCTCTTTGACAGGAGTCAGGGGGGGTCCTGGCAGTCGGGGAAAGGGGTCCCATGTGTAAACATGGGACCCCTTTCAGTGCGTGGTCGGGTTTCCGTTTCATTATTTTGCCAAGTACGTGGATTATACAAAGGTCAGATTCTACACTGGATTATGTGAGTATAATTGTTTTCACAGGTACCCCAAGGATTCTACAGGGACAAGAGGACAGAGCCTCGTGTGAACATAGGTAAGTATGTATGTTTGGAGGTGTGCATGTATGTAATAAAATTATACTTTCACGGTGTGTGTGTCCTGTTTTTTTGGGTGTATTTTTTTAGTAGTAGTACTACAGGTACCAGCGGGCCCGGTTTTCCACCGCATGCTGGTACTTGTGGTTCTCCAAGTACCAGCTTGCGGGGGAGGCTTGCTGGGACTTGTAGTACTGCTACTAAAAACAATATTCACATTTTTTCAAAAGGCTAGCAGCCCCCCATCTGCCACCCTTGGATGGGGGGGGACAGCCTCGGACTTCATCCCTGGCCCTTGGGTGGCTGGAGGGGTGGGACCCCTTGATTTAAGGGGTTCCCACTCCTCCAGGATACCCCAGCCAGGGGTGACTAGTTGGGTATGTAATGCCAGGGCCGCAGGGACCACTATAAAAGTGTCCCCCGGCTGTGGCATTATGTACCTGGCTAGTGGAGCCCGGTGCTGGTTTCAAAAATACGGGGGACCCCTACGCTTTTTGTCCCCCGTATATTTGGAACCAGGACCAGGCGCAGAGCCCGGTGCTGGTTTATGAAATATGGGGGAACCCATGTCATTTTTTTCCCCATATGTTGTGAACCAGGACCGGCTCAAAGAGTCCGAGGCTGGTTTTGCTTAGGAGGGGGGACCCCACGCATTTTTTATTTTTATTTTTAACAGTTATTTTTTTTACAGATCCGGCCGAGATTCATTGTGTTAATGTCGGCAGTGTTTTACTATTCACTCCCGTAAAACACTGCCAAAAAATACGAATGACATCGACATCGGAAAATACGAAAATGCAGAATACGACAGCTTAGTAAATTAGTCGGAATAAATTCAAAAAGTTGCAAAATTACACTTTCGATGTCATTCGTGTTTGAACTTTAACCTCATTTGGAAAAATACGAATTTTAATAAATATACCCCTATGTGTACATTGTGCACTATTTGGATTAAATATGTAATGTGTTTTGATAGCCTTCCATGCGCTCACAAACTCTACCATAAATACTCATACCACGCGCTAATACGCAGGACCGCGGGAGCGACCATACGCAAATTGCGAATATGCGCACGCACAGCATAGCAAGTACGCGCACAGAGGCCATCTGTGCGTAGTTTGTACGTGATGTGTGTACTGCAATATTTTTCGGCTTTGACAGTCCACCCTTTGGCAGTCACCAATAACTGCCACTATCTAATCACTAAACAAAAAAATATCAATACAATATCTACAGATGATCGGGGAGAGTTGTAGGTGGTAAATGTATGACCTAGTGGGATAGTAAAAAGCATGTATGCATGAATCCGTCTGCGGGGCATGTATCATCGTGCCGTATATTTTCTAAATAAGCTTCGAGGTATTGCGAAGTATACAATAAATCCTTCTTATCCCGTATTAAGGGTCTGTAAGTGGGCCAACAAACACTACCGAGCTCTTTTCGGCTTCTTGTTCCAACAAATGGGGTGCACATTTAGTTGATGATACATGGAGGGGGAAACATATGTGAGTGCTAGTATATGTGGATATCACCTGTCGACTATGTGTGCCATTAACTGAAGGTTGCAGAGATGAAGATAAGACATATAAATAAAATACATTCACATAAACATTTTGGGTAGGGCTGATGTCTTTTTCCGGATGGATGTATCTGGGCAGAGGGGGAGACAAAAAAAAAACGGGTGAACGAAACAGGCCATGAAATTCATTTGCAATCCTTATCATATCACAGTCTCTATGGATGGGTCGTAAATTAAATCTGCTGCTGTAACAGTACCCTTGCTCCTTAGACTCATCAACTTTGTGCCGTGCTTGCGCCGCGTCAGAATTCAAACACACCTAAATATCGAACCAATAATTATGACAACTCCCAGGATACAAAGGAGAAACTTCCCTACACTCATAATAACATTTTGAGCCCACTCTCCTAAACCTGAGAACCAATTTCGTGGGTTCAACCATGAGACCCAGCTGGTCAGTTCATTACTCACAGTTGCTAAGGTAAGATTGTGCTTCCTCCTCAACTCCCACTTCAACTGTAAGATATCGTCCATCTTTTGATCGATGATCTCCGTGGGGTCGTCAGTGCTGTTCGTAATATACGTACAGCACTTCACACCATATTGAGTTGCCAGAGTAACACAGTATCCACCTGTCACGGCTGTGATATAATTAAGGACCATCCTGTGCTGAATCAGTTCTTGCTTGTAAGCTTGTAACTCCCTTCCCGTATACCTGAAGGTGTCGTCATATATCTCAGTGATATTATCTATCAAGTTCGCTAGCGCATGGATATACCTAGAATTTATAATTCCTCTGGCAGTACGGGTGATGTCTAATGCAAGAAGGAATTGAATCCCGGTGGATTCGTGGATGAAATCAGAGGCTGCGTGCTCTGTCCTATCTATGAGGTGTCTCTTGATGGTGTGTTCATAGTGAGTATGAGTATAAGGAGCCTGAGCACTGCGGTGAACGTCTTTCATCTCATCATGGGTTATGGTCATGACCTCTGGTAGTACTCTCCCAATATAACACAATCCCTCTGAGCTCGGGGCAAGCCACTTGTACGCCTTCCTCCCACATATGAAATAGGCATCATCTGGGAGAACATAGCGGACAAAATATAACATCACCATATTACAAACTTTCCAAGTGAAGAAACCAATCCCTAGTTCTCCCATCTGCTCAGTACAAGTATCGGGCTGGATGATATGAGCACAATACCGTGGCGATACTTTTCCAACCCACATGGTCTTGCTTCCACGAGTGTACCTATACCGAAAATACCTCTCACTGTTGGCTATTTGGCGTAAGTTCAGAGTCTATGGGTATACTATCAGCTCTGTGTGAAAAGGTCATTGTCTGGTTATTCCACGTCACTTCCCAATTTCCCAGTTTTCGGTAATTGGAAATATTGAAACACAATAAGGACCTGTCTACATGATACTGGTGGAGCTTCAAACTAGGGGGCCTAGAGATATTGAATTTCTTGTCCACTGGTCTCCCACCCCGTAATTCGAGTACCTCATCTATTGCTAAAGGGTACGGTACTAATCCTGACTTGCTCTGACCTTGAGGTACCTGTGAGCACACCCAGCATTCTGTCTGATTTAAGACCTTACCCACTAGTGAGTGGTAATCACTCAACGGATGACGGTCCATGTCGATATTAAGGTTGGACTGACATCTCTGGATGCACCCATCCTCAACTATATTCTCACAATTCCTACAAATACAATATTCATCAGACAATAACCCCTCACAGTGCCTCCGAGCTCCCTGACTACCAGAGCGCTTACTGATGCCAGCCTTTACTAAAGTGATGCGCTGATCCTGAGATCCTACAAATTCATACTTGCCATCAGAACCCATTCCAAATCCCTGCTCGACCTCTCTGGGACCCTCACCAAAACAAACTGTCCTTGATCAAAACCAGAATTACTAATAGAACCCTAAACGCAGTCTCTTGTGATCGATCCATTTCGTTTAGGGAAAGGAGGAAAATAAGAAGGGGAAAAGACAGGAAAATGCAGGGGGAGGTGAAAAAAAAGAATGATACTACAACCGTTCTAGATCTGTGCTCGGATGCCCTTCAACAGTCCTGCCTCTCAACCTTCCTGGAACAGACACTCCAGTGATACGAGGTTCTCTACACTACACTCTGCTCTTTGTCACGAGTTCTCTCCGGGTCAGCGACCTTTCTGTAGGGAACATAAATCTTGCATTTCAATGTGTTTAACTGTTGTGTATTATCAGTTGTGTGAAGTAAACCATCTGTGGAAAGTGAAAAGAGAAAGGAAACAATAAAAATAAGTTTTTTCAGATTTGCGTTCACCATCAGGCTGTCACGCCATCATGCATATCGGTGTCTATATACAGTCTCCCATCACCCGTATTTCCATTCTCCACCCTTTGTGCATGACCAGGCACACTGATACTGGTGTCCCTATGCTGGTGAGATATACTGGATTTGGGCAGAACTCTGAAAGACCGAGTAGGCCTCTGGCGTCTGAACTGTAACCCTGTCGGTGAACGTAAGAGATGAAGAGGAAACGTTGAAGACAAATCACATAGAGTTTAGTAACAGATAAGTTGGTAGAGGCAAAGAAGATTTTACAAAGTTTGACATCTAGATTGGGCACTAAGGGGAATGATTCTCTACTCGTTCTGCTCCCCCCAAAAAAATCTATGTGTGTTATATCTCTACTGGGACAATCCCAGCCATCAATCCAGTGTCCTGTCCATTCTAAGTTCATAGGGAACCCGGTATCTTTGAGATAATTTTCTCTACCTGTGATGGACATGCATCTAGAACAGCGAAATGTAACATTAGTAAGTTGCATTTATTCTGTTCTTACCATTAGCCGAATCTGTGTTTTCTATATGGCTTATGATTCCTTACTATATGTCCCTTGGTCCCGTCTATGTGTTTAATAATGTGGCTTGTGTTTTCTGTCTAGGGTATCTATATTGACTATGTGTCCTACTACTCCTACAATCTCTGGCAAAATGCCCTTCCTTCCTACAAGTGTAACATATTATTGACCATTAGGGATCTGGGGTTTGGACTGATGGGTCTTTCCTGTATGTGCCAGTATACTTACCGTCCTCAACCTCTCCACCTGTTGTTCTCTGCGCATAACACTATTCTTATGGTGTTCAATCGCACACTCTCTACGACAAGTTACTGTGGCCCCTCTCCAATCAGGCAAAAAAATGTTTGTACCCTGTCCCTTACTGTCTGATTGAGTCCGTCCACTAATACAGAAACAGCTACCTCCCTGTAATTCGCATCGTTCCCTGTATCTGATACCCCAATGTATCTATCCATTATTTGCAGGGCCCGATGGATATATTCAGATGTCATTTCATTTTCCCTCTGTTTTATGGAGAAAATTCTTCTCCACTTAACAGTTGTGGGGAAATATAACTCTAGTTGCATGTTAATTTGCTCTAAATTCTCCTGATTGTGTTTTGTCAGTCATAAGACTATCCGACTCTAATCTACAATCAGTGATACATTTTTGGGTGTCAATATTAGGAGGTAGGTACGCTTTCAAAAATATCCGCCAGTGTTTGTTTGTCGGTTCATATGCATTACCCAGATCTCTGAAAAATTTCTGACATCTGGCTAAATGCTTCCGAGGGTCGGGGAATTCTGAAATGATTGATTGCAGCTCATCTCTGGGCCACAGGCAATACATTGCATTATTCCTGGTGAGGATTATTCCCTGACTATCGGTTCCCCCATTGGGGGTTACTATTTCCAAGACAGGGTGTAATCCTACCATTCCGTTCCTAATCTGTTTACTGTGAGGTGTTGTTGTCTCTGTGCAATGAACTGTCTCACACTTACCGGTAGCTGTGACCTCACCAGTTCTTTCATTGGGGAATAAATATTGTTACTGCTCTACCTGGTTGGACAGGCCCCACCTGAGTTTCCTTGCGGCAAGGTGACTGCTTGGAGGAGAACTGCGATTTGGCTGGATATATTTGTTATTAAAAAAAAGATATAGATTCAATATATATATTACAAAAGTACAGTATACCTATAGTTACAACTCAGTAAGCAGTTAAACATACAGTTACATTCAATTACAGTTACAGGCCAGCGATACAATTACCATTCCCTCCAATGCATCTTATGTCTCTCTCTCTCTGTAAATAAATACAGGAACTGATCTGCCAGCAAGTCCATCATCCTCTTGTGACCTATAACCTTGAAAAGACTTCAAAAACAGGATACATCTTGCAAAAAATAATTAGGGTTAATACATTGTTTTTACATACTACTATATTTTACGGATATACCATTGACTGTAGCCATCTTCTCCCCCGCAATATACGGTAGTGGTGGTGGTGCAGTCGCCATTATTTTCCCGCTAGGTTTGGAACCTGCTGCGCGAGCTAATTCTCTTTGTATATCCCCCTCATGTTGCCATAAATTTAAACAATCTGTATGTCTAATCCTTTGTTTTCTGGATTTAAGAAGACATTTTACTACCTACATTCTGCAGTGCCTCTGGTTCAAAGCTGCCCACCCTAGGGAATGGTTCCCTATCTTTGTTAGTCATACATACCCATTCATTGCAAAAAGCCTCCGTGTGTGAACCATACTTTTCACACATAACAATCCTCGCTGACCCCCGGGGCCGCGGCTATTCAACCTGAACCCTGGTTACTGAACGCCCACTGCTTGTGCAATTGGATCCCATCGCTGACTTTTTGCCAAAAAAACGCAATCCCCAATGCACACCTGCAGATAAACGGTGAAAGACACCAAGCGCTTTCACTCGCTCCTTCTCCACTGAGTACCACGACTCACTCCAATAGTGAACACCGCGTACCCAGCAAGGCCCTATCGGTTTCTATTTACTGGAAGTGTTTAGGAGTGACTTACCTATTCCAGTACATATACACCGCTGGAGATTTTCCTGAGAGAGACCAGCAAAAACTCCCTATAACCTTATACATAAATCACACTTGCGTATGCTCTATACAGCACTAATGGTACCGCGATTTTACGCAAAAGCTCGTAAAGGGGTATCCAGTTGCGCTATATATATCGCACCAACAAATGCGCGGTCCAATCGCACAGCATATAGGTACTTGTTACCTATCTGCCGTACAACCACGGGTCATTGTACAAACTGCGACCCTCAGCCCGGAGCGTAATACAAAAACCTTTTTCGCAATACAATGCACTATCACGCTCCTCTGCAAATCACCTCACGATTTGCGTATTTCAATCTATATTAACGTGAGTCAGCCACTTCACGCCACCAAGCCTCTACTTACTCGGTGTACCACGGGACCCGACTTCCGGAGTTCAATACGTTCACTCTTATGTTCGCTCACTCAAATATACTTTGTTTTTCTGTACAGAAAATTTGGATTCATTCAGGTTGGCAGCTTTACCCCCAGAGGCAATTTAAATAAAAATTATTTATACTAAATTTTGGTTTTATACTAAAAAAAAATCTTTTTTAGAAACCGGGTAGTTTTGTGCTATTGTAGCGTGGCTACTGTCCCACCTTTAAACTAAACGAACTATTGTGTAATTTGTAGTGATGTGCACCGGCAATTTTTCGGGTTTTGTGTTTTGGTTTTGGGTTCGGTTCCGCGGCCGTGTTTTGGGTTCGAACGCGTTTTGGCAAAACCTCACCGAAATTTTTTTGTCGGATTCGGGTGTGTTTTGGATTCGGGTGTTTTTTTCAAAAAACCTAAAAAACAGCTTAAATCATAGAATTTGGGGGTCATTTTGATCCCATAGTATTATTAACCTCAATAACCATAATTTCCACTCATTTTCAGTCTATTCTGAACACCTCACACCTCACAATATTATTTTTAGTCCTAAAATTGCACCGAGGTCGCTGGATGACTAAGCTAAGCGACCCAAGTGGCCGACACAAACACCTGGCCCATCTAGGAGTGTCACTGCAGTGTCACGCAGGATGGCCCTTCAAAAAAATACTCCCCAAACAGCACATGACGCAAAGACAAAAAGAGGCGCAATGAGGTAGCTGTGTGACTAAGCTAAGCGACCCTAGTGGCCGACACAAACGCCTGGCCCATCTAGGAGTGGCACTGCAGTGTCACGCAGGATGGCCCTTCAAAAAAATACTCCCCAAACAGCACATGACGCAAAGAAAAAAAGAGGCGCAATGAGGTAGCTGTGTGACTAAGATAAGCGACCCAAGTGGCCGACACAAACACCTGGCCCATCTAGGAGTGTCACTGCAGTGTCACGCAGGATGGCCCTTCAAAAAAATACTCCCCAAACAGCACATGACGCAAAGAAAAAAAGAGGCGCAATGAGGTAGCTGTATGACTAAGATAAGCGACCCATGTGGCCGACACAAACACCTGGCCCATCTAGGAGTGGCACTGCAGTGTCACGCAGGATGGCCCTTCAAAAAAATACTCCCCAAACAGCACATGATGCAAAGAAAAATGAAAGAAAAAAGAGGTGCAAGATGGAATTGTCCTTGGGCCCTTCCACCCACCCTTATGTTGTATAAACAGGACATGCACACTTTAACGAACCCATCATTTCAACGACAGGGTCTGCCACACGACTGTGACTGAAATGACTGGTTGGTTTGGGCCCCCACCAAAAAAGAAGCAATCAATCTCTCCTTGCACAAACTGGCTCTACGGAGGCAAGATGTCCACCTCATCATCATCGTCCGATTCATCACCCCTTTCACTGTGTACATCCCCCTCCTCACAGATTATTAATTAGTCCCCACTGGAATCCACCATCTCAGGACCCCGTGTACTTTCTGGAGGCAATTGCTGCTGGTGAATGTCTCCACGGAGGAATTGATTATAATTCATTTTAATGAACATCATCTTCTCCACATTTTCTGGAAGTAACCTCGTACGCCGATTGCTGACAAGGCGAGCGGCGGCACTAAACACTCTTTCGGAGTACACACTGGAGGGAGGGTAACTTAGGTAGAATAAAGCCAGTTTCTGCAAGGGCCTCCAAATTGCCTCTTTTTCCTGCCAGTATACGTACGGACTGTCTGACGTGCCTACTTGGATGCGGTCACTCATATAATCCTCCACCATTCTTTCAATGGTGACAGAATCATATGCAGTGACAGTAGACGACATGTCAGTAATCGTTGGCAGGTCCTTCAGTCCGGACCAGATGTCAGCACTCGCTCCAGACTGCCCTGCATCACCGCCAGCGGGTGGGCTCGGAATTCTTAGCATTTTCCTCGCACCCCCAGTTGCAGGAGAATGTGAAGGAGGAGCTGTTGACGGGTCGCGTTCCGCTTGACTTGACAATTTTCTCACCAGCAGGTCTTTGAACCTCTGCAGACTTGTGTCTGCCGGAAAGAGAGATACAACGTAGGTTTTAAATCTAGGATCGAGCACGGTGGCCAAAATGTAGTGCTCTGATTTCAACAGATTGACCACCCGTGAATCCTGGTTAAGCGAATGAAGGGCTCCATCCACAAGTCCCACATGCCTAGCGGAATCGCTCTGTTTTAGCTCCTCCTTCAATGCCTCCAGCTTCTTCTGCAAAAGCCTGATGAGGGGAATGACCTGACTCAGGCTGGCATTGTCTGAACTGACTACACGTGTGGCAAGTTCAAAAGGTTGCAGAACCTTGCACAACGTTGAAATTATTCTCCACTGCGCTTGAGACAGGTGCATTCCACCTCCTTTGCCTAAATCGTGGGCAGATGTATAGCAGGGACGTGCAGTCAGGGGAGGCAGGGGAGGCAGTGCCTCCCCTGTCATTAATGAGTAAAATAATACAAAGAAGATACTTATGACACATAAGTATCTTCTTTATTATTTTACTCATGATTAAATCAGTTTGGGAGGCACCGATCGTGGTGCCTCCCGTACCGATTGATAAAAGATATGGGAGCGGGGGGCGGGTGCGGGTGGGGCCTAACAATGGGCAGGAAAAGCCCATTGAAATTGTATGGGAAAGCGGCACCATTAGAGGTGCCGCTTTCCTACAGGGACGTGCTTTCAACCTATGAAAGCACGTCCCCTGTCAGTGAGGCCACAGTGATTGGCCAGCGGATCCGTCACTGGATCCGCTGTCAATCACTGTGTGGGCCTCGGTGGCGGCAGAGGTGCGGGCGGCGGAGGTGCGGGATGCGGCGGGCCGGGCGGCGGAGGTGCTGGCGGCGGTGATGCGGACGACGGTAGCGGCGGCGGGACGCGGCATTACCTACAGTTCAGCAGAGTTTGGCAGCGGAAGTGGTACCCATTTCAAAAATGGCGCCTCAGCGTCATTTTTTAAATTCAAGATGGCCGCCGCGAGCCAATCATGGCTCGCCGCGTCATCGCCCCGCCCCCTCCGCTGACTTATATAAGTCAGCGCGAGGCAGCGGCTGTCAGTCCGACGGCGGAGGAGGAGCTGAGAAGAGCTCCTGAAGACCGAAGACGCCGGAAGTCCTGGATGGGCGGCGGCTATGCAAAAGAGCTTAGCAGCCGCCGCCCACCAGGTGAAGATGCTGGAAGTCCTGGGAAGGCGGCGGCCATGCAAAAGAGCTTACAGGCCGCCGCCTCCCAGGTGAAGACGCCGGAGGAAGAAGCCAGAAGCCCTGGGGAGGTGGCGCTCCCCCAGGTGAAGACGCCAGAAGCCCTGGGAAGGCGGCGGCCACGCAAAAGAGCTTAAAGGCCGCCGCCCCCAGGTGAAGACCCTGTTTAATAAAGTTTTTTTTAAAGTATGTGTTGTGGGTTTTTTTTTTATATTTTCTTTACAGGTGGACTACGGGTGCCAGCAGGCCCTTTATGTCCGGGCATGCTGGCACTTGTGGTTCTCCAAGTGCCAGCATGCTGGGGCAGGCTTGCTGGGACCTGTAGGTCACCTGTAAAGAACAATATTACTATTCTTTACAGGTGGACTGCAGGTGCCAGCAGGCCATTTATGTCCGGGCATGCTGGCACTTGTGGTTCTCCAAGTGCCAGCATGCTGGGGCAGGCTTGCTGGGACCTGTAGGCCACCTGTAAAGAACAGAGCATACAATGAACCCGCACCCACCGCCACCAGGGGTGCGGGGCATAGCACTGGGCTATCAGCCCAGTGCTGGTTATTGCTCGGGAGGGGGGACCCCATTTTCATTTTTTGGGGGCCCCACTTTCCGAGGAATGCCAACACTGGGCTGACTGGCTGGGATGTGTATAATGGCATGGCAGGGGGACCCCACACTGAGTGTCTCCCCTGCTATGGCATTACCCCCCCAGCTGGTTCTGCCTGGTGCTGGTTTTAGCGGTGGGGGGGAAACTGCATTTTTTTTTTTTTTTGCGGGGGGGGGGGTTAGTTGCAGTGCCTCCCCAGCCCCTGACCTCACCGCACGTCACTGATGTATAGGCTTGAATGGCCTTTTGCTGCTCCTCCATCCTCTGAAGCATATAGAGGGTTGAATTCCACCTCGTTACCACCTCTTGCTTCAGATGATGGCAGGGCAGGTTCAGGTGTTTTTGGTGGTGCTCCAGTCTTCGGTACGCGGTGCCTGTACGCCGAAAGTGGCCCGCAATTCTTCTGGCCACCGACAGCATCTCTTGCACGCCCCTGTCGTTTTTGAAATAATTCTGCACCACCAAATTCAAGGTATGTGCAAAACATGGGACGTGCTGGAATTTGCCCAGATGTAATGCACGCACAATATTGCTGGCGTTGTCCGATGCCACAAATCCCCAGGAGAGTCCAATTGGGGTAAGCCATTCTGCGATGATCTTCCTCAGTTGCCGTAAGAGGTTTTCAGCTGTGTGCGTATTCTGGAAAGCGGTGATACAAAGCGTAGCCTGCCTAGGAACGAGTTGGCGTTTGCGAGATGCTGCTACTGGTGCCGCTGCTGCTGTTCTTGCAGCGGGAGGCAATACATCTACCCAGTGGGCTGTCACAGTCATGTAGTCCTGAGTCTGCCCTGCTCCACTTGTCCACATGTCCGTGGTTAAGTGGACATTGGGTACAACTGCATTTTTTAGGACACTGGTGACTTTTTTTCTGACATCTGTGTACATTCTCGGTATCGCCTGCCTAGAGAAATGGAACCTAGATGGTATTTGGTACCGGGGACACAGTACCTCAATCAAGTCTATAGTTGGCTCTGAAGTAACGATGGATACCGGAACCACGTTTCTCACCGCCCAGGCTGCCAAGGCCTCAGTTATCCGCTTTGCAGCAGGATGACTGCTGTGATATTTCATCTTCCTCGCAAAGGACTGTTGGACAGTCAATTGCTTACTGGAAGTAGTACAAGTGGTCTTCCGACTTCCCCTCTAGGATGACCATCGACTCCCAGCAGCAACAACAGCAGCGCCAGCAGCAGTAGGCGTTACACTCAAGGATGCATCGGAGGAATCCCAGGCAGGAGAGCAGAGCCGGCCCTAACCAATATGATGCCCTAGGCAAGATTTTGGCTGGTGCCCCCTAGCACCACCGCTGGTTCTGCCTCTAACCTTGCACGTCTTTCCCAGCACCACCACCCCTCATCCATAGCAGTCCTTATTTTGGTGTTTGTACCCCCTATATTTTAAATAGGAACAGTTTGCACATTTGGCGCACAGCCCAAAAAGGGGTGTGTTTTTGCTGGCAAGGGGCATGGCCACACAATAGTAACCCCAATTCCAATTACGCCACACAGTACTGCAGTTTTATTCACATTTGATCATGTGATAGTGTCCATAATTCATATTACATCCCACAGTAGTATCACTTTACCTTATAAACGTTACTCCTCACAGTAGAGCCCCTTATTCACATTACATCACACTGAATTGCTCCTTATTCACATTACACCACACCCTATTGCTCTTTATTTACATTAGATGACACAGTAGTGCCCTTTCTATATGCAATGCCACATAGTAGAGCACCTTATACACATAATGCCACACAGTAATGCCCCTTAAACATATGAGACACATTATTAATGTCCTTATAAACATAATGTGCCTTACACGTTATGACAACCTTTAGTAATGCCCTTTTACACATAATGTCCCTTACACATATGCTGCACATTATTAATGCCCTTATACACATAATGACACACATAGTGCCCCCTACACATTTGCTGCACATTATCAGTGCCCCTATACACATAATGACACACATACAGTAGTACCCTGTTACACATATGCCGCACATTATTAATGCCCTTATACACTTAATGACACACATAGTGGCCCTTTACACATATGTTGCACATTATTAATGCATTTTTACATGACACACATAATGCTCCTTACACATATTCTGAACACTACTGCATAACCAACCCATTCACATGCACACAGCACTCACACTGCCACTAACACTGTGACCTCTGCTTCTGCTTGGATACAGATGTGTCTTCATAAGTCTTGCCTCAATGCTAACGTCGGGCACATTTTTTTCATGAAAATGCATCTTATTTGCATTGCATTGTTGCTAGGATGCTTCTGCTGATTAAAATGATATGCATGATGCCTATATACTGTGTGAGACTGTGGCTGTATCTGCATATGAAATGCTACACACAGAATATAGGCATGCTGCATATCATTTTAATCAGCAGAAGCCACTGATGCCCATAGGCATATCAAATGCCCTAGGCAATTGCCTAGTTTGCCTATGCCTATGGCCGGCTCTGCAGGAGAGGACTCGTCAGACTTGCCAGTGACATGGCCTGCAGGACTATTGGCTTTCCTGGGTAAGGAGGAAATTGACACTGAGGGAGTTGGTGGTGTGGTTTGCGTGAGCTTGGTTACAAGAGGAAGGGATTTACTGGTCAGTGGACTGCTTCCGCTGTCGCCCAAAGTTTTTGAACTTGTCACTGACGTATGATGAATGCGCTGCAGGTGACGTATAAGGGAGGATGTTCCGAGGTGGTTAACGTCCTTACCCATACTTATTACAGCTTGACAAAGGCAACACACGGCTTGACACCTGTTGTCTGCATTTGTGTTGAAATAATTCCACACCGAAGAGCTGATTTTTTTTGTATTTTGACCAGGCATGTCAATGGCCATATTCCTCCCACGGACAACAGGTGTCTCCCCGGGTGCCTGACTTAAACAAACCACCTCACCATCAGAATCCTCCTTGTCAATTTCATCCCCAGCGCCAGCAACACCCATATCCTCATCCTGGTGTACTTCAACACTGACATCTTCAATTTGACTATCAGGAACTGGACTGCGGGTGCTCCTTCCAGAACTTGCAGGGGGCGTGCAAATGGTGGAAGGCGCAAGCTCTTCCCGTCCAGTGTTGGGAAGGTCAGGCATCGCAACCGACACAATTGGACTCTCCTTGGGGATTTGTGATTTCGAAGAACGCACAGTTCTTTGCTGTGCTTTTGCCAGCTTAAGTCTTTTCATTTTTCTAGCGAGAGGCTGAGTGCTTCCATCCTCATGTGAAGCTGAACCACTAGCCATGAACATAGGCCAGGGCCTCAGCCGTTCCTTGCCACTCCGTGTCGTAAATGGCATATTGGCAAGTTTACGCTTCTCCTCAGACGCTTTTAATTTTTATTTTAGGGTCATTTTTTTACTGATCTTTTGTGTTTTCGATTTTACATGCTCTGTACTATGACATTGGGCATCGGCCTTGGCAGACGACGTTGATGGCATTTCATCGTCTCGGTCATGACTAGTGGCAGCAACTTCAGCACGAGGTGGAAGTGGATCTTGATCTTTCCCTATTTTTTTAACCTCCACATTTTTGTTCTCCATATTTTAATGCGCACAACTAAAAGACACCACAGGTATACAATGTAGATGGATGGATATACTACTAGTATACTTTATGTATGATGACGAGTGACGACACAGAGGTAGGTACAGCAGTGGCCTACCGTACTGCTATATACAGTATAATGGACCTGGTGGACACTGTCAGCAGACTGCGTTTATAGTATAAAGAAAAAAAGACACCACAGGTATACAATGTAGATGGATGGATATACTACTAGTATACTTTATGTATGACGACGAGTGACGACACAGAGGTAGGTACAGCAGTGGCCTACCGTACTGCTATATACAGTATAATGGACCTGGTGGACACTGTCAGCAGACTGCGTTTATAGTATAAAGAAAAAAAGACACCACAGGTATACAATGTAGATGGATGGATATACTACTAGTATACTTTATGTATGACGACGAGTGACGACACAGAGGTAGGTACAGCAGTGGCCTACCGTACTGCTATATACAGTATAATGGACCTGGTGGACACTGTCAGCAGACTGCGTTTATAGTATAAAAAAAAAAAAAAGACACCACAGGTATACAATGTAGATGGATGGATATACTACTAGTATACTTTATGTATGACGACGAGTGACGACACAGAGGTAGGTACAGCAGTGGCCTACCGTACTGCTATATACAGTATAATGGACCTGGTGGACACTGTCAGCAGACTGCGTTTATAGTATAAAAAAAAAAAGACACCACAGGTATACAATGTAGATGGATGGATATACTACTAGTATACTTTATGTATGACGACGAGTGACGACGCAGAGGTAGGTACAGCAGTGGCCTACCGTACTGCTATATACAGTTTAATGGACCTGGTGGACACTGTCAGCAGACTGCGTTTATAGTATAAAGAAAAAAAGACACCACAGGAGTGTTTTTCAGGCAGACAAACGTATACTGGTGGTCACTGTCAGCAAAACTCTGCACTGTACTCCTGCTATAGCTGCTCCCCAGTCTCCCCCACAATTAAGCAGTGTGAGCACTCGGCACAGTCAGATATATCATGCAGCACACTAAGGCTGAGCACAGATATGGTATGGAGCGTTTTTTTCAGGCAGAGAACGGATAAAAAAAAACTAGCAAAACTCTGCACTGTACTCCTCCTGTCCTAACAGCTGCTCCCCAATCCTCCCCACAATAAGCTAAGCAGTAGCAATCAATCAGATCAACTAACTCTAAGGCTCTATAACTAAACGGAGAGGACGCCAGCCACGTCCTCTCCCTATCAATCTCAATGCACGTGTGAAAATGGCGGCGACGCGCGGCTGCTTATATAGAATCCGAATCTCGCGAGAATCCGACAGCGGGATGATGACGCTCGGGTGCGCTCGGTTTACCCGCGCCACACGGGAGAATCCGAGTACGGCTCGGACCCGTGTAAAAAGGCTGAAGTTCGGGGGGGTTCGGTTTCCGAGAAACCGAACCCGCTCATCACTAGTAATTTGTACTTAGCGCCCGTACTCTTACGCAATTTGCATAAACACGCGATAGTGTGTGTCTCTTACGCCGCGTGTGCAGTTCCGTACTGTGTCCGAGACACGTGTACAAAACCGTACGTCCGCAATAGCACAAATCATACATTTCTATAAATGTGAGCAATAAAACTACTATTGCCCACTAAACACAATCCACACTTGTTCCGTTTTAACCCTCTTACTACTGGGCCAGAACTGCGTTTTGTGATTTTACTCTTACTTCCTTAAATACGTATTTTATTTTTAACTATATAGCAACAAATGTCTCCGGTTTCACACAGGTCTAAATGAATTTAGCAATCTGAATGTTATGGCAACAATGTGAGAGAGTATGCAAAGTATGGGTGCCGTGTACGCTTTTGGCGCCAAAAAAATTCACAGATTTTAAATAGCTTTTTTCCTGTTTACCTTACGAGTTCTACCAGCATCTCTACAAACCATACAGAGCAGACGCCATCTAATCAGCAATCAAGTAGGGTTTTCAGTGCATCCATTGACCAGGAAAAGGATACGTAGGATACTTTCTGTCCACCCTTTGCTGATAGATTAAGTCTGCTGTGACCCGTTAGGTAGTAAGTATGTGGAAAACCGGAAGAGCCCTCAATTGATAATGCTGATTTATCTTCAGGAATGAAAGCTATACCTTAAACACACCTTAAATACTCTTTACCATGGAGCCGCTGCGGCCGCTATACTTAATACACACTCTACGTACTTTGTACGCTATTAGCGTACAAAGTCCCGTACTGTGTACGGACTTTGCGTACAAACGCCGTGCTGACGGTACAAAGTACTCACAGCGCGTACACAACCAGAGATACACTGTAAACCCTTAACAGCTATGCAATGCAAGGATAATACACTTTAAACCTTAGCAGGGCAATGAAGACACGACACCAGATTGTAATTAAACCGCTGGGTTCCGACACCACAGCGTATTATTGCTGAAAGGGGGTTACAATACAAACAATACAATACAATATAACAGAGTAAATGGCTACAGTCAATGTTACATACGTGAGTTGATTCGCCGCGCTACCCAGTCTGGTCCTCTGTCATCTGATAGATAACGTTGTGAGTCTTGTGTCTGACCAGGCCTGCAGCAGGCTCTCTTTATACTATTCATCCAAAACTTAACACAATGGATACTGTAATCTCTTTGTCCATTGGACACAGGGATGGTCATTTAATCAGGTAGATAGCGTTAAGAGTCTTCTGACTGGCCGTCCTGCAGCAGGCTTTATTTATACAAGTCTTCCAAAAGCAATACAATGGATACTGTAATCCCTTTGTCCATTGGACACAGGGATGCATCTTTACAGTACAGGAGAGGTCATAGGTCGGTTTGAATAGGTGGGCGATGTCTGTTCCAACTGCTCTTGTGGGTGGTCTCCTCTGGATTCACGCCGCATACATAATGTACAGTAAATACAGTTTATATCTATATTCTGCTCTTGCACATAACTATCCGCAGGAACATGCGATCTTCCTCAAACCAACACCGGAATGTTACCCTTAAAATACCCTACAGCTGGATACCAAACACCACCTTATAACCTTGTTCTGTCCCCTTCTATCCTGTAAAGGTGAATCCCTTTGTTCTGTTACCATTTAAACTGCTGTTACTTTCTGATGTGGTGCAGGGAGACTATGTGTACATTGTGCACTATTTGGATTAAATATGTAATGTGTTTTGATAGCCTTCCATGCGCTCACAAACTCTACCGTAAATACTCATACCACGCGCTAATATGCAGGACCGCGGGAGCGACCATACGCAAATTGCGAATGTGCGCACACACAGCAGAGCAGTACGCGCACGGAGACCATCTGTGCGTAGTTTGTACGTGATGTGTGTACTGCAATATTTTTCGACTTTTACACTGTTGATAGTGATAAAATGGACGGGGATAAAGTACCAGCCAATCAGTTTCTAACTGCCATGTTACGGGCTGCATTTGAAAAGTGACAGTTAGGAGCTGATTGGCTGGTACTTTATTTCCACCTACTTTATCTCTCTTCAAGGCTTAGAACATCTGCCCTTTAGTTCTTTACATCAGTGTCTATATGGACAGCTTTAGTGACCAAGGAAGAGCTGTATCAAAGCTTCTAAAGAGTGGAGAAGTGGACAAGTGAACCAATTAGCTTCTACCTATCATTTCAGAATGTACTTGATAATTGCTAGCTTGAAGCTGATTGAGTGCTATGGTGAATTCTCTGCTTGTCTACACTTTACAAGTTTTGATACATCACTCTCCCCCTTTGTTTGATTCTGAAAATGGAGTATAATCTCCGACTGTTGATTTAAAAAGGGATGGGGTGTGAATGGTTGGTACTAACATACAGTAGTTTAAATTATAGACAAATAAAACAACACCAGTCCTGCAGTGCAGCTAGATCAGGCTTAGATGGGAGAGTAGGGGATAATAGGATTTTGGTACCTACCGGTAAATCCTTTTCTCATAGTCCGTAGAGGATGCTGGGGTCCACATTAGTACCATGGGGTATAGACGGGTCCACCAGGAGCCATTGGCACTTTAAGAGTTTGAGAGTGTGGGCTGGCTCCTCCCTCTATGCCCCTCCTACCAGACTCAGTCTAGAAACTGCCCGAGAAGACAACATACTTCGAGAGAAGGATTATACACAGATAGTGGTGAGATTTACACCAGCTCACACATACAAGGCACGTCAAGCCAACTAGTTTGAACTACTCAGCAACAGATGAAACTTTACTAACCAAGTAACAATGCAGTACTCAACTAAAACGAAGTTGTACTGAACCAAATAACATTTGCAGGAAAACAAAGCACTGGGCGGGCGCCCAGCATCCTCTATGGACTACGAGAAAAGGATTTACCAGTAGGTACCAAAATCCTATTTTCTCTTACGTCCTAGAGGATGCTGGGGTCCACATTAGTACCATGGGGATGTACCAAAGCTCCCAGAACGGGAGGGAGAGCACTGAGGCTCCCGCAGAACTGATTGACTGAACTTCAGATCATCAGAGGCCAAAGTATCGAACTTGTAAAACTTAGCAAACGTGTTCGACTCAGACCAAGTTGCAGCTCAGCAAACTTACATTACCGAGACACCCCGGGCAGCCGCCCAGGAAGACCCCACCTTACGAGTAGAGTGGGCCTTAACAGACTTTGGACACGGCAGTCCTGCCGTAGAATAAGCGTGCTGGATAGGGAACCTGATCCAGGGAGAGATCGTCTGCTTAGAAGCAGGACACACAATTTTCTTGGGATCATATAGGACAAACAGAGTCCGACTTTCTGTGACGAGAAGTTCTCTTCACATATATCTTCAGAGCCCTTACAACATCCAAGGACTTTGATGTAATTGAGGAGTCAGTAGCCACTGGCACCACAATAGGTTGGTTGATATGAAATGCCGACACAACCTTTGGAAGAAACTGCTGACGAGTCCGAAGCTCAGCTCTATCTTCATGGAAGATGAAGTAAGGGCTTTTACAGGATAAAGACCCCAGCTCGGACACACGTCTAGCAGAAGCCAAGGCCAACACTTCCATGTAAGAAATTTGACCTCTACCTCCTGTAGAAGCTCAAACCAATCCGACTGGAGGAAATGCAACACCATGTTAAGGTCCCAAGGCGCCGTAGGTGATACAAAGGGAGGTTGGATATGCAGAACTCCCTTCAAAAAGGTCTGAACCTCAGGGAGGGCAGCCAATTGTTTCTGAAAGAAAATGGAAAGGGCTCAAATCTGGACCTTCACAGAACCCAAACTCAAGCCCATATCCACTCCTGCTTGCAGGAAGAGGAGGAAACGTCCCAGTTGAAACTCCACCGTAGGAAACTTCTTGGACTCACACCAAGAGACATATTTCTTCCAAATACGATGGTAATGTTTAGACGTTACCCCTTTCCTAGCCTGTATGAGCGTAGGAATAACCTTCTTCGGAATACCCTTCCGAGCAAGAATCAGACACTCAACTTCCATGCCGTCAAACGTAGCCGCGGTAAGTCTTGATAGGCGAATGGCCCCTGCTGCAGCAGGTCCTCGGCTCTTCTTGCAGTAGATTCAGAAAGTCTGCGTACCAAGCCCTTCTTGTCCAGTCTGGTGTAATGCGGATCGCTTGAACCCTTGTTCTCCTTATGAGCTTTAGGATTCTTGGGATGAGTGGGAGTGGTGGAAACATGTACACTGACTGGAACACCCACGGAGACACCAGGGCATCCGCAGCCACTGCCTGTGGGTCCCTCGACCTGGAACAATATCGCCGAAGCTTCTTGTTGAGACGAGAGGCCATCATGTCTATTTGGGGCAAGCCCCAAAGATCTGTTATTTCCTTGAACACCTCCGGATGGAGTCCCCACTCTCCTGGATGGAGATCGTGTCTGCTGAGGAAGTCTGATTCCCAGTTGTCTACTCCAGGAATGAAGATGGCTGACAGTGCCAACGCGTGCTTTTCTGTCCAGAGGAGTATTCTTGTCACCTCTGACATTGCCGCTCTGCTCTTCTTTCCGCCTTGTCGGTTTATGTAAGCCACTGTTGTTACGTTGTCCGATTGCACTTGAATGGCCCGATTTCTCAGAAGAGTGCCGCCTGAAGAAGACAGTTGTAGACGGCTCTTAGTTCCAGGATGTTTATTGGCAGGCCGGCTTCCAGGCCTGACCACCGTCCTTGGAAGGTTACTCCTTGAGTGACTGCTCCCCAGCCCCGGAGGCTCGCATCCGTGGTTTGAAGGACCTAGTCCTGAATCCCGAACATGCGGCCCTCCAGAAGGTGAGGCAATTGTAGCCACCAGAGGTGTGAAATCCTTGTCTTTGGCGACAGAAAAATTCTCTGGTGCATGTGGAGGTGAGATCCCGACCACTTGTCCAGGGGATCCAGTTGGAAGGTCCGAGCATGGAACCTCTTACACTGGAGAGCCTCGTAAGAGGCCACCATCTTTCCCAATAGGCGAATGCATTGATGAACCGACACTCGGGTGGCTTCAGGACATCCCGGACCATAGCTTGTATCACCAACGCCTTCTCCTGCGGAAGAAACACCCGCTGCACTTCTGTATCCAGGATCAATCCCAGAAATTACAACCTCTGGGTTGGTTCCAAATGTGACTTTGGAAGGTTCAGAATCCAACCTTGACTCTGGAGCAGTCGTGTTATGAGAACAGTGGACTGCAGTAGCTTCTCCTTGGACGATGCCTTTATAAGCAGATCGTCCAGATATGGAATGATGTGCACCCCTTGCTTGCGGAGGAGAATCATCATTTCCGCCATCACCTTGGTAAACACCCTCGGTGCTGTGGAGAGGCCGAATGGCAGGGCCTGGAACTGGAAATGACAGTCCAGCAATGCGAAGCGGACTGTCTGGACTGTGGAGGTACGCATCCTTGATATCCAGTGATACCAGGAATTCCCCCTCTTCCAGACCTGATATCACCGCCCTGAGAGACTCCATCTTGAATTTGAACTCCTTTAGAAAGGGGTTCAATGATTTTAGGTTCAGAATGGGCCTGACCGAACCATCCGGTTTCGGTACCACGAAAAGGTTAGAATAGTAACCTTTGGTCAGCATGTGAGGTGGCACTGGCACAATGACCTGTGCCTCCACCAGCTTTTGGACAGCGTCTTGTAGTACAGTGCTGTCCTCCGACAGAGTTGGTAATCCTGACTTGAAAAAGCGATGAGGAGGGAGACTGTAAAATTCCAGCCTGTATCCTTGAGACACAATATCTATCACCCAGGGATCCAACCCGGACGACACCCAGACATGACTGAAGTGTCTCAGACTCGCTCCCACTGGCCCCACCACCGGGGCGTGCAGTCCATCGTCATCTGGAGGATTTTGGCGTACCCGAAGTAGGCTTTTGTTCCTGGGAACCTGCAGCGGCAGGTTTCTTGGACTTAACCCAACCTCCCCTAAAGAAGGTATTGGATGTTCTGGCCATTCTAGCCTTGTTAGGCCGAAAGGACTGCGTTGCACCTGAAGAGAAAGATTTCTTTGGAGCAGGTGCAGCTGAGGGAAGAAACGGAGACTTACCCGCTGTAGCAGTGGATATCCACGCATCTAGAGCTTCCCCAAAGAGAACCTGACCTGTATAGGGTAGGGACTCCACACTCCTTCTGGATTCCGCGTCAGCCGACCACTGGCGCAGCCACAGTCCCCGACGAGTTGAAACAGATATGGAAGAAATTCACGTAGCCATGGAACCCAGGTCTTTCATAGATTCTACCATAAAACCTGCAGAATCATGTATGTTGCGTAAATACAATGCAACGTCATCCCCATCCATCGTATCCAAATCCTCAAGTAAGGTAGCCGACCACTTTACTATTGCCTTTGCAATCCATGCAGTAGCAATAGTGGGACGTAATATGGCCCCTGAAGCAGTATAATTTGATTTAAGCGTGTTATCAATTTTCCTATCAGCTGGCTCCTTTAAGGCGATAGATCCTGGAACAGGTAAAAACACCTTCTTTGAGAGTCTGGACACAGAGGCGTCAACAATCGGCGGGTTTTCCCTTATTTTCCTATCCTCCTCAGGGAAAGGAAATGCCACCTGGACCCTTTTAGGGACCTGGAATTTTTTCTCTGGGTTTTCCCATGCTTTTTCAAATATAGCATTCAATTCCTTTGACGCAGGGAAGGTTAGCGAGGCTTTCTTATTTTCAGTGAAAAAAGCCTCCTCAACCTGCTCAGGTGTGGTATCATTAACATTTAACACATCCCTGATCGCCTCTATCAACTATTGCACCCCCTTTGCAAGAGATGCGGACCCCAGCAACACATCCCCATCACCATCTGTAGTGTCAGAATCGGTATCCATGTTGTCTTGTGTGACATGCACAAGCGCACATTTGTGGGGGTATATAGCGGGGCGTCCTGAGGTACCAGAAACAGGTCATATTGCCATAGAGCTCTGTAATACCTGGGTTGCAGATTCATTACTTGCAACCCTGTCAGAAATCTGAGAAATCCAAGATTTGATAGAGGAAAAACACTCAGGTTCCCTTGCTGGTATCTGTGCTAAACCAGTGCTATCCGGATTACATGGAATGGGATCATCCTGGGAGGATAAATCCTCTGCAGCATATGACACGGTGTCCCTGGACACAGCTAAAGGAGACCATCAAACACTCCACACACACACAGGTGGGGGCAGAGAGAGTTTCCCCCCCAAGAATGGCAAAGGAGACACAGAGATCGGAGCCAACCCACACCACAGCGCTTTCAGTAAAGGGAGACCCCTTATCAGCGCAGACTGTGTCCTTTAATAGGAGACACAGACGTTTTACAGCCTCCCCTCCCTTGTACAACCCCCTGGTACCGTGTACTGATAGTTGGAGTTGCTTTGGAGGGACCTGTTCTTCCATCCAGCGCTGTGCAGGCAGGAAAATGGCGCTGGAACGCTGCTGGGTCCGCTCTGAGGAGAAGCTCCACCCCCTTAATGGCACTGTCTTCCCGCTCTTCACAGATTATACTGGCCTGAGGAGAAATGTGCTGGCTGAGATCCGCGGAACCCGACAAACTTGCTGACCAGTGTGGGGTTAAGCGCTGGCCCAGGGCGCCCCTCACAGCACCGCACCATGTGCCTCTGGACCTTCACAGGAGCGCAGTTAATACTGCGCTCCCTCCCCATTGCCGCCATCTTCACACCAGCCCCCTGCTTGCTAGGGGGGTCGGTGTCTCACTCACCACTCTTCAGCTCTGTAAGAGGTTGGCGGCATGCTGCTGGGGCGAGCAGTCCCCTGTGGCGGAGAACGATCCGACCCCTCTGGAGCTCAGTGTCCAGTCAGCGGAGTCAGTGGCTCAGACCCCGCAGGGCGGATACTGCTCCCCCCCTTAGTCCCACGCTGCAGGCAGGCTGTTGCCAACAGCCTCCTGTACAAAATAAACTCTAAACTAACTTTAACTAGAAAAGCTCTGTAGAGCTCCCCTAGCTGTAACCGGCTCCTCCGGGCACATTTTCTAAACTGAGTCTGGTAGGAGGGGCATAGAGGGAGGAGCCAGCCCACACTCTCAATCTCTTAAAGTGCCAATGGCTCCTAGTGGACCCGTCTATACCCCATGGTACTAATGTGGACCTTAGCATCCTCTAGGACGTAAGAGAAATAAATGTTAATTTAATTATGGAGAGGTGTGCTGTTTAATTAGTTAGTGAGTATCGTTATATTTGTATAGGACCAGTTTGTTATCATGGTTTTCCTATGAAATAATTTTATTCCATCTTATGGAGGGTTCCGGTATGAATGGTCGACCATGTTATGGTCGACAGTCATTAGGTCGACCACTATTGGTCGATATTGACATGGTCGACATGGACACATGGTCGACACATGAAAATGGTCGACACATGAAAGGTCGACACATGAAAATGTCGACATGAGTTTTTTTTTACTTTTTTTGTGTCGTTTTTTGCGTAAAGTGACTGGGAACCCCAATTAGTGCACCGCGTCGCCTCGCATGGTTCGCTTCGCTCGCCATGCTTCGGGCATGATGCCTTCGCTCCGCTACCGCTTCGCTCGGCACAGATTACCGTTCCAATCGTAGTCCACGTGGATCGTAAAGTATGGAAAAGTTCCCCAAAAGAAAAAAAAGTTAAAAAACTCATGTCGACCTTTTCATGTGTCGACCATTTTCATGTGTCGACCATGTGTCCATGTCAATGTCGACCAATAGTGGTCGACCTAATGGCTGTCGACCATAACATGGTCGACCATGTGAACGGATACCCTTATGGAGCACCACCAAACATAACTCAGTAAATAGTTACGTTTGAGTGTTAAGGTCTAACAGATTCATATTTCCATGTACAATGTAAGCTAGGTACACACTATACAATAATTGTACCAATTTGCCAATAATAAAGTGCTCAGCCACTTTTATTGTAACATAGAAACAGAATTTGATGGCAGAAAAGAACCACCCACCTAGTCCGCCTATGTAAAGAGCCGGCCCTAACCAATATGATGCCCTAGCCAAGATTTTGGCTGGTGCCCCCTAGCACAGCCGCTAGTTCTGCAGGAGATGCCTGGCATGAGTCAGCTGGCAGCTCTGCTAATGTTGGGTGCCTTTTGTTTATGAAAATGCATCATAATTATTTGCATTACTATGTGGCTAGGATGCACCAGCAGCTTCTGCTGATTAAAATGATATGTAATGATATGTTGCATGCCTATATTCTGTGTGCGACTGCGGCTGTATCTGCATACGAAATGCTACATTACAGTGATTTCCAGGAAAACACTGCAACGTAGCATTTTGTATGCAGATACAGCTGCAGTCACAGATAGAATATAGGCATGACGCATATCATTTTAATCAGCAGAAGCTGCTGGTGCCCCTAAACATACCAAATGCCCTAGGCATTTGCCTAGTTTGCCTATGCCTAAGGCCGGCTCTGCCTATGCACATACATAAATGCCTACACACTAGGGTTAATTTTTGTTGGGAGCCAATTTAACCTACCTGTATATTTTTGGGTTGTGGGAGGAAACTGGAGCACCCAGAGGAAACCCACGCAAGCACGGGGAGAATATACAAACTCCACAGTTGGGGCTATGGTGGCAATTGAACCCATGACCTCAGTGCTGTGAGGCAGTAATGCTAAACCACAACATACATGTCGGGCGCTCGATTAAATACAAATATACTAATTAGGATTAGATAAAAAGACAATTATTTGGCTGCCTTCACAATGTGGACCTGGAAATCCACCTGAAATGTGTGAATGAACAAATAAAATAAATGAAGGCGCACAGAAAAAATTGTCAGCTGCTGTTTTGATACAAATGCATATAGCAATTTAATAAAAGATTCAATTTAAGAATTACCTGAAAATAGACATACTAAAACATGAGTAACATGTGCAAAAACAGGGAACAGCATAAATGGTTAATAACTCCACACAGACTGACACTTTGGTTAGTGCAAGAGTTCTTCAATCAAAATTGCGCATTTTTGAAAAGTCCGGAAGCCCGAACCCGGAAGTCGCGGTGCGCGACATACACAGGCATTCCTCACCCTCACACAGCCGCTGCGAAGTGTGCGTCCCGTGGACACAGCCACGAGTCCCCCATCCCCTGCACCCATCTCCAAGCTTCAGTGGACCAAGCAGGAGGACACATAGGAGAATACACGGGACTGTGCATTTCAAAGGAGCGCTCCTATACACAATGGAAGGGTGAAGTATGATCCCCAGCACCTCATACTGTGTGTGAGAAGTAACTACATATATCCCCCTCCACTGGCTGCACCCATATGCCATTCAGTTTTGACTGTAGAACTTTCCATTAAGCAAACTGTCAGTCTGTGTGGAGCTCAGGGCCGGTGCTAGGGTATTTGGCGCCCTCCTGCAAACAATAAATTTGCGCCCTCCCTCCCATACGTAATAAAGGGACAGTGCATGCCAAAGGGGTGTGGTCTTACATGGAAGGGGCATGGACACACAATAGTACCCCCAACTCAAATTACGCAACAGTGTTGTACAATCTTATTCACATTATACCACACGTAGTGTCCCTGATTCATAGTGCACCAAATAGTAGTGTACCTAATTCACATTATGACACACAGTAGTGCTCCTTGAGCACAATACCCACAGTAGTCTCTTATACACATAACGCCCACAATGGTAGTACCCCTCACACAGGGGTGGATCGAGAACAAAATGACAGGGGTGGCACCATGACAGGGGAAGAGGGGGAGGGTATTTGTGCGCACTACTGGAAAAGTGGGTGTGGTTTTGCAACAAGGGCTGTGGCCTCAAAGGGAATGCTGTATCCACAAGCCACACCCTCATTTTCATCATGCTTCCTCACCGTCTCCTCTTATGCCAACATCCCCACTCACTCCCCAGCTCATGTCAACCTTTGTCTCCTCAGTCCTCATCTACTCACCTCAGCAGTCTCAGCCAGGCTACTCTTCCCAGAATCTAGGCTTCAAGTGACAGTCCTCTCTTTCCCCTCTGGCCCCTCTTCCCGCACACAGCACTTCTCAGCACCTCACCCCAATCTCAGACTGTTTTTCTGAAGACAGGGAGAGCAGTGGGCGACGCTAGGGAATGGGTGACAGGGGGAGGCAGTGGGTGAAGACAGGGACTGTGTGACAGGGGTTGGCAATGGGTGACGCCACAGAATGTTTGACAGTGGGAGACAGTGGGTGACACCAGGGAATGGTTGACAGTGGGAGGCAGTGGGTGACACCAGGGAATGGGTGACAGTGGGAGGCAGTGAGTGACACCAGGGAATGGGTGACAGGGGAAGGCAGTGGGTGACGCCAGGGAATGTGACAGGGAGGCAGTGGGTGACGCCAGGGAATGGGTGACAGGGGAAGGCAGTGGGCAACGTAGAGGATGATGGGAAAAGGCAGAGGGTGACTGGAGTTAGAGGTGATGGGGAGAGATAGTGGGAGACGAAGAGGCAGCGGGTGACAGAAAAGGGTGATGGGGAAAGGCAGTTGGTGGTGATGAAAGAAGCAGAAAGTGACAGAGAGAGGGTGATGCGGAGAGGGTGAAGGGGAGACAGTAATGCGGGAGAGAGGCAGAAGGTGAGGCAGTGGGTGACGGGGAGAAACAGAGGGAGACAGAAAGGTAGTGGATGGGTAGGTATTCGACCATCTGAGATCAACTGGGGTCTGTGTGCCTTTAGTCTAGCAGTTGCCATCCGGATGGATCAGTAGAAATGAGCGAGTGTGTACAAAAATGTTATATATAGTTAGTGAATACAAAGGCAGCGGCACTCGGAGAACTTAAATCAATCAAAAGTGTGTTAAAACGACATCATGCCAGACACCAACGTTTCGGGGCCACAATGCCCCTTTGTCCAGGTGAGCCAAAAAAACGTGGTGTCAAGTTTTTGTCAAGTAGTCATGTTTTTATAATATAGAACATCTGTAAATTCTCTGAGTGCTGTTTATTCCGTTTGGTGGTCACTCCATACAAGAGGGCACCAGAGTGGACTGTATCTGCAGCGGAGTGCCTGGCTGCCTGGGACCTCCCCTCCCATGGTATCTGGAATTTTTGTTTCAGTGTGGTGAGAGAAGACACAGCAGGAAGAGGAGGGCTGAGCCCGGTGGCAGGTTGGCTGGTCCCTTGGGAGGGTCCAGCAATCTGTGAAGCAGAGACACTGAAACAGCCCTGATATGTATGGTGCCCTCATGCACAGGCAGGGTCCTTTCCTTTAGGTTGCGCTGTGGGCAGCACAGCTTTCAGACCAGCCGTCAGCCCCTTTAATGAGCTTTTGTGTATGCGCAACATGCTCGAACGCTGCCCGAACGGAGCCGGAGCCACAGTAATTTGCTGGTAGCAAGGGTGGTGGGAGCTGTGGCAGGAGCACGGGTCCCGGATCAGTGGCCCAATCTGCCCCTGTGACCTTAACCATGGCAGTTGCTGCACAATAAATAAAGTGTGTTATAAATAAAATAATATTAAAAAAATCTGCTAAATGACAGGGGGGCATCTGATTTGGTGCCCCTCACCCCTCTGAATCTGCCACTGGCCTTACACATAACGCCAACAGTAGTAGTGCCATACATAATGCCCACAGTAGTAGTGCCCCTTACACATAACACCCACAGTAGTCGTGCCACACAGAACACCCACAGTAGCCATTCCACACATAATGTCCACAGTAGTCGTGCCACACAACGCCCACAATAGTCATGCCACACAGAATGCCCATAGTAGTCATGCCACACAGCACCCACAATAGTCGTGCCACACATAATGCCCACAGTAGTCTTGCCGCACAACGCTCACAGTAATCGTGCCACACAACGCCCACAATAGTCGTGCCACACAGAACGCCCATAGTAGTCATGCTGCACAAGAACATCCACAGTAGTAGTGCAACACTTGACTTGCCCCTTACACTAATGTCCGCAGGAGAAGGGGAGAGAGTGGGGAGTGCGGTATTTACCACACACAGATTAACGCACAGTGAACTCAGTGCTGATGCGATGAGTAGGAGGAGAGAGGAGGGAGGGAGCCGGAGGGACTGAGCAGGAGCCGCGCTCCACGCTGCCGGCGTCTGCGCTTCACGCAGCCTGCGTCTGTCACAGTGTGACAGACGTAGCGGCAGCCAGCAGCAGCAGAACGGGGAGAGCACCTCTGTGGTTCGGCACCTCCCTGCTTTGCAGGAGCTGCTGAGTGGCTAGCGCCGGCTCTGGTGGAGCTACTAACGCTTAATCACATGCATGCGCATGCTACTCAATTTTGATTAAGAACTCTTGCACTAACCAAAGTATCAGTCTGTGTGGAGTTATTAACCATTTATGCTGTTCCCTGTTTTTGCACATGTTACTCATGTTTTAGTATGTCTATTTTCTAGTGATGTGCACCGGAAATTTTTCGGGTTTTGTGTTTTGGTTTTGGATTCGGTTCCGCGGCCGTGTTTTGGATTCGGACGCGTTTTGGCAAAACCTCCCTGAAAATTTTTTGTCGGATTCGGGTGTGTTTTGGATTCGGGTGTTTTTTTACAAAAAACCCTCAAAAACAGCTTAAATCATAGAATTTGGGGGTCATTTTGATCCCATACTATTATTAACCTCAATAACCATAATTTCCACTCATTTTCAGTCTATTCTGAACACCTCACACCTCACAATATTATTTTTAGTCCTAAAATTTGCACCGAGGTCGCTGGATGGCTAAGCTAAGCGACACAAGTGGCCGACACAAACACCTGGCCCATCTAGGAGTGGCACTGCAGTGTCAGGCAGGATGGCACTTCAAAAAAATTGTCCCCAAACAGCACATGAGGCAAAGAAAAAAAGAGGCGCACCAAGGTCGCTGTGTGACTAAGCTAAGCGACACAAGTGGCCGACACAAACACCTGGCCCACCTAGGAGTGGCACTGCAGTGTCAGACAGGATGGCACTTCAAAAAAATTGTCCCCAAACAGCACATGATGCAAAGAAAAAAAGAGGCGCACCAAGGTCGCTATGTGACTAAGCTAAGCGACACAAGTGGCCGACACAAACACCTGGCCCATCTAGGAGTGGCACTGCAGTGTCACGCAGTATGGCACTTCAAAAAAATTGTCCCCAAACAGCACATGATGCAAAGAAAAATGAAAGAAAAAAGAGGTGCAAGATGGAATTGTCCTTGGGCCCTCCCACCCACCCTTATGTTGTATAAACAGGACATGCACACTTTAACGAACCCATCATTTCAGCAACAGGGTCTGCCACACGACTGTGACTGAAATTACTGGTTGGTTTGGGCCCCCACCAAAAAACAAGCAATCAATCTCTCCTTGCACAAACTGGCTCTACAGAGGCAAGATGTCCACCTCATCATCATCCTCCGATTCCTCACCCCTTTCACTGTGTACATCCCCCTCCTCACAGATTATTAATTCGTCCCCACTGGAATCCACCATCTCAGGTCCCTGTGTACTTTCTGGAGGCAATTGCTTGTGAATGTCTCCACGGAGGAATTGATTATAATTCATTTTGATGAACATCATCTTCTCCACATTTTCTGGAAATAACCTCGTATGCCGATTGCTTTCAAGGTGAGCGGCTGCACTAAACACTCTTTCGGAGTACACACTGGAGGGAGGGCAATTTAGGTAGAATAAAGCCAGTTTGTGCAAGGGCCTCCAAATTGCCTCTTTTTCCTGCCAGTATACGTACGAACTGTCTGACGTGCCTACTTGGATGCGGTCACTCATATAATCCTCTACCATTCTATCAATGGTGACAGAATCATATGCAGTGACAGTAGATGACATGTCAGTAATCGTTGGCAGGTCCTTCAGTCCAGACCAGATGTCAGCACTCGCTCCAGACTGCCCTGCATCACCGCCAGCGGGTGGGCTCGGAATTCTTAGCCTTTTTCCTCGCACCCCCAGTTGCAGGAGAATGTGAAGGAGGAGCTGTTGACGGGTCACGTTCCGCTTGACTTGGCAATTTTCTCACCAGCAGGTCTTTGAACCTCTGCAGACTTGTGTCTGCCGGAAAGAGAGATCCAACGTAGGTTTTAAATCTAGGATCGAGCACGGTGGCCAAAATGTAGTGCTCTGATTTCAACAGATTGACCACCCGTGAATCCTGGTTAAGCGAATTAAGGGCTCCATCCACAAGTCCCACATGCCTAGCGGAATCGCTCTGTTTTAGCTCCTCCTTCAATGTCTCCAGCTTCTTCTGCAAAAGCCTGATGAGGGGAATGACCTGACTCAGGCTGGCAGTGTCTGAACTGACTTCACGTGTGGCAAGTTCTAAGGGTTGCAGAACCTTGCACAACATTGAAATCATTCTCCACTGCGCTTGAGTCAGGTGCATTCCCCCTCCTTTGCCTATATCGTGGGCAGATGTATAGGCTTGAATGGCCTTTTGCTGCTCCTCCATCCTCTGAAGCATATAGAGGGTTGAATTCCACCTCGTTACCACCTCTTGCTTCAGATGATGGCAGGGCAGGTTCAGGACTGTTTGCTGGTGCTCCAGTCTTCGGCACGTGGTGGCTGAATGCCGAAAGTGGCCCGCAATTCTTCGGGCCACCGACAGCATCTCTTGCATGCCCCTGTCGTTTTTTAAATAATTCTGCACCACCAAATTCAATGTATGTGCAAAACATGGGACGTGCTGGAATTTGCCCAGATGTAATGCACGCACAGTGGGGGTCATTCCGAGTTGTTCGCTCGCAAGCTGCTTTTAGCAGCTTTGCACACGCTAAGCCGCCGCCTACTGGGAGTGAATCTTAGCATATTAAAATTGCGAACGAAAGATTAGCAGAATTGCGAATAGACACTTCTTAGCAGTTTCTGAGTAGCTCCAGACTTACTCGGCATCTGCGATCAGTTCAGTGCTTGTCGTTCCTGGTTTGACGTCACAAACACACCCAGCATTCGCCCAGACACTCCTCCGTTTCTCCAGCCACTCCCGCGTTTTTCCCAGAAACGGTAGCGTTTTTTCACACACTCCCATAAAACGGCCATTTTCCGCCCAGAAACACCCACTTCCTGTCAATCACATTACGATCACCAGAACGAAGAAAAAACCTCGTATTGCCGTGAGTAAAATTCCTAACTGCATAGCAAATTTACTTGGCGCAGTAGCACTGCGGACATTGCGCATGCGCATTAGCGACTATTCGCTCCGTTGCGACAAAAAAATAACGAGCGAACAACTCGGAATGATCCCCAATACTGGCGGCGTTGTCTGATGTCACAAATCCCCAGGAGAGTCCAATTGGGGTAAGCCATTCTGCGATGATGTTCCTCAGTTTCCGTAAGAGATTGTCAGCTGTGTGCCTCTTATGGAAAGCGGTGATACAAAGCGTAGCCTGCCTAGGAACGAGTTGGCGTTTGCGAGATGCTGCTACTGGTGCCGCCGCTGCTGTTCTAGCTGCGTGAGGCAATACATCTACCCAGTGGGCTCTCACAGTCATATAGTCCTGAGTCTGCCCTGCTCCACTTGTCCACATGTCCGGGGTTAAGTGGACATTGGGTACAACTGCATTTTTTAGGACACTGGTGACTCTTTTTCTGACGTCTGTGTACATTTTCAGTATCGCCTGCCTAGAGAAATGGAACCTAGATGGTATTTGGTACCGGGGACACAGTACCTCAAACAAGTCTCTAGTTGCCTGTGAATTAACGGTGGATACCGGAAACACGTTTCTCACCACCCAGGCTGACAAGACCTGAGTTATCCGCTTTGCAGCAGGATGACTGCTGTGATATTTCATCTTCCTCGCAAAGGACTGTTGGACAGTCAATTGCTTACTGGAAGTAGTACAAGTGGTCTTCCGACTTCCCCTCTGGGATGACGATCGACTCCCAGCAGCAACAACAGCAGTGCCAGCAGCAGTAGGCGTTACACTCAAGGATGCATCGGAGGAATCCCAGGCAGGAGAGGACTCATCAGACTTGCCAGTGACATGGCCTGCAGGACTATTGGCTTTCCTGTGTAAGGTGGAAATTGACACTGAGGGAGTTGGTGGTGTGGTTTGCAGGAGCTTGGTTACAAGAGGAAGGGATTTAGTGGTCAGTGGACTGCTTCCACTGTCATCCAAAGTTTTTGAACTTGTCACTGACTTCTGATGAATGCGGACCAGGTGACGTATAAGGGAGGATGTTCCTAGGTGGTTAACGTCCTTACCTCTACTTATTACAGCTTGACAAAGGCAACACACGGCTTGACACCTGTTGTCCGCATTTGTGTTGAAATAATTCCACACCGAAGAGGTGATTTTTTTTGTATTTTGACCAGGCATGTCAATGGCCATATTCGTCCCACGGACAACAGGTGTCTCCCCGGGTGCCTGACTTAACCAAACCACCTCACCATCAGAATCCTCCTTGTCAATTTCCTCCCCAGCGCCAGCAACACCCATATCCTCATCCTGGTGTACTTCAACAGTGACATCTTCAATTTGACTATCAGGAACTGGACTGCGGGTGCTCCTTCCAGCACTTGCAGGGGGCGCGCAAATGATGGAAGGCGCAAGCTCTTCCCGTCCAGTGTTGGGAAGGTCAGGCATCGCAACCGACACAATTGGACTCTCCTTGGGGATTTGTGATTTAGAAGAACGCACAGTACTTTGCTGTGCTTTTGCCAGCTTAAGTCTTTTCATTTTTCTAGCGAGAGGATGAGTGCTTCCATCCTCATGTGAATCTGAACCACTAGCCATGAACATAGGCCAGGGCCTCAGCCGTTCCTTGCCACTCCGTGCCGTAAATGGCATATTGGCAAGTTTACGCTTCTCATCAGACGCTTTCAATTTTGATTTTTGGGTCATTTTACTGAACTTTTGTTTTTTGGATTTTACATGCTCTCTACTATGACATTGGGCATCGGCCTTGGCAGACGACGTTGATGGCATTTCATCATCTCGGCCATGGCTAGTGGCAGCAGCTTCAGCACGAGGTGGAAGTGGATCTTGATCTTTCCCTATTTTAACCTCCACAATTTTTTTTTCTCCATTTTTTAATGTGTGGAATTATATGCCAGTATCAATAGCAATGGCCTACTACTATATATACTGCGCACAACTGAAATTCACCACAGGTATGGATGGATAGTATACTTGACGACACAGAGGTAGGTAGAGCAGTGGCCTTCCGTACCGTACTGCTATATATACTGGTGGTCACTGTCAGCAAACTGCAAAACTAAAATGCACCACAGGTATAGAATCTAGATGGATAGTATACTTGACGATACAGAGGTAGGTAGAGCAGTGGCCTTCCGTACTGTACTGCTATATATACTGGTGGTCACTGTCAGCAAACTGCAAAACTAAAATGCACCACAGGTATAGAATCTAGATGGATAGTATACTTGACGACACAGAGGTAGGTAGAGCAGTGGCCTTCCGTACCGTACTGCTATATATACTGGTGGTTACTGTCAGCAAAACTCTGCACTGTACTCCTCCTATATAATACTGCTGGTCCCCAGTCCCCACAATAAAGCAGTGTGAGCACAGATATATGCAGCACACTGAGCACAGATATGGAGTGTTTTTCAGGCAGACAACGTATACTGGTGGTCACTATCAGCAAAACTCTGCACTGTACTCCTCCTATATAATATACTGGTGGTCCCCAGTCCCCACAATAAAGCAGTGTGAGCACAGATATATACAGCACACTGAGCACAGATATGGAGTGTTTTTCAGGCAGACAACGTATACTGGTGGTCACGGTCAGCTAAACTCTGCACTGTACTCCTCCTATATAATACAGCTGCTCCCCAGTCCCCACAATTAAGCAATAAGCACAAATATTTGCATCAAGATTAAGAAACAGAGAGGACGCCAGCCACGTCCTCTCCCTAACATTTCCAATGCACGAGTGAAAATGGCGGCGACGCGCGGCTGCTTATATAGAATCCGAATCTCGCAAGAATCCGACAGCGGGATGATGACGTTCGGGCGCGCTCGGTTTAACCGAGCCATACGGGAGAATCGGAGTATGCCTCGGATCCGTGTAAAATGGGTGAAGTTCGGGGGGGTTCGGTTTCCGAGGAACCGAACCCGCTCATCACTACTATTTTCAGGTAATTCTTAAATTGAATCTTTTATTAAATTGCTATATGCATTTGTATCAAAACAGCAGTTGACAATTTTTTCTGTGCGCCTTCATTTATTTTATTAGTAATGCTAACCATTACTGTGTATGAATTAGAGATGAGCAGGTTTGGTTCTCAGAGAACCGAACCGTACCAAACTTCACGCTCTGAACCTGGTTCCGAGCCCGGCTCGGGTTTTCCCGCCTGACTCGGAAACCCGAACAAGGCAAACCGTCATCATCCCGCTGTCGGATTCTCGCGGGATTTGGATTTCATATAAGGAGCCGCGCGTCCCCGCCATTTTCACTCCGGCATTGGAGAGTGTACAGAGAGGACGTGTCTCCGTTCTCTCAGTGCCCTCAGTGTCCGTGGCTTGTGCTGAATCTGTCCAGTCACAGTGCTCGTGTCTTCTGCTGCCATATGTCCAGTGCTGCTGTTTAATAAGTTCCTTACAGTGTTGCTGTGTTGTCCTGCATCAGACCAGTGGTAGTGTCCTGGGCATCAGTCAGTCCAGTGACCATTGAACAGTGGTGGAGTCATCTGCTGCCATATGCCCAGTGCTGCTGTATAATAATTATCTGTGTTGTCCTGCATCAGACCAGTGTTAGTGTCCTGTGCATCAGTCAATCCAGTGACCATTCATAGTGGTGGTGTCCTCAGCTGCCATATGTCCACTGCTGCTGTATAATAAGTCCCTTACAGTGTTGCTGTGTTGTGCCGCATCAGACCAGTGGTAGTGTCCTGGCCATCAGTCATTCCAGTGACCAGGCAGTCACAGTGGTATACGCTGCTGCTATATGTCCACTGCTACAGAATTATAATAATAACAACCACAAGTCCCTCACAGTGTTGCTGTGTTGTGCTGCATCAGACCAGTGGTAGTGTCCTGGCCATCAGTCATTCCAGTGACCAGGCAGTCACAGTGGTATACCCTGCTGCTATATGTCCACTGCTGACGTATAATAATAATAATAATAAGAACAACAACAAGTCCCTCACAGTGTTGGGTGCTGCATCAGACCAGTGGTAGTGTCCTGGCCATCAGCCATCAGTCATTCCTGTGCTGCATATTGTGTTATATAACTCCAGAAAAATAATGGAGAACAAACATTTGGAGGAAAAAATAGGGAAGATCAAAAACCATTTCCTCCTAGTGCTGAAGCTGCTGCCACTAGCCATGACGTAGACAATGAAATGCCATCGTCGTCTGCCAAGGCCCCCAATGTGATAGTAGAGGGAATGTAAAATCCAAAAAGACAAAGTTCAGTAAAAAGACCCAAAACGTAAACTTGCCAATATGCCAAGGAGAAACGTAAACTTGCCAATATGCCATTTACGACACGGATTGGCAAGTAACGGCTGAGGCCCTGGCCTATGTTCATGACTAGTTCAGCTTCACATGACGATGGAAGCCCTCATAACTGAGGTCTTGACACTTATGTTGGTGTTAGTCATGCGTCCGGTATCCGCCATTAGTGCAGTGGGATTTAGACAATTGATGGAGCTATTGTGTCCCCGGTACCAAATCCCATCTAGATTCCACTTCCCTAGGCAGGCGATACCGAAATTTTGCCATTTAATTCCAGTGATATGGACGTATAATTATTAATTACAGTGATTTTGCCAATTAATTCCAGTGATTTGGATGTATAGTTACATTAATTTTGCAGTATAATTCCAGTGATTTGGACGTATGATTATTAATTACAGTGATTTTGCCAATTAATTCCAGTGATTTAGACGTATAATTCCAGTGATTTTGCAGTATAATTCCAGGGATTTGGACGTATAATTATTAATTACAGTGAATTTGCCAAGTAATTCCAGTGATTTGGACGCATAATTCCAGTGATTTGGACGTATAATTCCAGTGGGAATTGTTTGTGTCGCTTGGCTTAGTCATACAGCTACCTCATTGCACCTCTTCGACATCTTTGCATGAGGTGCTGTTTGGGGCCTAGTTTTTGAAAAGTGCCATCCTGTCTGACACTGCCGTATGAGTCCTGGGGTACTGCCGTATAAGTCCACCAATTACAGAATCTCCTATATATTTGGCTACATCTGTGACTCTGTGCCTGGCCGTAACGCTGGGTGGAGTCACAGCGGTGGGCGGAGTCAGCAAGTCTCTGCTCCTGCTGCCTGTCCATCTCTCTCTCTCCCCTCCCCCCACCCATCAGCAGCTCTGACTCCCCGGCCGCGGCGCCGGGCCAACAACAACGGCTGATGCCGCCCCCGGCATACACATTAGGAGGGACGGGTGGCGCAGGAGAAGGCTTTCATAGCCCTCCCTGCCCCGCGTACACAGACCTGCCGCCTCCTCCGCACACATCCAGCTGTCCGCTCTCCTGCTGTGACAGGAGGCGAGTGCTGCAGTGATGTCATCTCCTGCAGCACTCGCCTCCTGTCACAGAGAAGAGCCGCCACACACGCTCCAGTCTCCGGGGGCTGCCAGCATCTACAGGCAAGCTGGAAACACCCCCGGAGCGAGAGAAAACATACCCGCGAGGCCACGCCCCTTTCACAGCAGGCCACACCCCCTTTTCGGCCGCGGGGGGGGTGAGACATGTGTGTAACAGTAATACTGACCCGGTGACGCCTCTGGACACTACTGTTTACCAGCCTGCAGCAGCCGCCCACAGCCTCAACGGTGAGTCCCTCCGGCCATCCTACCCACTGATTCTATGTGTGGGCGCCACTTTACACAAGTCTCCTCTTCTGGTGCCCTCCCCTCCACTACTTTCCCCCTCTCTTCATCAGCTTCCTCACTGGGGACCCTCCCTGCCGACCCGGGTCTCTATATCCCCTCCCTACCGCCCCGCATCTCTCTATCCCCTCCCTACCGCCCTGCGTCTCTCTATCCCCTCCCTACCGCCCGCATCTCTCTATCCCCTCCCTACCGCCCACGTCTCTCTATCCCCTCCCTGCCACCCTGCGTCTCTCTATCCCCTCTCTACCGCCCTGCGTCTCTCTATCCCCTCCCTACCGCCCTGCGTCTCTCTATCCCCTCCCTACCGCCCCGCGTCTCTCTATCCCCTCCCAGCCGCCCCGCCTCTCTGTATCCTCTACCTGCTGCCCCGCATCTCTGTATCACCTCCCCAACACCCTGCATCTCTGTATCCCCTCCCTACCGCCCTGCGTCTCTCTATCCCCTCCCTACCGCCCGCGTCTCTCTATCCCCTCCCTACCGCCCCGCGTCTCTCTATCCCCTCCCTACCGCCCCGCGTCTCTCTATCCCCTCCCTACCGCCCCGCGTCTCTCTATCCCCTCCCTACCGCCCGCGTCTCTCTATCCCCTCCCTACCGCCCACGTCTCTCTATCCCCTCCCTGCCACCCTGCGTCTCTCTATCCCCTCCCTACCACCCTGCGTCTCTCTATCCCCTCCCTACCGCCCTGTGTCTCTTTATCCCCTCCCTACCGCCCCGCGTCTCTCTATCCTCTCCCAGCCGCCCTGCCTCTCTGTATCCTCTACCTGCTGCCCCGCGTCTCTGTATCCCCTCCCCAACACCCTGCATCTCTGTATCCCCTCCCTACCGCCCACGTCTCTCTATCCCCTCCCTGCCACCCTGTGTCTCTCTATCCCCTCCCAACCGCCCCGCCTCTCTGTATCCTCTACCTGCTTCCCCGCGTCTCTGTATCCCCTCCCTAACACCCTGCATCTTTGTATCCCCTCCCTACCGCCCCGCGTCTCTCTATCCCCTCGCTACCGCCCTGCGTCTCTCTATCCCTTCCCTACCGTCCCAAGCCTCTGTATCCCCTCCCTACCACCCCGCTTCTCTCTATCCCCTCCCTACCGCTCTGCGTCTCTCTTTCCCCTCCCTACCGCCCTGTGTCTCTGTATACCCTCCCTGCCACCCTGCGTCTCTCTATCCCCTCTCTACCGCCCTGCGTCTGTGTGCCCTCCCTACCGCCCTGTGTCTCTGTATCCCTTCCCTACCGCTCTGCGTCTCTGTATCCCCTCCCTACCGCCCTGCGTCTCTGTATCCACTCCCTACCGCTCTGCGTCTCTGTATCCCCTCCCTACCGCCCTGTGTCTCTGTATCCCCTCCCTACCGCTCTGCGTCTCTCTTTCCCCTCCCTTCCGCCCTGTATCTCTGTATCCCCTCCCTACCGCCCCGCGTCTCTGTATCCCCTCCCAACCGCCCTGTATCCCATACACGGTCCATACCACTGGCTCCTTGATACCTCCCTGACAAACCCTCACCAGGAGTACAGGAGCCATAACCCCCTGTGGTGCCCCCCATAGTTACCGGTATATCGGTGATGCTCCGCTCTGCCGCCTCCTCCCTATCCCTCACACAGCAAGCGTAGGGCGCAAGCCCAGCACCGAGCACATGACCGCGCTGTCCATGCCCATTGGCCCTGGTCTAGCTCAAGCCATCGCCCCCTCCTCCTACTGCACCTGAGGGGGGCGCGCACATAGCGCATGCAGAGGGGACTGGTGCACCTGCGGCCGCGTGGAGACCTTGCGTGCGCAACATGTCCGTGTTGCTACACCTGAAGGATGAAACGGTGTAGAGAGAGGACACAGCTGCCCCTGCTCCGCATTGTACCAGCACTTCCCTCTGTGTCTAATGACACCATTTACCTCACATACATCCTTATCCGTGTCCTATATATTGTTACACATAAAATGACATAGGTATAGGTCCTGCACCCCCTCCCCCCACACCTGCATCCACCTCCCCGTCCACTCGCAGCATCTACATACTCCCTGCCTCATCCGCGGTCCCCCCCGCACCCGCTACATTCTGTACATCGTGCTCTGCAGGCACTGTTCACGCCGTCGCAAGGGGCTACACCCCCTTCACCATTGGAAGCACTTTCGTCATGCAATATTTAACCACTGACAAACCTAGGAATGCAGGTAATACTCATACAAATATTGAACCGCAGCAAGGCGTGCAGGGGTTAAGGGGGCGTAGCCTCTTTCGACGGTGTGAAGAGCGCCCGTAGGGCGCGATGAAGCACCTAGTACTTTAAAAATTACTGGAGCGTGCTGGAGATGCTGTCAGTGGACCGAACAATTGCTGCCCACTCTCGACATTCAGCCACTGCGTGACACTACTAGATGGGCCAGGTGGTTGTGTCGCTAAGCTTAGTCAAACAGCAACCTCGGTGCACCTTTTTTTCTTCTTTGCATCATGTGCTGTTAGGGGCCTTTTTTTTATATCTGCCCTCCTGTCTGCTTCTGCAGTGCCACTCCTAGATGGGCCAATTGTTTGTGTCGCTTGGCTTAGTCATACAGCTACCTCATTGCACCTCTTCTACATCTTTGCATGATGTACTGTTTGGGGCCTTTTTTTTTATATCTGCCCTCCTGTCTGCCACTGCAGTGCCAAGCCAAGATGGGCCAATTGTTTGTGTCGTCTGGCTTAGTCATACAACGACCTCATTGCAATTCTTTTTCTTCTTTGCATGTTGTGCTGTTTGTGACCTTTTTTTTTTTAAATCTGCCCTCCTGTCTGACACTGCAGTGCCACTCCTAGATGGGCCAGGTGTTTGTGCCACACACTTGTGTTGCTTAGCTTAGTCATCCAGCAACCTCGGTGCAACCTTTTGGCCTAAAAACAATATTGTGAGCTTTGAGGTGTTCAGAATAGACTGGAAATGAATGGAAATGATTGTTATCGAGGTTAATAATACCGTAGGAGCAAAATTACCCCCAAATTCTGTGATTTCAGCTGTTTTTATGTTTTTTTCAAAAATCATCCAGATCCAAAACCAAAACATGAAAGGGTGGTTTTGGCAAAACCAAGCCAAGACCAAAACACGAAAGTGGAATTAGAACCTAAACCAAAACACAAAACATGAAAAGTGCCAGCCACACATCGCTAGTATGAATGTTCGGTTTGACGATAAATCAAGAAAAATCTTGGAAAAGACAAAGTTTTGGCCTCAATCTCCCAACATCGTGCAGTGTGTGGCATTCTTGATAATCTGACCATATTTCCCACATTTTTCCATGACTACGCCATCCTCTTTGTGGGCAGACATATACAAATTCAGTGTGGTGTGGCAGAAACTGGTTACATAGTTACATAGTTGGTGAGGTTGAAAAAAGACAAGATGTCCATCGAGTTCAACCTGTATTTCAAATTATAAATCACTTAGATGTTGTAGCCTTGGATATTTCTATCAGTTAGGAATTTATCTAATCCATTTTTGAACCTTCAGTATTTAGTGAGTCCACTTCCTCTGGTAGGGAATTCCAGATCTTTATTGTTTTTACTGTGAAGAACCCTTTCCTCCGTTGTGTATGAAATGTTTTTTTCTACTAACCTCAGGGAGTGTCCTCGTGTCCTGTGTAGCGTTTTTTTGATAAACAGATCATCTGATAAGTCCTTGTATTGTCCCTTAATGTATTTATAGATATTAATAATGTTTTAGTGTATAGCATAGGTATTGGGGACTAGATTGTCAGGACATCCCAAAATAAATAAATAAAAATCAGACAATGTGTACCTAGCTTTACCCATAAAATGTTTAACACACGGAGCACAATATTGTGTTTGTTTCACATGTACACATGAAACTTACTGTATGTCCCTCCAATAACACAGAAATCAGTTAAAAAAAATTTTTTTAAAGCTTTGAAAATACGTGAAATGTGTGAGTGCATCTCCAGCATAGGGGGTCATTCTGAGTTGTTCGCTCGTTGCAGATTTTCGCAACGGAACTATTAAGACAAAAATGCGCATGCGCATGGTACGCAGTGCGCATGCGGTAAGTATTAAAGCACAAAACTTAGTAGATTTACTCACGTCCGAACGAAGAATTTTCATCGTTGAAGTGATTGGAGTGTGATTGACAGGAAGTGGGTGTTTCAGGGCGGAAACTGGCCGTTTTCTGGGAGTGTGCGGAAAAACGCAGGCGTGTCAGGGAAAAACGCGGGAGTGTTTGGGGAAACGGGGGAGTGGCTGGCCAAACGCAGGGCGTGTGTGTGACATCAAACCAGGAACGAAACGGCCTGAGCTGATCGCAATCTGTAAGTAGGTCTGGAGCTACTCAGAAACTGCTAAGAATTTTCTATTCGCAATTCTGCTAATCTTTCGTTCGCTATTCTGCTAAGCTAAAATACACTCCCAGAGGGCAACGGCCTAGCGTGTGCAATGTTGCTAAAATCTGCTAGCGAGCGAACAACTCGGAATGACCCCCCTAGTGTATATACAGAGCCGGTCCTAACCAATATGATGCCCTAGGCAAGATTTTGGCTGGTGCCCCCTAGCACCACCGCTAGTTCCACCTCTGACCCTGCACCCCTTTCCCAGCACCATCACCCCCCACCCATAGCAGTCCTTTTTTTTTTTTTTTTTTTTTTTTTTAACCCCCTGTAATTTAAATAAGAACAGTGTGCACATTCGGCACACAGCCCAAAAAGGTATGTGTTTTTGCTGGCAAGGGGCATGGCCACACAATAGTACCCCCAATTCAAATTATACCTCACAGTAGTGCAACTTTATTCACAATTTATCATCCGATAGTGTCCCTTATTCACATTACATCACACAGTAGTACCACTTTACCTTAATTATGTTACTCCTCACAGTAGTGCCCCTCATTCACATAACATCATACTGAATTGCTCCTTATTCATATTACACCACACCATATTGCTCTTTATTTACATTAGACCACACAGTAGTGCCCTTTCTATAAGTTACGCCACACAGTAGAGCACCTTATACACATAATGCCACACATTGGTAATGCATTTATACACATATTACCACACAGTAATGCCCCTTACACATATGACACACATTATTAATGTCCTTATAAACATAATGCACCTTACACATTATGCCAACCCTTATTAATGCCCTTATACGCATAATTTCCCTAATGACACACATAGTGCCCCTTACACATATGTTACACATTATTAATGCCCTTATACACATAATGACACATATACTTCCTGGCGTGAGTCAACTGGCAGCTCTGCTAACGTTGGGTGCCTATTTTTTATGATAATGCATCTTATTTGCATTGCTATGTGGCTAGGATGCACAAGCAGCTTCTGCTGATTAAAATGATATGCGGCATGCCTATATACTGTGTGCGACTGTGGCTGTATCTGCATACGAAATGCTACACACAGAATATAGGCATGCCACATATCATTTTAATCAGCAGAAGCTGTTTGTGCCCCTAGGCATACCAGATGCCCTAGGCAATTGCCTAGTTTGCCTATGCCTAGGGCCGTCTCTGTGTATATAACGGACACATTTTAATAATACACAATACATTTTTTTATTTTTAGGTGGTCCTCTGCACAGGATTTCATATGAAGTCAGTTAGGATGCTCTAGGGCAGGGGTGTCCAAACTTTTTGCAAAGAGGGACAGATTTGGTGAGGTGAAAATGTGTGGGGGCCAACCATTCAGCCTGACATTGAACCCAAGACCCCCCATCCCCCAATTCCCGTAACATAAAACACCTTGGTAGACATTTATTTTAATCTAGCAGCCCATTCATGGTATATAAAATGCCTTGTGACACCATTTACTTTAATCTAGTAGACCAGTTATGCTAAAAAATAAAAAAAAATGAAAAAATGAAAAAATCTTTCACACACAAAATCTTATTATGGAGTGGATTGTGTGCTGCCAGATTAAAGCTAAAGGCACACCAGGTATTATAATAGGATTTTGATAACCTACCGGTAAATCCTTTTCTCCTAGTCCATAGAGGATGCTGGGGACGACATCAAGACCATGGGGTATAGACTGGATCCGCAGGAGACATGGGCACTCTAAACACTTTTCATTGGGTGCGAACTGGCTCCTCCCTCTATGCCTCTCCTCCAGACCTCAGTTGTAGGAACTGTGCCCAGGGAGACTGACATTTTGAGGAAAGGAATTACTTAACTAGTGGTGAGATATCTACCAACTCACACCCTCAACCATGCCGCACACATGGCATTCAACATAACACACGCCAACAGGCATGAACTAATTGCAGCAACATGCTGAAACCAAGATAACACAACTTGTGTAACTGTAATAACTAAACTGCAGGTAAAGTACGCACTGGGACGGGCGCCCAGCATCCTCTACGGACTAGGAGAAAAGGATTTACCGGTAGGTTATCAAAATCCTATTTTCTCATACGTCCTAGAGGATGCTGGGGACGACATCAAGACCATGGGGTCTATACCAAAGCTCCAGTACGGGCGGGAGAGTGTGGATGACCTTGCAGCACCGATTGACCAAACTTTAGGACCTCATCGGCCAAGGTGTCAAACTTGTAGAACTTAGCAACTGTGTTTGACCCTGACCAAGTAGCTTCTCGGCAAAGTTGTAATGCCGAGACCCCCCAGGCAGCCGCCCAGGATGAGCCCACTGTTATGCATACCAGTGCCAGCAGGAATGTACTGGTGCCTGAACGGAGAGGGATGCAAAACAAATGAACTCACAGACAGACTGGGGAATATGACATTACATACATAGAAGGTGATAGGGTAACAAAATAAACACAAAGTGAACAGAGAAGCCCAAAGACTAAGAAACTGGGTGTCTCCCTAGTATTAGGAATGCTCAGATGAAAAGAAGCGAGATGTTGTGATTTAATACGTAGAGAACCCGAAATGCTGTTGCTAAGGGCAACAGCAAAACCCTAAAGGGTTATCAACGGGTGTGGCAGTAAACTCCTTGGTCAGAGATGGAATAATAGACACAAGGAGAGTCTCCACAATCCTAGTCCTCACTTGCAGTGCACTGGTTCAGCTTACTGCCACTAAACTGACACCTGAACACCTTGCACAGTGAGAAAGGATTTTGACAGGCAAGTCTGAGAATACAGCCGCAAACTTGCTAGGTTCACAGAGTAGCAAAAGAACCCCAGCAGGTTAAACGACTGACTCCAGTCTTACTGCTAGGTCTGGATTGGCAGAGTGTAATACCAAATCCCAAGGCCTATTTGCAGTAAGCAACAAACAAATACAAAGTTTACACAGTACTAGCTAGCTTTCAGGAACTGACTAACCAACAAAGATTCAGCAGCATCTGCCTAACCTGAAAAGAGGGTTTATATAGCAGGTGCTGTCCACGCCCCACTCAGACCTCACAGACTGTGAGCACAAAAACCAGCACCGGATCCCCTGCCGTGCACAGAGCCTGTAACCACTGCACAGCAAAAGACCCGAACCGGAGTATCAGCTACGCTCAGGTTACTCCGCTAGCACTTGTCTCCCGGTTGCCATGACGACGTGGCAGCACAGAGCAGGAGACCCTAACAGTACCCCCCCTCTGACGAGGGGTCAAAGAACCCCTACCACCGGGTTTATCGGGGAACTGCGAGAAGAAAGAGCGTAACAGTCTGGGGGCATAAAGATCACAACTGCGCACCCACGACCGCTCCTCCGGGCCATACCCCTTCCAGTGCACCAAAAATGACAGCCGACCCCGAACCATCTTGGAGTCAAGAATCCTTTCAACAACAAACTCCCTCTGGCCACGTATCAGAAGAGGGGAAGGTCTTCCACTGGAAGAAGGATTACTAATCGCCCGTTTTAAAAGGGAACAATGAAATGTTTTATTGATACCCAAAGAACGAGGTAGATCTAACTGAAATGCCACCGGATTGATGACCCTAGTGATCTTATAAGGACCGATGAACCGGGGGCCTAACTTATGAGATGGCTGTCTCAACTTCAAATTCTTGGTAGACAACCAGACGAAGTCTCCTAATTTGAAGCTGCAGGGTCTTTTCCGCTTATCAAAAACCCTTTTGGTCACTAATGACACAGACACAAGGGCTTTCTTCACTTTCCTCCAAATACCTCTAAGGACCGAAACCACAGAGGAACCACCAGGCGTGGAGTCCTGGGGGTCAAAAGAATTGGCCTTAGGATGATGCCCATACACACAAAGGAAGGGAGAGATCCCTGTAGCAGAGTGAGCGGCGTTGTTATAGGCAAACTCCGCCATGGACAGATTAGCAACCCAGTCAGTCTGACACTTGGAGACATAACACCTGAGGAACTGCTCCAAGGACTGGTTCACCCTTTCAGTCTGCCCATTAGACTGCGGATGGTAGCCTGACGACAAGCTGACAGAAATCTGGAGATCGGAACAAAATGCCCTCCAGAATTTGGCCACAAACTGGGATCCGCGGTCAGAGACCACATCAAGTGGCAACCCGTGGAGGCGCACAACATGCAGCATAAATAATTCAGACAGGCGCCTGGCCGATGGCAGTCCAACCAATGGAACGAAGTGCGCCATCTTCGAAAATCTGTCAACGACAACCCAGATGGCTGTCATCCCCGAGGATTTGGGCAAGTCCACCACAAAATCCATTGAAATGTGGGTCCATGGCTTAGATGGAATAGAGAGTGGATGTAATGGGCCAACAGGAACCCCTCTAGGAGTCTTATTTCGGGCACAGATGTCACATGCCCGAACCCACTGATCCACATCCCTAGCCACCGAGGGCCACCACACCGCCCTAGATAGCAACTCCCGAGTTCTGGCAATACCCGGGTGACCTGCCGACTTCTTGGCATGGAATTCCAGGAACACTCCCTGTCTTAACCTAGGAGGCACAAACAAAAGACCTACCGGAAGGTCTGGAGGAGCCTGCTCATGTGCTCTAAGGACTAATGACAAGAGGTCCTGGGTAATGCCCACTTTAATACATGATGGGGACACAATGGGCAATGGCTCCTCGGTGGTCTCCTGGATTGGAGCAAAACTCCGCGAGAGCGCATCAGCCTTGATGTTTTTTGACCCAGGGCGATATGTTACCAAAAAATTAAAGCGAGCAAAAAACAAAGCCCATCGTGCCTGCCTGGCATTGAGGCGCTTCGCTGACTCTAAATATGCCAAATTCTTATGGTCGGTGAGAATTGAGACCACAAACTTAGCCCCCTCAAGCCAGTGTCTCCACTCCTCGAGTGCATCCTTAATAGCCAACAATTCCCGGTTACCCACGTCATAATTCATCTCGGCAGGCGAAAATTTACGGGAAAAGTAAGCACAGGGATGAAGGCGATTATCAGACACCCCCATCTGAGAGAGCACTGCCCCAATACCCATCTCAGAGGCATCCACCTCCACCACAAAAGGACGCTCTGGATCTGGGTGTCGCAGCACCTTGGCCGAGACAAATGCCCTTTTGAGACGGGCAAAAGCCGCTTTGGCCTCACAAGACCAGTGAGCAACATCCGCCCCTTTCTTAGTGAGTGCCACCAAGGGCGCCACTATAGACGAAAATCCAGCGATAAATCGTCTATAAAAATTCGCAAAGCCCAGAAAACGCTGAAGCGCCTTCAAACTAGTGGGCTGCACCCAATCCAGGACTGCCTGTACCTTGGAACCCTCCATTTAGAAACCTTCTGGGGAGATAATATATCCTAGAAATGCGATTTGCTGAACTTCAAATTCGCACTTCTCCAGCTTCGCCCCAAGCCGGTGGTCTCTGAGTTTCTGGAGGACTAAGCGTACATGCTTCCGATGTTCCTCCAGGGAATGGGAGAAGATTAGGATGTCATCTAAGTATACAACTAAGAATCTATCCAAATATTCCCTGAGCACATCGTTCATGAAGTCCTGGAAGACTGCCGGGGCATTACAGAGCCCAAAAGGCATCACCAAATATTCATAATGCCCTGTGTGGGTATTAAAGGCAGTCTTCCATTCATCCCCCTCTCTTATTCGGATTAGATTGTACGCACCGCGTAGGTCAATCTTAGAAAAAATGGTGGCAGTACGAAGCTGGTCAAACAAGACCGAAATGAGAGGCAGTGGGTATGAGTTTTTAATCGTGATACGGTTCAATTCCCTGAAGTCGATGCAGGGTCGCAACGAACCGTCCTTTTTACCCACGAAGAAGAACCCCGACCCAACTGGAGACTGTGAAGGTCTGATAAATCCCTTAGCCAAGTTCTCCTGAATGTACTCTGCCATAGCCTGAGTCTCAGGACATGACAGGGAGTACAACCTGCTCTTGGGAAGCTTAGCATTCGGCAACAAATCAATGGCACAGTCATAGGGGCGATGGAGAGGTAGTACCTCTGCAACTCTTTTGGAGAACACGTCCGCAAAATCTGCATAACATCCTGGCAATCTTAGCTGCGAAAGCCTGACTGGAAGGCTCAAGCAACTCCTGAAACAATCAGTACCCCAACTAAGAATCTCCCCAGAGACCCAGTCAAATTGAGGATTGTGGGCTCTTAACCAGGGTAACCCCAACACCAATGGGGCAAAAGTACAGACAGTCACATAAAAGGACAATTTTTCAGAGTGTGTGGCTCCAATAAACAAAGAAATCTGGCTAGTGCAAGAGGTAATTTTACCCTGGGATAATGGTTCCCCGTTGAACCCACAAATCTCAATTTCCGATGCCAAGGGTACTAAGGGAACAGAGTGTTTCAGGGCGAATTGGCGGTCCATAAAAACCCCGTCGGCCCCACTGTCCACAAAGGCCTCAGTCTTGACAGTTTGACCGAGGATCTTCAAGGTCACCGGAATGATAAAAGTCTTCTTGGGAAATTCTGACTTCTGGCCTGACAGGATATTTCCCATCACCCTCAGGCCCTGAAGTTTTCCGGCTTTTCTGGGCATGATACTACCACATGACCTTTATTCCCACAGTACAAACATAACCCCTGCTGTCTCCTCCGCGTCTTCTCACGCGAGGAGGCGGGTAGCCCCAATCTGCATAGGCTCCTCGGAAAATTCCTCAGAGTCTGAGGTTCCCTTGGGAAAGAAGGAAACCTCGGTCTCCCTTTCAAGCCTGCGCTCTCTCAGCCGTCTATCCACCCGAATGGATAACTGCATGAGCTGATCCAAGCTATCAGGCAAGGGATATTGTACCAGTTGGTCTTTTAACTGGTTAGAAAGACCTCTTCGGTACTGGTGTCTCAGGGCTGGGTCATTCCACTGGGTATCATGGGCCAACCTCCGAAACGCCGTACAATAAACCTCAACTGGCCTTCGCCCTTGCTTAAGGATCGAAATCTGAGCCTCGGCTGAGGCCGTCTTGTCAGGGTCATCATACAACATGCCCAGTGCCGTAAAAAAAGCATCAACACTTTTAAGCGACGGACAGTCAGGCTGCAACCCATATGCCCAGACCTGTGGGTCTCCTTGTAGCAAGGAAATCACTATGCCCACCCGCTGAATCTCCGACCCAGAAGACTGAGGCCTAAGCTGGAAATATAGCTTGCAGCTCTCCTTGAAACAAAAGAACTGCGAGCGATCTCCAGAAAAACGATCCGGGAGATTTACTTTTGGCTCCTTAACCCCTGAAGGCACTGCTGCTGCGGGAGCTCCGCCAGCGGCCTGCGAGGTGTGCATTTTAATGGACAAATCATTAAATTGTCGAGTCAGGACCTGCACCTGATCGACCACCTGTTGCAAAGTATTTTGAGGGGTATGCTCCATATTCCCACAAAATTTCAACAGGAGTATTAGGCTGCTGAATATGTTATGCACACCAGTGCCAGCAGGAATGTACTGGTGTCTGAACGGAGAGGGATGCAAAACAAATGAACTCACAGACAAACTGGGGAATATGACATTACATACATAGAAGGTGATAGGGTAACAAAATAAACACAAAGTGAACAGAGAAGCCCAAAGACTAAGAAACTGGGTGTCTCCCTAGTATTAGGAATGCTCAGATGAAAAGAAGCGAGATGTTGTGATTTAATACGTAGAGAACCCGAAATGCTGTTGCTAAGGGCAACAGCAAAACCCTAAAGGGTTACCAACGGGTGTGGCAGTAAACTCCTTGGTCAGAGATGGAATAATAGACACAAGGAGAGTCTCCAACAATCCTAGTCCTCACTTGCAGTGCACTGGTTCAGCTTACTGCCACTAAACTGACACCTGAACACCTTGCACAGTGAGAAAGGATTTTGACAGGCAAGTCTGAGAATACAGCCGCAAACTTGCTAGGTTCACAGAGTAGCAAAAGAACCCCAGCAGGTTAAATGACTGACTCCAGTCTTACTGCTAGGTCTGGATTGGCAGAGTGTAATACCAAATCCCAAGGCCTATTTGCAGTAAGCAACAAACAAATACAAAGTTTACACAGTACTAGCTAGCTTTCAGGAACTGACTAACCAACAAAGATTCAGCAGCATCTGCCTAACCTGAGAAGAGGGTTTATATAGCAGGTGCTGTCCACGCCCCACTCAGACCTCACAGACTGTGAGCACAAAAACCAGCACCGGATCCCCTGCCGTGCACAGAGCCTGTAACCACTGCACAGCAAAAGACCCGAACCGGAGTATCAGCTACGCTCAGGTTACTCCGCTAGCACTTGTCTCCCGGTTGCCATGATGACGTGGCAGCACAGAGCAGGAGACCCTAACACTCACCTTTCTAGTGTAGTGGGCCTTTACCGACGTCGGTAACTGCAATCCAGCCCATAGTATGAGCTTGCTGAATCGTATTTCTAATCCAACGTGCAATAGTCTGCTTGGAAGCAGGACAGCCAATCTTGTTGTGATCATACAGGACAAACAGAGCCTCTGTTTTCTGTATACGAGCTGTTCTAGCAACATAGATTTTCAAAGCTCTAACCACATCTAGAGACTTTGAATCAGTGAATGTGTCAGTAACTACTGGCACCACAATAGGTTGGTTTATGTCAAAAGCAGAAACCACCTTTGGAAGAAAATGTTGGCGAGTTCGCAACTCTGCCCTATCTTCATGGAAAATCAGGTAAGGGCTCTTGTGAGACAAGGCCCCCAATTCTGACACCCGCCTTGCGGATGCCAATGCCAAAAGCATCACCACTTTCCAAGTGAGAAACTTCAACTCTATCTTTTGTAGAGGCTCAAACCAATCCGATTGAAGGAACTGCAATACCACGTTAAGGTCCCATGGTGCCACTGGAGGCACGAATAGAGGCTGGATGTGCAGAACCCCTTTCACAAAGGTCTGAACCTCTGGAAGAGAGGCCAATTGTTTTTGGAAGAACACTGGCAAGGCCGAAATCTGGACCTTGATTGATCCCAATCGTAGGCCCGTCTCCACACCATCCTGCAAAAAATGGAGAAAACGTCCTAAGTGAAACTCTTCCGTAGGAGCTTTCTTGGATTCACACCAAGACACATATTTTCTCCAAATACGGTGGTAATGTTTTGACGTTACTCCCTTTCTGGCCTGAATAAGGGTGGGGATGACCTCCTTAGGAATACCCTTCCTGGCTAGGATACGGCGCTCAAAAGCCATGCCGTCAAACGTTGCCGCGGTAAGTCTTGGTACACACACGGCCCCTGCTGCAGCAGGTCCTCCCGAGGAGGAAGAGGCCGAGGATCTCCTATGAGTAACTGCTGAAGATCTGGGTACCAAGCCCTTCTTGGCCAGTCTGGGGCAATGAAGATTGCTCGAACCCTTGTCTTTCTTATGATCCTGAGTACTTTTGGGATCAGCGGAAGTGGAGGGAAAACATACACTGACGGAAACACCCACTGGGTCACCAGTGCATCCACTGCTACTGCTTGAGGGTCTCTCGACCTGGAAAAGTATCTCTGAAGCTTCTTGTTGAGACGAGACGCCATCATGTCTATTTGAGGAACTCCCCAAAGACTTGTCACCTCTGCAAAGACTTCTTGGTGAAGGCCCCACTCTCCTGGATGGAGATCGTGTCTGCTGAGGAAGTCTGCTTCCCAGTTGTCTACTCCCGGAATGAATATTGCCGACAGAGCTTGTTTTTCTGCCCAGCGGAGGATTTTTATCGCCTCTGCCATTGCCGTTCTGCTTTTCGTTCCGCCCTGCCTGTATATGTATGCGACTGCTGTTACATTGTCCGCTTGGATCTGCACGGGACGGTCTTGAAGAAGATGTACCGCTTGTTAAAGGCCGTTGTAAATGGCTCTTAGCTCCAGAACGTTTATGTGAAGGCAGGCTTCCTGTTGTGACCAACGTCCCTGGAAGTTTTCTCCCTGAGAGACTGCTCCCCAGCCTCGGAGACTTGCATCCGTGGTTACTAGGACCCAGTCCTGAATCCCGAACCTGCGTCCCTCTAGCAGGTGAGAGCTGTGCAACCACCACAGGAGCGAAATCCTGGTTTTTGATGACAGGATTATCTTTCTGTGCATGTGTAGGTGTGACCCCGACCACTTGCCTAACAGGTCCCACTGGAATACTCTGGCATGGAACCTACCAAACTGTATGGCCTCGTAGGCCGCCACCATCTTCCCCAACAACCGAATGCACTGATGGATCGACACACTTGATGGTTTCAATATCTGTTTTACCATTTTCTGGATTTCCAGAGCCTTTTCCAGCAGAAGAAATACTCTTTGAACTTCTGTGTCCAGAATCATCCCGAGGAAAGACAACCTTGTCGTCGGTTCCAACTGTGACTTTAGGAAATGTATGATCCACCCGTGTTGTTGGAGTATTGATAGGGAGAGGGATATGTTTTGTAATAACTGCTGGCAAGGTTGATTTGAAAAATCGACATGGGGGAACGTCTTGAAACTCTAGTTTGTATCCCTGGGATACTATTTGCAACACCCAGGGATCCAGGCCAGACAGAATCCAATCCTGGCTGAAGAGTTTGAGACGTGCCCCCACCCGAGCGGCCTCCCGCAAGGGAGTTCCAGTGTCATGCTGGGGATTTGGCAGAATTAGGGGTAGACTTCTGCTCTTGGGAACCTGGAGCCGGTGTGGGCTTCTTTCCCCTTCCCCTACCTGCAAAGAAGGAGGAACCTCTCGCCTTTTTGTATTTATTGGGTCGAAAGGACTGCATTTGCAGGTGATAGGTATTTTTTTGCAGGTGCAGACACAGAGGGCAAAAATGTTGACTTACCTGCGGTAGCCGCCGAGACTAACGCATCCAGGCCATCGCCAAATAAGGCCTCACCTTTATATGGGAGAGCCTCCATGTTTCTTTTGGAATCTGCATCCGCGTTCCACTGGCGAATCCATAATGCCCGCCTAGCCGATACTGCCATGGTAGCGGCCTGTAAACTCAAGAGTCCAATATCCTTCATTGCTTCCAGCATGTAGGCGGCAGCGTCCTTGATATTCCCTAACTTAAGGAGTATCTCATCTTTATCAATCATGTCAATTTCTGATGACACGCTTTCTGACCATTTTTCAATAGCGCAACTCACCCATGCGCAGGCAATAGTGGGCCTGAGCAGTGTACCATTGGTAACATAAATGGATTTCAATGTCGTTTCCATTTTGCGGTCTGCCGGCTCTTTAAGAGAAGCCGTGCCAGGAGCAGGGAGGATTACCTTCTTTGTCAACCTGGAAAGTGCTCTGTCTAACACAGGGGGTGACTCCCATTTTTTCCGGTCTTCAACCAGGAAAGGAAAAGCTATGTGAATCCTTTTGGGAATACGACATTTTTTATCAGGATTCACCCACATCCCTTCAAACAGAGCATTTAGTTCGTGTGAAGGAGGGAACGTGACTTTGGATTTCTTTTCCTTACATAAATAAGCTTTCTCCTGAGGTACGGGAGTGCTTTCTGTAACCTCCAACACGTCCCTTATAGCCACAATCATATATTGTATACTTTTTGCCTATTTATGATCTATCTCTCTGGATTCACTATTGTCGACACAAGAATCAGAATCCGTGTCGGTATCAGTGTTTACAACATTTGCAAATGGTCTCTTATGTGACCCAGAGGGGCCGCCCGCATAAGGAATAACAGCATCCTGAAAAATCACATCTTCCACAGATTTTTTCCAGCATGCAGCCTTAGATTCAAACTTATCCAGTCTACGGTTAATCAGATGCATACTGTCACGTAGCTCTTTCACCCATGCAGGCTCTTGGTGTGCCGGTAGCGCCACCACATTACAACTCTGTGTCCCTAAAATGGCTTCCTCCAGGGAGGAACTCCCTGCCTCACACGTGTACATCACACTCACAGACACACTGGGACTTATTTTGGGGACAGACCCACAGTAAAATCTGTCAGAGGGACACAGGATAGGAGCAGCCAGTTCACAAACCTAGCGCCAGTATTGCCTGTGAACACAGTATGTCCACAGCCCAAAAGCGCTTTTAAATAGTAATATACACTATCAAATGCACCACAATCGCTTTGTGCCCCCCCTTTATAGCACCCTGTACTTGTCAGAAGTGGAGGAGAGGACCAGCGTGTTCTCTGCAGCCTGAGGAGAGAGAGAGAAAATGTCGCTGAGTAGTGTGCTGGCTGCCTGAGGAAGAAGCTCCGCCCCCACAATGGCGCGTCATTACACTCAGTATATTGACTTATTATTTATACTGGCGGAGGTAGGGCTGTGCCAGCGGCATCTTATGCCCCCTTTTAGCCAGTTTTGAGATATTTTTCTTGCTGCCCAGGGCGCCCCCCTGCGCCCTGCAGTGCCTGTGTGTGTGGGCAGCAATGGCGCGCTGCGCTCCCACCAGCCGCGCCGCACCTCAGCCGTCACTTACTTGATTGAAGATCATTCTTCTCATACTCACCTGTTTTCTGACTTCTGGCTCTGTGAGGGGGGTGACCGCGTGCTGTGGGAGTGAGCATCTAGACACGGCTAGCGTTCAGTTCCCTTCAGGAGCTAATGGTGTCCTGTCAGCCAGAAGCAGAGCCATGAAACTCTGAGGAAGTTGGTTCTGCTTCTGCCCCCTCAGTCCCACGAAGCAGGGAGTCTGATGCCAGCAGATCTCCCTGAAAATAAAAAACCTAACATAAGTCTTTTCAGAGAAACTCAGTAGAGCTCCTCAGAGTGCATCCAGTCGACCTGGGCACATTTCTAAAACTGAGGTCTGGAGGAGGGGCATAGAGGGAGGAGCCAGTTCACACCCAATGAAAAGTCTTTAGAGTGCCCATGTCTCCTGCGGATCCCGTCTATACCCCATGGTCTTGATGTCGTCCCCAGCATCCTCTAGGACGTATGAGAAATATAGCTTATTCTGGCACCACTAAACTGCTAACAGCTTACTCTGCAAACATTACACTGGAGAACTACGTACAAGTGAAAATGCTTTAGCCCAGAACATCTATGAGGGGGCGACGCACTGAACTTTTTGAGACCGCTGATCACCGCACACAGCTGCAGAGCAGCAGCAAAGATGGCCACCGTGATGATCCTCCCTGGTGTCTCCTTTTATAGATTCATACACACAGGAGGTCTGGGTTTTCTCGGCGGGAGAGGCGACCCCAGTCCTCCTGTCTCCCCAGATCATCAGCAGACCAGCCTATAGTCTGCATACAGAGGAGGGGAAGATAGCTGTCAGTCACCGTGTAGCGCATCTGAAAGCAACAGACGGGGAGTGTCAGTGCAGCTGTCTGCAAAGGCAGTGTGCCTGAGACACAGCGGGCTACGGGGCTGAGTGTCAGCGCAACGCGGCGATAAGTTACAAACAAGCATGGCGCATGTAGCCCGGTAAATAAATAAAGGTTCAGCAGGAAATACCAGATGGTAAATGTTATCTGAGGAATACATTAAATATATATATATGTACCAATCCATACGTGGAAATTTAATGCCTGTGTAAATATATAAAATCTGTGTAAAATCTGTGTAAATATATAATCTATAACCTCGCTGTCTAATGTAATATTTGTATCATATATAGAGTTACTGATGGGAAATGGGTATAGTAAATATTAACTTTGGTTCTGGGTAATGGGGCCCATTGTATGATCTGGGCTAGACAGACTTTTCTAGAAGCCCTCGTGCTGACTAGGGTTTGCCGGGATGGATAGCTCGTGGGGGGGAGCGCGTGGCAGAAGCGGGAGAACTGGAGAGGACTGAGGAGGAGACAATCTGAGAGGAACGAGGCTGAGGCAGTGAATTTGACATGGAGGGACGGACGCACCTGAATTGCTCCTGAGTTGGAGTGAAGGACTCCGGTGTGTCTAGCGATTGCTCCGGTGGAGTGTGGAGCGAGGTCTGAGGGGCCATCACCGTGGTGAGAAGCAGCGGGACTTGGAGCGGCGGTTCCCGCTTGACTGATCGAAGGAGGCGGCTAGTGACGGAAGGAGACGCGGACGGCGTCATCGCTGAGGTGTCAGGAGTATACTCCCTCCCGGCTGGGCGGATCAAAGGCTGCCCTTTACAATATACCATCCCCAAAGCGGGAGGTATGAATGGGTGAGTGACAGTGGAGGACAGAACCAGAGCCCCAGCTCTAATACTCATGATCATGCAGCAGCTGTTAGCCTGTAGTGTTATCTTCAGCAATTCAGCTTAGACTCAGCTCTGTCAGTGACTATAAATCTAAGGCTTATACCTACCTCAGCATTGTCAAGGACAATTAGTACCGTACTCAGTTGTGTCTCAGCCCTCCTCATCATTATCAGTGATAAGCCGTATATTACACATATAATGCCCTCAGTTTATTCAACGCAGTGTTGAGGTCAGAGACTTTTAAAGCCCCTGGTACTGCGGAAATCAACTGTGTGTCTGCCCACTTTTCTCAGCCATAACCTTACCTAGGGTTATAACTGTGGGGTTATAACCTAGGGTTATAACCCCACACTGCACTAGTTTGGTCAGAACTAGTCGGATTAGTCACTCAGTCTGTCATTAGTTTCGCCAGTGTAATAGCACCATTGTAATTCCTTCGCAAGCAGATCATTCTATGGAAATTATTGCTTGATTCGCATCTTAATTAATAATTTACTACAGGGACGCAGATATATGTATAATTAGCATCAACTACTAAAACCCGGATTATATGAGTTCCAGTGCCAAGTACCCTGAAATTCTACACTACCCTAGTTATTTTATTGCATGTTGGGAACTGACGACTAACGGAATATCTCTTTCCAAGACTGTCTCTAACTAAAGTAATTGGGGGAGAACGATCCTAGAGTTGTTCTGTATCACCCCCTATGGATATAGATATATATTGAGACACTCCTCGGCACAAGTTGTGTTGGCCAGTGTGGAAAAAGGATTAGAAGATTTCTGATTAATCACCCTGACTATTATAATAAAGGTGGTAACACCAACATAGCCACATTGCACGGTGATAACGAGGATTATTATAGTAGTACCTAGGTATATACCTATAGAAATGCATGTGACTGTACTATCAACCTGCTAATACCTAATCTTTGGGCTCTCAATAGGCACTTGATACTTCCCGAACTGTATCCTTGTATAACACTGACAAGGACTATCCTGGAAACGTTAAAAAAGTGGGTCATGTATATGGAAATCTCGTATGAAGGTACAATAATCAAAAGTTCAGTTATTGTTTAGTGAAGAATACCTCAGGAGTACAAAAGGCAAAACTGGACCCCAACAGTGCACCAACGATAACCAACTGGTATACCCAACACTTAAGATTGATACTGCAGTGGGACTAATAATATTCGAGTAAGTGTAGTGATAATCTATCTCATAACCCTAGTTAAATTAATTTGTTGTATGGTATAACAGGTAATCTTTCATATATATTAATATATGTTGTTAAATTATATTTTTGTTTGTGAGTAATGATTCCACTTGCACATAAACATGAGTAAGGTAACCGGAACTTAAAGATATGAAGTGTTTATTCTGTGAAGGAAAGAAAATAAGAAAGTATTAAAGTTCTACTAATAAATACTTACCGTTTAAGGGGACTGTTTGTCTCAGTCATCTGAAGATCAGAACCTGAAACACCCAAGAAGATACAAAAGGTAAATAAAACATCTTAACCACCCCACCCGAGACCGTACATATATCACTACTTGTCTCAGCTTTCCCAAGCAAGCCTGGGTTGAGACTATCACTGCTTGGGTGGAGGCACTCTGTCATATGTATTAAGTACCCCCTCGAGGTGAAAAAGGGGTTACATTTGGAGGCACTGCTGAGATCCCAAGATTCAGTGGTTGATACCGAAAATATACATTATGGAAGAAATTACCAACGCCGATATCTATAGGTGGTGTAAAGAAAAGGGCGTGGAACCCTTATGCAGCTTTGGGCTAGTTGGAAAACTTTCATTAGCTAGTGATGATGCAGTCATTCGGGCTGTTGTGCAACTATATGGGATTAGTCAACCATGTACTGTTGATCGATGGAAAGGACAAGAGGGAGAAACTTTCGCCATTTTACTAAGTAATAGACTTCCTTTGGATAACACATTACTACCCCGTATGGTGGTGGTTGAAGATGTCCCTGGGCGAAAAGTTCAACTAGTATGGCCTGAAAGTATGGAAGAAGCAGCCACCCCAGGAGACGAGATGGGAAATGATACCACGGCTGCAGGAGACTGTTTTCATATCAATAGTGGGGAGGATTTGACAGAGAATGTGGACGAATCTACTGGGAAAGGAGTGGAAACAATGATGAATAAAATGGTTAGTCAGATGGAGAGATTACATTATGAAGGGGGATATAGAAGACTCAGGATTTTCTCGGGTATTTCCCCTGTGCCGGCGGGTGAAGAAACTTACGATACTTGGAGAGAGGCAGCCATTCAACACTCTGAAGAGTGGCAATGTCCCGAGCATATCAAAAGACAACGTATAGTGGAAAGTCTCCGGGGACCTGCTATGAGGGTGATTCAAGCCACAAGGAGGAGTAAATCTACAGCTACTCTTAAGGATTATCTAGAGGCTTTGGATTTTTCCTATGGCACCATGGAGGATGTAGGGGATTTGATGTCAAGATTACATCGCACCTATCAGGAACCGGGGGAGACTCTAACTCAATATATTTATAGAGTGGATAGATTGATTTATCAAATTGTAGAGAAAGGGGGGATAGATAAGGAGGCGGTAGATGAAAACAGAATGCGACAGGTTCTGAAAGGAGCTCTCACTCTTAATCCAGTTGCACAAAGACTACGGTGTACCCGGCGGTCAGGATCAGCACCAAGTCTAACCGAACTTGTGAAGGAGGTCAAGTTAGAAGAAGTACAAATCGAGAATTGAGACAAGACTATTAAGAGAGTCAAAGCTATTATACCTGCTATCCCTGCCCCCACCTCCACTGTTATGGAAGATCGATTGATTAAGTTGTTGGAAGATCAAAATAAAAAAATTGACCAATTGATTGCGTTACAGAGTACCGCGTCATCAAGGCCATACTGGTCATCGGACTCAAACAGAGGAAGGACAAGGGGAAGTGGTAGTCGTGGGAATATAATTTGTTATAATTGTGGACAACCAGGGCATAGATCATTTGAATGCCCAGTGAGTGGTATGGAGAGGAATGGAAGAATGCCATTTTACCACCGGTCCAGAGATGAGCAGATGGAAAACACCAACGGGAGTACTGTGAACCCCTCACAGGCTCCCCAACAATAAATGTTCATGCTATGGGGAGTGCCCAGTGGTCAGATGATATTCCAGACAGTCTCATGGGACATGCACCATTAATGAAAGCCTTGATAAATGGACAGGAATGTATGGTGTTGTTGGACAGTGGGTCACAAGTGTCCATTGTATTTGAAACATGGTACCGGGAGAATCTGTCAACTGTTCCCATTCATACTCTCAGCGGTCTTACAGTATGGGGCCTCAGTGAACAGAAGTACCCGTATTTGGGGTACATAGTTACACAAATTACTTTGGAACCTGGATTAATTACCCCTAATGAGTCTATTCCATTGGTTGCCCTGATTTGCCCTGATTCCCCTGGGGATAATGGCCACTTGTCTGCTATAGTGGGTACTAATACCAATATGTTTAGAAATTTAAAGCAATGGTGTGATAAACAAGACCGAGGAAATAATGAAGGGATGAGACCATCGATAGAACCAGAAACAGTTCACTGTAACTTCTTGGAAAGTAATACTAATCGAATGGTTACCCCTTTGTCTATTGTGTCTCCGGGAAATTACAACCAATTGAATCTGGAAGAGTGTTTTCATGGGAGTGATATTGATCAGACCCGAAAAAAACTGCTAATGGAACAACTCCTGTTAAGGGAAGATGTTTTTTCAAAAAGTGATTGGGACCTAGGGACTGCCTCGGGTGTTGAACATCATATCAGATTGACAAATAATACTCCATTCCGAGAGAGATCCAGGAGATTGGCTCCGGCTGATTTCGAAGACGTCAGGAGTCACCTCAGGAATTTGTTGGAAAATAATGTCATCGCCGATTCCGAGAGTCAGTATGCTTCACCTATTGTGGTTGCTCGGAAAAAGACCGGAGAAATTCGTCTATGTATAGACTATCGTACTCTTAACAATAGAACAGTGACTGATCAGTACACTGTACCTAAAGTAGACGAGGCATTGGATTGCCTTCAAGGGAGCCAGTGGTTCTCCGTTCTTGATCTACGATGCGGGTACTATCAAATCCCCATGAGTAAGGAGGATAGGGCCAAAACCGCCTTCATCTGCCCTATTGGGTTCTATGAGTTCTTAAAGATGCCCCAAGGAATCAAGGGAGCACCGGCTACTTTCCAACGAACCATGGAACAAACTGTAGGTGACATGTGTTATCGGGAAGTATTAGTGTACCTAGACGATATCATTGTGTTTGGGAAAGATCTAGATGAACACAATGCCAGGTTACTGAAAGTATTAGATCGTCTACAAGCCCGAGGGTTAAAGTTGTCAGCTGAAAAATGTAAACTGTGTAGATCTTCAGTTAAATATCTGGGACATGTGGTGAGTCGGAACGGGATAGCCACAGACCCTGAGAAAGTGGCCACGGTGAAGAAATGGCCCCGACCCACCAACCTTAAAGAATTGAGGTCTTTTCTGGGTTTCTGTGGATACTACAGGAAATTTGTAGAGCACTATTCTAAAATTTCTAAACCATTGACAGATTTAACAAGAGGATATCCGCCAGTTAATAAAGACCGACGGAAGTCATCTGATGTAGGCTTGTCTTACCATAAGCCCAGAGAAGTGTTTGGAAGCAGGTGGACTGAACAGTGTGAGGAAGCTTTTGTTACTCTGAAAGATCGCCTCACAAACTCGCCTGTGTTGGCATATGCTATACCTGATCTGCCTTACGAAGTACATATAGACGCCTCATTAGATGGGCTGGGAGGGGTGTTGTACCAAAAACAAGCACAACTGTTGAGACCCATTGCCTATGTTAGTAGAGGAATTTCCAGTAGTGAAAGAAATTATCCAGTCCACAAGTTGGAATTTCTCGCGTTAAAATGGGTGGTTAGCGAAAAACTGCACGACTATCTTTATGGAGCTCAATTCATTGTACAGACCGATAACAATCCACTTACTTATGTACAGACCTCCGCTAAACTTGATGCCACTGGACACCGATGGCTTGCAGCCCTTACCAACTATGACTTCACTATCAAATATAAGCCAGGTATTAATAACCAGGATGCAGATGCTCTATCTAGGATGCCTCACCAAGAATCTCCAGGAGGTGACTCTGATTGGATTGAAGTACCTGCAGGGGTTGTGAAAGGACTGTGCCAACATATAAGTATCACCAGAAATCAAGAAGTGGCTGCTGTATATGATATCGGAGCTTCTGAAATAGCTATTCCACCTGCTTATTGTAGGTTAGGACGGGTTGAACTGCAGGGGTTAGGAATAATAAATTCCGACCAACTGGGTCAAGAACAACGAAATGACCCCAATATTCTTCCTATTGTTCGGATTATTGAAGATCCTAATTATCAGTTGCAACGCTCTCACTTACCAAGGAAGGCGGAAGTATTGATGCGACAGTACAGGAAGTTAACTATTCTGAATGGGGTATTATTTCGGAAAGTAATTAAGAAGGACGGAGGTACTAAAATGCAGATAGTATTACCAACCAAGTATAAACAGATGGTGCTAGAAGCATTGCATGATCAACATGGTCACCTTGGATATGAGAAAACACAGGGGTTGGTGTCCGATCGTTTTTTCTGGGCTTATATGAATCAGGATATAGAACGATTCTGTAGAACATGCGGGAATTGTATTCTCCGAAAAACGTTACCTATATCTACCGTTCCTTTAGTTAATATCACCAGCACGGGACCCATGGAGTTAGTATGCATCGATTTTCTCACATTAGATGGCCCTGGCAGATCAGACTGTCATATTCTTGTAGTAACTGATCATTTCACCAGGTATGCTCAAGCCTATTTAACTGTGAACCAGACTGCGATAACTGTTGCAAGAACTTTGTGGGAGAAATTCTTCATACATTATGGATTACCGGCAAGGATTCATTCCGATCAAGGTCGGGAATTTGAGAGTAAAGTAATTCACGAACTGTGTCATTGCTGCGGGATAACTAAATCACGCACTACCCCTTATCACCCTCAAGGAGACTCTCAGCCTGAGCGATTTAACAGGACTTTATTAAACATGTTGGGTACATTGGACTCTAAAAGAAAATCCAATTGGCGGAAGTATATTGCTCCTTTAGTACATGCCTATAATTGCACACGAAACGATGCTACGGGATACACACCGTATTACCTTATGTTCGGTCGAGAGGCAAGATTACCCATAGATATTTGTTTAGGAACCAACCCTAATTCTGGTTCAAAAATATCCCACAGCCAATATGTTAAGCAACTTCGTCAACAATTGCGAGAAGCCTATCAACTAGCTGAGGATGCTGCCAGGAGAATGGGTGACAGAAACAAAGAGTACGTCGATAGGCACATTAAAGAACACCTCTTAGAGCCTGGAGATCGAGTGCTGATTAAAGCTCTGGGGGTACCTCGAAAGCAAAAGATACAGTATAAATGGAAGCCCGCTCCCTACATAGTATTGAGACAGCTACCTAACATTCCGGTATACCAACTTGTACCGGCCAATGGAAAGGGAAGGATGGTAACATACCATAGACAACATTTACTCCCTATTGCACAGGACATTAGGTGGGAGAATACTGTATCTTGTCCTATGGAAAATAATCAACCTAAAAACTCTGGTACACCTGAAAATAAATTTAAAAGCCAAAGAACGGAAGCTGACGAGATTGCGGATGACTCTAATGCGGGATATTATTATTGGGATAGCGAGCCAGCCAGGAGATCAGAAATAAAAGCATTGGAGTCATATTCTGGAAGACAAGATAAACTACCCTCTTAATACAATGGGGAAGAACAGGAGAATGTTAGAAGCCCTGATGGTAATGGAAATGATGTTAACAGTGAAATCACCGATGTTCCTGAACAAGTCTCTATGTGTGATATGGGAGAGTGAGTTATTTTAGAACAAACCCCTTTGTCACCTAGGCCCCAAAGAGTTAGGAGGGCCCCTAGGATACTCACCTACGACCAGTTAGGAACCCCTAAAGAAATTCCTTTGGTAGTGCACCCTAGCATGGTGATGTCATGGCCATATTTTGGATGGAATGAACCCTATAATACTTCAATGGAACCATGGAAAGTACCTGTAGGTGGTGAGATACAATTAACAACCAAATTGTGCAAATGTGCTCACCAGGGGGAGAATGTAGCCCGGTAAATAAATAAAGGTTCAGCAGGAAATACCAGATGGTAAATGTTATCTGAGGAATACATTAAATATATATATATATGTACCAATCCATACGTGGAAATTTAATGCCTGTGTAAATATATAAAATCTGTGTAAAATCTGTGTAAATATATAATCTATAACCTCGCTGTCTAATGTAATATTTGTATCATATATAGAGTTACTGATGGGAAATGGGTATAGTAAATATTAACTTTGGTTCTGGGTAATGGGGCCCATTGTATGATCTGGGCTAGACAGACTTTTCTAGAAGCCCTCGTGCTGACTAGGGTTTGCCGGGATGGATAGCTCGTGGGGGGGAGCGCGTGGCAGAAGCGGGAGAACTGGAGAGGACTGAGGAGGAGACAATCTGAGAGGAACGAGGCTGAGGCAGTGAATTTGACATGGAGGGACGGACGCACCTGAATTGCTCCTGAGTTGGAGTGAAGGACTCCGGTGTGTCTAGCGATTGCTCCGGTGGAGTGTGGAGCGAGGTCTGAGGGGCCATCACCGTGGTGAGAAGCAGCGGGACTTGGAGCGGCGGTTCCCGCTTGACTGATCGAAGGAGGCGGCTAGTGACGGAAGTAGACGCGGACGGCGTCATCGCTGAGGTGTCAGGAGTATACTCCCTCCCGGCTGGGCGGATCAAAGGCTGCCCTTTACAATATACCATCCCCAAAGCGGGAGGTATGAATGGGTGAGTGACAGTGGAGGACAGAACCAGAGCCCCAGCTCTAATACTCATGATCATGCAGCAGCTGTTAGCCTGTAGTGTTATCTTCAGCAATTCAGCTTAGACTCAGCTCTGTCAGTGACTATAAATCTAAGGCTTATACCTACCTCAGCATTGTCAAGGACAATTAGTACCGTACTCAGTTGTGTCTCAGCCCTCCTCATCATTATCAGTGATAAGCCGTATATTACACATATAATGCCCTCAGTTTATTCAACGCAGTGTTGAGGTCAGAGACTTTTAAAGCCCCTGGTACTGCGGAAATCAACTGTGTGTCTGCCCACTTTTCTCAGCCATAACCTTACCTAGGGTTATAAAGGGTTACCCCACACTGCACTAGTTTGGTCAGAACTAGTCGGATTAGTCACTCAGTCTGTCATTAGTTTCGCCAGTGTAATAGCACCATTGTAATTCCTTCGCAAGCAGATCATTCTATGGAAATTATTGCTTGATTCGCATCTTAATTAATAATTTACTACAGGGACGCAGATATATGTATAATTAGCATCAACTACTAAAACCCGGATTATATGAGTTCCAGTGCCAAGTACCCTGAAATTCTACACTACCCTAGTTATTTTATTGCATGTTGGGAACTGACGACTAACGGAATATCTCTTTCCAAGACTGTCTCTAACTAAAGTAATTGGGGGAGAACGATCCTAGAGTTGTTCTGTATCACCCCCTATGGATATAGATATATATTGAGACACTCCTCAGCACAAGTTGTGTTGGCCAGTGTGGAAAAAGGATTAGAAGATTTCCGATTAATCACCCTGACTATTATAATAAAGGTGGTAACACCAACATAGCCACATTGCACGGTGATAACGAGGATTATTATAGTAGTACCTAGGTATATACCTATAGAAACGCATGTGACTGTACTATCAACCTGCTAATACCTAATCTTTGGGCTCTCAATAGGCACTTGATACTTCCCGAACTGTATCCTTGTATAACACTGACAAGGACTATCCTGGAAACGTTAAAAAAGTGGGTCATGTATATGGAAATCTCGTATGAAGGTACAATAATCAAAAGTTCAGTTATTGTTTAGTGAAGAATACCTCAGGAGTACAAAAGGCAAAACTGGGCCCCAACAGTGCACCAACGATAACCAACTGGTATACCCAACACTTAAGATTGATACTGCAGTGGGACTAATAATATTCGAGTAAGTGTAGTGATAATCTATCTCATAACCCTAGTTAAATTAATTTGTTGTATGGTATAACAGGTAATCTTTCATATATATTAATATATGTTGTTAAATTATATTTTTGTTTGTGAGTAATGATTCCACTTGCACATAAACATGAGTAAGGTAACCGGAACTTAAAGATATGAAGTGTTTATTCTGTGAAGGAAAGAAAATAAGAAAGCATTAAAGTTCTACTAATAAATACTTACCGTTTAAGGGGACTGTTTGTCTCAGTCATCTGAAGATCAGAACCTGAAACACCCAAGAAGATACAAAAGGTAAATAAAACATCTTAACCACCCCACCCGAGACCGTACATATATCACTACTTGTCTCAGCTTTCCCAAGCAAGCCTGGGTTGGAACTATCACTGCTTGGGTGGAGGCACTCTGTCATATGTATTAAGTACCCCCTCGAGGTGAAAAAGGGGTTACACGCACACAAACGGGCAGGGCGGAATTCGGATCTTTAAAAAGGGCAGGGCGCAGCGCCCTGTAAAAGACGCCTAGCTTCCTGCTGCACAAAGGCTGCGGGCCGGTGGAAATGTGAGCATGGGCCGGACTTTGGACATGCCTGCTCTAGGGGCAAGGAACGCTAGGATAAATGTGATTCAAATAATCATGCACTTTTTAATGTTCCAAACTGTTATCTTCCTCTTTACACAAACTGGGTAATAGAGATGATAATAATCCGGGTGTGGTATGTCTTGCCAACGGTCATCAGGTCGAGATGGGAATACTCAGCATGTCAACAGTGACTATGTTGACATTCGTCATGTCTACACAGATATGTCAACATGATGAACTGTCGCCAAACTGTCCCTGGTGGTCTGGTGGCCTCTCGCCTATTACCAGAGGGAGCGGTGGCTCCAGCATCTTCTTGTGGGTCCTGGCGGTGCTGCAACTAGGATTTCCTCTGCAGTCCTCTGACGCTGCAGCTTTGCAGTGTGTATATATCCCCTATCTCTAACCCTGCCCCTAGTGAATAACACTAACTCACTCTGTCGCCCTACCCCCCAATCTAACCATCAGCATCCACAGGTTGTCTACATTTCACATGGCGACATTGTGGTGTCATCCTTATGAACGTCGACATGGTTACCGCCGACCACTCAACCAGATACATATTCTTCGCCAGTGCCTATGTTACTGTCACTAAGGGTAGTGGTTTGCAATCATTTAGTACCCTTAAAAAAATACCAGTTACTTTGCAACCGGAAGTTTGACAACATGGGGTTGAATCAAAACTGTGTAGAGCCTAATTTAGACACCTACACTGGAGTATGGATATACCTTATTACCTGCACTATTAGGGGAAGGGGAGGCTCACAAGGATTAGATTTGTGGTACACTGCATCAGGGATGGTTCACAAAGGCAATTTTGTTACTGTGGCAGACAATTTCCAAGGCTGCAGAAAGAGATGTTTTGCATGTTTTGCAAGGCTGATTATGTTGCAATTAAGGGTGATCAAACACACTATGTGACTGCTGTGATTTTACATTACTAAGCAATAAATTGCATGAAGTAAGAAACACACGTGAATAGCAGTTAGTGTTGTGCACAGCCTAGGTAGCCTGAGCCTGCATAATAGCGAAGGTAGTGATCCCCTGTTCAGGAGTGCTTCACAAGGCTCTTGCAGAAACAAAGGGCCGATACACAGTTGAACATACTGTAGATGCTTTGAGGTACACAAAAAAGCCCATCTTATATGTAATTTCCCCATAGACAACAGCCACAAAATTGCAATAAATACACATATTAGGTGAAGCAGTTCTATTTCTTTATACTGGATATTTAAGTTAACCAGTCACTAACAGAATTTTACTGTGAATCAATGTCTTCCAAACTTTCTTGAATCACAGTGACAAAGTATAAGAATTTTTCATGACACCCCTAGGGCAAAAGTTACTTACTGAGAAATAGCAGAGGTTTTTCCTCAATTTTATTTGCTGCTTTATATGAAGGCAGACAATGAGTCAGAGTGGGGTATAGAGCTGGGTGCTGGCTGGCGAATTAGTTATTTTCTGGGGGATGGGACCACTGATACCTGTACAAGAACTCCTGAATGAAAGGAGACCAATGCACACACCATCACCCCCACCTTTTTTTAATATGTACTGCAGTACTAGCCACTTTCGGCTTCTCCCAGATCCACTTAACGCTGACAGTGTCACACGGTCCTTTCCTTGATGATCACGATACTTAGCGGTGCAGTCTATCAGTGAACAGTCCTTTCAGGGACAGAGAGCAGGGCTTTCCAATAATGGTGCCAACCATAAATCTCCATGGCAGGCCAGTCTGACACTCCCGTTACTGCACTAGAAGAAAGATAAAGGAATCATGTAAAGTTAGATATCTTTCAAAATAATAACCATAAAAATAGGATTTTGGTACTTACAAGATAAATCCTTTTCTTTGAATCCACAGGGGGCACTGGAGTACTCTTGGGATATGGACGGGGTGTTAGCAGGGATAGGCACATTTAAATATTTATATTAGTAACTCTCCACCCCCTCCATACTCCCAAAGGTACCTCAGTGTTTTTACTGAGCCGAACAGGAGCGACAGAGAGGAAAAACATAAAACGTTATAGAGAATTACATATAACATTATAACATAACGGACAACAATAAAGTTGACACATAACGTAACTGACAACAAAACAGTTGGCACAATAATAGATATCACCTTAACAAGTTGGTGAGAATGTGTTACCATAAGATCCACTGAACTTACCACAAGACAGGTAGAAACTGCTTTGGGTGGGCGTCCAGTGCCTCCTGTGGATTCAAAGAAAAGGATTTATCTGGAAAGTACCAAAATCCTATTTTCTATTTCATCCACTAGGCGTCACTGTAGTACTCCTGGGACGTACCAAAGTTTCCCCCTTGGGCGGGAGAGTTGTTTGGCACCTGTAACACTAGACGGCCAAAGCTAGATGCTGATGCCGCAAACGTATCAAACTTGTAAAAGCGCACAAACGTGTGCACTGATGACCATGTAGCCGCACGGCAAAGTTGCGTCGTAGAAGCTCCACGATCTGCTCGCCATGACGTTCCCACAGATCGTGTGGAATGAGCTGAAACTGATGTAGGCAGTTGTAGCCTAGCATGAAGGTAAGCCTGACGTATAGTCAGCTTAATCCAGCTGGATAAAGTCTGCTTGGAAGCTGGCCAACCCATTTTGACTTCATCATAGAGAACAAACAATGTATCTGTTTTACATACAGTTGATGTTCGGGCCACATAAACGCGAAGTGCGCGTACCACATCCAAAGTAGCTGGCATTCCTGAACCTTCTGATAACACAGGAACTACGATTGGTTGATTGACGTGAAAAGATGATACTACCTTTGGTAGGAAAGCGGGATTCGTCCGAAGTTCCACTCTATCATCATGAAACACCAAATACGGTGGCTTGCATGACAAAGCACCAGAGCCGGCCCTAACCAATATGATGCCCTAGGCAAGATTTTGGCTGGTGCCCCCTAGCACCACCACTGGTTCGGCCTCTGCCCTTGCACCTCTTTCCCAGCACCATCACCCCTCACCCATAGCAGTCCTTATTTTGGTGTTTGTACCCCCTATATTTTAAATAGGAACAGTTCGCACATTTGGCGCTCAGTCCAAAAAAGGGTGTGTTTTTGCTGGCAAGGGGCATGGCCACACAATAGTAACCACAATTCCAATTACGCCACACAGTACTGCAACTTTATTCACATTTGATCATGCGATAGTGTCCATAATTCATATTACATCCCACAGTAGTATCACTTTACCTTATAAACATTACTCCTCACAGTAGTGCCCCTTATTCACATTACATCTCACTTAATTGCACCTTATTCACATTACACCATACCCTATTGCTCTTTATTCACATTAGACGACACAGTAGTGCCCTTTCTATACGCAATGCCACATAGTAGAGCACCTTATACACATAATGCCACAGAGTAATGCCCCTTACACATATGAGACACATTATTAATGTCCTTATAAACATAATGTGCCTTACACATTATGACAACCTTTATTAATGCCCTTTTACACATAATGTCCCTTACACATATGCCGCACATTATTAATGCCCTTATACACATAATGACACACATAGTGCCCCTTACACATATGTTGCACATTATTAATGCATTTTTACATGACACACATACAGTAATACTCCTTGCACATATTCCAAACACTACTGCACAACCAACCAACTCACATGCACACAGCACTCACACTGCCACTAACACTGTGACCTCTGCCTCTGCTTGGATACAGATGTGTCCTCATAAATCTTGCCTCAATGCTAACGTCGGGCACCTTTTTTTTAATGAAAATGCATCTTATTTGCATTGCTATGTAGCTAGGATGTACAAGCAGCTTCTGCTGATTAAAATGATATGCAGCATGCCTATATACTGTGTGAGACTATGGCTGTATCTGCATATGAAATGCTACACACAGAATATAGGCATGCCGCATATCGTTTTAATCAGCAGAAGCTGCTGATGCCCCTAGGCATATCAAATGCCATAGGCAATTGCATAATTTGCATATGCCTATGGCCGGCTCTGCAAAGCACCCAATTCTGAAACCTGCCTTGCTGAAGCTAAGGCTTTTAGAAAAACTGTTTTCCAAGTGAGAAACTTAACATCCACTTGTTGTAAGGGTTCAAAAAGTGAAGACTGCAAAAAAATCTAAAACCAGATTCAAGTCCCATGGAGCTGTAAGTGGTACAAATGGAGGTTGTACTCTGAGGATACCTTGTAGGAAAGTGTGAACTGTTGGCAAAAGGGGCAAAATGCCTTTGAAAGTAAATTGACAAGACAGAGACCTGCACCTTTAGTGTAGATAAACGTAGTCCTCCATTTAACCCAGTCTGTAAAAATAGCAAAAGACGGGATAACTTGAAAGATGATGTCGGAAACTTCCGAGCTTCACACCACCCTCTATAGGCACGCCAAATCCTGTGATAATGAGCTGCCACATCTGGCTTTCCAGCACGTAACATGGTTGGTATAACCGATTCTGGAATGCCCTCTCGTCTTAAGAGGGCAGTTTCAACAGCCACCCCGTCAAACACAGCCACACTAAATCGGGGTAAAGGAACAGACCCTGTTGCAGCAGGTCCGGACGTAGCGGAAGCGGCCAAGGATCGCCTGCGAGTAGCCCACGGAGATCAAAGAACCACGCTCTCTGAGGCCAATGAGGTGCCACAAGTATGACTGTCGTGGACTCTCTTTTGATCCGCTTTAGCACGAGGAAGCAGTGGAAAAGGTGGAAACAGATACACAAGGCTGTATGGCCACGCGATTGTGAAAGCAACCACTGCCACTGCCTTTGGATCTCTTGTTCTGGACACATACTGGGGTGTTTGATGATTTTGGCGAGATGTCATTAGATCCACCTGTGGGTAACCCCCACCGGTGGACCAACATCTGGAACACTTCTGGATTTAATGCCCATTCTCCTGGATGAAAGTCCTGACGGCTTAGATAATCCGCCTCCCAGTTGTCCACTCCTGGAATGAAGACTGCCGACAATATCACTTGGTGATGCTCGGCCCAATTTAGCATTCAAGCAACTTCCCGCATGGCTATGCAACTTCGAGTTCCTCCTTGTTTGTTGATGTATGCGACTGCCGTTGCATTGTCTGATTGGACCTGGACAGTCTGAGACTGGAGCATGTGCACTGCCTGTCGCAGCACGTTGTAAATCGCCCTGAGTTCCAGGACATTTATTGACAGTAATCTTTCTCGGTCTGACAGAGACCCTGAAGCTGACTACTGCTCCCTAACCTCTGAGACTTCATCAGAATCATCAAATTCCAGACTCCGAACCTTTTTCCTGCGGTGAGATTTTGTACTTGGAGCCACCAGAGTAGTGATACTCTGGCCCTTGGAGACAACCGCACCATCTGATGAATTTGTAGATGAGAGCCTGACCACTGTGCAAGAACATCCAGTTGAAAAGGACGAGAGTGAAATCTTCCGAACTGGAGTGCTTCAAAAGACGCCACCATCTTTCCTAACAGTTGAACGCACAAATGCACCGAGACTGTCCGTGGTTTGAGCACTAACTGTACCAGTTAACGGATACTTTGTGATTTCTGTTCTGGCAGGTAAATTCGTTGATCCATCGTATCGAGAATCATTCCTAAGAATTAGAATTCTTTGAGATGGAATCAGGCTTGATTTTTTGAAGTTGACAATGCAGCCGTGCTGAACGAGTACATTGGGGGTCATTCAGAGCTGTTCGCTCGTTGCCAATTTTCGCAACGGAGCGATTAAGGCAAAAATCCGCATGCGCATGGTACGCAGTGCGCATACGCTAAGTATTTTAGCACAAAACTTGGTAGATTTACTCACGTCTGAACGAAAAATTTTCATCGTTGAAGTGATCGGAGTGTGATTGACAGGAAGTGGGTGTTTCTGGGCTGAAACTGACAGTTTTCAGGGAGTGTGCGGAAAAACGCAGGCGTGTCAGGGAAAAACGCGGGAGTGTCTGGAGAAACGGGGGAGTGGCTGATCGAACCCTGGGCGTGTGTGTGACGTCAAACCAGGAACGAAACAGCCTGAGCTAATCGCAATCTGTGAGTAGGTCTGGAGCTACTCAGAAACTGCTAAGAATTTGCTATTCGCAATTCTGCTAATCTTTCGTTCGCTATTCTGCTAAGCGAAGATACACTCCCAGAGGGTGGCGGCTTAGCGTGTGCAATGCTGCTAAAATCTGCTAGCGAGCGAACAACTCGGAATGACCCCCATTGTACGTTAGTAAGGCATGTTGAAGGAGGGTCTGTTGAGAAGGAGCTTTGATGAGCAGATCGTCTAAGTACGGAACTATTATCACTCCTAGGGATCTGAGATGAGCTGTCATCACAGACATCACTTTTGTGAATACTCGAGGCGCTGACGAGAGGCCAAACGGTAGCGCCTGAAATTGATAATGGTTTTGATGTACTGCAAACCTTAAGTACGCCTGATGTGGTGGCCAAATTGGAATGTGTATGTACGCATCCTTCAGATCCAGCGAAATCATGAATTCCTGTGGCTCTAAACCTGCAATCACTGACTGCATGAATTCCATCTTGAATCTGTAGTATGTGACGTACTGATTGAGCCCCTTTCGGTCTGACAGAGCCATCTGGCTTTGGTACTACAAAAAGACTGGAATAATAACCGTGGCCTTGTTGAACTGGTACCAGAAAACGAGAGACTGAATCGTGGTCTGCAGAACCGACTTTTCTCTTACGTCCTATAGGATGTTGGGGTCCACATTAGTACCATGGGGTATAGACGGGTCCATCAGGAGCCATTGGCACTTTAAGAGTTTGAGAGTGTGGGATGGCTCCTCCCTCTATGCCCCTCCCACCAGACTCCGTTTAGAACATGTGCCCGGAGGAGCCGCTCACAGCTAGGGGAGCTCTTCAGAGTTTTTCTAGTTAAAGTTCTTTTTAGAATTTATTTTTTTACAGGAGGCTGTTGGCAACAGCCTGCCTGCAACGAGGGACTAAGGAGGGGAGCAGTGTCTGCCCTGCGGGGTCTGAGCCACTGTCTCCGCTGACTGGACACTGAGCTCCAGAGGGGTCTGATCGATCTCCGCCACAGGGGACGGTTCGCCCCAGCAGCCTAGCAAGCGGGGGGCCGGTGTGAAGATGGCGGCAACGGGGAGGGACAGCAGTATTAACTGCGCTCCTGTGAAGGTTCAGAGGCACATGGTTCTGCGTTGTGAGGGGCGCCCTGAGCCAGCGCTTACCCCCACACTGGTCCACAAGTCTGTCGGGGTCCGCGGATCTCAGCCAGCAAGTTTTACCTCAGGCCAGTATAATCTATGAAGAGCGGGAAGACAGCACCATTAAGGGGGCGGAGCTTCTCTGCAAAGCGGACTCAGCAGGGTTCCAGCACCATTTTCCTGCCTGCACAGCGCTGGATGGAAGAACAGGTCCCTCCACAGCAGCTCCAACTATCAGTACACGGTACCAGGGGGCTGTAGAAGGGGGAGGGAAGGCTGTAAACTGACTGTGTCTCCTATTAAGGGACACAGCCTGCGCTGACAAGGGGTCTCCGTTTGCTGAAAGCACTGTGTGTGGGTTGGCTCCGATCTCTGTGTCTCTCTTGCCGTTCTTGGGGGGGAAACTCTGTCTGCCCCCGTGTGTGTGTGTGTGTGTGTGTGTGTGTGTGTGTGTGTGTGTGTGTAGTGTTTGATGGTCTCCTTTAGCTATGTCCAGGGACACTGTCGGGTGTGGTTTATCAAATAGACAGTGTCTAGGTCGACAATGTTTAGGTCGACAGTCACTAGGTCGACATGGATGGAAGGTCGACAGGGTTTCTAGGTCGACATGTGCTAGGTCGACAGGTCTAAAGGTCGACATGAGGATTTTTTTTTTTTTTGTCGTTTTCTTCGTAGAGTGACCGGGATCCCAAATTAGTGCACCGCGTCCCCTCGCATGGTGCCTTCGCTCCGCTACCGCTTCGCTCGGCACACTTTACCGTTCCAATCGTAGTCCACGTGGATCGTTAAGTATGAAAAAATTCAAAAAAAGAAAAAAATTGTGAAAAACTCATGTCGACCTTTAGACCTGTCGACCTAGCACATGTCGACCTAAACATTGTCGACCTAGACACTGTCGATCTTCAGACCAGATCCCCACTGTGTCATATGCTGCAGAGGATTTATCCTCCCAGGATGATCCCATTCCATGTAATCAGGATAGCACTGGTTTAGCACAGATACCAGCAAGGGAACCAGAGTGGTTTCAAATCTTGGAATTCTCAGATTTCTGACAGGGTTGCAAGTAATGAATCTGCAACCCAGGTATTTCAGAGCTCTATGGCAGTATGGCCTGGATCTGGTACCTCAGGACGCCCCGTTATATACCCCCACAAACATGCACTTGTGCATATCACACAAGACGACACGGATACCGATTCTGACACTACAGATGGTGATGGGGATGTGTTGCGGGGGTCCGCATCTCTTGCAAAGGGGGTGCAATTGTTGATAGAGGCTATCAGAGATGTGTTAAATGTAGTGATGAGCGGGTTCGGTTCCTCGGAAACCGAACCCCCCCGAACTTCACACATTTTAAACGGGTCCGAGGCATACTCGGATTCTCCTGTATGGATCGGTTAATCCGAGCGCGCCCGAACGTCATCATCCCGCTGTCGGATTCTCGCGAGATTCGGATTCTATATAAGCAGCCGCGCGTCGCCGCCATTTTCACTCGTGCATTGGAAATGTTAGGGAGAGGACGTGGCTGGGGTCCTCTCCGTTTATTAATAATATTTGTGCTGCTTATTGCTTAATTGTGGGGACTGGGGAGCAGCTGTATTATATAGGAGTACAGTGCAGAGTTTTGCTGACAGTGACCACCAGTATACGTTGTCTGCCTGAAAAACACTCCATATCTGTGCTCAGTGTGCTGCATATATCTGTGCTCACACTGCTTTATTGTGGGGACTGGGGTCCACCAGTATATTATATAGGAGGAGTACAGTGCAGAGTTTTGCTGACCAGTGACCACCAGTATACGTTGTCTGCATAAAAAACACTCCATATCTGTGCTCAGTGTGCTGCATATATCTGTGCTCACACTGCTTTATTGTGGGGACTGGGGACCACCAGTATATTATATAGGAGGAGTACAGTGCAGAGTTTTGCTGACCAGTGACCACCAGTATATATAGCAGTACGGTACGGAAGGCCACTGCTCTACCTACCTCTGTGTCGTCAACTATACTATCCATCTAGATTCTATACCTGTGGTGCATTTTAGTTTTGCAGTTTGCTGACAGTGACCACCAGTATATATAGCAGTACGGTACGGAAGGCCACTGCTCTACCTACCTCTGTGTCGTCAAGTATACTATCCATCCATACCTGTGGTGCATTTCAGTTGTGCGCAGTATATATAGTAGTAGGCCATTGCTATTGATACTGGCATATAATTCCACATATTAAAAAATGGAGAACAAAAATGTGGAGGGTAAAATAGGGAAAGATCAAGATCCACTTCCACCTCGTGCTGAAGCTGCTGCCACAAGTCATGGCCGAGACGATGAAACGCCATCAACGTCGTCTGCCAAGGCCGATGCCCAATGTCAAAGTAGAGAGCATGTAAAATCCAAAAAACAAAAGTTCAGTAAAATGACCCAAAAATCAAAATTAAAAGCGTCTGAGGAGAAGCGTAAACTTGCCAATATGCCATTTACGACACGGAGTGGCAAGGAACGGCTGAGGCCCTGGCCTATGTTCATGGCTAGTGGTTCAGCTTCACATGAGGATGGAAGCACTCATCCTCTCGCTAGAAAACTGCAGTGCCACTCCTAGATGGGCCAGGTGTTTGTGTCGGCCACTTGTGTCGCTTAGCTTAGTCACACAGCAACCTTGGTGCGCCTCTTTTTTTCTTTGCATCATGTGCTGTTTGGGGACTATTTTTTTGAAGTGCCATACTGTCTGACACTGCAGTGCCACTCCTAGATGGGCCAGGTGTTTGTGTCGGCCACTTGTGTCGCTTAGCTTAGTCACACAGCGACCTTGGTGCGCCTCTTTTTTTCTTTGCATCATGTGCTGTTTGGGGACTATTTTTTTGAAGTGCCATTCTGCCTGACACTGCAGTGCCACTCCTAGATGGGCCAGGTGTTTGTGTCGGCCACTTGGGTCGCTTAGCTTAGTCACACAGCTACCTCATTGCGCCTCTTTTTTTCTTTGCATCATGTGCTGTTTGGGGACTTTTTTTTTGAAGTGCCATCCTGTCTGACACTGCAGTGCCACTCCTAGATGGGCCAGGTGTTTGTGTCGGCCACTTGGGTCTTTGTGTCTGCCACTTGGGTCGCTTAGCTTAGTCACACAGCTACCTCATTGCGCCTCTTTTTTTCTTTGCATCGTGTGCTGTTTGGGGACTATTTTTTTGAAGTGCCATCCTGTCTGACACTGCAGTGCCACTCCTAGATGGGCCAGGTGTTTGTGTCGGCCACTTGGGTCGCTTAGCTTAGTCATCCAGCGACCTCGGTGCAAATTTTAGGACTAAAAATAATATTGTGAGGTGTTCAGAATAGACTGGAAATGAGTGGAAATTATGGTTATTGAGGTTAATAATACTATGGGATCAAAATGACCCCCAAATTCTATGATTTAAGCTGTTTTTGAGGGGTTATTGTAAAAGAAAACCGAATCCAAAACACACCCGAATCCGACAAAAAATTTTCAGGGAGGTTTTGCCAAAACGCGTCCGAATCCAAAACACGTCCGCGGAACCGAGTCCAAAACCAAAACCCGAAAAATTTCCGGTGCACATCACTAGTTAAATGTTAATGATACCACACCTGAGCAGGTTGAGGAGGCTTTTTTCACTGAAAAAAAGCCTCGCTAACCTTCCCTGCGTCAAAGGAATTGAATGCAATATTTGAAAAAGCATGGGGAAACACTGAGAAAAAATTCCAGATCCTTAAAAGGGTCCAGGTGGCATTTTCTTTCCCTGAGGATAGGAAAAAATGGGAAAACCCGCCGATTGTTGACGCCTCTGTGTCCAGACTCTCAAAGAAGGGTTTTTTGCCTGTTCTAGGATCTACTGCCTTAAAGGAGACAGCTGATATGAAAATTGATAAGCTTAAATCAATGTATACTGCTTCAGGGACCATATTACGTCCCACTCTTGCTACTGCATGGATTGCAAAGGCAATAGTAAAGTGGTCGGCTACCTTACTTGAGGATTTGGATACGATGGATAGGGATGACGTTGCATTGTATTTACGCAACATACATGATTCTGCAGGTTTTACGGTAGAATCCATGAAAGTCCTGGGTTCCATGAATGCGGGAATATCTTCCATGTCTGTTTCAGCTCGTCGGGGACTGTGGCTGCGCCAGTGGTCGGCCGACGCGGAATCCAGGAAAAGTGTGGAGTCCCTACCCTATACAGGTCAGGCTCTCTTTGGGGAAGCTCTAGATGCGTGGATATCCTCCGTTTCATCCCTCAGCAGCACCTGCTCCGAAGAAATCTGTCTCTTCATCTGCAACGCAGTCCTTTAGGCCTAACAAGCCTAGAAAGGCCAGAACTTCCAATACCTTCTTTAGGGGAGGTCAGGTTAAGTCCAAGAAACCTGCCGTTGCAGGTTCCCAGGAACAAAAGCCTGCTTCGGGTACGCCAAAGTCCTCCGCATGACGGTGGACTGCAAGCCCCGGTGGTGGGGCCAGTGGGAGCGAGACTCAGATACTTCAGTCATGTCTGGGTATCGTCCGGCCTGGATCCCTGGGTGGTAGATGTTGTATCTCAGGGATACAGGCTGGAATTTCAAAGTCTCCCTCCTCATCGCTTTTTCAAGTCAGGCTTGCCAACTCTGTTGGAGGACAGCACTGTACTACAAGACGCTGTCCAAAAGCTGGTAGAGGCACAGGTCATTGTGCCAGTACCACCTCACATGCTGAACAATGGTTACTATTCGAACCTTTTTTCGTGGTACCAAAACCGGATGGTTCGGTCAGGCCCATTCTGAACCTAAAATCATTGAACCCCTTTCTAAAGGAGTTCAAATTCAAGATGGAGTCTCTCAGGGCGGTGATATCAGTTCTGGAAGAAGGGGAATTCCTGGTATCCCTGGATATCAAGGACGCGTACCTCCACATTCCGATCTGGCTGCCGCATCAGGCTTATCTCCTCTTTGCATTGCTGTACTGTCATTTCCAGTTCCAGGCATGCCATTCGGCCTCTCCACAGCACCAAGGGTGTTTACCAAGATGATGGCGGAAATGATGATTCTCCTCCGCAAGCAGAGTGTGAACATCATTCCATATCTGGACGACCTGCTGATAAAGGCATCGTCCAAGGAGAGGCTGCGGCAGTCTATTGTTCTCACCGCGCGACTGCTCCAGAGTCATAGTTGGATTCTGAACCTTCCAAAGTCACATTTAGAACCAACCCAGAGGTTGTCATTTCTGGGAATGATCCTGGATATGGAAGTGCAGAGGGTGTTTCTTGCGCAGGAAAAGGCGTTGGTGATACAAGCCATGGTCCGCTATGTCCTGAAGCCACCCCGGGTGTCGGTTCATCAATGCATTCACCTATTGGGAAAGATGGTGGCCTCTTACGAGGCTCTCCAGTACGGGAGGTTCCATGCTCGGACCTTCCAACTGGATCTCCTGGACAAGTGGTCGGGATCTCACCTCCACATGCACCAGATAATTCGTCTGTCGCCAAAGGCCAGGACTTTACTCCTCTGGTGGCTCCAATTGCCTCACCTTCTGGAGGAACGCAGGTTTGGGATTCAGGGCTGGGTCCTTCTAACCACGGATGCGAGCCTTCGGGGCTGGGGAGCAGTCACTCAAGGGGAAACCTTCCAAGGAAGGTGGTCAAGTCTGGAAGCCGGCCTGCCGATAAACATTCTGGAACTAAGAGCCGTCTACAACGGTCTTCTCCAAGCGGCCAATCTTCTGAGAAATCGGGCCATTCAAGTGCAGTCGGACAATGTGACAACAGAGGTGACAAGAATACTCCTCTGGACAGAAAAGCACGCGTTAGCGCTGTCAGCTATCTTCATTCCGGGAAGAGACAACTGGGAAGCAGACTTTCTCAACAGACACAATCTCCATCCAGGAGAGTGGGGACTCCATCCGGAGGTGTTCAAGGAAATAACAGATTTTTGGGGCTTGCCCCAAATAGACATGATGGCCTCTAATCTCAACAAGAAGCTTCAACGTTATTGTTCCAGGTCGAGGGACCCATAGGCAGTGGCAGTGGACGCCCTGGAGTCTGCGTGAGTGTTCCAGTCAGTGTACGTGTTTCCACCACTCCCACTCATCCCAAGAATCCTAAAGCTCATAAGGAGAACAAGGGTTCAAGCGATCCGCATTACCCCAGACTGGACAAGAAGGGCTTGGTACGCAGACTTTCTGAATCCACTGCAAGAAGAGCCGAGGCCTCTTCCTCTTTGGGAGGACCTGCTGCAGCAGGGGCCGTTCGCCTATCAAGACTTACCGCGGCTACGTTTGACGGCATGGAAGTTGAGCGCCTGATTCTTGCTTGGAAGGGCATTCTGAAGAAGGTTATTCCTACCCTCATATAGGCTAGGAAAGGGGTAACATCTAAACATTACCATCGTATTTGGAAGAAATATGTCTCTTGGTGTGAGTCCAAGAAGTTTCCTACGGTGGAGTTTCAACTGGGATGTTTCCTCCTCTTCCTGCAAGCAGGAGTGGATATGGGCTTGAGTTTGGGTTCTGTGAAGGTCCAGATTTCAGCCCTATCCATTTTCTTTCAGAAACAATTGGCTGCCCTCCCTGAGGTTCAGACCTTTTTGAAGGGAGTTCTGCATATCCAACCTCCCTTTGTACTGCCTACGGCACCTTGGGACCTTAACGTGGTGTTGCAGTTCCTCCAGTCGGATTGGTTTGAACCTCTACAGGAGGTAGAGGTCAAATTTCTTACATGGAGGGCGGTCACTTTGTTGGCCTTGGCTGCTGCTAGACGTGTGTCCGAGCTGGGGGCTTTATCCTGTAAAAGCCCTTACTTGATCTTCCACGAAGATAGAGCTGAGCTCCGGACTCGTCAGCAGTTTCTTCCGAAGGTTGTGTCTGCAATTCATATCAACCAACCTATTGTGGTGCCAGTGGCTACTGACTCCTCAATTACATCAAAGTCCTTGGATGTCGTAATGGCTCTGAAGATATATGTGAAGAGAACTTCTCGTCACAGAAAGTCGGACTCTGTTTGTCCTGTATGATCCCAATAAAATTGGGTGTCCTGCTTTTAAGCAGACTATTTCTCGCTGGATTAGGTTCACTATCTAGCACGCTTATTCTACGGCAGGGCTGCCGTGTCCAAAATCTGTTAAGGCCCACTCTACTCGTAAGGTGGGGTCTCCCTGGGCGGCTGCCCGGGGTGTCTCGGCATTACAACTTTGCCGAGCTGCAACTTGGTCTGGGTCGAACACATTTGCAAAGTTTTACAAGTTCGATACTTTGGCCTCTGCAGGAGCCTCAGCGTTCTCCCTCCCGTTCTGGGAGCTTTGGTACATCCCCATGGTACTAATGTGGACCCCAGCATCCTTTAGGACGTAAGAGAAAATAGGATTTTGGTTACCTACCGGTAAATCCTTTTCTCGTAGTCCGTAGAGGATGTTGGGCGCCCGCCCAGCGTTTTGTTCTCCTGCAAATGTTATTTGGTTCAGTACAACTTCGTTTTAGTTGAGTACTGCATTGTTACTTGGTAAGTAATGTTTCAGCTGTTGCTGAGTAGTTCAAGCTAGTTGACTTGACGTGCCTTGTATGTGTGAGCTGGTATGAATCTCACCACTATCTGTGTCTGGTGGGAGGGGCATAGAGGGAGGAGCCAGCCCACACTCTCAAACTCTTAAAGTGCCAATGGCTCCTGGTGGACCGCCTATACCCCATGGTACTAATGTGGACCCCAGCATCCTTTACTGACTACGAGAAAAGGATTTACCGGTAGGTAACCAAAATTCTATTTTTATCATCCGACACCGGCAGACCTGTCTTGAAAAATCGCATTGGTGGAAGACAATCGAACTCTATTTTGTATCTGTTGAACACTAACTTGCGGATCCACCCATCTGTGGATGTCTGAAACCACGCCAAGTGAAACGTCTGAAGGCGTGCTCCCACAACTGAAGATCCTAGATGGGCTGGAAGCCCCTCATGCCACTGGCTTGTCGACGGTCTTAGCGTCCTGACGACGGTCAGTGGTTTGTTGAAAACCACGTCCTCTACCACGTCTACCGTTTGTGGTTGTTCCTCTAGTACGGCCTCGAAAGGACTGAGGTCTAAAGGATTTGAATGCTGGTCCAGAGTATTTACGTTTAGGAACCTGTGTAGGCAATGGTAGGAAAACAGACTTTCCCCTAGTGGCCTGAGAAATCCATTTGTCCAATTCAGGACCAAACAACATCTCGCCAGCGTAAGGCAACGCTTCTATTCCTCATTTGGACTCTGCCTCCACCTGCCAAGAACGCAGCCAAAGTGCACGTCGTGCCGCAACTAGTGAAGCTGAAAGATGAGAACTAACCAGGCCGACAACCATAGAAGCCATACATAGATACTCAGCAGATTCACAGATGTGATCAGCGAGAAGTATAAGATGGTCTTCTTGTAGGGCCGACTTAAGCTGTGTTACCCATGCAATTACAGCCTTATTCACCCAAACTCCCACCAAAGCAGGTCTAAGCAGCACCCCTACTGCTGTATACATTGACTTTAGCATAGCTTCTGGCTTACGCTCTGACGGGTCCTTAAGCGTCGTAGCAGCTGGTACTGGAATGGTTAACTTTTTAGAAAGTTTTGACACCGAAGAATCCACAGCCGGTGGATTTTCCCATTTAGACGTCATAGACTCTGGGAACGGGTAGCTAGACAGAAACCGCCGAGGTATAGAAACTGTTTATCTGGATTCGTCCATGTTTCTGTTAACTGCTTATTAAGAGATTCTAAATAAGGAAAACACACCGGAGTTCTCTGTCGTTTAGCAAATAATATCTCATCATTTCGCAGAGGTTCTTCAGTCTCCATAAACTTTAGAACCTGACGTACTGCGCTGATGAGATTATTCAATGACCGGGCTAACAGTAACCTCACTATCTGACTCCTGGCCCAATTCCCCCTCCTCATGTTCCTCTTGCGATATGAGGTCTGGCATTGAATCGTCAGAATGCAACATAGCTGAAACTGGCAAGTTATAAGATAAATTATAACTATTTTTCGGAATTGAGCTAGACTTGGACCTTCCTTCTGGCACCTCAGGAGGTATTGCACTAGCCTCAGATCTAGCCGCCTCCCGCTCCTTTCGTGCAGCGGCCAATTCCGATTGTAAACTCGTCATTACATCCGCCAGCATTGCCCAAGGAGCATCAGGATAAGAGTTCATATTTGCAAGACATACTGTGCATGTGGTAGTTCCATCAGGTAACACACTCTCACAGACATTGCAGCTAAGCTGCTTTTTTGAGTTTGCATTTGCCTTACTCATTATGTACAGACAGACAAGTAGACAGACAAGTCCCACGACTCAGTAAAAACGTAAGTAAAGTGTGTATAAGTCCGAAGTGCAGTGCACGTGGGACAAACTACAATAGTGAAACCTGTGCTGTACAAAAAAAAACAGATCCTACTAACACCCCTGCTCCACCGGTGGTTGAGTGTTGTAGGACAGCAGCAAATTTCCTGCAAAAAGAACCAGCAAGTAACCTTAAAATGGCATCCAGCCATGTGCTTGTCTATTGCCAGATACTTTACAATATTAGCTTTATATATATATATATATATATATATATATATATATATATATATATATAAATAAAGGGAACACTTAAACAACACAATGTAACTCCAAGTCAATCACACTTCTGTGAAATCAAACTGTCCACTTAGGAAGCAACACTGATTTTACAATCAATTTCACATGCTGTTGTGCAAATGGAATAGACAACAGGTGGAAATTATAGGCAATTAGCAAGACAACCCCAATAAAGGAGTTGTTCTGCAGGTGGTGACCACAGACCACTTCTCAGCTCCTATGCTTTCTGGCTGATGTTTTGGACACTTTTGAAAGTTGGCGGCGCTTTCACTCTAGTGGTAGCATGAGACGGAGTCTACAACCCACACAAGTGGCTCAGGTAGTGCAGCTCAGGATGGCACATCAATACGAGCTGTGGCAAGAAGGTTTGCTGTGTCTGTCAACATAGTGTCCAGAGCATGGAGGCGCTACCAGGAGACAGGCCAGTACATCAGGAGACATGGAGGAGGCCAACAACCCAGCAACAGGACCGCTACCTCCGCCTTTGCGCAAGGAGGAACAGGAGGAGCACTGCCAGAGTCCTGCAAAATGACCTCCAGCAAGCCACAAATGTGCATGTGTCTACTCAAACGATCAAAAAAAGACTCCATGAGGGTGGTATGAGGGCCCGACGTCCACAGGTGGGGGTTGTGCTTACAGCCCAACACCATGCAGGACGTTTGGCATTTGCCAGAGATCACCAAGATTGGCAAATTCGCCACTGGCGCCCTGTGCTCTTCACAGATGAAAGCAGGTTCTCACTGAGCACATGTGACAGACGTGACAGAGTCTGGAGACGCCAAGGTGAATGTTCTGCTGACTGCAACATCCTCCAGCATGACCGGTTTGGCAGTGGGTCAGTAATGGTGTGGGGTGGCATTTCTTTGGGGGGCCGCACAGCCCTCCATGTGGTCGCCAGAGGTACCCTGGCTGCCATTAGGTACTGAGATGAGATCCTCAGACTCCTTGTGAGACCATATGCTGGTGCGGTTGGCCCTGGGTTCCTCCTAATGCAAGACAATGCAAGACCTCATGTGGCTGGAGTGTGTCAGCAGTTCCTGCAAGATGAAGGCATTGGTGCTATGGACTGGCTCGCCCATTCCCCAGACCTGAATCCAATTGAGCACATCTGGGACATCATGTCTCACTTCATCCACCAACGCCACGTTGCACCACAGACTGTCCAGGAGTTGGTGGATGCTTTAGTCCAGGTCTGGGAGGAGATCCCTCAGGAGACCATCCGCCACCTCATCAGGAGCATGCCTAGGCATTGTAGGGAGGTCATACAGGCACGTGGAGGCCACACACACTACTGAGCCTCATTTTGACTTGTTTTAAGGACATTACATCAAAGTTGGATCAGCCTGTAGTGTGTTTTTCCACTTTAATTTTGAGTGTGACTCCAAATCCAGACCTCTATGGGTTAATAAATTTGATTTCCATTGATAATGCTTGTGTGATTTTGTCGTCAGCACATTCAACTATGTAAAGAACAAAGTATTTAATAAGAATATTTCATTCATTCAGATCTAGGATGTGTTATTTTAGTGATCCCTTTATTTTTTTGAGCAGTGTATATTGATAATGTCAATTATTATCTTCAAACATAAAGCTATACACTATTTCCGTGGAGCCGCTATGGCCGCTAGACCACGTGCACGTGCTACGCACTTTGTACGCTATTTGCGTACAGAGTCCCGCACGTGGTACGCACTTGGCGTACACACGCTGCGCTGAGTGTACGGAATACACACAGCGGGCGCATACACAGTTGATAACCCTTAAACCTTGTTAATAAAACACAGTAAGAATATGCTTATACTCTAAACCTTAGTAGTCAAATACTGTAATGATGTAACGCTTAAAAACCTTAACAATGTGTATGCTGTTTGAGCGATTGAGACACTAAGAGAGCCCTTTGCAGGAAAGTGAAAACACAACACCGGGTTTGGTTAAAACCACAGCAGCTCTAGCACTGCCGTGGATTATTCAGAGAAAAAGGGGAAAACAGTACAAGTTATACACTACAAGCTAACACAGAAATCTAACAGAATAACAGAGAATAAGACGAACAATGGCTACAGAGAATATACATACATGGGGAATCTTTCGCAAGCGCGACCTGGATTCCAGTCCTCAGCTATTCAGGTAGAAAGCCTTCAGAGACATCAGGCTGGCCAGGCAACAGTGGTCTTTATATACGCAACATACGTTCACAATACAATGGTACCTGTAATCTCATTGTTCATTGGACACAGGGATGTGTCTCTACATTACAGCAAAGGTCATAGGTGGATTTGAACAGGTGGGCTGTGTCTTTCCCCAACTGCTCTGGTGGGAGGTATCCTCAGGATTCCCGCCGCATGTGTAATTTACAGCAAATACAGTTAATGTTCATAATCTACTTCTGTACATAACTATACGCAGGAGCGAGTGATCCTTTCCTAACTAACACCGGAATGTTACCCTTAAAATACCCTACAGCTGGATACTAGACACCACCTTTCAACCTTTATCTGACCCTTCCTATCATGCAAAGAGGAATCCCTCCGTCCAGGAACTGTTTAAACTAATCATACTCGCTGACATGGTCTAGGGGAATATTATCTACAAAATGCACTATTTGGGTTAAATATGCTACGATCGAGTCGCACGCTACACGCTCACAAACTCCGCCGTAAATACACATCTCATGCGCACGAGACGCTGGAGCGTCTCCTACGCAACTTGCGGGTATGTGTACGCACAGGGGACCAGGTGCACGAGCAGCGTGCATGTGCATGAGGGGTTAGTACAAGAAGTATGCATCATGATATTTTTCAACTTTGACAGTCCACCCTTTGGCAGTCAACAATAACTGCCACTATCCAAACAATTAAGCAGAAAAATATACAATACAATGAAATACCTATAAATGATTGGGTGGAGGGAGGAGAGGAGAAGGTGGGAAATGTATGACCTAGTGGGATAGTAAAAGCATGTATGTATGAAATCCATGTCTGAGGGGTCATGTATCATCGTGCCGTACATGTTCTACATAAGCTTCGAGGTATTGCGAAGTATACATTAAATCCTTCTTATCCCGTATTAAGGGTCTGTAAGTGGGCTATCAAACACTACCGAGCTCTTTTCGGCTTCTTGTTCCAACAAATGGGGTGCACATTAGTTGATGATACATGGAGGGGGAAAATATGTGAGTGCTAATATATGTACCTATATCACCTGTCGACTATGTGTGTCACTGCCTGAAGATCGTAGAGATGAAGATAAGAAACATGTGTTATAAATACATTCATATGATAATGTGTGTAATTGTCCTTGGATGTCTGTTGAAGTCTTGTCCGGATAGGTGTATCTTTGCTGTGGGTGATAAGCAAAGTTTTTCAAGTGTCCATAGAAAGTTAAAGTCTCTAAAGTGTCTCGCAAAGTCTGTGAAATAGTTCATCAAAGGTCTGTAGAAATGTGCATCAAAATCTTCTTCCGAGTGGATGTCTTTTTACCTTAGAGAAAAACAAAGGAGAAACGGGTGAAAGAAACGGACCGTGGAATCACGTCTTATCACAACATTGTCTCGATTGATGGGTCATAAATTAAACCAGTTGTTGTAACAATGCCCTCGCTCCTCAAACTCATCACTTTGGTACTGCGCTTGCAATGCATTAAAATCCGAACACATCTAAATATCAAACCAATCATTATGACAACTCCCAGGATACAAAGGAGAAATTTCCCTACATTCACGATAACATTTTGAGCCCATTCTCCTAAACCTGAGAACCAATTGCGTGGGTTCAACCATGAAACCCAACCGGTCAGTTCATTACTCACAGCAGTCAGGGTAAGGTTGTGTCTCCTTCGGAACTCCCACTTCCATTGTAAGATATCGTCCATCTTTTGATCTATGACCTCGGTTGGGTCATCGGTGCTGTTTGTGATATATGTACAGCACTTCACACCATACTGAGTTGCTAGGGTGACACAATACCCACCTGTCACCGCTGTGATGTAATTGAGAACCATCCTGTGCCGGATCAGTTCCGTTTTGTAAGCTTGCAATTCCCTCCCAGTATACCTGAAGGTGTCATCATACATCTCGGTGATTGTCTATCAGGTTCGCTAGAGCATTAATATACCTAAAATGTATAACTCCTCTGGCGGTATGGGTGATATCTAGCGCGAGTAGGAATTGAATCCCGGTGGATTCGTGGATCAAATCAGAGGCTGCGTGCTCTGTCCTATCTATAAGGTGTCTCTTAACAATGTGTTCGTAGTGAGTGTGATTGTAAGGAGTTTGAGCATTGCAGTGAACGTCTTTCATCTTATCATGGGTAATGGTCATTACTTCTGGCAACACTCTTCCAATGTAACACAATCCCTCTGAGTTTGGGGCAAGCCACTTATACGCCTTACTCCCACATATGAAATATGCATCGGGGAGGACATATGGGACAGAATATGACATCACCATACTGCAAACCTTCCAGGTGAAAAATCCTATCCCTAACTTTCTCATATGTTCAGTACACGTATCAGGCTGTATGATATGCGCACAGTATCCTGGTGATACTTCTCCAACCCGCATGGTCCTACTTCCTAGAGTGTACCTATACTGAAAATATCTCCCACCGTTGGCTATTTGGCGTATAAGTTCTGAGTCAACGGGCATTCTATCGGCTCTGTGTGAAAATGCCATGGTTTGGTTGTTCCATGTCACTTCCCAGTTTCCCGGCTTTCGGGGATTGGAAATGTTAAAACATACTAAGGACCTATCCACATGATATTGGTGGAGCTTCAAACTAGGAGGCCTAGAAATATTAAATTACTTGTCCACCGGTCTCCCACCCCTTAATTCAAGTACCTCATCTATTGTTAAAGAGTATGGTACTAGTCCTGACTTGCTCTGACCTTGAGGTACTTGTGAGCACACCCAGCATTCCGTTTGGTTTAAAACCCTACCCACTAATGAGTGATAGTCACTCAATGGATGACGGTCCATGTTGATATTAAGGCTGGACTGACATCTCTGGATGCACCCGTCCTCAACTATGTTTTCACAATTCCTACAGATACAATTTTCCTCAGCTAACAATCCTTCACAATGTCTCCTAGTGTCATGACTACCAGATCGTTTTCTGATACTCGCCTTTGCTCGGTGACTGTGTTGCTCTTGGAATTCTACTAATCCATCCTTGTCATCAGAACCCATTCCAGATCCTCTCGACCTCTCTGGTACTCTCACCGAAACAGACTGTTCTGGTCAACAACAGGGTCAACAGGAAAACCCGGAACGCAGTCTCTTGGGGTAAGTCCATCTTGCAGGAGGAGAAAGAAAGAGTGGTAATGGGAGGTAAAGAAAATAATTAGAAGGGAAAGAAAACTGGCGCGACAACCGCCTCTGATCCTGTAGTTCTCTGTGCTCAGGTGCCGTGACAACAGTCCTGCCTCTCAACGTTCCCGGAACAGGCACTCCAGTGATATGGTTTTCTCTATACTCTGCTCTTTGTCACGGGCTTTCTCTGGGTCAGCGACCTTAATACAGTGAGACAAGTGGACCCAAGTCTCTCTTTCGGCAACCTTCAATGCTGTCGTGCTGGTCAGTAAGACTTGGTACGGTCCTTCCCACCGGTCAATCAGGCAACCTGAGCGTAGAAAATTCCGAATCATTACATAATCCCCAGGTTCAATGTCATGACAATTACTGTCTGGCAGATCAGGAATCACTAGCTTTAGATTGCTATTTTGATTCCTCAACTGCTTGCTCATCTTAACCAAATACTTTACAGTTACTTCATTGTTGCATTTCAAATAATCCTGGGGGTCAATTATTACATGGGGATGTCGACCAAAAAGAATCTCAAAGGGTGACAGGTTAAGAGGGGACCTGGGAGTGGTTCTGATGCTGTACAATACAAGTGGCAAAGATTCTGGCCACAACAATCCAGTTTCAGCCATCACTTTGCTCAACTTGTTCTTAATAGTGCTGTTTACTCTTTCCACTTTTGCACTCGCCTGTGGGCGGTACGGAGTATGCAGCTTATTATTAATTCCCATTAATTTGCACATTACCTGAAAGACTTCACCTGTAAAATGGGTACCCCTATCACTTTCAATTATCCTAGGGATACCATACCTGCACACAAATTCCTGCACAATTTTCTTTGCAGTGAACGTAGCAGTATTTGTGGCAGCGGGGAACGCTTCTACCCAATTTGAAAACACATCAATACAAACCAATACATACTTTAAGTTTCTACAAGGTGGCAATTGTATGAAATCAATTTGTATCACCTGAAAAGGGACGTCCGTTGGCGGGATATGGGATGGTTCTGTTGGTATTGCCTTTCCAATATTCTTCCTCAAGCAGGTGAGGCATGTCATTGCTCTCTTACCCGCATGAGAAGAGAATCCTGGCGCGCACCAGTAGGCTCTTACCAACTTGCACATACCTTCTTTGCCTAGATGGGTCAGACCATGTGCCGCCTCAGCTAAACTTGGAAGGTATGCTCTGGGTGCCACTGGCTTACCCTGTCCATCTGTCCAGAGTCCTGAGGACTCCTGGCCATATCCTTTTGACCTCCAGACTGCCTTTTCCTGTGGGGAACACAAATTTTGCATTTCACTCAATTTCTGTGTGTTGACGGTATTGAATACCATCAGTTGTGTGATGTCTGTCTGTATGGGGGTGCTGGCTGCTGATTTAGCAGCTTCGTCTGCCCGGCTGTTACCAAGTGACACTGGGTCTTGGCTGTACGTGTGGGCTTTACACTTGATAACAGCCACTCTGTCAGGTTCCTGTATCGCTGCTAGAAGTCTTTTGATGTGGGTCGCATGCACCACGGGTGTGCCAGCTGCAGTCATGAAATTTCTGAGGCGCCATAGGGCCCCGAAATCATGCACTACTCCAAAGGCATACCTAGAATCCGTGTAGATATTGGCTGACTTACCCTTAGCCAATTCACACGCTCTGGTTAGGGCGACCAGCTCAGCAACTTGTGCTGAGTGTGGTGGGCCCAGGGGTTCCGCTTTTATGGTACCTTTGTCATCTACGACTGCGTATCCAGTACACAAGTCTCCCGAGTCCGTCTGTCTGTGGCAACTACCGTCAGTGTAAAAAGTAAAATGTACACCTTCCAGTGGGTTGTCACTGATGTCGGGCCTTGCAGTGAAATTTTGGGTCAAATATTCCATACAATCATGTGTGTCAGTGTTTGTACTAAATCCTACTTCACCATCACTCTCATCCCCCACCCTTTGTGCCTGTCCGGGCACACCTGGGAGATACGTTGCAGGATTTAGTGCGCTGCATCTCCTTATGGTGATGTTTACAGGGGCCATTAGTGCTAATTCCCACCTTGTAACACTACATCTTCGCTTTTACTCACTAGCAATGCTATCGCTGCAACACTTCGCAAGCATGTGGGGAGGGATCGTGCTACGGTGTCTAGCTGAGCGCTGTAGTAGGCTAACGGCCTGCTGGCATCACCATGTCTCTGGGTTAAAACACCTGCCGCACACCCAGCACTCTCCATACCGTACAATTCAAAGGGTTTCCCATAATCTGGCATACCTAATGCTGGTGCCTGTGATAGGCACTGTTTGAGTCTCTCAAATGCCAGTTCGGACTCGTCTGTGTGCGAAATCCGATCTGGTTTGTTTGATGAGACCATCTCTTGCAAAGGTAAGGCTAGCATGGAAAACCCTGGGATCCAGTTGCGGCAGTACCCACACATTCCTAGGAAAGTGCAAATCTGTTGCTGGGTTTGTGGCAGAGTCATGTCGCGAATCGCCTGTATTCTATCAGCGGTGAGGTGTCTCAGTCCTTGTGTCAAGCAATGTCCCAAATATTTTACCTTGGTCTGGCATAACTGCAACTTATCCTTTGAAACCTTGTGTCCCGTATCAGAAAGATGAAACAAAAGCTGTTCGTGTCTTTCAAGGACGATTCGAGTGAATCAGAACACAGCAGTAAGTCATCTACATACTGTATTAATAATACTGATCCGCTCTCAGGTTGAAAGGATTGTAAACAATCATGCAAAGCCTGTGAGAAAATACTTGGGCTGTCAATGAAACCTTGTGGTAAGCGAGTCCAGGTGTACTGTACTCCTCTGTATGTAAATGCAAACAAGTATTGGCTGTCAGGGTGCAGAGGGACCGAAAAGAAAGCGGAGCAGAGGTCAATAACAGTGAAAAATTTTGCAGTAGGAGGGATTTGCATAAGGAAGTTGTGACCATCCCGCAGCGCGTTGGCAGCTACAATATGTGAGGGGGGTAACAGAGAATTTTCAGAGACCTGCCAGTCTCTCCTTGGTGGGTACCTCTTTGTTTCCCCTGCATGTGGCTCATAACTCCTCCTCTGCGGTCCCTGATCCCATTTGCGTGTGCCATAACATGTGTCATGTTCTGGTCTAGGGGGTCGATATACCTTATGTGGGTCTCTAGAGTTGCAGTTCCGTGCGTAATGTCCTTCCCACTGACAGTTATAACGTTTTACCACATACGACTTACCATCAGGGGTCTGGGGTTTAGGCTGAGGTGGCCTTGTTGTAAGGGCCTGTATACTTACTGCCATCAGCTTATTCCCCTGTGACTCCCTGTGTCTAACGATGTTCCGATCATGCCCGACAGCGGACTCTCTTAATGCAGCCACCAAGATACCTCTCCAGTTAGGTTGAGTGGTCTGTACCCTTGTTCTCAACACTTCTTTTAAACCGTCCATTAATACGTACACCGCTACATCCCTATGATGCATATTTTCCTCAATGTCCACGACCCCAGTGTATCCAGCCATTCCCTCCAGTGCTCGATGGAAATAGTCAGAAGCAGTTTCACCTTCTTTTTGTCTAATGGAGAAAATTTTGTTCCACTTGACAACAGTTGGGAAATATACTCCTAACTGCAGATTGATCTGTTTAACATTCTCCTGATTGTATTCATCAGTGAGAGGTACCTCTTCATCTAATTTACAATCAGTAATGAATTTCATATGGTCAATACTAGAGGGCAAACATGCCCGCAGCACTGTCCGCCAATCTTTGTTATTGGGTTCGGCGGCGTTACCTAGTTCTTTAATAAACCTTTGACATGCGGCTAGATCTTTCCTGGGATCGGGAAATTCAGACATAATTGTCCTTAATTCTGTCCGGGACCAAGGGCAATGCATTGCAATGTTCCTGACGGGAGTGACTCCCTGTGCCTCAGTCTTCCCATTGGGGACCGCAATCACCCTGACAGGATTAAGTTAAATTACATCACTCTGGGTTGATTCTACAATGTGAGGTGCAATTGTTTCTGCATGTACAGTACCGTACTTACCCGTGGATACGACCTCACCTGTCCCTCCGCTAGGGGCCTTCGCTACTGCTCTTACTGGTTGGGCCGTGCCCACTGTAGTATCTTGTATGGTGGCTGCTAGAGAGAGTGCCGATATCGTGGTGGGCTCATCTTCCTGGTCGCAGTCCTGAGGGAAGTTTAAGATGGGATACAACTTGCACGGGTTAGCATTAGCATCAATACACTTATCTACTTTACTCTTATCACCATTAATACATTTATTAAGTGCACTTTTATCGTATACCAGTATGCCATTCTCTGTAGCCATTTTCTCTCCTGTTATGTATGGTGGTGGAGGTGGTGCTGTTGCTATCAGTTTCCTGCTAGGGTTGGAACCAGCTGCTTGAGCTAATCCCCGTTGTATCTCACCCTCCTGTTGCCATAACTGTAAATAATCATAATGTCTAATCCTTTGCTTTCCGGATTTTATCAGACATATCCTTCTCCTTAAATTTTGCAACACCTCAGGATTAAAACTGCCTACCCTAGGGAACGGTTCCCTATCATCCACAGTCATTCGTTCCCACTCATTGCATAAGACCTCTGCGTGTGATCCATATTTCTCACACATTATGTACCTCGCCGACCAGTATCAACTTGAACCCTTGTTGATTGTCCCTTACTTGAGCAACTGGCCCCCATTCTTTGCAGGTATTGCCTTCTCAGCTAATCCTTACAAAAACCAAATTACTCAGTGATAAGGCGATGGTGAAAGTTATCCGAGTGCTCTCACCCACCCACGCCCCTGCTGGCCAATACACCGAACACTGTGCCCAGTGCTGGTCGTACCCAACCTCGGGCTCCTGTGTAACCTCTAGAAACAAAGATGTAGGGGGTGGTTCAAACTGGTGCTGTGCAGCTCAGATGTAACAGATTTCGAATTAAATGTCACCACATTTAAATAAACAGACAAAACACAAGAAATTTGAAATACTGTCGTACACCACAAGCGCTAAGGTAAGTAGAATATCACCATAACATCCCTTTTGAGTTGCATGGAAGGTTCTTAGGTCGAAATTGTGTCTCCAGTTCTAATCAATTGTATGTAAGGTCTCCAAACATAGTTGACATGAAAGACAGGATAACAAAAAACAACCAATGTGTGGTAAATGTTATCAACACTTAAGCAATAGAAAAAGAAATCAGACTCCTCTATAAAACTAAGGTAGATCCAAAGCGTACCCCACTCACACTCTAAAGAGGAGGCATTAATCGCATCACGGTTTCTTTATGTGGTTAACCTTTCAATTTCTTATAACACCCAGTGTGATGAATAGGGAATTCAGCCCAACACCTCAATCGTTTGTTGTGGATTCCCAATGGAGGCAGATGATGCGTACCCCAACACTCACACTCAAACGGTTGATGTAAAACACATAAAGGTATCTTTCTCTCCTAGGGGATAAAAGTAGTCTGTAATGGCGTACCACAACTCACAGTTTGGGCTGCTGTACACCTCCTATCAAGGTATCTTTAGGTCCTGGACAGGGATTTCAGTTTGTGGTTTTAGCTTTATTCATGGAAACTCCCAATGTGCATCATATGAAAAAAGAAAACAAGCCAACCAATGTGTAGTAGGTTTTGCTAATCTTAAATGCAATGTGTAAATAAATCTCTGAGGCAGATAGGTTCAATGCGTACCCCACTCACATATAAAGTGGGGGTTCTAAATATATAGCGGTATCTTTGGGGAGGTTCTATTTGATGGTGCAGTATATACTGGACTCAATAAACCACAGATGTATTTCCACTAGAAGGTAATTGTGTGCGTACCCCAACACTCACACTCGGGGAGCAGATAAAAGCCCATAAAGGTATCTTTAACTTCTCAAAGTGGGGGTGATCAATCAATATGGCGTACCCCAACTCACAATTCGATGTGCTGTGTATCTCCCATCAAGGTATCTTTAGGTTCCAGGTGGGAATTATGGCTTGTAGTTCGGACCATGTAGTTATCCGCAAACCCCAAAATTGGAAAAAAATATTGGCACTCACAATGGAGTAAGAAGGAAGGTTTACAAATATTTATTTAACAATACACGGGGGAAAAATTTTTTTGAGGAAAGTGTATGAAAAAGATCATACAGCATTACATGGACCAAACCATAAAAGTGGCAAAGAGAAATAAAATCCTCCTTTTCAAATAAAACCAAAATTAAAAAAAAATAGATAAAATCCAGATGGTATGCTACGCACACTCCTTTTTGTCGACGCGTTTCAGCCCTAAACTGGGCCTTTATCAAGACATGTTGGAGTGTGTTAGTAGCTTGATATTTAAAGGACAAAGCGCCAATAGGAAATGAGCAGGAAGTGACGTCATAATTAAAAATGAGTATCCATTCTCTTTGCCATTTTTGTACAAAGAACATGCTATACGGACATTTAGAATACATCCTATGCTTAGAAGCTAAAACAATCTCGATATTTTAAACGGAGAAAGAGAAAAAACATATTTCTATATTATGCATGGGGACTTCCGGCGGAAGTGACAATTTGTGCCGGGAATTATGGGTCATGTAGTTTTTCTTCCAAACCGCATGGTCATTATTGCCCGGAAGTCACATGGACCGGAAGTGCTCTGTAGTGTTCATGGGAAATGTAGTTCTTTAGACATGCAGCCGGATCATTAACGAAAGTTGTCATTTTACATCATCGCCGCAATGTCTATGGGAAATGAAGTCCCCGTTGTGCTGTTGTTGTAGCGCTTTGACAGACATACAATCTCCTTCCCTTGGTATTATTTATCCTGGAATGTCCGATATTTAAAGTCCACAATAAAGATCGTACTTTGTCAGATGAAATAAGCTAAAAAAAACTGAAAGAACAGAAAGTCTTAATCAGAAGCAGTGTGTAAATTACTAACTTTATAAACTGATTTTTTTCTAGACAAAAAAAAAAATTTAATAGCAAGTGCATGATTTCTATGAGGAGTACTAAATAAAATGCAAGGAAACATCAAATAGAAATGGATTAAGGAATCTATTGGGGTTAAAGTGCATAGGGTTACCCTTAAAGTGAAACCAATAATCGGTAAGTGCTTAAATTGATTAGTTTGAAGCCATATAGTTGTAACATAAACGAGGCTTCCAATTCAATATAGCCTGGTGAGAATAAATACTAAAAAAATAGAGTGACCATTTAGAAACAAAATGTGGACAGAAAAAAATAGTATAGGAGAAAAACTGAACATAGTTCACATAAACCATTTTGTTTCAAAATCATTATTTAAACCTGTGGGGTGTAGCGTGTTATAATTAAAAATCAAGTTCATCTCAGTTTTTGCTAGCAGGGTCGCCGTATTATTGATGCGTTTATTCCCTTTTATGTGCCTCAATCCATAAAACCCAGAGACTTCTGAGATGCGGCAACCATGTTTTAATTTAAAATGTGCTGACAAAGAATGTGTTTCAAGACCTTTTTTAATGTTCCGGACATGCTCTCCCAATCTAGTTTTCAAGGGTCGGGAAGTACGTCCTATATATGTCAAGTTGCATTTGCAACTAATAGCATAGACGACATTACTTGTATCACAAGTAATGAAGTCATTTATTTCAACAGTTTTATCATTAATAGATATCTTCTCAATTTTGCTGCAACCTCCGCTTTTAATACTGCGGCAACCCATACAGTTGCCGCACCTAAAGAAACCTTTAGACTTTATCCTTGATATGTTTGATTTAGTGTGTAAGGTACTGGAGACTAATTTAGACCTCAAATTTGGGGCCCTGCGGTAAATGTGTACCGGTCTATCTGGCACCAATGATCCAATAATTGGGTCATTTTTTATGAGGTTCCAATGTTTCCTCATAATCTTTTCGATAGATTTATGTTGTGAGGTGTATTCAGTGACAAAAGCCCATTCATACTTCTTATCTCTTTCTTTTTTCGCATTATTGGTAGTAAGAAGTTCTTGTCGACCTACTGCATTAATGTCGGTCAGAGCTTTATTTATGTTCTCACTTTTATAGCCACATGCCTCAAACTTCTGTGTTAGAGTTGCGGCTTGCTGTTGGAAGATGACATCGTCACTACAGTTTCTCTTTAATCTTTTAAGTTGGCCCACTGGGATAGAGTTGAGCCAACTTTCATGATGGCAGCTGTTAATAGAAATGTAGGTCCCAGAGTCCGTGGGTTTTGAGAAAGTCTTGGTGTTAATAACACCATCTTTAATATAGACTGTTATGTCAAGAAAATTGACCGTTTCTTGATCAATTTGAAAAGTTAAGTTTATATTTTTGTTGTTAGAATTCAACATTTGACAAAAAACATTAAGACTATCTATATTGCCACGCCAGACAAAGAAGACATCATCGATATAGCGAACGTAGGACACCAGGTTCGACCCGAGTATATTGGAGGACCAGATGGTTTCGGCCTCCCACAGCCCCAAAAAGAGGTTGGCATAACTCGGGGCGAACCTGGTGCCCATAGCTGTTCCTGTCTTTTGGAGATAAAATTGATCTTTAAAGAGGAAAAAAATATTATCCAGGATAAACTGAACTCCCTCTACAATTAATTCTTTAGTGTCATCAGAAAGATCAGATAAATTAAGAAAGTAGTTGACTGCTTCTATACCATATTCGTGTTTTATAATGGTATAGAGTGAGGTAACATCAGCTGTAACTAGGAAGTCTCCTTCCTCCCAGTTAATGGCTGCTAGTGTTGTTAAAAAGTCTTTAGTGTCCTTTAGGTGGGATTTATTGGATAAGACTAACGGTTGAAGAACATAATCTATCACCTGTGATAAATTCGCAGTTAAAGATTCAACTCCCGAAATTATAGGTCTTCCTGGAGGGTCCACAAGACTTTTGTGGACCTTTGGGAGGATGTACAATACAGGGGTGATGGGGTTTTCTACCAAGATAAAACAAACCTCTTTATTACTCAGAGTCCCCTTTTTCTCATATTTTTCGACCATAAGTTTTAGTTTTGCATTAACCTGATCTGTGGGGTTATTCCTTAGTTTTTTGTAGACAGATGGATCATTGAGTTGTCTATACACTTCATTTTCATATTTCTCAATGTCCATAAGGACAATGCCCCCCCCCCCCCCTTATCTGCTGGCTTAATAATGAACGATTCTGCCTTTCTTAGATCCCCCAGTGCTTTCCTTTCTTTTGCTGTTAAGTTGAAGGATTTTTTGGGGTGATCTTTTGGTTTGGCAAAATCGTCCAGGATAAGTTTGGAGAAGGATTCCAAAAATGGTCCTTGAATATGTTTGGGGGAAAAAATAGATTTAGGTTTGTAAGGGGTAAGAGATGGAGGATTGATTTGCTCACTACATAACTCCTGACTAGCAAAGAATTTTTTTACTGTTAATTTTCTGATATATTTTTGGACATCTACATATAAGTCAAACGAATTAATGAAATTGCTGGGGGCATATTTAAGGCCCTTTTCAAGTACCGAGGTTTCACTCACAGAAAGGTTATGGGAACTTAAATTGAATATTTTAACCTTTTTTAAGAGGTTATCAGATTCTACAGTCTGTATATTAGACTCTTGAGTCCATGTCCCATTAGGGATTGAGTTACCTATACAGTCTTTTTTATTACCTGTTTTTCTTCTTTTTTTATTTTTTCGTTTCCTAGGTCTGTTCTTCAACCGTTAGTCTTATCCAATAAATCCCACCTAAAGGACACTAAAGACTTTTTAACAACACTAGCAGCCATTAACTGGGAGGAAGGAGACTTCCTAGTTACAGCTGATGTTACCTCACTCTATACCATTATAAAACATGAATATGGTATAGAAGCAGTCAACTACTTTCTTAATTTATCTGATCTTTCTGATGACACTAAAGAATTAATTGTAGAGGGAGTTCAGTTTATCCTGGAGAATAATTTTTTCCTCTTTAAAGATCAATTTTATCTCCAAAAGACAGGAACAGCTATGGGCACCAGGTTCGCCCCGAGTTATGCCAACCTCTTTTTGGGGCTGTGGGAGGCCGAAACCATCTGGTCCTCCAATATACTCGGGTCGAACCTGGTGTCCTACGTTCGCTATATCGATGATGTCTTCTTTGTCTGGCGTGGCAATATAGATAGTCTTAATGTTTTTTGTCAAATGTTGAATTCTAACAACAAAAATATAAACTTAACTTTTCAAATTGATCAAGAAACGGTCAATTTTCTTGACATAACAGTCTATATTAAAGACGGTGTTATTAACACCAAGACTTTCTCAAAACCCACGGACTCTGGGACCTACATTTCTATTAACAGCTGCCATCATGAAAGTTGGCTCAACTCTATCCCAGTGGGCCAACTTAAAAGATTAAAGAGAAACTGTAGTGACGATGTCATCTTCCAACAGCAAGCCGCAACTCTAACACAGAAGTTTGAGGCATGTGGCTATAAAAGTGAGAACATAAATAAAGCTCTGACCGACATTAATGCAGTAGGTCGACAAGAACTTCTTACTACCAATAATGCGAAAAAAGAAAGAGATAAGAAGTATGAATGGGCTTTTGTCACTGAATACACCTCACAACATAAATCTATCGAAAAGATTATGAGGAAACATTGGAACCTCATAAAAAATGACCCAATTATTGGATCATTGGTGCCAGATAGACCGGTACACATTTACCGCAGGGCCCCAAATTTGAGGTCTAAATTAGTCTCCAGTACCTTACACACTAAATCAAACATATCAAGGATAAAGTCAAAAGGTTTCTTTAGGTGCGGCAACTGTATGGGTTGCCGCAGTATTAAAAGCGGAGGTTGCAGCAAAATTGAGAAGATATCTATTAATGATAAAACTGTTGAAATAAATGACTTCATTACTTGTGATACAAGTAATGTCGTCTATGCTATTAGTTGTAAATGCAACTTGACATATATAGGACGTACTTCCCGACCCTTGAAAACTAGATTGGGAGAGCATGTCCGGAACATTAAAAAAGGTCTTGAAACACATTCTTTGTCAGCACATTTTAAATTAAAACATGGTTGCCGCATCTCAGAAGTCTCTGGGTTTTATGGATTGAGGCACATAAAAGGGAATAAACGCATCAATAATACGGCGACCCTGCTAGCAAAAACTGAGATGAACTTGATTTTTAATTATAACACGCTACACCCCACAGGTTTAAATAATGATTTTGAAACAAAATGGTTTATGTGAACTATGTTCAGTTTTTCTCCTATACTATTTTTTTCTGTCCACATTTTGTTTCTAAATGGTCACTCTATTTTTTTAGTATTTATTCTCACCAGGCTATATTGAATTGGAAGCCTCGTTTATGTTACAACTATATGGCTTCAAACTAATCAATTTAAGCACTTACCGATTATTGGTTTCACTTTAAGGGTAACCCTATGCACTTTAACCCCAATAGATTCCCTAATCCATTTCTATTTGATGTTTCCTTGCATTTTATTTAGTACTCCTCATAGAAATCATGCACTTGCTATTAAAAATTTTTTTTTTATTTTGTCTAGAAAAAAATCAGTTTATAAAGTTAGTAATTTACACACTGCTTCTGATTAAGACTTTGTGTTCTTTCAGTTTTTTTTAGCTTATTTCATCTGACAAAGTACGATCTTTATTGTGGACTTTAAATATCGGACATTCCAGGATAAATAATACCAAGGGAAGGAGATTGTATGTCTGTCAAAGCGCTACAACAACAGCACAACGGGGACTTCATTTCCCATAGACATTGCGGCGATGATGTAAAATGACAACTTCCGGTAATGATCCGGCCGCATGCCTAAAGAACTACATTTCCCATGAACACTACAGAGCACTTCCGGTCCATGTGACTTCCGGGCAATAATGACCATGCGGTTTGGAAGAAAAACTACATGACCCATAATTCCCGGCACAAATTGTCACTTCCGCCGGAAGTCACCATGCATAATATAGAAATATGTTTTTTCTCTTTCTCCGTTTAAAATATCGAGATTGTTTTAGCTTCTAAGCATAGGATGTATTCTACATGTCCGTATAGCATGTTCTTTGTACAAAAATGGCAAAGAGAATGGATACTCATTTTTAATTATGACGTCACTTCCTGCTCATTTCCTATTGGCGCTTTGTCCTTTAAATATCAAGCTACTAACACACTCCAACATGTCTTGATAAAGGCCCAGTTTAGGGCTGAAACGCGTCGACAAAAAGGAGTGTGCGTAGCATACCATCTGGATTTTATCTATTTTTTTTTTATTTTGGTTTTATTTGAAAAGGAGGATTTTATTTCTCTTTGCCACTTTTATGGTTTGGTTCATGTAATGCTGTATGATCTTTTTCATACACTTTCCTCAAAATTTTTTTTACCCCGTGTATTGTTAAATAAATATTTGTAAACCTTCCTTCTTACTCCATTGTGAGTGCCAATATTTTTTTTCAATTTTGGGGTTTGCGGATAACTACATGGTCCGAACTACAAGCCATAATTCCCACCTGGAACCTAAAGATACCTTGATGGGAGATACACAGCACATCGAATTGTGAGTTGGGGTACGCCATATTGATTGATCACCCCCACTTTGAGAAGTTAAAGATACCTTTATGGGCTTTTTATCTGCTCCCCGAGTGTGAGTGTTGGGGTACGCACACAATTACCTTCTAGTGGAAATACATCTGTGGTTTATTGAGTCCAGTATATACTGCACCATCAAATAGAACCTCCCCAAAGATACCGCTATATATTTAGAACCCCCACTTTATATGTGAGTGGGGTACGCATTGAACCTATCTGCCTCAGAGATTTATTTACACATTGCATTTAAGATTAGCAAAACCTACTACACATTGGTTTGCTTGTTTTCTTTTTTCATATGATGCACATTGGGAGTTTCCATGAATAAAGCTAAAACCACAAACTGAAATCCCTGTCCAGGACCTAAAGATACCTTGATAGGAGGTGTACAGCAGCCCAAACTGTGAGTTGTGGTACGCCATTACAGACTACTTTTATCCCCTAGGAGAGAAAGATACCTTTATGTGTTTTACATCAACCGTTTGAGTGTGAGTGTTGGGGTACGCATCTTCTGCCTCCATTGGGAATCCACAACAAACGATTGAGGTGTTGGGCTGAATTCCCTATTCATCACACTGGGTGTTATAAGAAATTGAAAGGTTAACCACATAAAGAAACCGTGATGCGATTAATGCCTCCTCTTTAGAGTGTGAGTGGGGTACGCTTTGGATCCACCTTAGTTTTATAGAGGAGTCTGATTTCTTTTTCTATTGCTTAAGTGTTGATAACATTTACCACACATTGGTTGTTTTTTGTTATCCTGTCTTTCATGTCAACTATGTTTGGAGACCTTACATACAATTGATTAGAACTGGAGACACAATTTCGACCTAAGAACCTCCCATGCAACTCAAAAGGGATGTTATGGTGATATTCTACTTACCTTAGCGCTTGTGGTGTACGACAGTATTTCAAATTTCTTGTGTCCTGTGTAACCTCTATTTACTGAGAGCGTGTGGGAGTATGCTACCACTCCCAGTAAATATCAGTTGTTGGAGATTTCCTGAGTGACCAGCGAAACTCCCTTAAAATAAAAATAAAAACTGTCACACAAATCACGTTACGTGTACAATTAGCGTCTATGACCCCGCAAATTGAGTGGGTATCAAGGTGAACTAACTAATGCACACAGTAATGTGCGGTACAGTCGCAAGGCGTATAAGTAACTATTACTTATCCGCCGAACGACCAATGGAATCGGTTGTTTAGGCTGCGAAACCTCAGCCGGAGCGTATTCTCAAAACGGGCCTATATGGGTACTACGCAAACCCCCGGGGCTGCGCTCTCTACCTCTGACCTTTCTCAGGCCAGGGTTTTCAGAGCTTCGCTTGACCTAGTCAGCGGATTTCTGACTTCGCTGACCTTTTGGTCTGCTGTAATACTAATTGCTCCTTTATACCTTATACAATGTTAACGTGAGAAAGCCACTCCCACGCCACCAAGTGTCCACTCACCTGATGTGGTCTCCTACGGGATCCCGAATTCTGGGTTCACAAAACCTTTATTTGCACACTCACTCTTGTTCACTCATATATACTTTGATTTTTCTGTACAGAAAATTACTTTCATTCAGGTGGAACAGGCTAATCCCAGAAGTGTCACAATAAGAGAAGGTTCTTTTAAACTAAAATATTGGAAACTGAACAAATTTGTGCTATTATCGCGTGGCTACCGTATCGCCTAAACTAAAACAATGCTATTGTGTGATTTGTATTTAGTGGGCGTATCTGTACGCACGTTGTGTAATATACGCCACGTGTGTTGGCCTTTGCGTTGCGTACGCAGTCTCGCACGCTATTCGAGACACGTGTACAAAGGCCGGATACACCCGCAGTAACACAAATAACACGCTTCTATAAATGTAAACGATATTTAACTATAATCGCTTACTAACACCACACAGTATCTCCTGTATAAACCTTTATAACTGGGTCAGGCTGCGTGTGTGTTTTACAATTACTCCCTTAAATATTACTCTTTACTTTTAAAGAAGTAGCAACAAATTTCTCAGCACGTGATCAATGCTAATGGCAAACAAAAGGGTAGATATGCAAAAATACACAAATAAATACAGGTGTGCGTGTTACGTGTGTTGCGTGCGCAGTTGGCACCAAACAGAAATTTAACAGATTAAAAAAAAAAAAAAAATAGCTTTACGTTCTTACCTTTCGGAACCCACCAGCATCCCTTCAAACCAAGCGGAGCAGACGCTTATCTAATCAGCACCAGTGTATCTCCGACCAAGAAAAGTTAACAGGAGATACCTTCCCGCCCTTTGCTGATGGATAAAGTCTGCCTTGTCCTGCTAGGCTGCGGATATGAGAACCGGACGATGCCCCCAATTGATAATGTCAATTATTATCTCCAAACATAAAGCTATACACTATTTCCGTGGAGCCACTATGGCCGCTAGACCACGTGCACGTGCTACGCACTTTGTACGCTATTTGCGTACAGAGTCCCACACGTGGTACGCACTTGGCGTACACACGCTGCGCTGAGTGTACGGAATACACAGCGGGCGCACACACAGTTGATAACCCTTAAACCTTGTTAATAAAACACAGTTTGAATATGCTTATACTCTAAACCTTAGTAGTCAAATACTGTAATGATGTAACGCTTAAAAACCTTAACAAGGTGTATGCTGTTTGAGCGATTGAGACGCTAAGAGAGCCCTTTGCAGGAAAGTGAAAACACAACACCGGGTTTGGTTAAAACCACAGCAGCTCTAACACTGCCGTGAATTATTCAGAGAAAAAGGGGAAAACAGTACAAGTTATACACTACAAGCTAACACAGAAATCTAACAGAATAACAGAGAATAAGACAAACAATGGCTACAGAGAATATACATACGTGGGGAATCTTTCGCAAGCGCGACCTGGAATCCAGTCCTCAGCTATTCAGGTAGAAAGCCTTCAGAGACATCAGGCTGGCCAGGCAACAGTGGTCTTTATATACACAACATACGTTCACAATATAATGGTACCTGTAATCTCATTGTTCATTGGACACAGGGATGTGTCTCTACATTACAGCAAAGGTCATAGGTGGATTTGAACAGGTGGGCTGTGTCTTTCTCCAACTGCTCTGGTGGGAGGTATCCTCAGGATTCCCGCCGCATGTGTAATTTACAGCAAATACAGTTAATGTTCATAATCTACTTCTGTACATAACTATACGCAGGAGCGAGCGAGCGATCCTTTCCTAACTAACACCGGAATGTTACCCTTAAAATACCCTAGAGCTGGATACTAGACACCACCTTTCAACCTTTATCTGACCCTTCCTATCATGCAAAGAGGAATCCCTCCATCCAGGAACTATTTAAACTAATCATACTCGCTGACATGGTCTAGGGGAATATTATCTAAAAAATGCACTATTTGGGTTAAATATGCTACGATCGAGTCGCACGCTACACGCTCACAAACTCCGCCGTAAATACACATCTCATGCGCACGAGACGCTGTATGTGTACGCACGAGGGACCAGGTGCACGAGCAGCGTGCATGTGCATGAGGGGTTAGTACAAGTATGCATCATGATATTTTTCGACTTTGACAATATATATATATATATATATATATATATATATACACACACACATACATACACATATAATGTACATACACACACACACACACACACATATATATATATATATATATATATATATATATATACACACATACATACATACATACCTGTAACATAGGCCTAAGGGCCTTATAGTGCCCAGCAGACATTAAAGTAATTGAGACCCCCTTACACAGGCTTAATAGCCTGAGAGCTGCTTGCTGCATTAAAATGCAGCTTAGTTATGGGGCCTCTCGCTGTGTCTATGCGGGCATTCCTTCCCCCTCTCCCCGCGATCTCCCCCTTCAGTGACGGCACGTGGCAGCAGTGAGCTGTCCACGGTCAGCCTTCTCCCTCTCCCTTCTGACAACATAGCCGCGGGAGCCACCATCCGCGGCTGCGGAGCTCTGGAGGGTAGCGGTTAGCAGAAGCTAACTGCGGGAGGGAGGGGGGAAGCAGCGGCGGTATGTGGAGCCGGAGACTGAGGAGCGGCGGCTTGGCACCCAGTGGCAGCTGCTGGGCAGGCCGCGGCTGGGACTAGCAGCAGGGAGACACATACATTATAATAAATAAAAGATACAGTCCCCAGCTAACCGCCCGTCCCCCCCAGCAATATACATAAGTGATCGGCGGCAGTGTGAGCTGCGTCACCGCTCATTACCTGGTAGTAGAGGAGGCTATGACGGTGCTTCTCTTCTAAGCTCTGTCCAGCTCCCTTGTGCAGCTTCAGGCTGCAATCAGCTCTGCTGATTGTGGTCTATGGCGGGGCCCCTCTCAGCAGCACCAACAATCCCGGACCCAAGCTTCTTGATAAGCTGGGAAGGGATTGAGTAGAAAAATTAAAAATCTGTTAAAAATAGAAAAAAAAACTGTGGAACATTGTCCACTTGTACCTTCCCGACTGAAGCACAGAAAAACACTGAGGTACCTTTGGGAGTATGGAGGGGGTGGAGAATTACTAATTTAAATATTTAAATGTGCCTATCCCTGCTAACGCCCCGTCCATATCCCAAGAGTACTCCAGTGACCCCTAGTGGATGAAAAAGTAATTTGCTTTTCCATCCTGATTGCACAGTAATAGTGTATACGTCTGTCCAGCAAATTGCAGGAACTGGGGTCATTCTGGCAATATGACTTAATGCAACAATAATTTTAAACCTAAAACCAGCCTGGTTATGCCTTTTAAATTAGTGCTCTTTTAAATAGCAGCAATACGGCAGGCTATTACATAAGGGCCAAAGTATCTGTCTGTTGTGCCTCACTACGTTTTAGGGGAGCAGAGGTGCCGACTAGAACAGCAGAAATAAAATAAGGGCATTCCACGACTTATGTAGTTGAGTACAAGGAGGCACAAATATGCCTCTTCGACCCTAGTACAAAGTAAGTGCAGAAGATGTTGATCAACAGCGCAGAAAATGGAAGAAAATAATAGCGAGGCCTGTTAGCATGTGCCTGTGTTCCCCAGGGGGATAGGGCCTGCAAAAAAGTAAAAAATATACAGGCCCCTCTCCTGTATGCTGAAAGTACTAGAACTATTCCTACTCCTTTGGTGCAGAGGCTGTGGATTCATTTTTAAATTGAAAGATAAATTATAGCATTTTCCCATTTTGAAAAACTGATGCAAATATGCTCCAACAGTCCTACGATATCTGGGAACACTGGCATTGACCATTCTATAAGTGCCAGCAAGACACTGAACCCCCCCCCCCCCCTTACTGCACAGTCACAAATAATAGTTATGGTAGACGTACCGTTGATAACTCTATTTCTCCTAAGTCCACTGTATCCACAGGATAAACATTGGGATATGAGGTAGCAACAGCGGATGGGCACCAGCGATCAAAGCTGTCAGCCTCCCAAAGTGCAACAGGCCAGTCCCCTATATCCCCACCTCCTGGCTCAGGCAATTCAGTTGTTTTCCAAAGCTCAAGGCAAGAGCATCACAGAAAGCTATAATCAGGTGAGAACACCACACATGCACACCCTTCCGTACAAAAGCAAGAGGTTAGTAGGTGAAAGGATCCTCAAATCAGGTGCATCACGGTGGGATCCCTGTGGATACTGTGGACTTAGGAGAAATACAGTTATCAACGGTAAGTCTACCATAACTATTATTTCTCCTGCAGTGTCCACAGGTTATCCACAGGATAAACATTGTGATGTCCCAAAGCAAATTTAGTGGTGGGGACGCTCCAGGATAATCCTACGCCCAAATTCAGCATCATGAGAGGCAAAGGTATCAAAAGCATAATGTCTAATGAATGTGTTAATGGAAGACCATGTGGCTGCCTTACATATCTGTTCAGCTGAAGCACCACGTTTTGCTGCCCATGATGGACATATCTTACGAGTAGAGTGAGCAGAGATATTAGCTGGAATAGGGAGATCAGATTGAGAATATGCTTCTAAAATTGTCATCCGAAGCCACCTCGCCAGTGTCTGCTTGTCAGCAGGCCATCATCTCTTGTGAAATCTGTAGAGAACAAAGAGTGTCTGTCTTTCTGATGGCACTGGTGCGATCCACGTAGATCCTTAAAGCACGAACTACATCCAATGACGCATCTCCCACAGAAAGGTTCGGCCCTTGGAAGGCCGGGACAACAATTTCTTTGTTAAGGTGGAATTTAGACACCACCTTAGGAAGATAACCAGATTTCGTTCTAAGAACCCCTCTATCTGGATGAAAAGCAGAAAAAGGAAGGTAACATAATAATACCCCTAAATCTGAAATTCTTCTAGCTAAAACCATAGCCGGTAGAAAGAGAGCTTTAGATGTTAACCATTTAAGATCCACTTACTTTAGTGGTTCAAATGGAGCAACTTGAAGCACCTTTAGGACTAAACTTAAATCCCAAGGCACTGCAGGAGGAACAAAGGGAGGTTGGATGTGAAGAAAGTGCGAACATCCTGTAGGTTAGCAATTTTCTTTTGGAACCATACAGTAAATGCCGACACCTGCACTTTCAAGGAAGCCACCCGTAACTCTATGCACATTCCTGTCTGAAGGAATACTAGGACTCTGGAAACTATGAAAGACCTAGGGTCAAATTTCCAGTCACTGCACCATTGATTATAGGCTTGCCATATTCGGTGATAAATGCGAGCTGAGGATGGTTTCCTTGCTCTGAACATTGTTTGAATTACCTGTTGTGAGAATCCTCTTGTTTTCAGAATGGAAGTCTCAAGAGCCATGCCGTCAAAGTCAGTAGATCCAGGTGCTTGTAATAGCAAGGACCCTGTGACAGTAGATCTGGACGTTGAGGGAGTAGAGATGGAGCATCCATCAAGAGTAACTGCAGATCTATGTACCAATGCCTTCGGTGCCAAGCCGGAGCTATTAGTATCATGGCGCCCTTTCCCTGTTGTACCTTTCACATCACCATGGGCAACAGGGCGATCGATGGAAACACACATAGGCCAGACAAAATTCCCATCTCACTGACAGGGCACCACAAAGGTTGCTCTGGGATCCTTTGTTTTTGACCCGTACGCAGGAACTTTGTTGTTCTGGCGGGACGCCATGAGATCTATCTCCGGTAACTCCCACTTGTCTAGTCTGGCAGACTTCAGATGTAAAGCCCATTCATTTGCATGAATTGCGTGTCGACCGAGAAAATCCACTTCCCAGTTTAGGACTCCCGAAATCAACACTGCGGACAAGTCTGGATAATGAAGTTCTGCCCACCTTAACGTGCGGCTTACCTCCTTCATTACTTTTTGGCTGCGAGTTCCTCCTTGATGATTGAGGTACGCTACTGCCGTAGCATTGTCAGAGCGAAATTGAACTTGTTTTCTCCTGAAGACTGTCCTTTGCCTGAATAAGTGCCATATAAATGGCCCAAAGTTCAAATATATTTATTAGCAGGCAACTTTCTACCTTGGTCCACTGTCCTTGGAAACAAATTCTTCCTGACACTGCTCCCCAGCCCTGAAGACTGGCATCTGTTGTCAGAATTTCCCAATCTGATATCCAAAAGGGGCTTCCTTTGTCCAGATGAGATGTCTGTAGCCACCAGGCTAATGACCTCCTTACTCCCAGAGGAAGGACCATAGTCTGCGTTTTTATTACCTGATGAAAACCATTCCATATGGAAAGGATCAGACGTTGCAAAGGCCTCAAGTGGAACTGAGCATACTCCACCATGTCGAATGTCAACACCATCAGTTCCATCACGCACATTGCTGCATGAATGGATACCCTTTGACTGTGTAGCAGCTCCTGAATCCTTGACTGAATTTTGGATATTCTGTTCAGAGGTTAAATTACTCTCTGAAGCCCCGAATCCAACACAGCCCCCAAATGAGTCATCCGTTGTGACGGAATTAGGGACGACTTTGCCCAATTTATGAGCCAACCGTGTCTCTGCAAACAAGCTATTGTCTATTGCAGATGACACTGAAGCAATTCCTGAGATTGTGCCAAGATTAAAAAGTCGTTGAGGTATGGAAAAATCCTTATCCCCTGCTGATGGAGATAAGCTGCCATTACCACTATAATTTTGGTGAATACTCTGGGAGCTGCGGCCAGTCCAAATGGTAGGGTCTGAATCTGAAAATGTTGCTGGAGGATAGCAAACCTGAGATAGCGCTGATGGGACAGTGCTATAGGAACATGTAGGTAAGCATCCTGGATATCCAGGGATACCATAAACTCTAACGACTCCATGGCCAAAATAATGGAACGTAAAGTCTCCATATGAAACCAATGCACCCAAATGTACTTGTTCAGCACTTTGAGACTGAGTATGGGCCAGAACGACCCATTTGGTTTCTGGACTAGAAACAAGTTGGAATAAAAACCTTGTCCTCGTTATGCAGGTAGAACTGGAATTATCACTCCTGACTGAAGAAACTTCTGAACTGCTTCTTGCAAAGCCCTGGCCTTCATTTCCACTGAATACGGGCTGGTACAAAAAAACCTATGTGGAGGGTGTTTCTTGAAAGCAAACGCATAACCATGAGATACCGCTTCTTGCATCCAGGCATCTGTGGTAGACTGCTGCCAGATCTGTGCAAACTGAAGAAGTCGGCCTCCAACCCTGGGATCCCCCAGGTGGAGGCCCGCACCATCAGGCTGACTGCTTATCTTCTGACTTGGAAGCCGGCCCTCTGCTCACCCAATGCTTTTTAGTCTTACCAGACCTGTCAGATTGAGACTGTTTGCCATAACCCTTTACTTTTGCTTTTCCGTGAGTCCGAAAGGGCCAAAAATCTGGAAATCTAGGCTTGGATTTGTGTGTGGAAGGAAACTTCACTTTCTTGGAGTCTGCTTCTGACTCCAAAATACTGTTTACTTCTTTACCGAAAAGAATTATCTGCAGTAAAAGGCAAAGACTCCAGAACCTTCTAGGATTTTGAGTCAGCTTTCCATGTACATAGCCAAACCACTCTGCGAGCTGCAACTACTGAGGCTGATGCCTGAGAGGCAATTGTACCCATATCCAAGGCTGATTCTTCTATAAAAATAGCTGCCAGTTTGATATGTGCAATATTGGATTTTTGCTCTCTAGATGCCAGAGAAAGACCATCCTCCAATGAATCCGCCCAGGCTGCCACTGCTTTTACAATCCAGTCGGTTGCCATGGCTGGTCTTATGATTCCCCCAGACACGAAGAAAATGTTTTTTAGAAAACCATCTATTTTCCTATCCTTGACTTCATTTAATGATGTTGAAGGCAGAGGTAATGTAGATTTCCGCACCAATCGAATGACATGCATATCTACTTTGGGAGCCACCTCCCTTTTTAAACAGTTCCCAGCCAGAAGAGGATAAAAGGAATACCATTTCTTTGGGATTCTAAACTTCTTACTGGGTGTTACCCAAGCCTCTTGCATAATTTCGTTCAGCTGTTCTGACCCAGGAAATTGAGTCCTAACTGTTTTGGGACGTTTAAACACAGGTGCCTTAGATTTTTAGAACAATGGCTCCACAGAGCTAAGACCTTCATCCTTATCTCTGTATGCAGACTCGGAGTGCGATGAGTCCTGATCCTCCGACGAGTCCCCATCTGAAACGTGTAGACTGTGAAGATGTTGTTTCATGTCTTTGTGATTTACTTTCCATCGCCTGTTTTTGTTGAAAGGCTGTACTGGATCTGATAAACCCCAGGTGGAATGTTGCATGTAAGAGTTAAAAGGGTAACCTATCCCTGGTATAGGAGCTGGCATTATCCGTTCGGCTATACTGGATAATGTCTGTGCAAACGTAGCCCATGGGGGTTCCATTTGAACCTGTGCCTGCCTTGAATTATTGAGGAGGCTTTGGTGAAAACTACAACAGTTTGCACATAATCCATTTTGAACCAGATCCTGAGAGGTTAACCCAGCTTTAAAAGACAAACATGAAATGAGTGTTTGTGCTGCGGTGGAGAGTGTATCCTCCTCACCCTTGCATCTCTTAGACATGATTAAGAAATCACACACCTTTACAGTGTTAACTACACAATTTGTGACTGAAATCACTTTAAAATTTTACAAAGCGACATACAATCCGATCCCTCCCTGCTTTGCACCAGCATTGATGATCAGAATACATAGAAACTGACAGAAAACAGTAAAGTCAGCAATCACACTAGCAATCAGTCACAGGTTATACATTAGTATGATAAGCAATATGAGCACATATTCAACTACAGATACTTTCAAGTACAGAAAAATATTACTGCATTACCTTATATAGGACTTTAAACGTATTCAGTCGCACAGCGAAAGAAACAGCAGCAATAGTTTACAGACATACATGCATCAGGCACTTATCAAACTATTCGTACTCAATGGTAGATAGAGACTTAGTGCTGTATCACCCAGCTCAAGAAAGCGGGATACACGGAGACTTCACCCCGCCTCCAGGATCGATGAAAACGTTAGTGAACGCTGAGTGGATCCAGATGCTATTAGTGTACACAACCGCCCCGTGAACCTACAGTGAACATAGACGCTCAAGTGAACACAGACGCACCAGTCATACAGCTGCCTATGCTGCGACTGGGTCCTTTTAGATACACAGTCTCACAGACGGAAGCTGGAACTCCATCCATGGTGGGAAACTCGGAGGAAACTGGTCATGAACCGGGGGGTAGGGCATCTTACTCCCCCTGCTGATATCAACCCCAGGGATCGCGGCCTCATACTACCCCTGGAGCCTAGCGCTGGTGCACCCGAAGTGGCAGCCGCGTCAGCGACTGTTTGGTAGTCTCCATCCCAAAATAGTGCGGCTGTGTCTCGCATTTACCCTCTAAGCGGAACCGATGCCTTACCTTCTCTCCGTGCTCCGGCCACAGCCTGATAACATCTGCTGCACTTGCTAGTACATCCTACACAGATGCCCGCCGAAACAGCACTGTACACATGGGTAAGCGTTGTCGGAGCGACTATTTCTAAGGCACGCATTTTAGAAAGATCGTTCAAAAAAAAAAAAAAAAAGAAGTCTATAAAAATAAAATAAAAAGCTTATGGCTGCTAAAACCAGCAGCCCGCTGACCATGGTCCGGCTCCTGCAGCACCAAACAACTGAATTGCCTGAGCCAGGAGGCAGGGATATAGGGGACTGGCCTGTTGCAATCTGGGAGGCCGAAAGCTTTGATCGTTGGTGCCAATCCGCTATCGCTACCTCATATCCCAATGTTTATCCTGTGGATAACCTGTGGACCCTGCAGGAGAAATCTTCAGATATCTGAAACTCTGCATAATGCATATTTTTTTAAAGGGACCATTTAGGACTGCATTTTAGATGTACAGTAGATTGTGTCACACACCACATACTGTGCAATCATACAAACCAGAGCCTATTGCTCTACCTTTACACTAGAATGCCAGCCAGTGCATGAAGCTGTCACCGTCTGGAACTAGGTTATGCACACCTCTGTACACGAGGCCTCTGCATGCTCTATAATTAGTATCCTGGAATATATTTTCCCGGTCTGCACTTAGCTGTAGAACTTTTATAGTCACCCAACCCTTCTAAATCTGATCCAACATACTACTGATGAGGAAATTTCCATGTAGGTCATATAATGTCATATGCATGATTAAGTGTGAGTGCTGCATGGTGACCAGTTACCAATAATAGCAGATTAGTATCATTTTATACAGGCCTCATTGGAGGATATTACTTTGCCTTTAGTAATTACAAAACACACACAATCGCTATAGATATATATATATAAATATTTGCTTTAATATTGCTTAAGTCAGTTCATTGATAATCATCACAAGTACAGTACATAACAGGAGGCACTTTTCCTGTCTAAAACACCAGGAGTTATTTAATTCTTAGAATTGTTCTGCTTAACATATACAAGATTGTCATTTTCTAATCTCACAACAAAACATCTGCAGATATGGAGTGCCAGAATTCCACCATGGAGGTGTGCGAGGTATTTATATACCTCTATCAGCTGCTTTCCTCTGTGTCTGGTTATCACATCACAGAATACCTGGGATTACTATACAGAAGAGGCTGCATAGCAAATATCAGTGGTCACGATTCATGGTTAGGATCTCCTGCCATTCTGTGTACTCACTCCGCAGGTATAATCATAATAACAAATGTGTGTATTATAAAGGGATTATAATTGTTATTATAGGGGAGTCACCTCAGATTTCCGGTACTTGTATATAAGCACTCAGTGTGCAGCCTTGCGTCTTTACACAGTCACAGGACATTTTGGCCACAGCCAACATAATTTAAATAAAAGGAATACATTACTTCATATCTATTTCTCTATACATAACTGTTTCACACTCAGTTACAGCTAGCAGTGTACATACAAACTGTACCACTATGCGACAAGTAACATTGTTCAAATGAAAGGGAAAACATACTATAGCTAGGAATAATTGGCACTTCCATGTAAAAGAAACCTAAAACTCACTCTCAGTATAAATATATACACATACATATGGCTATACGTACACATATAGATATACATACACTATATATATGCAATGGAATAACTCCTTTGATGCTGTATATACTTAAACCAGTTTCCAGACAGTGAGAAAATTCTCTGAAACATTGGAACCATTGTGTGTGGTTTACATATAAGTGACACATTTTCCCTGCACTGCTCACTTCCTGAATATTTTGCAGACCTGGAAAAAAAATTTAAAAGTGAGGAAAGCAAAGGAAAAAGCCTATTTTGTACCATCACATTCATCTACTTAGAACAGTGATGGGGAACCTTTGGCACTCCAGCTGTTGTTAAACTACACATCCCAGCATGCCCTGCTACAGTTTTGCTATTTGGCCATGCTAAAACTGTAGCAGGGCATGCTGGGACGTGTAGTTCAACAACAGCTATAGTGCCAAAGGTTCCCCATCACTGACTTAGAATGTTATAAAAGGTTTATAACTGATTTGCATTTTACCCACTGTTCTTTATGAAATAAAACAAATCCAAATTGACAAATAGTTATGCAACTGGTAAAGTGATTATACTTTCTTTTAAGCACTCTCTTGAAAAGGTTGCAGTAGTCTCACATGCATGCAGATTTGGTTAACTAATTTCATGAGATCATATTTGATCCAGAAACTTTGGGTGGATTATGACCAGAATCATTGTATGTGTGTGTATTAATCAATCATATTCCCAGTACAGGGTGGGCAGTGCAGAACGGTCACATGCCTATTTTGATTAAGCTGCCTCTTAAGGGTCTTCAAAAACAATATTTTAATGAGTTATTACTAGTATGCAAATAAGAAAACGTGTACCATAATAAACACCATTAACTAGACGAAAAATACACTAAGATCAATTCATTGCCTGTCTGAAATAAAATTGCATAGATCTGGCCTTTCAACCAGTTGACTACATTGAACATGGCTTTATCCCAAATATGAAGAATTATCTTGGTGACCCAAGGATCATCTGTGGCATATAGCATTCATTGATAATCTTATGTAAATGAAAAATATTATAATATTAATAATAGTATTTTTAATTTACATTGAGAGCGCCTATATAAGATTATGCACTTGTTTGGCTTTTATGTTTAAGTGTTGATTGACACTTCGGATATTCTGTGTAAGCTGCCAACCAAGTGAAACTAAGGGGTACTATAATGAGCCCCATTGCATACCGAAAGAACAGAATGAGACTTAAGTCATCGTATTCACAGAAGGGTCAATGATGTACTGTAAATGTAGAACAGGGGTTCCCACGGTGCACATCATTAAATAATTCTGTATGTGGAATACTGAATAGATAACGACAGAAGTCTAATCTCAGCGTACAACACTACCTGAACGCTGTGTACATTTTGCAGCTTCATTACATATTGCTCACTGAAACTCCACTCACACTGCAAACTCTTAACCAACTATTTTGTCTATGTTTCCGCAGGCCTTAAGCCAGTGAAAAAGGCAGCCATCCTGTGCATGATAAAGTCTAAGAAGGAAGGTGCACAGGAAACTTGCTGAGCCACGGAATGGGCAGATGGCAGGTACAGCAGCAGGATCAGGTGCTGGGTAGATGCGCAGACCACTTTTGGCTGTCTTGTGTTCCTGTTGTGGAGCCATAGCCAGATGCAGATCCCTCAGACACAGCATTTTCCCTGAAGTCCGCCGACTTACAGCAGCAACAACGCAATGCTGTCAGCAAACGCGATCTGATGACCCGTGTGCACAGGACAAACATAATGCAGTTCGCTCCTCCCTGGAAACTATTTCCAATACCCTGCAATACAGAATGAATAAAATCATTTATTGAAGAATGTTGTACAATTCTGAATTAGAGATACTCCCGCACCAGATTATTTGATGATCAATATCATACAGGGAATATTAATAGCGTGATAATTTATGTTGACAAAAAACAAATGTTTCAACATAAAACACATATAAATGGTGCTGCTTATTGATTCAGTATACATGTACAAACTTAAAGGAGAAAAAAGGGAAACAACTTTTCAGTAGCAGCACTCTTTCCCTTCCACAAGAAAATTAATTCTTCTTCCTTAAAAATAACATTATTTATACTTTATTGATAACCTTATAAAATCAAGAAGAAGTTTCAATACCCATATGTGATGTAAGTTTCTTTATTGTTATCACATATGATGTATTATATGTCACCGTATTTTAAGGAGGTCATGTAGAGTGAAGTATAAAATTGATAGAGACAGAATAACGTGTAGAAAACAAAATACATTTGTTGTGAATAAATGTGGTTTAAAAGAAAGTGCTAGTACGCTGTCTTTATTCTGTAAATTTATCAAGTACCTGTGATATTACAAATTATTTTATAATTCTTCAAATGACCACTAACTGTTTTTCCAATGATATGTCTAGAGGGTTACAAATATAGCAATACTTGCATAATATTTGCAAATTCTTCATTCAGTGATCAAAATGTAACATTTGTTGCTCTATAGTGGTATGATAAGAATATTTAGAACAACACTGCAATGTGAGATATATTCCTGTTTTCAATGGCTGGATAATAATAAATCTTCCTACTTTCTAGATGCTGGGTAATTCCAGCTGTTATGTAAATTACTGTTCTATATTGCTGAATTATTCCAGCTATATTTGTCCAGAACTGGTGCCAGTATACAAATCTATATTCCTTACAAACTTTAACTATGGAGCAGACTAAAATTGCTGCCATGTTGTTTCGTCCTCATATATCCAGATAACAATTTTGCTCTATATAGCACGGGTATGCATTCCCATGCTTATAAATGGCTTGTTCTTACAAACTGGATTTTATATGAGTTACCACTGTTTAGATGTTTTCATATTATTTAACAATAAACAGCTTCTGTTCACTGTGTGCTATGCATTAATAGTGAATGAGCGTGCCTTACTGTACCTCAGGGTTAAGAATAGGTAAGGCTGTGCTTCTGCAGTTATGGTGATTGACCAGAATGCCCTGTTGAATCAGCGCAGGGGGTCCTTTAGATTATCACACAAGATGAGAGCGCCCAGTTATATAGGAAAGTACGATTTAGGGGAGATTAAGATTAAAGCACACCACCAGTTCATCTAAGTACATGCTTCTTCCCTGCACACGTATATGCATTAGTGCAGGGTGAGCGTTACACCATGCCTATCCAACGGTGTGTGAATTAAAAGAAGATAGGGGATATGTGTTTGTTTCCCTAATGGTGGGGAGACCCTGATGCCAAATGGTATTGCAGGGTTGCACCACCTACCATGCAGTCCCGCATACAGGCACAGAGCAGAGAACAAGGCAATATCTGTGTAGTGTGTTCTGTGACTGCTGATTCAGTCTGGCTGCAGTGGTGGTGCAGTGTCCCGCTAGCGCAATCAAAGGCGCCTGCTCTCAGACAGCTGTTTCACAAACGCTTCTTCAGTGAGACTTCTTTTATGTCACATATTACAATTGTATATTGGAATTTATTTATAGGATGCCAATCATATTAAGCAGCACATTCAAATTGGTTCCTGTGCCCCACGTGAGCAGGGCTGTTTCTATGGCCGCGGGCGAGCTGTGCAATCACTCGGGGCGCCTGCAGCCAGTGTCTGCAGCAGTATTCCATATGGTCTGGCTGCCTGCATGGAATACTGTTGAGAATGTCCCCCCCCCAAAATGGGAGCTGCCTCAGAGGAGACAGATGCTAGAGGACCAGTAGAACCTCTAGGCGTGAACAGCGGTACTCGGAAATGTCGGTACTGCTGAACCGCCTGGGGAGATGCTGGCATGCTGCAGTGATCCAAGTAACCGCAGGTACCAAATAGGAAACATGAAGAAAACCCTGACAACGAGCAGGAAGTCTAAAAGTAAGTAGCCTTACTGTGGGGCATAATTTGTAAGGGGCATTACTGTGTGGGGTATAATATGGTGCAAGGGCATTACTGTGAGGGGCATAATATGGTGCAAGGGACATTACTATACAGTGCAAGGGGAATTATGGTGTGTTGCCTATTGTGTAATGGGCATTGCGGTGTGTGGTATAATGTGTAAACGGCATTACTATAAAGAGGAAAAAGACAATGTAATGGCCATGAATTAGGATTTTTATTTTCCTGTGGTGACCAATACAAGGCCACACTGCTTTTAAGCAAAGGCAAGTGCAAATTTTTCATTTTTAAAATGACCATGGGGGGGAGGGGCGCATTTTTTTTTACTGATCTCAATGGGGCTAAATTGTCTAGTAACGACCCTGCACAAGCGCTTACAATCTAAATTCTTTCCATAAACGTGTAATATATCAGTCTTAGGGCGGTATTCAAATGATTTATCACATCCAAATTCCTTTCTAAAGTGATCCCCGTTAAAGTACATATCGCGCCCATAGTAATCAGGTTTAGCTGCGTAATGTGTTGGGTACCCTCGCTATCGCAGGGGTAGCAAGCTGAAATTATTATGCCACACCCATCAGCAGAAACCGAACGGGTGTGGAAGGGGGTGAAAAGAATTTAATACCGCGCTTCAAGTTTGATCAACATTTGTAAATTCACCCATTAAATACTTTTCTTAAATTTAGACAAATATGCTCTGAACCTAACTGAATTTATTTTATATTCTTTACTGTTAAACAGATTGGTGGTGGCACTAGGCCTGGATTTGTGACCTGAGTGAAGGCAACATAATTAAATGCATGCAAGACTGAAGCTCGGCTTATCGCAATGATGTGAGTGGCACAACTAACACATCCTAGGAAAGGTAGAAGTGTGATGCTGCCCATCAATGGTCATGTAGATTTGTGTGCCGTTCCTGAAAATATGCCATGCAGAGTTAGACAGATATTTAGTGCAGAGATGCTAGACATAGAACCAGTTATTGTCATAGAACCAGTTACAAGTAATCTTGATTGTTTATTGCCTGTCAAAATTGAACAATGGACAGGTGATTATATCTAAGGATCCTATATAATAAAAGGCTAACACTGCTCCTCACCTTTATGGGGGGAATTCAAGTGTTTTGCATGCCGGTGGCCACTAGATGGTGCCCAACAGAGCAATTCATGTATTGATCCATTCGGGCGCGCACACATTACTATTATGCTGTTCTGTCATTTTGACAGGCTGGTAACTAGTAATTATCCTCTCTCTAAATAGGGCTCAAAGTGCTTTACAATACTGCAGAAGGTTAGGCAGCCATCTTGGCGAAAGCTTAGTTGCTATTCAAAGTAAACATTCCTTATCCCACTGTATCTTAAAGATTATGGGGGGAAGGGCAGGTTTCTAGCCTCGGAGAGCGTTAAGTACCAACCAATCAGCTCCTGTCAGGAGATGCTGTAAAGGTTAATATAATGTCTACAAACCTGCTATAGTCCTTTTAAGGATGAAGTACAGAATCTCACTTACATGCAAGACGACAAGGATGGGGTTGTGAACTGCTGGGGAGTCGCATAAAGTCAGAATGAAGCGTATGGTGCTCCAGATACGGAGGAAGATGAAGATGATGGGGATGAAGACAAGCTTCTTGTCTGCTATAGTTCTGGGCTGGTACACGGGAGCAGCAGCAGCTGACAGGATTGGACGGTATTCAGACAGAGCCCGATGCTGTGGGGATAAGGCAGAAGTCACATCATGGGTGCTGCAAGCACATAAACACCCCATTTACATACTCATAATAATCATTTTATTTATATATCGCTCTTTCTCCAATAGGACTCAAAGCGCTTAACAGATAGATAGCATAATATAGTACAGAAACAATGAAGTACAGAACAGCTTTTCATAAAATACAGTAGCATGTACAGTAGATACTAAAGGGACATTGTGGAAATACTTGAGTAAACAGGAAAGTCTTGAGTCTATTTTTGAAGGATTCTATAGTTGGGGCGTCTCGCACTGCACGGGGAAGCGAGTTCCATAGAGTCGGAGCCACACGATTAAAGCTCGACCCCCAGATGAATTATGGGAGATTCTAAGTTCTGCTTAAAGTCCTCCATCTACAGATCGCAGTAATCGAGTGGGGCAGTATGGAATCAGAAGCTGCTTCAGGTACCTTGGGCCCTGGTCATGTAGTGCTTTGAAACTCAGTAAGCTAATCTTGAAGATGATTCGCCATCGTACAGGCAGCCAGTGAAGGGAGTAGTGGATTGGTGTTATATGGCTAGAATGGGGCTGGTTGGCTAACAGTCTGGCAGCTGTGTTTTGCACCAGCTATAAGCGGTGCAATTCTTTTGCTGGGAGACCAAGGTAGATGGCATTACAGTAGTCTAATAGAGATGATACAAATGCATGTATGACTTTTGGCAGATCATCTGAGGGAATTAAGTACCTGATTCAGGTGAAAGAATGAGGATTTGATTGTGGCTGATATCTAATGTTTAAGTGTCAAGCCACCATCCAAGTTGGTTAAATTTGTGTTTAACCAATTTGTATGAACAACAGGTTTTGTTTGTTATCCAGTGATTGGGAACAAATGATAGATTGTAATTTGCTCTTATCCATTACCAGATTTTCCTTCCAACCAGCTAGATCTGGCAATTATCTTCCAGATAATTGTATAGTGTGTACCTATCTTAAGTTTCTAGTTACATAAAACAAATGTTCATGTTAGAATGATAATTGAATGAAATTAATTGAATTGAAATTAAATAAATAAATAAAATTGTATTTTAAACAATAACGTGAACTGTAAAGGAACGGAGTGCACCCATTTAGTCCAATTCTTTTCTCTTTGTATAATGTTAGTGCTTAATAATTGGAAGGTAGCACCGGTGGCTAAGAAATATTAAGACACATTTGTCCTGAAAAAAGACCACCATTCCCTGAGATAATACTGTAAGCATCTGGTGCATCTGTTGCGGATAAAAATGTCTTCTTTCTCTGCTTTCAGTTTTCTTTATGTTAAGTGCAGGAGCTCTGGGTATGGGAGTCACAAAGCGAGAATTGACAGTTCCGTTCTTCCCAGCACAAGGCCATCTTTTGGGTATCACTTCTATTTGATTGTTCTTTGAAGCTGGGGTGAGCAGGCGGGCAAAGGACTTAGGTGGTTACCAGGGAAAATAAATTTCCGGCCTGCTTCCTTCCCACGATTGCGCCGGTGTTTTTTTTTTTAAATGCCAAGCGATTGGAGAATATAAACCTGTGACGGTGTAATAGGAACTGCAGTATGCGGTGGGCGGAGTGAAAGAATGAAGCTGGAGGAATACGTATACATTGTGTCATCAATGACAGATTACTGTAAGTATGAGTTGCATATGATGAAGAGAGAGGGAGAGAAAGCAGTATTCCCCCCCCCCCCCCCCCCCAAAATTCGGTATGTGATCCAAAAATTATAATGGGTTCATGAACAGAGTTATTGCTATAACCTATTGCTGCTCTTTAATCCAATGGGTATATTTGAAACAAGTGATAAATGAAATAACTTTGCTTTTTCTGTTGCTGATTTAGTCAATTATTCCAGGACAAAGCAGTCTTGTGGAAAGGTGTTAGAATCCAATTCCTATTGTGTAGGTGTGAAAAATCTCAGTGTGAGAGGCCTTTGAAGTAGATCTCTTGTGTCCTGGAAAATGGCTGGGGTCCTGCAATTTGAAATGAACAGTGACCCTACAGCAATTCAGAGCCTGAATATACTGTATATTGGTTGATTAAAGCAAGAAATCAGAGTTATTTTTGCTCAGAGAACAGAGGTGTATGATGTCTAAGTGAGGGGCAAGATTGAGCCAAAGATAGGTTGTACTCCCCAGTACCTTGTCTGGGATGTCCACTGCAGAGTAGAGTAGATGCCAAACTGAAGGACTTCTCAGTGGAGAGATGCAGAGGATTCAATCCAGTGTGTATCTCAGCGCAGGAATGCAATCCGTTGGTTTTGATGAGACGTCCGCGTAGAGTAGTGCAAGTTAAAGGTAAGTCCTTGGATATTTATGATGAGTCATAGGTCATTTGTGGTGAATTTAAGCTGTTTTATGGAGATGATCAGGAGCATGCAAAAGGTGTGCAGCTATTTTGGGCGCCAGCAGCAAAAGATCAGGTTTAGTGAACAGTAATTAGCTAACCAAGCCTGGGAACTCCTATCATACAGATACTATTTTTCCATCCACAGGTCTGACATGTGCCAATTACATGCTATGAAAATTGATTTGTTATGTAACTGCATTATACCTGACATTAAAATGTTCTATCTTAACAGAACCGACAAGCACAAATGTGTAAATACCTACTGTAATTGCAGTCATAGTTTAAAAAAAAACAAAAAACACAAAACCTAAAAATCTTCAGGCCCTCATCAAGCCGGGGTAGTGTATGGCAGGGCATAGGGGAAGCTAGGATAATGCATGGCTGGGAGTGAGGTGGGGATACATTTATGAAAACTTATAATACAAATTAAAATAGGATTTTAATTACCTACCGGTAAATCCTTTTCTCGTAGTCCATATAGGATACTGGGGTCCACATTAGTACCATGGGGTATAGACAGGTCCACAAGGAGCCATGGGCACTTTAAGAAATCAATTATGTGGGGACCCCAGTATCCTCTAGGACGTAAGAGAAATAACATTTCACCACACAGAGCTCCATAGCTAAAAATAGGACTTTTAATTATAGGACTTTTAATTACCTACCGGTAAATCCTTTTCTCGTAGTCCGTAGAGGATGCTGGGTCCATTTTAGTACCATGGGGTATAGTCTGTTCCGCAGGAGCCTTCGGCACTTTACGACTTTTCAACAGTGCGAACTGGCTCCTCTCTCTATGCCCCTCCTTCAGACCTCAGTATAGGAACTGTGCCCGAGGAGACGGACAACTTCAAGAGAAGAATTTACATTAAACTAGTGGCGAGATTCACACCAGCTCACACCATACAAAACATGTCACCTAACATGGCTTTCAACATAACCCATGCTAACGTGCATGCATAACGCAACAGCAACAGCTGTGAACATCTTAACACATGAGAACATGTGTAAAAAGATAAAACGTAATTCTGCAGGAAAAATAAGCACTGGGCAGGCGCCCAGAATCCTCTACGGACTACGAGAAAAGGATTTACCGGTAGGTAATTAAAATCCTATTTTCTCTTACGTCCTAGAGGATGCTGGGGTCCATTTTAGTACCATGGGGATGTACCAAAGCTCCCAGTACGGGCGGGAAAGTGCTAATGTTCCTGTAGAACTGACTGACCAAACTGAAGGTCGTCAGCAGCCAAGGTCTCAAACCTGTAAAACTTAGCAAACGTGTTTGCCCCTGACCAAGTAGCTGCTTAGCAAATTTGCAACGCCGAGACACCCCGGGCAGCTGCCCAGGAAAACCCACTTTCCTTGTAGAGTGGGCCTTTACCAAACTCTGTAACGGCAATCCTGCCGTGGAATAAGCGCGCTGCATGGTACCTCTGATCCAGCGCGCAATAGTCTGCTTAGAAGCAGGACCCCCAATCTTGTTGGGGTCATAGAGGACAAACAAAGATTCTGTTTTCCTTATCCGAGCCGTTCTTGCAACATAAGTCCTCAATGCTCTGACAACATCCAAGGACTTTTGAAATGGCTGAGGTGTCAGAAGCCACTGGCACCACCACAGGTTGGTTGATATGGAAATAAGACACAACCTTTGGAAGAAAAATGCTGATGTTTCCGCAGTTCAGCTCTATCTTCATGAAAAATAAAATAAGGAATCTTGTGTGACAGAGCCCCTAATTCAGACACTCGTCTGCCTGAGGCCAAGGCCAACAGCATGACCACTTTTCAAGTGAGAAACTTCAACTCTACCTCTTGTAGAGGCTCAAACCAGTCCGATTTAAGGAACTGCAACACCACATTAAGATCCCATGGCGCCGCAGGAGGCACAAAGGGAGGTTGGATGCGCAGAACACCCTTCACGAACGTCTGGACCTCAGGAAGGGAAGCCAACTGTTTCTGAAAGAAAATGAACAAGGCCGAAATTTGGACCTTGATAGACCCTAATCTCAAGCCAGCATCCACATCCGCCTGTAGAAATAGGAGAAGACGTCTTAATTTAAACTCCGCAGCAGGAAACTTCTTGGATTCACACCAAGATACATTTCTCTAACGTCCTAGAGGATGCTGGGGACTCCGTAAGGACCATGGGGAATAGACGGGCTCCGCAGGAGATAGGGCACTTTAAGAAAGCTTTGGATTCTGGGTGTGCACTGGCTCCTCCCTCTATGTCCCTCCTCCAGACCTCAGTTTTACACTGTGCCCAGAGGATGAAGGGCGCACTGCAGGGAGCTCTCTTGAGTTCTTTGCTACAGAAAGCATTTTTGTTTGGATTTTTACTTTTTTCACAGGGAGCACTGCTGGCAACAGGCTCCCTGCATCAAGGGACTGAGGAGAGAGGGGCAGACCTACTTAACTGATAGGATCTGCTTCCTCGGCTACTGGACACCATTAACTTCAGAGGGGGTGAACACAGGTTCGTCCTGGGCGTCCACCCCCGGAGCCACGCCACCGTTCTCCTCACAGAGCCAGAAGAACAGAAGCAAGAAGACGTCTCAGGCGGCAGAAGCCTTCAGCTTCACAGAGGTAACGCACAGCACTGCAGCTGTGCGTCATTGCTCCACATCACCTCACACACTCCGGTCACTGTATGGGTGCAGGGCTCAGGGTAGGCCGCCCTGGGCAGCAATAATAACACCTCTTAGATGGCAAATAGGTATATACATGTACAGCTGGGCACTGTACATGTATATAATTGAGCCCCCACCATTTTACACGATTTTGAGCAGGACAGAAGCCCGCCGCTGAGGGGGCGGGGCTTCTCCCTCAGCACTCACCAGCGCCATTTCTCTCTCCACAGAACGCTGAGAGGAAGCTCCCCGGACTCTCCCCTGCTTACACACGGTGAAGGGAGTTTAAAAAGAGAGGGGGGGGGGGGCACATAATTGGCGGATAAAGTATAATACAGCGCTGCTGGGGGAAATCATTCTGTGTTGGTCTCCAGGTTGTTGCGCTGGGGTGTGTGCTGGCATACTCTCTCTCTGTCTCTCCAAAGGGCCTTTCAGGGGATACTGTCTTCAGAAAAAGTTTCCCTGGGTGTGTGCAGTGTGTCGGTACGTGTGTGTCGACATGTTTGATGAGGAAGGCTCGCTTAATGTGGAGGGTAGTGCTTGAATGCCAGGTCGCCGGCGGCAACGCCGACACCGGACTGGGTGGATATGCTGAATGTCTTGAATGCAAATGTAAATCTCCTGCATAAAAGATTAGACAAGGCTGAAGCTAGGGATCAGTCAGGTAGCCAGTCCGTGCCTGTCCCTGTGGTGCCAGGACCTTCAGGGTCTCAAAAGCGCCCCATATCCCAGGTCGCTGACACAGATACCGACACAGATACTGACTCTAGTGTCGACTATGAGGATGCAAAATTACAGCCGAAGGTGGCAAAAGGTATTAGGTACATGATTATTGCCATTAAAGAGGTTTTGCATATCACGGAGGAACCCCCTGTCCCTGACATGAGGGTTCACATGTAGAAAGGGAAAAAGCCTGAGGTCACGTTTCCGTCCTCATTTGAGCTAAGCGAATTATGCGAAAAGGCTTGGGAATCTCCGGATAGGAGACTCCATGTTCCCAAAAGGATTCTCATGGCGTATCCTTTTCCACAGAAGGATCGGATACGATGGGAATCTGCGCCTAAAGTAGACAAGGCGCTGACACGCTTATCCAAGAAGGTGGCACTGCCTTCTCCGGATACTGCTTCCCTCAAGGATCCTGCTGATCGCAAGCAGGAAATTACCATGAAGCACATTTACACACATTCAGGAACTATAGTTAGGCCGGCCATGGCGTCGGCCTGGGTTTGTAGTGCTGTCGTGGCATGGGCAGACTCCTTATCTACGGAGATGGACACCTTAGATAGGGATACCATTCTAATGACCATGGAGCATATCAGAGATGCTGCCTTGTATATGAGGGATGCTCAGAGAGACATTTGTTTACTAAGCTCTAGAATAAACGCTATGTCTATTTCTGCTAGGCGGCTCTTGTGGACCCGGCAGTGGACGGGAGACGCAGACTCAAAGCGGCATATGGAGTCATTGCCTTACAAGGGGGAGAAGTTGTTTGGAGAAGGCCTCTCGGACCTAGTCTCTACTGCTACGGGCGGTAAATCGAATTTTTTACCTTATGTTCCCCGCAGCATTCTAAGACGATACCACATTATCAAATGCAGTCCTTTCGTTCCAATAAAAACAAGAAGGTACGAGGATCGTCCTTCGTTGCCAGAGGTAAAGGCAAGGGAAAAAAGCTGCACCCAGCTAGTTCCCAGCTCCCCTACTTCCGCAAAGTCCATAGCATGACGCTGGGGCTTTCCGGGGGGGGGGGGGGGGGGGGGTCAGATCAAGTGGGGGCACGTCTTCATCTATTCAGCCACGTCTGGGTTCAATCACAGGTGGATCCCTGGGCAATAGAGATTGTTTCCCAGGGATACAGACTGGAATTCGAAGACATGCCCCCTCGCCGGTTTTTCAAATCGGCTCTGCCGGCTTCCCCGTCAGAGAGGAAGCTAGTGTTAGCGGCAATTCACAAATTGTACATTCAACAGGTGATAATCAAAGTTCCTCATTTCCAGCAAGGAGAGGGTTATTATTCATCCCTGTTTGTGGTGCCGAAACCGGACGGTTCGGTCAGACCCATTCTAAATCTAAAATCCCTGAACCTGTACTTAAAGAGGTTCAAGTTCAAAATGGAATCGCTCAGAATGGTCATCGCCAGCCTGGAGGGAGGGGATTGGATGGTGTCCCTGGACATAAAGGATGCGTACCTTCATGTTCCGATTTTCCCCCTTCACCAGGCGTTTCTGAGATTTGCAGTACAGGATTGTCACTACCAATTTCAGACGTTGCCGTTTGGTCTTTCCACGGCCCCGAGAATTTTCACCAAGGTAATGGCGGAAATGATGGTGCTCCTGCGCAAGCAGGGAGTCACAATTATCCCGTACTTGGACGATCTCCTTATAAAGGCGAGATCTCGGGAGAAGTTTCTGGACAGCGTGTCTCTGTCCGTGAAGACGTTGCAGATGCACGGCTGGATTTTCAATTTACCGAAATCCCAGCTAGTACCTGCAACGCGTCTGACCTTTTAGGGCCTGATTCTAGACACAGACCAAAAAAGAGTTTTTCTTCCGGTGGAGAAGGCTCAGGAGCTCATAGCCCTGGTCAGGAACCTTTTAAAGCCAAAAAAGGTTTCGGTGCATCATTGCACAAAGGTTCTGGGGAAGATGGTGGCTTCATACGAGGCCATCCCCTTCGGCAGGTTCCATGCGAGGACTTTCCAATGGGACCTATTGGACAAATGGTCCGGGTCCCATCTACATATGCAGAAACGGATCACCCTGTCTCCCAGGGCCAGGGTATCTCTCCTGTGGTGGCTGCACAGTGCTCACCTCCTAGTGGGTCGCAGGTTCGGCATTCAGGACTGGATCCTGGTGACCACGGACGCGAGCCTCCGAGGTTGGGGGGCTGTCGCACTGGGAAGAAATTTCCAAGGTCTCTGGTCAAGCCTAGAGACTTGTCTCCACATCAATGTCCTGGAGTTAAGGGCCATTTACAATGCCCTATGCCAGGCGGAGGAGTGGCTTCAGAACAAACCGGTTCTGATTCAGTCGGACAATATCACGGCAGTGGCTCATGTAAACCGCCAAGGCGGCACAAGGAGCAGAGTGGCCATGGCAGAGGCGACCAGGATTCTGCGCTGGGCGGAAGGCCATGTAAGCGCACTATCAGCAGTGTTCATCCCGGGGGTGGACAACTGGGAGGCGGACTTCCTCAGCAGGAACGACCTGCATCCGGGAGAGTGGGGACTTTATCAAGAAGTCTTCACACAGATCGTGGATCGGTGGGGACTGCCTCAAATAGACATGATGGCGTCCCGTCTCAACAAAAAGCTAAAGAGGTATTGCGCCAGGTCAAGAGACCCTCAGGCGGTAGTGGTAGACGCTCTGGTGACACCATGGGTGTTCAGATCGGTCTATGTGTTTCCTCCTCTGCCTCTCATACCCAAGGTGTTAAGATTAATAAGACTAAGAAGGGTCAGAACAATTCTCATTGTTCCAGATTGGCCAAGGAGGACTTGGTATCCGGATCTGCAAGAGTTGCTCACAGAAGATCCGTGCTGCAGCAGGGGCCCTGTCTGTTCCAAGACTTACCGCGGCTGCGTTTGACGGCATGGCGGTTGAACACCGGATCCTAGCTGAAAAAGGGATTCCAGAGGAGGTCATTCCTACCCTGATCAAGGCTAGGAAGGATGTGACATCGAAACATTATCACCGTATATGGCGGAAATATGTTTCTTGGTGTGAGGCCAGAGCTGCTCCTACGGAGGAGTTCCATTTGGGCCGTCTGCTTCACTTCCTTCAAACGGGAGTGAATTTGGGCCTAAAATTAGGGTCCATAAAGGTCCAAATTTCGGCCTTATCCATTTTCTTTCAAAAAGAATTGGCTTCTCTTCCTGAAGTACAGACTTTTGTGAAGGGAGTGCTGCATATTCAGCCTCCCTTTGTACCTCCGGTGGCGCCTTGGGATCTTAACGTGGTATTAAGTTTCCTCAAGTCACCTTGGTTTGAACCACTCAAAACAGTGGAGTTGAAATACCTCACTTGGAAAGTGGTCATGTTGTTGGCCTTAGCTTCTGCAAGGCGTGTTTCGGAATTAGCGGCTTTATCATATAAAAGCCCATACCTGATTTTTCACGTGGATAGGGCAGAGTTGAGGACTCGTCCTAAATTTCTGCCCAAGGTGGTCTCATCTTTTCATATGAACCAACCTATTGTCGTGCCTGTGGCTACACGGGACTTGGAGGACTCCGAGTCCCTGGATGTGGTCAGGGCTTTGAAGATTTACGTGACCAGAACAGCTAGGATCAGGAATACTGAAGCTCTGTTTGTTCTGTATGAGACCAACAAGGTTGGCGCTCCTGCTTCAAAGCAGGCAATTGCTAGCTGGATCTGTAACATGATTCAGCAGGCGCATTCTACGGCAGGATTGCCATTGCCTAAATCGGTTAAGGCCCATTCCACTAGGAAGGTGGGCTCTTCTTGGGCGGCTGCCCGAGGGGTCTCGGCACTACAACTGTGCCGAGCGGCTACTTGGTCGGGGTCAAACACCTTTGCAAAGTTCTATAAGTTTGATACCCTGGCTGAGGAGGACCTCCTGTTTGCTCAATCGGTGCTGCAGAGTCATCCGCACTCTCCCGCCCGTTTGGGAGCTTTGGTATAATCCCCATGGTCCTTACGGAGTCCCCAGCATCCTCTAGGACGTTAGAGAAAATAGGATTTTACTTACCGGTAAATCTATTTCTCGTAGTCCGTAGAGGATGCTGGGCGCCCGTCCCAAGTGCAGACTTCTTCTGCAAGACTTGTATATAGTTATTGCTTACATAAGGTTTATGTTATAGTTGGTCGGTCTTGAACCGAGGCTATGTTACTTGTTCATACTGTTAACTGGGTAGTTTATCACAAGTTATACGGTGTGATTGGTGTGGCTGGTATGAATCTCGCCCTTAGGTTACATAAATCCTTTCCTTGTACTGTTCATATCCTCTGGGCACAGTTTCTCTAACTGCGGTCTGGAGGAGGGACATAGAGGGAGGAGCCAGTGCACACCCAGAATCCAAAGCTTTCTTAAAGTGCCCTATCTCCTGCAGAGCCCGTCTATTCCCCATGGTCCTTACGGAGTCCCCAGCATCCTCTACGGACTACGAGAAATAGATTTACCGGTAAGTAAAATCCTATTATTTTCTCCAAATACGATGGTAATGTTTGGACGTTACCCCTTTCCTGGCCAGAATAAGTGTGGGAATGACTTCATTGGGAATACCCTTACGGGCTAGGATCTGGCGCTCAACAGCCATGCCGTCAAACGCAGCCGCGGTAAGTCTTGATAAACAAACGGCCCCTGCTGAAGCAGGTCCTCGCGAAGAGGAAGAGGCTGAGGATCTTCCAGTAATAACTCCTGAAGATCTGGATACCAAGCCCTCCTTGGCCAGTCTGGAGCAATGAGAATTGCTCTAACCCTTGTTCTTCTGATGATCTTGAGAACTTTTGGTATTAGTGGAAGTGGAGGGAACAGATACACCGACTGAAACACCCACTGGGTCACCAGTGCATCCACTGCTATTGCTTGTGGGTCTCTTGACCTGGAACAGTATTTCTGAAGCTTCTTGTTCAGACGTGATGCCATCATATTTACTTGAGGAATGCCCCAACGATCTGCTACCTCTGCAAAGACTTCTGGGTGGAGGCCCCATTCTCCTGGATGGAGATCGTGTCTGCTGAGGAAGTCTGCTTCCCAGTTGTCCACTCCCGGAATAAAATTGCCGACAGAGCTTTTGCATGTCTTTCTGCCCAGAGGAGTATCTTTGCCACCTCTGCCATTGCCGCTCTGTTTTTTTGTTCCGCCCTGGCGGTTTATGTAAGCTACTGCCATTACATTGTCTGACTGGATCTATATGGGACGACCTTGAAGAAGGTGTGCGCTTGATGAAGGCTGTTGTACACAGCTCTCAGTTCCAGAATGTTTATGTGAAGGAGTACTTATTGACTTGACCATCGTCCTTGGAAGCTTTCCCCTTGCGTGACTGCTCCCCAACCTCGGAGGCTTGCATCTGTGGTCACCAAGATCCAAATCTGAATCCCGAACCTGCGTCCCTCCAGGAGGTGAGAAATTTGAAGCCACCACAAGAGTGAAATTCTGGCTTTTGTTGACAGGATTATCCTCTGGTGCATGTGTAGGTGCGATCCGGACCACATGTCCAGTAGGTCCCATTGAAACACCCTGGCGTGAAATCGTCCAAATTGTAGAGCCTCGTAGGCCGCTACTATCTTCCCCAGCAGGCGGATGCACTGATGAATCGATACGCGTGCTGGTTTTAAAACTTGTTTGACCATCCTCTGGATCTCCAGAGCCTTTTCCACCGGTAGGAATACTTTCTGTGCTTCCGTGTCCAATATAATTCCCAGAAATGATAACCTCATTGTGGGTTCCAATTGTGATTTTGGAAGGTTTATGATCCAACCGTTCTGTTGAAGCACCGTCAGGGAAAGTGCAATGTTCTGCACTAGTTTCTCCCTAGATCTCGCTTTTATGAGGAGATCGTCCAAGTATGGGATGACTTTGACTCCTTTCTTGCGAAGAAGAACCATCATCTCCGCCATAACCTTGGTGAATATTCTCGGAGCCGTGGAGAGCCCGAAAGGCAATGTTTGGAACTGGTAGTGGCAGTCCTGCACTGCAAACCTCAGGTATGCCTGATGCGGCGGGTAGATGGGAACATGTAAATAAGCATCTTTGATGTCCATCGATACCAGAAATTCCTTTTCCTCCAAGCTGGAGATCACCGCTCTCAGGGATTCCATCTTGAATTTGAACCTTTTCAAATAAAGGTTCAGAGTCTTTAGGTTTAAAATCGGTCTGACCGAGCCATCCGGTTTCGGCACTACAAACAGGCTTGAATAAAACCCTTTTTCCTGTTGTGACACAGGAACTATGGAAATTACATTGTCTTGACATAATTTCTGTATTGCGTTCAGCACTTTTGCTCTGTCCTGAACAGAAGCTGGAAAGACTGATTTGAAAAATCGGCATGGGGGGAAGGTCCTGACATTCCAATTTGTACCCTTGGGATACTATCTGCAATACCCAAGGATCCAGATCTGAGTGAACCCAGACCTGGCTGAAAGACAGTAGACGTGCCCCCACCCGATCGTACTCCCGCAAGGGAGCCCCAGCATCATGCTAAGGTTTTAGCAGAAGTAGCTGTTGACTTCTGCTCCTGCAAGCCTGATGGTGTTGTAGATTTTTTTTACCCCTTCCTCACCCTCTGCCTGCGAAGAAGGGGGTACCCTTTGCCTTTTTGGACTTGTTGGGCCGAAAGGATTGCATCGTATGAGAATGAAATCCTTTCCTAGGTGGAGCAGCTGCGAAAGGCAGAAATGCTGACTTGCCTGATGTAGTTGTTGAAATCATGGCATCCAGCTTGTCTCCAAAGAGGGCTTCTCCATTGTAAGGAAGCGCCTCAATGTTCTTTTTTGATTCTGCATCAGCATTCCATTGGCGGATCCACAGCGCCCTGCGGGCTGAAATAGCCATAGCGGAGGATCTTGAACTCAGCAACCCAATATCCTTCATAGCTTCAACTAAGTAACCTGCAGCATCTTTGATATGGCCGAGAGTTAGGACTATTTCATCCATGTCAACTGTGTCTATGTTAACAAGTAAGTTGTCAGACCATTTTTCCACAGCGTTACCCACCCACACACACGCAATGGTGGGCCTGAGCACCGTTCCGTTAGCCGTATATATGGATTTCAGGGTTTTTCTAATTTACGGTCAGCTGGATCTGTTACAGAGGCTGAACCAGGGGCAGGCAAAATAATTTTCTTAGACAGCCGAGAAATTGAGGTGTCTATCATTGGGGGAGTCTCCCATTTGTGCCTGTCTTCCCCCGAGAAAGGGTACACTACACGTATCCTTCTGGGAAGGGTAAATTTGTTCTCTGGGTTAGCCCGGGATTCTTCAAAGAATGCATTCAAATCCTTTGAAGGAGGAAAAGTCACAACCTGCTTTTTATTTTAATTTAAAATAATCCTTTTCCTCAGGGACCAGTGTTGTTTCAGGAAACTCCAACACTTCCTTCATAGCAACTATCATACATTGTGTGCTTTTGCCTAATTTGGGGTTTACCCCTCTCTCAAATCCCTAGTGTCGACGTCAGAGTTGGAATCTGTGTCCCCTTGCATTATCTGGGCCAGAGACCTTTTCTGGGAACTGGATGGGACCCGAGTGGATGATATGGAGGGGTCAGTAAACAGTGCATCCTCCACAGACTGCCTCCAATATTTAGTCTGTTGTTCAGACTCAGAGAATTTCTTTGCCAGCATTGACATATTCTTTTGCAACATTCTCACCCACTCTGGCTCCTTCTGAGAGGGAAGGGCCACCACATTACCCTCTTGTGTATCTAAAATGGGTTCTTCCTGGGAAGAACCCTCCCAAATGTCTGACATGTTACACACTTGTACACACACACACACACACACACACACCTATCACACAGGGGAGCTATTGGGGACAGACCCACACTAAAGTCTGTCAGAGAAACACGGAGGGATCTTACAGTCCACACATTGCGCCTTATTGTGAATTGTAGAAATATTACCCACTTACAGCGCATATACCAATAATAGGCCCACAGATCTAATTATAATGAACACTCTCTGCCCCTTCTATAACACCCTGTACTTGTATCAGCGTTGTCATGAGGAGAAACAGCGTTCAGGAGCTTCACACTGGAGTTTCTGCAGGAGAAAATGGCACCCAGTGAGTGTTCTGGTAAGTCTAAAGAAGCCCCGCCCTTCTGCCTCAGCAATGTAATATTTATACTGGCTGGGGATGGCACATCAGCGGCTGTACATGTATGTACCCTTTTGCCAGTGAGAGTAAGGTTTTAAAACATGCACTCAGAGCGCCCCTCCCCGCACTCTGCACCCTTGTGCCGAGAGACATGGCGCGCAGCGTCCCTCCGCTGCGCGTGTGCCTGTATGCCGCCAACGATGGCCGGAGGATTCCCTCTCTTCAGGACTCCGATAATATACTCACCAGCCTTCTGACTTCTGGCTCTGTCAGGGGGTGGCGGCAGTGCTGTGGGAGTGAACGCTGGCCAGGCTTGGGCTGTGTTCAGTACCCTTCAGGAGCTAATGGTGTCCTGTCAGCGGAAGCAGAACCATTAACTAATTGAGAAGTTGGTTCCTACTTCCCACCCTTAGTCCCACGAAGCAGGGAAGCTGTTGCCAGCAGCTTCCCTGTAAAATAAAGAACCTAAGAAAGTCTTTTTCCAGCAAAGCTCTGTAGAACTCCACTAGTGTGCATCCAGTCTCCTGGGCACATTTTCTAAACTGAGGTCTGGAGGAGGGGCATAGAGGGAGGAGCCAGTTCACACTGTCGAAAAGTCTTAAAGTGCCGAAGGCTCCTGCGGAACCGTCTATACCCCATGGTACTAAAAGGGATCCCAGCATCCTCTAAGACGTAAGAGAAAGTGGAAGTTCCATCAAACACTTCATTACAGTTTGGAAATGCCCTATTTTGTGACAAAAGACTGCGCTTCTTAGAGGAGATCCCCACAGGCCAAAATGCACTGCTAGAAATCCTTTGCTGCTCAATCCTAAATTATCTAGCACCCTCTAGTGCCACTACTGGATATAGTTAAGTGGATTTTGGAAAACCTGTCCAGAAAATAAAGTTCTTATACAGTACATGCCAAGTATAAATCATCTTCAATTTCCTTAGACATGCAGGACTTTTGTAGAAAGGGAGCATGGATACAAAAACTAAATTATTTCATTGTATGAACAGTTGATGTTCCCATCAATACAGAGACACATACACTTGTTTTAAGTCTTCAGGCAACTTACCAATAGTTGACTGACATTCTCTACCCCTATGTAGCAGGGTGCTGGCATCAAGTGTCCAATAGAATCATTTTGTTAAACAGGCTAATTCAACATTGTTTTTAATTTGCAGGCATCACCAAATAGCACAAGGAAAAGTTTTTCGGCAGCTGAAAGTTTTCTAGCAGGATCTTATTCTGCATGTGCATACCTCTCAACATTTGTTCCAGGCATAGAAGGGAAGCCGCGCCCAATTTTGAAAAGGGAGCATGGCCTGCAAAAAAGGGGCGTGGCTGCGCGGGAGTGCCGCGATCGCGAACCACGCCACCCCGATTCCGTCACTGAGGGGCATGCCCAGCTCTTTGTGAGCTGCTGGCATGCCCCCTCTCCCTCTGTCTTCAGTGAATAGACGCTGGCGTCTATTCACTGCTGCTGCAGCAGTGACAGGAGCCTCCCAACTGCCCCCCCTTCACCGCGGGACACTGCGGCCCGCGGGTGGGACAGTCCCCAAAAAACAGGACTGTCCCGCCAAATTGGGACAGTTGGGAGGTATGCATGTGTGATATCACAAACTATATACATATGAAATTACTATCTATATAATGTATCTGATTAATTGATTAATTAATGTTCATTTCAAATGTGGACAAACTTTGCCTATCCACAGTCAGCCGCTGGCTTGTAACAAATACCATTCATTGACAATGAGAAATTCAGAAAAATAAAATAAAAATACAAACAGAAAAAACACACTAATAAAATTGTATGGTTTTATACCGCTCTGCCGATGTGCTTCCTTATTCTGATGTACAGCACGGGTAAAACAAGATAAGCCAGGATCTCCCAGGCCTTCCCAGCCAGAAGCATCCATGTAAGCCTATCCTCGGCCTGTATGTTAATCCAGCACCAACCGACCGAAACATAGGATGCATCATAGCCAATCTTCTGCAGACACACTGCAGCTACAGTAATCAGCAGCGGAACACCCCAGCTGTGGGCAAAGAACAGTGTTAGTCAAAATGGTCAAGACGGATTGAAAGATATTCCTTTTATAGCTTAGAAGAAAGAGGCAATACGCAGGACGCAACAGACCATTTACAGCACCAAATATATAATAGAAATTTTAGTCCGTCATTACTTACAGCTATATTTCTCTGACGTCCTAGTGGATGCTGGGAACTCCGTAAGGACCATGGGGAATAGCGGCTCCGCAGGAGACTGGGCACAAAAGTAAAGCTTTAGGACTACCTGGTGTGCACTGGCTCCTCCCCCTATGACCCTCCTCCAAGCCTCAGTTAGATTTTTGTGCCCGGCCGAGAAGGGTGCACACTAGGGGCTCTCCTGAGCTTCTTAGTGAAAGTTTAGTTTTAGGTTTTTTATTTTCAGTGAGACCTGCTGGCAACAGGCTCACTGCATCGAGGGACTAAGGGGAGAAGAAGCGAACCTGCCTGCTTGCAGCCAGCTTGGGCTTCTTAGGCTACTGGACACCATTAGCTCCAGAGGGACCGAACACAGGCCCAGCCTCGGAGCTCGGTCCCAGAGCCGCGCCGCCGGCCCCCTTACAGAGCCAGAAGCAAGAAGAGGTCCGGAAAAATCGGCGGCAGAAGACATCAGTCTTCAACAAGGTAGCGCACAGCACTGCAGCTGTGCGCCATTGTTACTCAGGCACACTTCACACTTCGGTCACTGAGGGTGCAGGGCGCTAGGGGGGGGGCGCCCTGAGCAGCAATGTAAACACCTTGGCTGGCATAAATACACCACATATAACCCCCAGGGCTATATGGATGCATTTTAACCCCTGCCAGAACTCACCAAAAAGCGGGAGAAAAGGCCGCCGAGAAGGGGGCGGAGCCTATCTCCTCAGCACACGGGCACCATTTTCCATCACAGCTCCGCTGGAAGGACGTCTCCCTGACTCTCCCCTGCAGTCCTGCACTACAGAAAAGGATAAAAAAAGAGAGGGGGGGCACTAATTTGGCGCAGTTTTAATACTAACAGCAGCTATAAAGGGAAAAGCACATTTTATAGTGGTATTCCTGTCTATATATAGCGCTCTGGTGTGTGCTGGCATACTCTCCCTCTGTCTCCCCAAAGGGCTAGTGGGGTCCTGTCCTCTATCAGAGCATTCCCTGTGTGTGTGCGGTGTGTCGGTACGATTGTGTCGACATGTTTGAGGAGGAAAATGAGATGGAGGCGGAGCAATTGCCTATTATAGAGTTGTCACCCCCTAGGGAGTCGACACCTGAGTGGATGAGCTTATGGAAGGAATTGCGTGACAGTGTCAGCTCTTTACGACAGACAGTTGACGACATGAGACAGCCGGCTACTCAGCTTGTGCCTGTCCAGGGGTCTCAAACGCCATCAGGGGCTTTAAAACGCCCGTTACCTCAAATGGCAGACACAGACACGGATACTGACTCCAGTGTCGATGATGAGGAGACAAACGTGACTTCCACTAGGGCCACACGTTACATGATTGAAGCAATGAAAAATGTATTGCATATCTCTGATAATACAAGTACCACTAAAAAGGGTATTATGTTTGGTGAGAAAAAACTGCCTGTAGTTTTTCCTGTATCCGAGGAATTAAATGAAGTGTGTGATGAGGCGTGGGTTTCCCCCGATAAAAAACTGATAATTCCTAAAAGGTTATTGGCATCGTACCCTTTCCCGCCAGAGGATAGGGCACGTTGGGAAACACCCCCTAGGGTGAATAAAGCGCTCACACGCTTGTCTAAACAGGTAGCACTACCCTCTCCTGATACGGCCGCCCTAAAGGAACCTGCCGATAGAAAGCTGGAGAATATCCTAAAATGTATATACACTCACACGGGTGTTATACTGCGTCCAGCAATCGCCTCAGCCTGGATGTGCAGATGCACAGAGGGATATTTGCCGACTGGCATCAAGAGTTAGCGCGCTGTCCATTTCTGCAATAAGAGGTTTATGGACGCGGCAGTGGTCAGGTGATGCGGATTCTAAAAGGCACATGGAAGTATTGCCTTAGAAGGGGGAGGAGTTATTTGGGGTAGGTCTATCAGACCTGGTAGCCACAGCAACTGCTGGAAAATCCACATTTTTACCCCAGGTAGCTTCTCAACCTAAGAAGACGCCGTATTATCAGGCGCAGTCCTTTCGGCCCCATAAGGGCAAGCGGGCAAAAGGCGCCTCATTTCTGCCCCGTGGCAGAGGGAGAGGAAAAAGGCTGCAACAAACAGCCAGTTCCCAGGAACAAAAGCCCTCTCCCGCCTCCGCAAAGTCCTCAGCATGACGCTGGGGCTTTACAAGCGGACTCAGGCACGGTGGGGGCCCGTCTCAAGAAGTTCAGTGCGCAGTGGGCCCACTCGCAAGTGGACCCCTGGATCCTTCAGGTGGTATCTCAGGGGTACAAATTGGAATTCGAGACGTCTCCCCCTCGCCGTTTTCTAAAGTCTGCTTTACCGACGTCTCCCTCAGACAGGGAGGCAGTATTGGAAGCCATTCACAAGCTATATTCCCAGCAGGTGATAATCAAGGTACCCCTCCTACAACAGGGAAAGGGGTACTATTCCACACTATTTGTGGTACCGAAGCCGGACGGCTCGGTGAGACCAATTTTAAACCTAAAATCCTTGAACACTTACATACAAAGGTTCAAATTCAAGATGGAGTCACTCAGAGCAGTGATTGCAAACCTGGAAGAAGGGGACTATATGGTGTCTCTGGACATCAAAGATGCTTACCTACATGTCCCAATTTACCCTTCTCACCAAGGGTACCTCAGGTTTGTGGTACAGAACTGTCACTATCAGTTTCAGACGCTGCCGTTTGGATTGTCCACGGCACCCCGGGTCTTTACCAAGGTAATGGCCGAAATGATGATACTCCTTCGAAGGAAGGGAGTTTTAGTTATCCCTTACTTGGACGATCTCCTGATAAGGGCAAGATCTAGGGAACAGTTGGAAGTCGGAGTAGCACTATCTCAGATAGTGCTGCGCCAGCACGGTTGGATTCTCAATATTCCAAAATCGCAGCTGATCCCGACGACACGACTTCTATTCCTAGGGATGATCCTGGACAGAGTCCAGAAAAAGGTGTTTCTCCCGGAGGAGAAAGCCAGGGAGTTATCCGAACTAGTCAGAAATCTCCTAAAACCAGGCCAAGTCTCAGTGCATCAATGCACAAGGGTCCTGGGAAAGATGGTGGCTTCTTACGAAGCAATCCCATTCGGCAGATTCCACGCAAGAACCTTCCAGTGGGATCTGCTAGACAAATGGTCCGGGTCGCATCTTCAGATGCATCAGCGGATAATCTTGTCACCAAGGACAAGGGTGTCTCTCCTGTGGTGGTTGCAGAGTGCTCATCTTCTAGAGGGCCACAGATTCGGCATTCAGGACTGGGTCCTGGTGACCACGGATGCCAGCCTGAGAGGCTGGGGAGCAGTCACACAGGGAAGAAATTTCCAGGGCTTGTGGTCAAGCCTGGAGACATCACTTCACATAAATATCCTGGAGCTAAGGGCCATCTACAATGCTCTAAGCCTAGCAAGACCTCTGCTTCAAGGTCAGCCGGTGCTGATCCAGTCAGACAACATCACGGCAGTCGCCCACGTAAACAGACAGGGCGGCACAAGAAGCAGGAGGGCAATGGCAGAAGTTGCAAGGATTCTTCGCTGGGCGGAAAATCATGTGATAGCACTGTCAGCAGTGTTCATTCCGGGAGTGGACAACTGGGAAGCAGACTTCCTCAGCAGACACGACCTCCACCCGGGAGAGTGGGGACTTCACCCAGAAGTCTTCCACATGATTGTGAACCGTTGGGAAAAACCAAAAGGTGGACATGATGGCGTCCCGCCTCAACAAAAAACTAGACAGGTATTGCGCCAGGTCAAGGGACCCTCAGGCAATAGCTGTGGACGCTCTGGTAACACCGTGGGTGTACCAGTCAGTGTATGTGTTCCCTCCTCTGCCTCTCATACCCAAGGTACTGAGAATCATAAGAAGGAGAGGAGTAAGGACTATACTCGTGGCTCCGGATTGGCCAAGAAGGACTTGGTACCCGGAACTTCAAGAGATGCTCACAGAGGACCCGTGGCCTCTACCTCTAAGAAGGGACCTGCTCCAGCAGGGACCCTGTCTGTTCCAAGACTTACCGCGGCTGCGTTTGACGGCATGGCGGTTGAACGCCGGATCCTGAAGGAAAAAGGCATTCCGGATGAAGTCATCCCTACCCTGATCAAAGCCAGGAAGGATGTAACCGTACAGCATTATCACCGTATTTGGCGTAAATATGTTGCGTGGTGCGAGGCCAGGAAGGCCCCTACAGAGGAATTTCAACTGGGTCGTTTCCTGCATTTCCTGCAAACAGGACTGTCTATGGGCCTAAAATTAGGGTCCATTAAGGTTCAAATTTCGGCCCTGACGATTTTCTTCCAGAAAGAACTGGCTTCAGTTCCTGAAGTTCAGACGTTTGTCAAGGGGGTACTGCATATACAGCCTCCTTTTGTGCCTCCAGTGGCACCTTGGGATCTCAATGTAGTTTTGGGGTTCCTAAAATCACATTGGTTTGAACCACTCACCACTGTGGACTTAAAATATCTCACATGGAAAGTGGTAATGCTGTTGGCCCTGGCTTCAGCCAGGCGTGTCTCAAAATTGGCGGCTTTATCCTATAAAAGCCCTTACCTAATTTTTCATACGGACAGGGCAGAATTGAGGACTCTCCCTAAGGTGGTTTCAGCGTTTCACTTGAACCAGCCTATTGTGGTACCTGCGGCTACTAGGGACTTGGAGGACTCCAAGTTGCTGGACGTAGTCAGGGCCCTGAAAATATATGTTTCCAGGACGGCTGGAGTCAGAAAATCTGACTCGCTGTTTATCCTGTATGCACCCAACAAGCTGGGTGCTCCTGCTTCTAAGCAGACTATTGCTCGTTGGATTTGTAGTACAATTCAGCTTGCACATTCTGTGGCAGGCCTGCCACAGCCAAAATCTGTAAAAGCCTATTCCACAAGGAAGGTGGGCTCATCTTGGGCGGCTGCCCGAGGGGTCTCGGCTTTACAACTTTGCCGAGCAGCTACTTGGTCAGGGGCAAACACGTTTGCTAAATTCTACAAATTTGATACCCTGGCTGAGGAAGACCTGGAGTTCTCTCATTCGGTGCTGCAGAGTCATCCGCACTCTCCCGCCCGTTTGGGAGCTTTGGTATAATCCCCATGGTCCTTACGGAGTTCCCAGCATCCACTAGGACGTCAGAGAAAATAAGAATTTACTTACCGATAATTCTATTTCTCGTAGTCCGTAGTGGATGCTGGGCGCCCATCCCAAGTGCGGATTGTCTGCAATACTTGTACATAGTTATTGTTACAAAAATCGGGTTATTATTGTTGTGAGCCATCTTTTCAGAGGCTCCTCTGTTATCATGCTGTTAACTGGGTTTAGATCACAGGTTGTACGGTGTGATTGGTGTGGCTGGTATGAGTCTTACCCGGGATTCAAAATCCTTCCTTATTGTGTACGCTCGTCCGGGCACAGTATCCTAACTGAGGCTTGGAGGAGGGTCATAGGGGGAGGAGCCAGTGCACACCAGGTAGTCCTAAAGCTTTACTTTTGTGCCCAGTCTCCTGCGGAGCCGCTATTCCCCATGGTCCTTACGGAGTTCCCAGCATCCACTACGGACTACGAGAAATAGAATTATCGGTAAGTAAATTCTTATTTTTTTTATATGAGGAACTGTTGTAGGATATAATGTACCTTTTTAATATAGATTATTTTACACCGCAATGTAGTATAATTATCATTGTTTATTTATACAACACAACCATTATACACAGCACTGTGCAGGGAAACTGCCTTGGAAAGAGAGAGAGAGAGAGAGAAAGTACCAACCAACCAGCAGGAGTGGCTCTTGCCACGGGCAAGCAGGATTCTTGCCCGGGGCGCTGCATCCTGAAGGGCGCTACCGCCGCTGCGCCACCTGACATCGGCCCCTGGGGCAGCCTCTGAGCAGCTCTGGCCGGGCCACTCCTCCCCCAGTCACACAGCGATGGAGGCCGGGGAAGGAGGACAGGAGCGTCTGGGGACTCCCCGTCAGGACTGCAGCTCCCCGCACCCACTCCCCGCACTCTACTGGGGGTACAGCTACAGGGGGCACAACTCTACTGTGGCTACAGGGGGCACAACTCTACTGGGGATACAGCTACAGGGGGCACCACTCTACTGGGGGTACAGCTACAGGAGGCACCACTCTACTGGGGGTACAGCTACAGGTGGCAAAACTCTACTGGGGGTACAGCTACAGGGGGCACAACTACAGGGGGCACCACTCTACTGGGGGTACAGCTACAGGGGGCACCACTCTACTGGGGGTACAGCTACAGGGGGCAACTCTACAGGGGGGTATAGCTACTGGGGGCACAACTCTACAGGGGGCACTACTCTACTATATATAGCTACAGGGGGCACCACTCTACTGGGGGTACAGCTACAGGGGGCAACTCTACAGGGGGCACTACTGCCCCCTGCACCACTCTACTGGGGGTACAGCTACAGGGGGCACCACTCTACTGGGGGTACAGCTACAGGGGGCACCACTCTACTGGGGGTACAGCTACAGGGGGCACCACTCTACTGGGGGTACAGCTACAGGGGGCACCACTCTGCTGGGGGTACAGCTACAGGGGGCACCACTCTGCTGGGGGTACAGCTACAGGGGGCACCACTCTACAGGGGGCAAATCTACTGGGAGCACAACTCTACTAGGGGTACAGCTACAGGGGGCACAACTCTACTGGGGGTACAGCTCTACAGGGGGGTATAGCTACTGGGGGCACAACTCTACAGGGGGCACTACTAAAAGGGGTCATAACTTGGCCACGCCCTTTCCCTATGAAGCCACGGCCCTATTTTTGCCGCGCGCCTACGACGCGCACTAACCCTGTTTTGACTGTCGGGGGGGGGGGGGGTATTGCGCCAAAGGGAACTTTCGCCCTGGGCGCCACAAGGTCTAGAACCGGCCCTGCCAACCAGCTCCTGTCTGTCATTTTTCAAACACAGCCTGTAACATGTGCATAGACGCCTCTTTGTGTTAACACCCATTATCCCAGATTAAGGCCCGTTAACATGTTATGTTAACAGGCGTTAACAAGGTGATCGGAAGAAAGAGGGAGGTACAGCTAAAGAGAGCAACACTCTACAGGGGGCAAATCTACTGGGGGCACAAATCTACTGGGGGTACAGCTACAGGGGGCAACTCTACAGGGGGCACAACTCTACTGGGGGGTACAGCTACAGGGGGCACCACTCTACTGGGGGTACAGCTACAGGGGGCACCACTCGACTGGGGGTACAGCTACAGGGGGCACCACTCGACTGGGGGTACAGCTACAGGGGGCACCACTCGACTGGGGGTACAGCTACAGGGGGCACCACTCTACTGGGGGTACAGCTACAGGGGGCACCACTCTACTGGGGGTACAGCTACAGGGGGCACCACTCTACTGGGGGTACAGCTACAGGGGGCACCACTCTACTGGGGGCACAGCTACAGGGGGCACAACTCTACTAGGGGTACAGCTAGAGGGGGCACAACTACTGGGGGTACAGCTACAGGGGGGCAACTCTACAGGGGGGTATAGCTACAGGGGGCACAACTCTAAAGGGGGCACAACTAAAAGGGGTCATAACTTGGCCACGCCCTTTCCCTATGAAGCCACGGCCCTTTTTTTGCCGTTCGCCTACGATGCGCACTAACCCTGTTTTGATGGTCGGGGGGGGGGTATTGTGCCAAAGGGAACTTTCGCCCTGGGCGCCACAAGGTCTAGAACCGGCCCTGCCAACCAGCTCCTGTCTGTCATTTTTCAAACACAGCCTGTAACATGTACATAGACGCCTCTTTGTGTTAACACCCATTATCCCAGATTAAGGCCCGTTAACATGTTATGTTAACAGGCGTTAACAAGGTGATCGGGAGAAAGAGGAAGCACAACTGAACAGCCCCGGGTGTCAAAGCCCAAAGCTCCTCCCTTTTTTATCCACAGTAATTTACCATGGGTAATTAAATCCCAGCCTAAATTTGCTAACACACGTCCAAACTGTACTTCATTTTTGTCAGAACTCAATTAACATACCAGTATATTTTTATTGTGGGAGGAAATCAGAGCACTCAGAGGAAACCAACACAAACAACAGACCGTACAAACCCTACACAGATAGGGCCCTGTTTGGTATTGTACTCATGACCCCGGGCAGTGAGGCATCAATGCTAACCACTGTGCCACCATAATGCCTATACAAATCTTGCAACAGGGCCTTGCAATTTATTGCCAGTGAGGAGAAGCCTGAATAGCAAATTTATAGTTGCCAACTATGCCTAATTACATGGGATAGTACAAAAAAGTATATTAATGTCAAGATCAGTGTACAGTACGTAACAGGGAGTGTTCTCCAAGACAGTACCCACCAATGGTGGGCCACCATACTTATCTACCTCACTACTGGGAGATAACAGACGGGGTAACAATAGACACGATAGATGGGATTTGAAGTCACCCCTATTCTAGGTGCTATTCCTCCCATCTCCCCCTACTTTCCCTCTTCTCCTATCCTATGCCTTATCTTTCTCTACCCCTAGTCCACCCACAACACCTTTAGCCTACTTCTCATACACCTCCAGCAATTTTGGGGGTTGATGCATGAAGCAGTGAAAAGAGCAGAGCTGTGGCCCAGTGGAGAAGTTGGCGATTAGCAACCAATAAGCTTTGGAGGTAGAACGTATCATGTAGAGGTTATAAAATGACAGGCAGAAGCTGGTTGGTTGTGATAGGCAACTTCTCCATTGGTCTGCTTCTCCACTCTTTTCTCTGACTGATACCTCAACCACTTTGTTATGATTCTGCCAGCAGTCAGTAGGAGAATCGGTGTCTCTGCAGGCATTGGGGTATATGCAATTGCGGTCGAATTGCCGCAAATGTCGAAAAACGGGGCATTTTCGACACAAAAAAAAAATTCGACAATGCAATACAGTACTTTTCGACAAAAAAAAACGGACGTTTCAGATTCGACTTTTTGAAATTCGACAGTTGTCAAATTCGACATGTCTGCAATGGTAAAAATGCGGCTTTTCGACAAAAGTATATTCAATTGAAGAATGTCGATTCGACAACAGTGCTTTTCGACAGTAATTTCATCAATTTTATTCCGCCTCACTTTGCTGGTGGAATCTAATAAAAAAAATTAAAAACATGTTTTTTTGTGTGTGTTTTTTATTGCTAATAGCATATCTATTTATATTAGAAGGGATTATGTACTTGGTTTGTCTATTAGGAGACACAAGTATTATTTATATATTTTTTAAAAGAATATATATTTTTTTCAACTGACTAAAATAATATGGAGAGATCAGAGTATGGTTTTCAGTGGGAATGGGTTAAAATCAAGAAAAAAAATGCGCGGGGTCCCCCCTCCTAAGCATAACCAGCCTCGGGCTCTTTGAGCTGGTCCTGGTTGTAAAAATACGGGGGGGGGGGGAAATGGCAGGGGATCCCCCGTATTTTCACAACCAGCACCGGGCTCTGCATCCGGTCCTGGTGCAAAAAATACGGGGGACAAAAAGCGTAGGGGTCCCCCGTATTTTTAACACCAGCACCGGGCTCCACTAGTCAGAGATAATGCTACAGCCGGGGGACACTTTTATATGGGTCCCCTTTCAGTGCGTGGTCCGGGTAAATGCGGTTTGTTTTTTTGCCAAGTACGTGGATTACAAAAAAGAAGAGGACAGATGCTACACTGGATTTTGGTGAGTATAATTTTATTTTCAAGTACACCGTGGATTCTACTTGAAGAAGTGGACAGAGTCGGCGTGTGAACATAGGTAAGTATGTGTGTGTCGGCATGTATGTAATAAAGTTTTACTTTCACGGTGTGCGTGTACTGTTTTTATTTGGGTATTTTTTTGTAGTTGAACTACAGGTACCAGCGGGACCGTTTCCCCCCTGCATGCTGGTACTTGTGGTTCTCCAAGTACCAGCTTGCGGGGAGGCTTGCTGGGACTTGTAGTTCTGCTACAAAAAACAATACTCTTTATTTTGTCACTTGGCTATCAGCCCCCCATCCGCAGCCCATGGATGGGGGGACAGCCTCGGGCTTCACCCCTGGACCTTGGGTGGCTGGAGGGGGGGGGGGGGGACCCCTTGATTTAAGGAGTCCCCACTCCTCCAGGGTACCCCGGCCAGGGGTGACTAGTTAGTGATTTAATGCCACGGCCGCAGGGACCGATATAAAAGTGTCCCCCGGCTGTGGCATTCGCTCTCTGAAGTGGAGCCCGGTGCTGGTGTTAAAAATACGGGGGACCCCTACACTTTTTGTCCCCCGTATTTTTTGCACCAGGACCGGACGCAGAGCCCGGTGCTGGTTGTGAAAATACGGGGGATCCACTGTCAATTTCCCCCCCGTATTTTTACAACCAGGACCGGCTCAAAGAGCCCGAGGCTGGTTATGCTTAGGAGGGGGGCCCCCACGCAATTTTTTTCTGGGTTTTTTAAACATTTTTGTGCCGTCCAAAAAGTCGAATCCAGGACGCACATAACCGTCAATTGGTCCGTTTTTCGACAGCGGGACTGTCAAATCCGTTTTTTATTGAATATGTCGAATTCGGGTCCCGGCGGGAGGGTCTGTGACTGTCGAATTTTGTCGAATTTAAAAACTGTCGAATTCCAGACGGAATTCGACCGCAATTGCATATACCCTCTATTTGTCTCAGTCTGTTGTCACAGATCAACTACGCTGTGGCAACGGCAGTGAAAGATTAAGGTATGTCGGGGATTGGGGATCCTTCCAATAAAATTGCCGGTATGATTTACTGGCAATATTATTGAAATGTATCATGTATAAATACTCCCAGCACCACAAGGGTGCTGAACATACTGTAGTGCTCCCAGTTCACTTTATGTCACACAGACATCCCAGTTTACATTATATTACAGTCCCCCCACACGTCATGTAGTCATGTGTGGGCATGCCCCAGTGTGTGGGAGTCCCTGGGAACCACCCCGGCTGCCTTGCTGATAATCTGACTCTGGGCAATGTCACCAATAGACATCTTTAAACAATGCACCCCTTGAAATGCAGTGATGTGAGGTTGCCTGATGCACCGGCCAACGGGCCACCTCTCCCCCACCCTCCGTCTGTCTGAGGAATTGGAACAGATCCCTTTGTGATGAACTGCAGGCCGGAATGCAGGCCACCCCAGCACCACCCACCTCCCTACTCATCGGAAGCATTTCAGTATAAGGGGAGCTGCCCATATCCCTGATTGGCGGAGGGTGGGTTTGAGGTGACAGAGGCAGATGGGACAGGCAAAATGCATCTCTGCAGCTGCCATCAAGAGTTCTCATGGGGTGTGCAACTGTTCAGACAGAATTTAAGGGCAATATATAATAGCTCATACTGGACATTATGCTATACACAGGCTTAGTAACTATGGCTAAATGCACCTAGGCTAGAACCATTTTAAAACATTGGCAACTATGCAAATATGTAATAAGCATAAGATCATATTAGATGTCGGTCAATAGTCTCTAACTTTGGGCAACTGATCAGACTTGATTTAGGCAGATCTTGGCTTGCCCACAACAGGGAGTGACCAATTGTGTCCAGAATTTCAGGTCTGTAGGCAGTTACAGTGGTATCCGGACTTCAGGTCGACAACAAAAAGGTAGACACACCTTAGGTCGACTCCAATTGGTCGACACACCTTAGGCCGGCATGGACAAAAGGTCGACAAGGACAAGGTCGACAGGGACAAGGTCGACATGGAAAAAGGTCGACATGGAAAAAGGTCGACATGGAAAAAGGTCGACATGAATTTTCACAATTTTTTTTCTTTTTTGGAACCTTTTCATACTTAATGATCCACGTGGACTACGATTGGAACGGTAATCTGTGCCGAGCGAAGCGGTAGCGGAGCGAAGGCACCATGCCCGAAGCATGGCGAGCGAAGTGAGCCATGCGAGGGGACACGGTGCACTAATTGGGGTTCCCGGTCACTCTACGAAGAAAACGACACCAAAAAAACATAAAAACTCATGTCGACCTTTTGTCCATGTCGACCTTTTGTCCATGTCGACCTATGGTGTGTCGACCTTTTTGTTGTCGACCCGGAGTCCCAGATCCGTTACAGTATATGGCATTATATACAAATTCTTCAGGTTTTTCTGAATTTGTATTCAGTGAGATTTATACCTTACTTGCTGTCAGCTTAGCTAACTGTTTACAGACAGCTCAAAGACAAAAATCCCAAAAGATAAAATAATCCAACACAGTAACAAAGAACAAGCAGCAAGATGTAGATTTCTGTCTGTTCTCTAGTTGGCTATAAATACTCCTCTTTCTGGAGCCAGAGGTTCTCAGATTGCGGCTTGTGAGGAGTATGACACAATCTGTTTACGTTCTGTCTGCACTTAAACCATGTGATGTCAGAGACACAGTGTCAGCGGTGACCCCAAACTTGCACGCAAAACACTGGGAACGAAGAGGGATCAAACTAATTAGACATTTTCCACCCTTTTCCTCGATGAATTCCATTGTTACAATGTCTCTGACAGTTCTACAAAGTGCAGATAAATAGGCACCACTGTGTGGCAAATCTATAAACATCATAGCATAAAATGTATCTGACCGAGCTGCATTTTTCCCAGTAGTACAAAATAGTTTGTCTACAACAAACTTAAATTTCATGGCTTCTCTTTTGCTGGGAACTCTCACTGATGTAATGAATCTAAGTATCCTGCAGTCTCTGAACTAGAAAGCAGGCTATACATGGGCAGGCGCATATATATCCACTAGAAGTCATGTTTGACAATGAATGTAGTTTTGCCCACTGTACCCCCAATCTCCAGCTACAATCCTAGGTTTAAAGATTTGTCCAAGAAAAACTTTTGTAAATAATTCCTCCTTAATACACTGTAATATGTACAGAGACAAAAATATTTCTGTTCAATATTTTTTTTTTTAAATACTTTTTACTAGGAAGATCACAGTATATTACAATAACCATGATTTACATAGTTTACAAATGCACAATTAAAATACATGGCTGATGTCAAGTCTGAGAGAATAAAAGCTGTTGAGTGATTACATTTTAGGAACAATAGAAGGTGAGAAAGGTTTTCTCACTTGCAGCGGCGTAGCAATCCGTTAAGGAACAGAAAGGAGACAGAAAAAGAAGGAAAAAAAAAAGAGGGAAAAAGAACCCATGGGGTGGAACCTCAGGCCGGAAATTTATAAAAAAGTGATTGAAACGAGCCATTACCGAAGAAAATGGGATGAGGCATTTTGGGAAGCTAGCCAGGGACTCCATACCTTAACCAGTAGCGGATCTTGCCACGGGCAAGCAGGACTTTTGCCCGGGGCGCCGCCTTCCGGAGGGCGCGGGCGACATCCGGAGGGCGCCGCATCATGGCAAGATCCGCTGCTGCTGTGCCCCCCGCTGCCGCTGCCCGCTGTGAATGGAAACTAGACGCGTAGCGTCTAGTTTCCCTTCGCCGGCTGCCCGTTGTGAAGGGAAACTAGACGCTAGGCGTCTAGTTTCCCTTCGTGGAGAGGACCTTTACTGTAATGATGTGCGGTGCGCGTTGACGTCATCGCGCACCGCACAGCAAAGGTCCTCTCTACGAATGGAACTAGACGCTTAGCGTCTAGTTTTCCTTTGTGGAGAGGACCTTTGCTGTGTGGTGCGCGATGATGTCATCACGCACGGCACATCCTACTACAGTACAGGGGGCGTAACTGACCACGCCCCCTTATGAAGCCACGCCCCCTAATGCCGCCCGGGGCGCAAGAAGCCCCGGAACCGGCCCTGACCTTAACAAATGACTTGGTAGAGTGATTCATTATGCTAGTCATGTATTCCATCTTATGGATATACCAGATTCGGGAAAGAACAGATTGCAAAGACGGAGGGGAGGGCACCTTCCAGTCTGCGGCTATTTGGCATGTTGTGGCAGAGATAATATGGCGTGTCAGCTTATTTTGGTGTCTGGACATCTTAGGGAACCCCAGGGGAAGAAGAAAATACTTAGGGTCATAAGTGACAGAAACATTAAACACTTGCAAAATGAGAGTTATGACTTATCTCCAGAGTGTAGTTAACTTTGGGCAAAACCACCAGATGTGGATAAAAGTGCTCTCCTCAGAACAGTCCTGCCAACATCTGTCTAAGGTACCAGGGTACATTGCTTTCAACTGGGAGGAAACATAATACCACCTATACAGTCATTTGTATACATTCTCCTTCATTTTTACACATATTGAGCTAGAGGCAGCATTATACAAAATGTCCGACCACTCCTCAGAGTCCAGACTAGTTCCTAAATCTTTCTCCCAAGTGAGTTCATGAGAGTCCTGAATGAGGCTTCTGCTTAATTATTAAGACTTCACAAAAAAACATTTTGGAGCTTTAGCTTCATCCCTAGTGGCAGCTCTTTAATCTTACAAGTCAGCCCCAACTCTGCAGGTCCTGTCGACATGGTATGGACAATGTTAAATATAGGGAAAGTTAACTCGTATAAGCACTACTAATACACTGAAATGGTACACATTCCTTATGCGTTGTGGGGTTATATCCTTGTTCTCTGTGCCCTTATTTTGTTCCTGTCGACATGGTGACTGCATCCCCTTTTCTCTGTATGATTAGTTTTCATATAGATATGTATTTGTGCACCACTAGTAAGTACTGTACGTTCCTTTGTGCACAGTTACTATTTATTACCAGTTATTTATATAGCACACACGTATTCCGCAGCGCTTTACAGAGAATATTTGCTCATTCACATCAGTCCCTGCCCCAGTGGAGCTTACAATAGATATTCCCTATCACATGTACACACATTCACGCTAGGTTAATTGGCTCCCAACAAAATTAACCCTATCAGTATATTTTTGGATTGTGGGAGGAAACCGGAGTACCCGGAGAAAACCCATACAAGTACGGGGAGAATATACAAACTCTGCACAGTTAGGGCCATGGTGGGAATCTAACCCATGACCTCAGTGCTGTGTGGCAGTAATTCTAACCATTACACCTTCCGTACTGCCCATACTGCTATAAGCTACATACTGCAGTAGTGGAGCATAATTTGCCTTTGTTTCTTCAATTACAGATAAAACAATGTGCACATCATATTTACAGCCAGATTGTAGGTAGTAGTTTAACACCTTGAGGAACTCTTTCTCTGTTTCATTGTATTGGTGATTTTCCGAGAAGTCAAATGAGTAAGTACAAAGTCACATGCTGTAATTTAGAAAACGAAACCAGTTATTACATTGCTTGGAGTTTACTGACCTGTCCATCCATTGTAGTAGTATATTTTTACCAATCTTCATGGGGACAGTTATGAACACTGGTGCAAATGTAACTGAAAATGTTGCGGTAACCCATAGCAACCGAATGTTTACTTATTAACTGTATTAGAAAACAAAAACAGAATTTGATTGGTTCCTTTCCTTGAATTCAGCACTTTTTTTTGCAAAACTTTCAGAAATGTCTCATTGGGGCAGATGTACTAAACCTTGAAGAGATAAACTACCAATCAACCAGCTCCTCTCATTTTTCAAACACAGAACCTGTAACATGGCAGTTAGGAGCTAATTGGCTGATACTTCCGCTTTATCACTCTCCAAGGCTTAGTACATCTGCCAAATTATGAGAATGCCTGAAAGATGGTTTATGCAGACTATTTTTACATGCCTTCAGTGAGCCATACATCTGACCTGCAATTCCCTGTTCTACCAATTGGCATACATCGATGATCAGTGATCCGTCAGGGATTCAGTAATAAACAGAATGTTAAAAATCTCTCAGTTGCCGAACTCATCACATATTGGTTGGAATCGGTGAATTGAGGATTTGCAACATGTTGGATTTCCCCTACTCATCGACCGAGTCATTAGCAAAATGGTGAATTACCCTAATACTTGCCAGATAATAGGATTTTAATTACCTACCGGTAAATCCTTTTCTCGTAGTCCGTAGAGGATGCTGGTGTCCACATTAGTACCATGGGGTATAGACGGGTCCACTAGGAGCCACTGGCACTTTAAGAGTTTGAGAGTGTGGGCTGGCTCCTCCCTCTATGCCCCTCCTACCAGACTCAGTCTAGAAACTGTACCCGAGGAGACAGACAACTTCGAGAGAAGGATTTTACACAGATAGTGGCGAGATTCACACCAGCTCACACATACAAGGCAACACAAGCTAACTAGCTTGAAACATCAGCAACGGCTGAACAAGATTACTTAACCAAGGTGGTCATTCGGAGTTGTTCGCAACGCAGCGATTAGGTGGAAAATGCGCATGTGCATGGTACGCAGCGCGCATGCGCTAAGTTATTTAACACAAAACTTAGTAGATTTGCTGGTGTTCGAGGTACGCTTTTCAGACGCACTGCTAATCGGTGTGTGATTGACAGGAAAGGGGCGTTTCTGGGAGGTAACTGAGCGTTTTCCGGGAGTGTGCTAAAAAACGCAGGCATGCCAGGTAAAAACGCAGGAGTGGCTGGAGAAACGGGGGAGTGGCTGGCCAAACGCAAGGCATGTTTGTGACGTCAAACCAGGAACTAAACGGACTGAGGTGATAGCAATCTAGGAGTAGGTCTGGAGCTACTCAGAAACTGCAAATAATTATTTAGTAGCAGTTCTGCTAATCTTTCATTCGCAATTCTGCTAAGCTAAGATACACTCCCAAACGGTGGCGGCCTAGCATGTGCAATGCTGCTAAAAGCAGCTAGCAGGCGAACAACTGGGAATGACCACCCAAGTAGCAAAACAGTACTAAACCAAGAACTAAGCGGTACTAAACAAAGTAACCACTGCAGGATCACGAAGCGCTGGGCGGGTGTCCAGCATCCTCTACGGACTACGAGAAAAGGATTTACCGGTAGGTAATTAAAGTCCTACTTTCTCTTACGTCCTAGAGGATGTTGGGGTCCACATTAGTACCATGAGGATGTACCAAAGCTCCCAGAATGGGAGGGAGAGCGCAGAGGCTCCTGCAGAACTGACTGACTAAACTTCAGGTTCTCAGCGGCCAAAGTATTGAACTTGTAGAACTTTGCAAATGTGTTCGACCCCAACCAAGTAGCCGCTCGGCAAAGCTGTAAAGCCAAGACACCCTGGGCAGCCGCCCAGGAAGAACCCACCTTACGAGTATAGTGGGCCTTAACAGACGTGGGACACGGCAATCTTGCCGTAGAATATGCATACTGGATAGTGAACCTAATCCAGCGAGAGATCGTCTGCTTAGATGCAGGACACCCAAGTTTCTTGGGATTATACAGGACAAACAGTCCGATTTTCTGTGACGAGTAGTCCTCTTCACATAGATTTTCAGAGCCCTTACAACATCCAAGGACTTTGATGAAATTGAGGAGACAGTAGCAACTGGCACCACAATAGGTTGGTTGATATAAAATGCAGACACAACCTTCAGAAAGAACTGCTGATGTGTCCAAAGCTCAGCTCTATCGTTATGGAAGATCAAGTAGGGGCTCTTACAAGACAAAGCCCCCAGCTACGACACACATCTTGCAGAAGCTAAGGCCAACAAAGTAACAGCCTTCCATGTGAGAAACTTGACCTCAACCTCCTGTAGAGGCTCGAACCAATCCGATTGGAGAAAAAGCAGCACAACGTTAAGATCCCATGGTGCCGTAGCCGGCACAAGGGGAGGCTGGATGTGCAGAACCCCTTTCAAAAAGGTCTGAACCTCCGGGAGGGAAGCCAACTGTTTCTGGAAGAAAATGGATAGGGCCGAAATCTGGACCTTTACGGATCCCAACCTCAGGCCCATATCCACACCTGCATGCAAAAAGAGGAGAAACCGTCCCAGTTGAAACGTCACCGTAGGAAACTACTTGGACTCACACCAAGATACATATTTTTTCCAAATACGATGGTAATGTTTAGACGTTACTCCTTTCCTAGCCTGTATCAGGGTAGGAATAACCTTGTTCGGAATGCCCTTCCGAGCTAAAATCTGTTGGTCAATCTCTATTGCGTCAAACGTAGCCGTGGTAAGTCCTGATAAGCGAACGGCCCCTGCTGCAGCAGGTCCTCCCAAAGAAGAAGAGGCCTCGGCTCTTCTAGCAGTAGATCAAGAAGATCCGTGTACCAAGCCCTGCTTGGCCAGTCCAGAGCAATGAGGATCGCCTGAACTCTTGTTCTCCTTATGAGTTTTAGAACTCTTGGAATGAGTGGAAGTGGAGGAAACATGTACACCGACTGGAACACCCACGGAGTCACTAGGGCATCCACCGCCACTGCTTGCGGGTCCCTCGACATGGAACAATACCGCCGAAGCTTCTTGTTGAGATGAGAGGCCATCATGTCTATTTGAGGTACACCCCAAAGATCTGTTACCTCCATGAACACCTCCGGATGGAGTCCCCACTCTCCTGGATGAGATTGTGTCTGCTGAGGAAGTCCATTCCGGGAGTAGACAACTGGGAAGCGAAGATTGCTGACAGCGCCAACGCATGTTTTTCTGCCCAGAGTATGATTCTCGTTAACTCTGACATTGCAGCTCTGCTCTTCGTCCCACCCTGTTGGTTTATGTAAGCCACTGTCGTTACATTGTCCGACTGCACTTGAATGGCTTGCAGAAGATGAGCTGCTTGGAGAAGACCGCTGTAGACGGCTCTTAGTTCCAGAATGTTTATTGGTAGGCTGGATTCCAGCCTTGACCACCTTCCTTGGAAGGTTTCCCCCTGAGTGACTGCGCCCCAGCCCTGGAGACTTGCATCCATGGTTAGAAGGATCCAGACTTGAATCCCGAACCTGCGGCCCTCCAGAAGGTGAGGTAGTTGTAGCCACCAGAGGAGTGAAATCCTGGCTTTTGGCGACAGACGTATTCTCAAGCGCATGTGTAGATGAGATCCCGACCACTTGTCCAGGAGATCTAGTTGGAAGGGCCGAGCATGAAACCTTCCGTACTGTAGAGCCTCGTCAGAGGCCACCATCTTCCCCGGAAGGCGAATGCACTGATGAACCGAAACCCGGGCTAGCTTCAGGACATCCCGGACCATTATTTGTATCACCAACGCTTTTTCCCCCGGAAGACACACCCTCTGCACCGAGGATCATTCCCAGAAAAGACAATCTCCTGGTCGGCTCCAAATGTGATTTTGGAAAAATCAAGATCCAACTGTGTTCCCTGAGCATATGACTCGTGACAACAATGGACTGCAACAACCTCTCTCTGGACGCTGCTTTTATCAGCAGATCGTCCAGATATGGGATTATGTTCACCCCCTGTTTGCGGAGGAGAACAATCATCTCTTCCATCATCTTGGTGAACACCCTCGGTGCTGTGGAGAGGCCGAATGGTAGTGCCTGGAATTGATAGTGACTGTCCAACAGTGCAAATCTAAGATAAGTCTGGTGAGGCGGCCAAATCGGAATGTGGAGGTATGCATCCTTGATATCCAGAGATACCAGATACTCCCCCTCCTCCAGACATGAAATCACTGCGCTGAGAGACACCATTTTGAATTTGAACACCCTCATGTGAGGGATCAACGATTTCAAGTTCAAAACTGGTCTGACCGAACCATCCGGTTTCGGTACCACGAAAAGGTTTGAATAATAACCATTGTTTTGCATATGAGGTGGAACTGGGACAATGACCTGTGATTTTCCCAATTTTAGGATGGCTTCCTCTAGGATTTGAAGAATCGGTGAGGCGGGGGTTCTTGAAACTCCAGTCTGTACCCCTGGGACACAATATCCTGTAACCAGGCCGGATGACACCCAGACGTGTCTGAAACGTCTGAGTCTCGCACCCACAAGCCCGTCCTCCAGGCTTTGAGGTCCACCGTCATGCTGAGGATTTTGAGAAACTAGAAGCAGGTCTCTGGTCCTGGCAGCCTGCGGGTGCAGGCTTTTTGGATTTTGCCCGACCACCTCTAAAGAAAGTGGTACAAGGCTTGGGCTTTTTTGTCTTAGCGGTCCGAAAGGACTGCTGCACAGCTGAAGAAACGGTTTCTTCGTAGAAGGAGTAGCAGAGAGAAGGAAAGGTGACTTACCCGCGGTTGCCGTGGAAATCCACTTATCCCACGCTTCCCCAAATAGAGCCTGACCTGTGTAGGGTAGGTTCTCCACGCTTCTCCTGGATTCCGCATCTGCAGACCATTGGCGTAGCCAGAGTCCCCTGTGAGCTGATCCAGACATGGAGGATATCAGTGCAGTCAGTGTACCCAGGTCTTTCATGGATTCCACCATGAACCCCTCAGAATCCTGTATGTTACGTAAAAACAATTTAATGTCACTTCTATCCATTGCATCCAAATCCTCTAGTAATGTGCCTGACCACTATACTATGGCTTTAGAAATCCCTGCACAGGCAATAGTGGGCCTTAAGGCCACTCCTGAAGCAGTGTATATGGATTTGAGCGTAGTGTCAATCTTACGAACAGCCAGTTCTTTCAACGCGGTAGAACCAGGGACAGGTAAAACCAAATTTTTAGACAGTCTGGAGACAGATGCATCAACAATTTGTGGGTTTTCCCATTTTTTCCTATCTTCCTCAGGGAAGGGAAAACACAACCAGAACTCTTTTTGGGATCTGGAATTTTTTCTCCGGGTTTTCCCAGGATTTTTCAAATATAGTGTTTAATTTGTTAGCCCCGCTGACCTTTCCCACATCTTTCTTATTATCAGTGAATACTGGCTGTGTACAAGCTAGATATCTTTAAAAACTGGACTGTTAGTATGCCTTGAGGACTGAGTTTGGAGATATACGGATATAAAGCATATATGCCAGTGGTTCCAAAGCGTGGTCCTCAAGACACCCCAAACAGAGCCGGATTAAGGGCGGGGGGGGGGGGGGGGGGTTGCGGCCTCTGCCACACCACAGATCGGATCTCGCTTCTGATCTGTGGTGCTGCGCTCCCGGCCCCACTACAGCGGTGGCCGGCTGAGTGTAGCAGAAACACAGAGGGGACAGCTGAGCGACGGCTCAGCTGTCCAATCTATGAATGAAGCAGCCTGCCGCTCAGTCATTGGCTGGGCGTGCAGGCTTGGCTGGGCGTGCAGGGAAGGAGGGATCCCCAGCAGTGTGGATTGTGGAGACAGTGCCCAGCGGAGCTTGGGTGGCGTATGGTGTGCTGCTTTGGGAGGATGTGTCGCCAGCAGAGTAAGGCTGGCCCTGCTCGCAGCAGCGGCCCGGTAGGTGCTGTTGAGGCTGTTGGTATAGATTGTTTAGCGTATGGACAGCCTAGTAACCATCTCTCGGCACGGTGCTCAGGTGTGCTCCCGAGTCCCTGGGTCAAGCTGACAGAGTTAGTGGCGGACACCTCATTACAGCATGCCGTGTGTTGCCGCATGGTGTATGTGCGCGGCTGCCATGTTGGGACCTGGTCTAGTTCCAGTTCTCTCGCTCTCTGTCAGCATTCTGCTGTATCCTGCCCCTGTGTCCGTGTCCCCGGCATGTCTACTGCGCTTTCTTTTATAGACTACCTACACAGGGCTTTATTGTTACACTCCTGATTTAAATGTCCCCGATAGTTTTCATTTTGATCTGCGGTGTTTCTGCATCAAATGTAATTGTGCTGTGACTTTCAGCAGCTTATAATAATATGGAGCAAAGTAGTATGTATTGCTTGGTGGAGGACTGTCTACTGATCCTTAAACTTTCACAGCTAGTTGGCATTGGTAAAAGTATCCACTGCGGCAGTCCAATGGTTCAGGCTGGCTTTATTTGTTTAATAAAATCCTTAATCCGGCTCTACCCTCACTATCTCTCCCTTCTGTGTCACCCCTGTATGTTTCCACCACCCCAAAAAATTGGAAGTCCTCCCGTGCATTTCCCTCCCTCACTAATAATATTGCCTATTGCCAACAGCAGAGTGTGTGTGTGTGTGTGTGTGTGTGTGTGTGTGTGTGTGTGTGTGTGTGTATATATATATATATTTATATATATATATATACACACACACATATTATATTAAATATATATATATCACACAAATGTACCCTAATCTGCGCTTATAGGGGGGCTGCGCCTCTAGAATAACCCTTTTGCTAGCTGAGGGTTCACAATAGACATACAAAACAAGATTCAGAGTGCGCACAGTAATTCTAAAATTAGTATAAATCAATTGTCATTAGCAAACAACCATTTAAAATTTACAAATATTTATTAAAAACAGTCATGAATTGGACAAGTGAAACCTCTATGATATTATTAATGAAGGCTTGTTTGTCCTTGATCAGAACTCTTTTTCAAGGACAAACAAGCCTTCATTAATAATATCATAGAGGTTTCACTTGTCCAATTCATGACTGTTTTTAATAAATATTTGTAAATTTTTAATGGTTGTTTGCGAATGACAATTGATTTATACTAATTTTAGAATTACTGTGCGCGCTCAATCTTGTTTTGTGTATATATATATATATATATATATATATATATATATATATATATATATATATATATATTTTTTTTTTTATTTTTTTTTTCCATCTGCCTGCTCTTTATTAGGGGCCCCACTGTCTTATGTGCCCCGTCTCCCCGTGGCCTTAATACGGCTCTGACCCCAACAGTCCAGGTTTTTTCAGAGGTGACTTAACCAGTACCTCAGCCAGTTTGATCATACCATCTGTGCACAGGCAGTCCTAAAACCTGGACTATTGGGGTGCCTTAAGCACCACGTTTGTAAACACTGATGTATGCAATCTATGTAGATCTCCTAAATTAAATGTGCTTGTCACAATCAGATGCTGCTTGCTCTTTTAACAAATACTTTACATCTGCACAAAAAGTTTATGGTGAAAAGGGCCTTCTTTTTTGCCAGTGCTTTTAGGGGGTTATCGCATTGCTAAGCAATGTGACCGCAATAACTCCATTCCCGGCACCAATACACTGACTGCGAACACATCTGCCTGACTGACAGGCAGAGGCGTTCGTGGAGCGGCGACAGAGCATTGCGGGGGCAGCGTATGCAAAATAGAGGCGGGTCAGAGGCGTTTTCATGGCAGCTGCGTGACGTTTCACGCAGCTGCTCCGATCAAGAAATTAACGGCGGACCCCCTGCATATGCAGCCTGGCTGCAGGGGGTTGTCCACAGTTACTGTGACCGCAATTAAACTGTGGTCGCAGCAGCTGGGCAGCCTTGCCCTGCTATAGGCAGCCCTCGGCATGCGATAGAAAAAAAGCAGAATCTGCAATTCTATCAGAATCTGCAAGCCTTACTGAATAACTCCCTTTGACCACTGGCAGCGCACAACTAAACGTTAATCATGTGGGATCCAATGTGAAATGTGCAGAGACCAATTTTATTTTGTGTTGCATACCAGAACATATTGGATATATGTAACTTTGATTCTTTTAGGAGGCTCATTTGACTATCCTCTTCCCAAATCGGTTTGACAATACTCTGTGATGTTCCCTCTACTATCAAACGGTTATTCTATGGTTAGTTACTTGCTTGCCTGTATACACCACCTAGCATCACAACACCATACCTGACAAATGTCCCGTCTCCATATAAGTTCCTGATCACCATCAGAGCATTCCCTGCCAAGTGTGCACACCAATTGTAGGTTTTTGGTTTAAAGGTGTTTATGGGGTGGGGAGGTGGTTTTAGGGGGCTTAACACTTCAGAAGATCTAAACATGCCTCCTTGGTCACACTTCTAACACAGTATGACCACCACACACTTTTTTTCTGCGTATGCAGCTGCAAAGTCGCCCTGAGTGTGTCACAAATTGAACGCGGATTTCCAAACACTACATTTTGGCAGCGTGTGTGCAGGAGATTGTGCAATTACTCTTATCTGGTAAGTTACATGTACTTATCGCTGTGTATATACAAAGGATATACAGCTAAGGGTTATCCTATCAACTTCAGTTTGTAGATCACAGCACTACAAGTTTGAATTATATATTGTTGAGGAGAAATAACAAGGAAGGATGTAGCACCTTCCCAAATGTGGGGAATTTCTTTCAGGTCTGTATTCAGTCTAGGATTAACCCTTTTTCTCTATGTAAAACAGTGTGTATACATTAATTTGATTCTAAAATAAAATGTTACTGGATGGTCATTAAAAAAAAACATGAAACTTTGCTTTAGCAAAATATTTTCCCTGTTGAACAGACATAGGTGTTGCTGATGACTTTGTAAACTTGTGTGTCCGAAGTGTGAGCATCTTTGTTGAATGAATGAATGAATGAATGAATGAATGAATGAATGAATGAATTCATTAATAGAATTATCAGCAGATATGTTATTTTATAAACATATTTTTTAGGGGTCAATCTATTGTTCTACTTCTGTATCGTATGTTTCAACAAAGAAATACACTAAAAAACAATGTATAACCGGATATATCTGAAGACGTCCTCTGTAAAATCACAGACGTACTATGGGGGTCATTGCAAGTTGATCGCTCGCTAGCTACTTTCTGCAGCCGTGCAAACGCATAGTCGCCGCCCACTGGGGAGTGTATATTTGCTGTGCAAGGGTGCGATCGCATATGCAGCCGAGCGGTACAAAAATAGTTTGTGTAGTTTCTGAGTAGCTCAGAACTTACTCAGCCCTTGTGATCACTTCAGCCTGTCCGGTCCCGGAATTGACATAGACACCCGCCCTGCAAATGCTTGGACATGCCTGCATTTTTCCAAACAGAAAACGGTCAGTTGACACCCATAAACGCCCTCTTCCTGTCAATCTCTTTGCGATCGGCAGTGCGAATGGATTCTTTGTTAAATCCATCACACAGCAACGATCCGCTTTGTACCCGTATGACGAGCCTGTGCATTGCGATGCATACGCATGCGCAGTAGTGACCTGATCGCTGCGCTGCGAAAAACTTCAGCGTGCAATCAGGTCGGAAAGACACCCTATGTTTTATTCTGTACTTTTATGAATACATTTTATTCTATGTAATTGAAAATTGTTTTGTTTTGTTTTAAACGGATATACTAATATTGTCGAAACAGTACCATACATGTAAGCGCCCTCAGATTTGTTTGTATTATAGTATTTAACATGTCTAATTAACTTTGTATAACAACAAGAGTGGGTATTAAAATAAAATAATACACATTATAGATAAATCCTTGGTCTACTGCAATGTTATTTAGACATATCGGCTAAACTTGGTATGAAAGACTCATTTTACTTCAGATGTGTTTGTTGATAATTTTGCCCAATGACATGTTGATAAGGTCATCCAATTAGGGCACTTTTTTTTACCAAACTGGCAAATCAAATCACTATACGAGGCACACCAACAAAACATTCAACTTATTTCTGACTGAAACTGGCTGCGTTGGAAAGCAGGTGGGTCGATAAACTCCCTTGAGTGAGTACGCCATCTGAAAGTGTCTGGGACACGTGTATTGCACCCAAGTGGAACAATGTTTCCTCCCACCACTGTTTCCTGTTGTACATCTATTTACTACAACGTATGCACCAAAACTCAAGTTAATAACTCTCCGGTATTTTGTTATTCCAAATTTTTTGTGTGTAGACAATAAAATACCAACATTATGTAACAAAGGGTTTTTTATTATCATCTCTGCTACATGCTCTGGAGAGAAAAAAAAAGAAAATGCTAGTGTGCCTCTGTCCACAGACCTTTCATTGAATTATAAATCAGGCAATCGTTTCACCGAAGTGATTAATCCTGAACACACATACTGTACATACAAACAAAGCTGCAAAACGGCCAGTGTGCCTTGAAAGCACTGATTAAAATTATATCAAAGTCTGTAGCTATGACTTAAAGTATATAACTCAAGATTTAGCTTTTTCAACTTCATTGATAGGCCAGAACAATGATGCCCCCACCTTACTACAAAGTTCTATATGTGATACTACAAATACAGTACTGTGTCACCACATAATACAGTGCAGTATAATCGGCAACACATTTTTATCCTGGGCCCCCTACCTTTGACAGAGTAGTTGGAAAAATGTTTCTGACAATCTAATTGTACACAGATATTCACTGAATAATATGTGGCATTTAAATTTAATAATTACATTTTAATTGCAGCCCCCCCCCCCCCCATGAGCAGTATAAGAATGGTCATTTATATTTTGATTTTACTATATAATAAAACATTCCTAAAACCCTGTTCTTTTAAATATGTACTCTGTGTGTGCAAATAGGTTTTCGACCAGGCTCTTTATACAACAAAGTTGAGAAAACTATTTTGTATCCCACTAATTAGTTTACATGCATTAAGTTGTTGTTGCAATTTTTACATATACAGAGCCAGTAAACAGTTCGTCACATGAAAATGTTGAGAATCAAAACAAAATTAAATAACTTGAGTGCTCCCAAAGAATTCTATGCCCACACTGTGAAGAACTGTAACTAATCCGTGACATTACCAATGTCAACAAAATCCACAGTAGCCAAATTATATGATTAAGTTTGCATGCAGAGCAGTACTGTTCTAGACTATGGCTGGTAAACGTACTCTAGTGACAAACATAGAAGCCTTGTGTACAACACACGCTAAGAGCACCTATTATGCAGATCAGAAGCAAACATTTAGCGGGTTTACCAATATTTAAGATAACAAGCCTTTTAACTCACTAGTGAAATATTATTATACACAACTCGACTTAGGTGGCATTGCGTGTGACGATGCAGGACAGCTACAGCACACGTGCAGTCCTCCCGCCATCGGTATTGTGCATAAACCATCGTGTTTGCATACAACACTGACAAAACTGAATCTGGCCTATTGAATGCAGCCTGTATTATGATCTCCTTAATGTACAGCATTGCATAGTACATAGGCCCTTCAAAAAATAATCAATTTATATCATATATATATATATGAAAAAAATATATATAAGCAATATACATGGACTGGCACTCTCACATATAACTATAATTATGCTCCGATGCCCTCTGGAGTAAATGGATACAATGCGCACAAGCAAGCAGCGGCACTCGGAGTCTTGAAGAACATACGTCTATTTCAACACGTCACTTAAAACAGTCCCAACGTTTCGGGGCTACAGCGCCCTTTTGTCAAGGTGAGTGTCAAGGTTACTCACCTTGACAAAGGGGCGCTTTAGCTCCGAAATGTTGGGACTGTTTTAAGTGACGTGTTGAAATACACGTTTGTTCTTCAAGACTCCGAGTGCCGCTGCTTGCTCGTGCACATTGTAAAGAAAATAAGTAATATTTGCACACACACACACCCCCCACCCTTGCAGTGCACATGGTTTTGCCCAACTGCCAACCAATTTGCTGCTACGATCAGGTCTCAATTACCCCCTATATTACATAATATGGTGCCTTTCATGGATGCAGGGTGTGCAATAAGATCCCCTTTAATCCAGGGACCTATCTACATCCATTATAAATGCTGTGTCATAACGATAACAAACAAGCAATAGGTCGGTATTTCTAAACTGCACTAGGAGGAGGCAGAATCTAACTGGTTCCTATGGGTTATGACACAGGGCTTATGATACGGGACATTTATGTATATTGTACAACTTTATTAAATAAACCCCAAACACTGCAACTTTTGAAGAGTAGCTCGTTTCTCTGGCAGTCTTGCATTGTGGAAACAAAAGGAGAACAGATAACAGCTGCAGGCAGCGTGACACTACGGTTCCTAAAGTCTTACGACACGCTTTTGTGAACAGAAAAAAAAAGAAAGAAGAGAGCTTCACTTTTTCAGATAAAAACGTCACAGCATATTTTGCCAGCTGCTGCCACTATAATGCATTTGTCATCCTAAAGTAAAATGCAACTTTAGGTGAATTTGCTGAAATATATCTAATAAGATGCGCTTAGTATCACCTGATGATTGCCAATGCATACCTGGAAAAAGATAATAAAATCCTGCCAATTATTCACTTCCTCCTTTCAGACAGACAGCTATCCTTGGGAAGATCAGTGTACCATGCAGATTAGTGACTGCAAGCATAACCACAGATATATTATCTAATGCTCATTCCATAGACATTTTGTTAAAGTCTAATTTTGTTGCGCTTTATAACTACCTCTGACTGCATAGTGCCTGCTTTGTAAAAGCATGTAATACATAACAAGTATCGGTAACACCTATTAATAAAATGAACCAGAACCAAGAGTTGGAAAAAAAAGTAGGGGAAACACACAGTTGTTTAATATGCTCTCCTGTAGAAAAGGCTTAGATAAGCAATGCATGGTGTTAATGACCCTTGAAACATACGTCACCTAAACATGATGGTGGTGGTAGTAGTTTGTGGACTGAATTAATATTTAGGAAAAAATAGCATATCCATTTACTAGGGAGTGAAATCACTTTCACTTTGCTCCTTCTGACTGGCTCTAGCAATCCACATTTCATACTGGCACAAATATTAAAGTACAAACAACAAACCAAATACACATTTTCACAAAGTTTCAGCACAGAAACATCTTAAGGCATTAGTTCCAAAACTGGGTGCCATGGCCAGTAGCGGATCTTGTCACGGGCAAGCAGGACTATTGCCCGGGGCGCCGCCTTCCGGAGGGCACCGGCGCCATCCGGAGGGCGCCGCACCATGGCAAGTTCCGCTCCTGCCCCAGCTGCCCGCTGTGTCCCGCTGCCCGCTGCGAAGGGAACTAGACGTGTAGCGTCTAGTTTCCCTTCATGGAGAGGACCTTTACTGTGTGCGGTGCGCGATGACGTCATCACGCACCGCACAGCAAAGGTCCTCTCCACGAAGGGAACTAGATGCTACGCGTCTAGTTTCCCTTCCTGGAGAGGACCTTTGCTGTGCGGTGCGCGATGACGTCAGCGCGCACCGCACAGCGTTGCAGCTGCGCTACTCTGAACAGGGGGCATAACTGACCACGCCCACTGCATGAAGCCACGCCCCATTTCCCGTCCGGGGCGCAAAAAGCCCTGGAACCGGCCCTGGCCATGGCAGTTGTGCCCGATTGGTGGTTACAGGACCAAATCAAATTATTTATGGCCAATGTAATAGGAAATACCAATGCTGGTGGCTGACAAACATAAAAGATTTGGACAAGCATAAGTACAACCCTGTGCACCTCCACGTAGGTGACTGTCATTATCTGATCCCAAAAAATAGTATTATTCGAATTTCATGTTGTATCAAGGTATATTCTATATGGGAAATGTAATTTGTAAAACTCTGTAATTAACTCCAGGTAATGAACTGAGTCTGTGGACATTAGAATTGTTAACAGACATGTATGTGTACCCTAACCAGCAGGGGGGCCTGTGTAACTGGTACTGCCTCCTGGCCATCCACAGGGGTTAGGTATGTGTAACTGGCGGTCAGGAGACCACCGGTCACAATATCGACGTCGGGATCCCGGCTGTTAGATTGCCGGTGTGGGGGGGAGCGAGTGCAACGAGCTGCGAGTGCCACAGATTCTATTCCCACTCTATGGGTGTTATGGACACATAACTACATCCCGTCCACAGAGGTGCCGAATTCTTTTGAAGTAAGGCAACAGAAAATTTCTGAAGAAGGGCATTTGGTCAGTCCTTCCTGATTAAGGGCCTAATTCAGACCTGATCGCAAAAGCAAAATCTTTCTCTAATGGGCAAAACCATGTGTACTGCAGGTTGGGCAGATAATTTTTTAAATTCTGATAGTTTTTCAAATTCTGCATTGCCATTGTGTAGAAGTGAGTGGTGAGAATGCCTGATCCAGGTAAGACTGCTCCAGCGCCCAAGAAAGGCTCCAAGAAAACCATAACCAAGACTCAGAAGAAAGATGGGAAGAAGCGTAGGAAGAGCAGGAAGGAGAGTTACGCCATTTACGTGTACAAGGTGTTGAAGCAGGTGCACCCTGACACCGGCATCTCCTCCAAGGCTATGGGCATCATGAACTCTTTTGTGAATTACATCTTTGAGAGCAATGCGGGGGAAGCTTCCCACCTGGCTCACTACAACAAGCGCTCCACCATCACCTCCCGGGAGATCCAGACCGCCGTACGCCTGCTGCTGCTGGGAGAGCTGGCCAAGCACGCCGTGTCTGAGGGCACCAAAGCAGTCACCAAGTACACCAGCGCCAAGTAAATCTCCCCTTCCTCTCCCACACGAACACGTGACGCTACAGGTCCATTCCCGCAAAGTCGACCAGATCCATTAAAAGCTTCTTCCCACTAGCTGTCCACCAGCTGAACAATAAATAAAAAGTCTAACATGTATAATATGTCGAGTCTGTCGTACAGTTGCAATGTGCAGTATGAACTCATGTGTAATGTAAGCCAGGTTTTTCCCCCTTCATGTTACTGCTTGGCGATGCACTGTACCGCAAAAACTTCCTAGTGTACGTGAGTACACCTGGCCAATAAAGCCAATTCTGATTACATGCGCAGAGAGAGTTTGATTTGGGTGGGTTATTTTGTTTCTGTGCAGGGTAAATACTGGCTGATTTTCACACTGAAATTTAGATTTCACTTTGAACACACCCCACCCAAATCTAACTCTCTCTGCACATGTTATATCTGCCCCACCTGCACTGCACATGGTTTTGGCCATTAGAGAAAAAGATCGCTCTTGCGATCAGGTCTGAATTATGCCCTAAGACCATAAAACCTGCCTAGTACTGTATATTGCTAAATTCTAGATCTTATGCTTCAAACAGAATGAAGTAAGTAATTAAATACCCCTGCTGGTCTAGCAGGGATACCCCAGGGATTATGGGGACACAAAATGACCTTCAGATACCCAAGTACAAACAATCAAATCTGGATTTTAAAGTGTCAATGAGCTGTTTTGGTGGATAAAACTGTACGTCTTTAGCGGTTTCAAAATCATTTGCCTAAGGAAGTCACACTGGCTAGGATGCCCAACTCTTATCAGGGGAGACCTTACCCCCAGGACTTTGCTCATTCAAAGGTGAACCCTGAATTCTGTTTTCATCTTTTTATTATCTGAAATCTGAAGTCTCTAACCTCTGTGTATTTTCTTTTTTATAATTATATATATTTTTAAACTTTTTTGTAACTGTAAACTCTGAAGTTATTCTTCAAATTGAATCCTAATTTCTAGTCCTGATTTTCTGGGTTCTTAGACCTATACCCTATGAGGCTCATGTAACCTGGTTCGTGAAATATTAATAATTGTGTATGCAGATGGAAGCAAAGGCTACCTAAGGTCAGAACAATTAATTCTCTTGCTGGTGGCACTTACCATGTTGGAAGTAACCCATAAATCACTGACAGTGATTTTCAGATTGACGTATCTGGAGAATCAGACAGCCAATCACCAAGGATCAGGGCCGTATTATCTACTAGGCCAGTGATGGCTAACCTTGACACTCCAGCTGTTGTTGAACTACACATCCCAGCATGCCCTGCATCAGTTTTAGCATGGCCAAATAACAAAACTGTAGCAGGGCATGCTGGGATATGTAGTTCAAGAACAGCTGGAGTGTCAAGGTTAGCCATCACTGTACTAAGCTGACAAGGCAGAAGCCTAGGGGTCCCGCAGGGACTAGGAGCCAATTAATTTTGTTTGTTAAGGCACTGTTACCTCTGCCAAGGCTCCAGTGGTTAAAGGCACATTCATAGTCAGCGGAGCTTTGTTTTGAGACCATGGGAGGTTTGTATTGAGACAAATAGTGCACTAGCGCTATTTCAAAAAAAGAAAAGCAAGAACGATTGTGCTGTAAAAAGAGGTCAGCAGACTTTGGCCCAAATGTATTAAGCCTTGACAAGCGATAAAGTGGTGATGGCTAGAGTGATAAATGACCAGCCTATCAGCTTCCGAACTGCCATGTAACAGGCTGTGTTTGAAAAATGACAGTTAGAAGCTTACTGGCTGGCCATTTAACATTCTTTGTGGGGTATTCAATCAGCTCCAACAATTTTGGAGCTATGGAATTTAGCCCCCTGCATATTCAATAGCGGGCCATTTTCGCCAATGCCTTTTCACCTTTTTTCTTTAAATTGAAAAGGCATTGGTGAAAAATGCTTCAAAATCGTCGAAGGCGGCCTGCATTTTCGCCAGCGCAGGTGTGAAAACACGTGGATTTGCCAATCCACATGTTTTTCGCTCCTGCTGAACTTTTCGCCAAGGTGAAAAAATGGCCCTGCTATTGAATAGGGTGAATCCACATTCGCCATACAAAATAGCGAAAAAAGAGGGTTATGGTAGACTTACCATGGTTAACACTCTGTGAGATACATTGGTTCCACACGAAAACATTGGGGTGTAGAGTGGATTTTAATCCAGAGGCACCAACAGGCTAAAGCTTTAGGCTGTCCCAGGATGCATTTGGGACTCCCCTCTAAACCCCGCCTTCAAGCACTGAGAGCTCAGCTTTGTTAACCAGCCCAATACAGGAGCAAGCAAGAGAGAAGATAGATGTTAGTCACATAGAACACAATCTCACGACATGAGAAGGTACCAGCGGTTAATGCCATACAAACCAAAAGAAGCAAGGTGCATCAGGGTGGGCACCCTGTGGAACCAATGTACCTCACAGAAAGAGGGTTAACCATGGTAAGTCTACCATAACACTACTTTCCTGCAGCAACATACATTGGTTTTCACAGGAAAAGATCGGGGATATCCTAAAGCAGTTCCTCAAGGGAAGGGACGCGCCTTAGCGGGTATGAGAACCCGGCGTCCAAAGGATGCATCCTGGGAGGCAGAAGCATCAAAGGCATAGAACCTAATAAACGTGTTCACTGAGGACCATGTAGCCGCCTTGCACAACTGTTCTGCAGATGCGCCACAGCGGGCCACCCAAGAATGTCCAACAGTCTGAGTAGAATGGGCTTTAATAGCAGCAGGAGCTGGGAGTCCAGCCTGCGCATAAGCTTATGCAATCACCATTCTAATCCATCTGGCCAAGGTTTGCTTATTCGCAGGCCAGCCACGTTTGTGGAAACCAAACAGTACAAAAAGGGAATCTGACCTCCTGATAGAGGCAGTCCTCTGCACATAAATACGGAAAGCCCTTACCACAGCCAAAGAACGCTCTTTGGAAGACAAGTCTGAAGAGATAAAGGCCGGAAACCACAATCTCCTGGTTAAGGTGAAAATATGACACCACCTAAGGCAAATAACCCAGTCGAGTTCGTAGAACTGCCCAGTCACGGTGAAAAATCAAATAAGGGTGGACGACAGGACAAAGCACCTAAGTCCGACACCCGTCTTGCAGAGGCAATAGCCAGCAAGAACAGGACCTTGGCCGTAAGCCATTTAAAGGTCCGCCGATTCAAGAGGTTCACATGGAGACTCTTGCAGGGCTTTTAGTACAACAGTCAAATCCCATGGAGCCACAGGAGGGACATAGGGAGGCTGAATCTTAAGTACGCCCTGTGTGAAAGTATGAACACCAGGTATAGACGCAATTTTTCACTGAAACCATACCAACAAGGCAGATATGTGAACCTTGAGGGAGGCCACACAGAAACCTAAGTCAAGGTCTCGTTGCAGAAAAGCCAGAATTCTGGAAGTTCTGAATCTGTATGCATCATAATTCTTATCAGCACACCACGTGAAGTAAGAATTCCAAACCCTGTAATAAATCCGGGCAGAGGCTGGTTTGTGGGCTTTCAACATAGTCTGGATAACCACCTCAGAGAAACCTTTAGCCCTCAGGAGTGATGCTTCAAGAGACACGCTGTCAAAGCCAGTCTGGCCAGGTCTGGGTAGACACAAGGACCCTGTATGAGGAGGTCCGGGCGCTGAGGAAGTAGAAGGGAATTCTCTGTCTACAGACCCTGCAGGACTGATAACCATTGCTTTCGAGGCCATGCTGGAGCGACTAGAATTAGTATTCCTCCTTCTTGTTTGAACTTCCGTAGTAGCCTGGGCAGTAGTGACACTGGAGGGAACACATAGGGAACCACCAGTGCGTCCACGAATGCTGCTTGAGGATCCCTGGTCCTTAATCCAAAGACCGGAACTTTGTGATTGTGTCGAGACGCCACTAGGTCTACGTCCACTAGGCCCCATCGGTCCACTAGGAGTTGAAAGACTTCCGGATGAAGACTCCACTCTCTGGTGTGCACGTCCTGGCGACTGAGGAAGGCCTAAAAGAGAAAAAATTTGCTCTTAAATATGTATAGAAATATATATTGTGGCACCTGTAAAAATAAAAATGGTTAGTACATTATTTTTATAATGTTTAAGCTCCTTTTGGAAAAGATAGAGGATTGGAGGTGGAAATGTTGCTCTGGTCTCCCCCGATGGTACCTAAACTGACCCTACCTCTACTGCAGTCTGGGGTCCGGATGGTGTTATATTCTTCCCGTCAACACGGGGCGTGTCTCCCTTCCCATTGCGGCTGCAACTTAAGGACAGCAGGCTTCAGATGGTAAAGTCCCGCTGGAGGTGAGGTAAGCTCCTGTGGTGACAAAGCTGTGAACACTATAGATGTTCTACTACCGATTCCCAGTTTAGGACGCCTGGAATGAACACTGCCGATATGGCTGATGGTGTTCTGATGTCAGATGGTGTTCCGCCCAACAAAGGATTTTTGACACTTCCATCACTGCCATGCGGCTTCGAGTGCCGCCCTGATGGTTTATGTATGCCACCATTGTGGTGTTGTCTGATAGTACTTGAACAGGCCTGTTCTGTACCAGAGGCAGGGCAAGAGATAATGCCTTTAACCTCAACTCCAGAATGTTTATTGGGAGGAATGATTCCTCCTTGGTCCAATGGCCCTGAAACGAGTGTTGCTCCAACACCGCTCCCCATCCCCTCAGACTTGCATCCGTTGTCAACAGGACTCAGTCGGGGATCCAGAAGAGACGGCCCTTGCTTAATCGTTGGTCCTGTAGCCACCAGGTCAGCGACAGACGAAACTCTGATCCGATGAGGTAAACTATCCCATTTGGAAAGGATTAACCTCTGTAATAGGCGGGAATGAAATAGAACATACTCTACCATGTCAAATGCCGACACCATCAGGCCAAAAACTTGCATCGCCAAGTGTATCGACACTCTGGGATGACAAAGGAAGCATCCTGTCCTGAAGCTTTGGGACCATTTCTGGAGACATAAACTGCCGTTGACTGTGTGTGTGTGACAGAAACAGCCGTTGAGTGTGTGTGTGTGTGTGTGTGTGTGTGTGTGTGTGTGACAGAAACAGCCGTTGACTGTGTGTGTGACAGAAACAGCCGTTGACTGTGTGTGTGACAGAAACAGCCGTTGACTGTGTGTGTGACAGAAACAGCCGTTGACTATGTGTGTGACAGAAACAGCCGTTGACTGTGTGTGTCCTTTTCTGGAGACAGAAACAGCCGTTGACTGTGTGTGTGTCCAGACAGAAACAGCCGTTGACTGTGTGCGCGCCCAGGTGCACCATGCTCTGAGCTGGCACCAGAGAGGACTTCTTCCAATTGACAAGCCACCCGTGGGCTTGCAGGAAGTTTACAGTCAGTTGCAGATGACTGAGGAAAACATTGTGGGAATTTGCCAGAATCAGCAGGTCGTCAAGATACGACAGAATTCTGATCCCCTGGCGATGGAGATGTGCCGGCATCACGACCATGACCTCTGTGAAGATCCGTGGAGCCGTAGCCAGTCCAAATGGTAGAGCCTGGAATTGAAAGTATAGGTTGCCAATAGTAAACTGCAGAAACTGCTGGTGTGACATGGCAATAGGTATATGCAGGTATGCATCCTGTATATCCAGGGATACCATATAGCCTCCGGGTTCCATAGCCAGTACAATTAAGCGCAGTGTTTCCATACGAAACCTGGACACTATCAAACTGGTTCAGGGATTTTAGGATGAGTATAGGCCGGAATGACCCATTTGGTTTCGGGACAAAAAACAGCGTCGAGTAATAACCTCTGCCTCTCTGGGACTGAGGTACCGGCACAACCACTCCTGTACTCAGGAGAGAACTGACACTCGTTTGCAAAGCTTGCACCTTTGATGGATCCAAAGGTAGAACCGTGGTTAAAAAACTGGCAAGGGGGACGTCTCATGAAGTGGTCTTTAACCAGACCTGGGCGAACTGTAGAAGTCGGCTTCCCACCCTGGGTTCCCCCAGGGGGAGGCCCGTCCCGTCATGCAGCTGGCTTATCTTGTCTAGAAGCAAGCCGACAGGCTGCCCAGGATTGTTTGTCCTTGGGCTTTTGTGGTTCTGGGAGCACGAGATTGTCTTGGGTTTGCCTGACCTTTTGCTTTCCCTTGAGGCCAAAAGGAACGAAAGGTGGTACCTTTTGCCTTCTGTGCAGAAGGATTAGTATTTAGGAGGAAAGCAGTCGAGGCAGATGCGAACTCAGACACAATTTTATTCAGGTCTTCACCAAACAAAATGTCCCCAGTGAAGGGGAGTACTTCCAAGGTCTTTTTGGAGCCTAGGTCCACCTTTCATGACCTCAAGCACAGAATAAGTCGAGTCAGGACAGACGTAGTCGATGCCTTGGCCACCAGCACACCTGCCTCAGAGGACGACTCCTGAATGTAATAGGCAACGGTGGTAATGTGAGACAGGTATTGTCTGGCATTGTCAGATATATCCTCGGGCAGCTCTTCCTCTAAAACCTGAACCCACGCTTCAATACCTTTGGCAGCCCAGGAGGAAACAATAGTGGGTCAATGCAAAGCTCCTGTAAATAGATTTCAGGCATCCCTCCTCACGCTTATCTGTCTGTTCCTTCAGTGAGGTGACAGGCAGAGTTGATGACACCACGAGTCGGGTGATGCGAGAATCCACCGGCGGTGAATTTTCTCACTTGCTACATAACTCTGCAGGGAGAGGATAGCGAGCCAAGGCCCATTTATGTAGAGGGAATTTCTTCCCTGGAGTAGGGTTCCTTTCTGATGTCCACTAAATGGTCAGAATGGGGCAAAAGAGTTTTAACCACCTTCTGCCGTTTAAACATATCAGTTTTCTTTGCCACTGTAGTAGAATCCTCAGAGATTTGTAGGATCTGTTTAATACCAAACACTAATGCAGGGACATCAATCTGCAAGGGAGAATCCTCATCAGTAACACCAGATTCAGTGTCTGACAGGACCATATGCTCCCCCTCCTCTTCAGATAAAACATCAGAGAGGTATGTGGACTGTGGGGAGGAAGTAGCGCGCTTAAATGACCCAGAGACACGAGTGTGACCTGGAGTGGATTTCTGTAACCAAAGACTGATTTAATTGTTGCAGCTGGTTAGATAAACAGGTGGTCCCATAGGGGGCGTAAGGTATTCTACCAGAGTACCCAACAGGTTTGTAAACACAGCCCAGGGTGGCTCCTGAGTAGACCCAGGAGCTGCGAACTGGCAAGGAGGTGTATGACACAGTACACAAGACAATCATACAAAACTTCCTTACCCCTCTTGTAAATCCTTGGAGCATGCTCTGCATTATGCAGCAGCTTCCACTGATTTACTGCCCTTTCTGTTAGACATTATGATATGAATGCAACAACAGAGCGACTTAGTACGATAAAACCAGATAAAAGTACAATACCTGCAAATAAATCCGGTATTATGGGACTGAATACACAGTATAATATATATATATATTATACACACACATATACATACACACACACCCCTAGTCCCTCAGGGTACATAATATAGTGACAGATATATCTGGGAAAACTGAAAATGAAACCACGCAGCAGATGCAGATACAGACTCACACAGTCATAGGCAATGAAGAAATGATTACAACAATAAGGTTGCACTGGATTAGAATATATATATATATATATATATATATATATATATATATATCCATCCATCACAGCGTGGTCCTAGACCAGAGATATATTAGAATACTCATACAATATATTCTATAACACGTATACTCTTTCTTAACTGACACTGTCTATATAAAGACATGTAGAATACTTAAGTGTTTGTAAAGTCACAGCACTGTATACAGGCGGCTTTACAAGGGAGACCTTGCCCTGCAGTCCCGGAGACCAGCCGCAGCTATGCTCAGAAGATGGCGCCCAGTGTCTCAGTCAGGGAGTGAGGGAGAGTGTGAGGCAGCTCCAGGTCCTGAAAATCTACTCAGAGATGTTGCTTGGGTCCTAGGGAGGGGCTACATGGACTGTCTTATTAAACGGGGTGTTATGCACCCGACCTTTACTGAGCCTGGGGAACCCTCTTTCCTCCTTCCCGTAGCAGCCACGCGAACCAGGAGAGTGTCAGCGACCGTGTACCTAAGACAGAGCATCTCCGCCGCAAGTACCTGGGAACTGAGCCGCAGGAGTATGCGACGCCGCTTGGGAGGTGGTGAAGCTGCAGCGCTAGAAAGCTTTTTCAGGGCTGCCCAGCGCAGCCCTCCTGTTAGGTGACCTGCTACTGCCGGCACCAACTCGAAACTGAGCTCTCAGTGCCTGGAGGTGGAGTTTATAGGGGAGGCCCCAAGGCAACCTAGGACAGCCTAAAGCTTTAGCCTATTGGTGCCTCTGGATCAAGATCCACTCTACACCCAGATGTTTTCCCGAGGAAATCAATGTATCCTGCTGCAGAAGTGCAGTTTTTTTTTAGCTAGGTGAAAAAACGTCCCTAATTGAATACTCCCCTTTATCAGTCTACACTTTATCACTTTTTTTTAAGGCTTAATACATACCTGAAAGCATAGTGGCCCGGCCATGGGTTAATACAACCCTGCTAAGAATTGCAGGTAGGCACAACTGACAACTTAATTTTTGCTGAATTTCTTAACAAGAAACTTCTGTCCCAGGGCGGACGTGAAAACAAATGATGAGACTGTAGAACGCAGTCATTGAAGAAATTTGAGAAGGCAATGCTTTTGTTTGCAAAACACTGGGTGTTTTGCAATCAGAAGAATTGCCCTTTTAAGTAATGGTTTTCAATGACAAGAAATTGAAGCTTTTACAAGCTGCTGCTCGGTAAATAAACCCTTCAGACTTACCTGCCTACGTGACAGCACAACAAACTGCTAGAGAACAATAAAACTGATGCCATACACTGCCTTTTATGGTGGTCAGGTATATTTCCCTACTGAAGTAGCAGCAAATTATTGTGTGTGCATAATGTTAACACTTAACAGTTATTTCTGGAACCCTCAAGTCCCAATTTAGACAAACATCCTCTTCCTTTTAACTGGTTTCTACCCAGAATACATGAGGCTATTTGGTCACAAATCCCATCACCACCTGCTTGCAGATAGGGCAAATCCAGGAATATACCACTTTAAAATTACTGAGGTATGACCTAGAGCTCTTCAACATTCTGGTACCATAAAAGAACAGAGACCATTTTCTCTAGATCAAAAGAAGAGAATGAGTTTTCATGTCCCCAGTTCCCCCAAGTTTGTCCACTTGTCTCAGGCCAGAGATTTTGTCTTTTCTCCCAAGGTGGGGAACCTTAAGTTCTTATATGAAATGTTGTGTGACTTCAAATTAAAGTTTGCTGTGCCATGTTTTCAGATCCAGCAACAGGAATTACCTGAAATGCTTCCATATGCTATTAGTGTGGATTTTTGGCTAGCAAAGCATTTTTAAAGTGTGACACAAACTTGCACTGGTTTCAGTAAATGTTTTTTTGTTTTGTTTTTTAATACCAGAAAGGGGAAAGAATTGCAGACTTATACAGTACAGACAAAAAGAAAGGTAACTATAGAACAGCTATAGTACATGGGAAAAATATATGCTGTAATACATGTATAATCAGAGAGAAACAACTTCACAGTTCGTTTTACGCTGCTCCCTTGGATCAGTATATAAATAAGATGTGCCAATTCAGGAGGAATAGGTTCTGGGAACATGCCAGGTTTTAAGGATATCCATGCTTGAGTTAAGACGGTTAAATCAAAATGTTAGAGGTACTAATTAAGTCACCTGTGCTCAAGCATGAATATCCTAAAAATCTGTACTACAAGGCGGAGTTTGGGAACCTCTACCTTAGTGAGTAAATTGCGTTACTTAGCAACCACATTAGGATTAGGATTTTAATTATTGAACCAGTTTTCAAAAATGCCCCCATTCCTGAAATGCAAATTATATATCCCAGAATGCTGATTTCTGAGCATGCAAAGGATGCATTATAATATTATCAGCTGTAAGTTAAAAGGTTATCTGAACTTGCTTGCAAAACTAAATTTTTTTCTAGTCTAAGGACTCTTTGGTGACATCTAATAATCTTATAATCTACAATAAAAGATGCAAATAAAGAGCATGATGTTCCCTTTAACACAGCAGATAAGCATTGGTGTCAGCCACCCTATACAACTGTTGGGTACCAAAGCCAACATAACGTCACATGTAAAGTGACATTTAGAAACCTGAGAAATCACAGGGGAAACTTAACATTCAAATGATAGATTCTTTTTTGTGTGATCATAGCAACAATCATCCACGTATTCCCAATTTCTGACTAAGGGGAAGATGTACTAAGCGGTGAAAAGAGTGGAGAAGTGAGCCAGCGGAGAAGTTGCCCATGACAACCAATCAGCATTGAAGTAACAATTATAATTTGCATACTATAAAATTATACAGAGCAGTTGATTGGCTGCCGTGGGCAACTTCTCCACTGGCCCACTTCTCCACTCTTTTCACTACTTAGTACATCTCCCCCAAACTGCTTGTGAGGCTGACAACACTGTCTATATTAAAAATAAACAAATTGCATGACCTTTTCCCAACCATCAAAGGTAAAGGGGGAATTCAATTGTTTTTGCGTGCCCAATTGCACTTTATCCTCGTCTAAATTGACGCGCCAATATTCAATCTGGGTTTTTTTCTTGCATTCACAACCAAAAAGACCAAGTTTAGCTGTGTAACCCACCTAAAATAAAACCCAGGCTTTTTGCAATTTCTGCTAGCCACTTCAGGAGGCCGCAAGCAGAAATCCTGCTATCGCACCTATGGCAAAAACAATTGAATAGCTGTCGTAGTTTTATATTCTCAGAATTTATATAGCACCAACAATGTGTATCTGGAGGAGTAGACATGTCCGAAGTTGTACTTACCTGATTAGATGGAACCAGTAAATCATGTGTTCCGCGAGACTCTGCTGGGAGTGCACAATAGTGATATACAGATAAAGGGCAACGGCCATTGTCCAGAAGAAAGAGCTGGTGTTGGAGAAGGTGGAGAGTGCACCCTGGGCCACGCAATCCCAGCTTGTGGTCTGGAAGTCTCGCAGGACTCCATAGAAGTAGGAAGCAGCAGAGAACAAGTCAACCACCGATAGGAAGAGAAGCAGCTGGCGTGGGCGACTCCTGAGCTCTGGCCAGTGGACGTAGGTGAAGATTATAAGTACAGAGCCAAGAAAAGAAAGTCCACAGGATACCAGAACGATCACCTGCTCGGACAAGTAGAGATTTTCTCGGGGGATCTCCAGCCAAGCCATAGGAGTTCAGATCAAAATCTACAAACAGGCACAAATGAAAAATATATCTTATGGTTCATAAATGTCCTTGAAAATAAAAATGTTGGTATTTCCTTATGCAAAGGACCAAAGAGATTACATATAATTTTTCCATTTCATGATTGTCAGTACAGTACAGTACAGTACAGGGGCATACAAAACATACAAAAAGCACATACAAGCCAAATAACATGCATAGCATAGTAATGTCAAATAAGCAAAATAAAGTGAAAAGATTTTTCACTCAACCTTAAAGAAAACGAAATATAGAATATGCAATATTCAAAAACTGTTTAATTGTTACTACACCATATGGGCACACTTTATCCTGCAGAGATCTTTTTTTAAATTTTTTTATCAGCTATGTGCTATCTTGCATTTCTAGACTGTGAAACATAATAAGATTTTAAACCTACTGGTAAATCTTTTTCTCGTAGTCCGTAGAGGATGCTGGGACTCCGTAAGGACCATGGGGAGAGACGGGCTCCGCAGGAGACATGGGCACTTTAAGAAAGACTTTGACTCTGGGTGTGCACTGGCTCCTCCCTCTATGCCCCTCCTCCAGACCTCAGTTAGAGAAACTGTGCCAAGAGGAGACGGACAGCACAAGGAAAGGATTTTTGTAATCCAAGGGCAAGATTCATACCAGCCACACCAATCACACCGTATAACTTGTGATATACTACCCAGTTAACAGTATGAAAAACAACATAGCATCAGTCCAAGACCGATGAAACTATAACATAACCCTTATGTAAGCAATAACTATATACAAGTCTTGCAGAAGTAGTCCGCACTTGGGACGGGCGCCCAGCATCCTCTACAGACTACGAGAAAAAGATTTACCGGTAGGTTTAAAATCTTATTTTCTCTAACGTCCTAGAGGATGCTGGGACTCCGTAAGGACCATGGGGATTATACCAAAGCTCCCAAACGGGCGGGAAAGTGCGGATGACTCTGCAGCACCGATTGAGCAAACAGGAGGTCCTCCTGTCAAAGTCGAAAAATATTGAAGCACACACACCAAGTACAAACCACACACACATGGCCCCTGCGCGCGCACTCGTTCTGCTGTGTGTGCACATATCCGCAATTTGCGTAAGGTCGCTCCCCGCGGTCATGCGCCTTAGCGCGTGGTATGCGTATTTACGGTAGGGTTTGTGTGCGCATGGAGGGCTATCTAAACATTACATATTTAATCCAAATAGTGCACAATGTACACATAGCCTCCCTGCACCACATCAGAAAGAAATAGCTGTTTAAAATGATAACAGAACAAAGGGATTCACCTTTACAGGATAGGAGGGGACAGAACAAGGTTACAAGGTGGTGTTTGGTATCCAGCTGTAGGGTATTTTAAGGGAAACATTCTGGTGTTAGTTTGAGAAAGATCGCTTGTTCCTGCGTATAGTTATGTGCAAAAGTAGAATATGAACATTAACTGTGTTTACTGTATATTATGTATGCGGGGGGAATCCAGAGGAGACCACCCACAAGAGCAGTTGGGGAAAGACATCGCCCACCTATTTAAATCCACCTATGACCTCTCCTGTAATGTAAATGACCATCCCTGTGTCCAATGGACAAAGAGATTACAGTATCCATTGTGTTATGTTTTGGATGAAGTGAATAAAGAGAGCCTACAGCAGGCTTAGTCAGACAGAAGGCTCACAACGCTATCTATCAGATGGCGGAGGACCGGACCGGGTTGCGCTAGCGAACATTCTCACGTATGTACATTCTCTGTAGCCATTATTCTGTTTAGATTTACTTGTTAGCCTGTAGTGTATGATTTGTATTGTTTTACCTTTTGGAATTAATCCACTGAGGCCTTAGAACCCTGTGGTTGCAACTACAAATCAGTGTTGTGTTTTCACTTTCCTGCATGGGCTTTATAGTGTATTCATCTGTATAAGGTGTATAAGCATTGATAAGGTGTACGCACTGCGTGTACTTTATACCGTCAGCGCTACTTAAGGTTTAAGGTATAACATCATTACAGTACTTTGCTGTTAAGGGTTTAAAGTGTAAGCATATCATTGCATTGTATCATTAACAAGATTTAAAGGTTATCAATTGTGTGTGCGCTCGCTGTGTGTACTCTGTATACTCAGCGCGGTGTGTGTACGCCAAGTGCGTACCACGTGCAGGACTCTGTACACAAATAGCGTACAAAGTGCGTAGCACGTGTATCCAGTCTAGCGGCCATAGCGGCTCAACGGTAAAAGTGTATCAAGAGGTATAGCTTTGTGTTTTAAGATAATATTGACATTATCACTCCTCAGCCAGGGTATCAAACTTATAGAACTTTGCAAAGGTGTTTGACCCCGACCAAGTAGCAGCTCGGCACAGCTGTAGTGCCGAGACCCCTCGGGCAGCCGCCCAAGAAGAGCCCACCTTCCTAGTGGAATGGGCCTTAACCGATTTTGGTAACGGCAATCCTGCCGTAGAATGCACCTGCTGAATCGTGTTACAGATCCAGCGAGCAATAGTCTGCTTTGAAGCAGGGCCGCCAACTTTGTTGGCTGCATACAGGACAAACAGTGCTTCTGTTTTTCTGATCCTAGCCGTTCTGGCAGCGTAAATTTTCAAAGCCCTGACCACATCAAGGGACTCGGAATCCTCCAAGTCACGTGTAGCCACAGGCACGACAATAGGTTGGTTCATATGAAAGGATGAGACCACCTTAGGCAGGAATTGAGGACGGGTCCGCAACTCCGCTCTATCCATATGGAAAACCACATAGGGGCTTTTATGTGATAAAGCCGCCAATTCCGGAACTCGCCTAGCCGAAGCCAAGGCTAACAACATGACCACCTTCCAGGTGAGATATTTCCACTCCACTGTCTTAAGTGGTTCAAACCAATGTGACTTAAGGAAATTTAACACCACGTTAAGGTCCCAAGGCGCCACCGGAGGTACAAAAGGAGGCTGAATATGCAGTACTCCCTTCACAAAAGTCTGTACTTCAGGTAATGAGGTCAATTCCTTTTGAAAGAAAATGGATAAGGCCGAAATCTGAACTTTTAATGGAGCCTAATTTTAGGCCCAAATTCACTCCAGTTTGTAGGAAGTAAAGAAAACGGCCCAGGTGGAATTCTTCCGTAGGAGCATTCCTGGCCTCACACCAAGAAACATATTTTCTCCATATTCGGTGATAATGTTTAGATGTCACGTCCTTCCTAGCCTTTATTAGCGTAGGAATGACCTCATCCGGAATACCTTTTTCCGCTAGGATCTGGCGTTCAACCGCCATGCCGTCAAACGCAGCCGCGGTAAGTCTTGGAACAGACAGGGACCTTGTTGTAACAAGTTCTGCCTTAGAGGAAGAGGCCACGGATCTTCTGTGAGCATTTCTTGCAGATCCGGATACCAGGTCCTTCGTGGCCAATCTGGAACAATGAGAATTGTTCTCACTCCTCTTTTTCTTATTATCCTCAACACCTTGGGTATGAGAGGAAGAGGAGGAAACACATATACCGACTGGAACACCCACAGTGTCACTAGGGCGTCCACAGCTACCGCCTGAGGGTCTCTTGACCTGGCGCAATACCTTTGTAGCTTTTTGTTGAGACGGGATGCCATCATGTCTATTTGGGGTAGCCCCCACCGACGTGCAATCTGCGCGAAGACTTCCTGACAAAGTCCCCACTCTCCCGGATGCAGATCGTGTCTGATGAGGAAGTCTGCTTCCCAGTTGTCCACTCCCAGAATGAACACTGCTGACAGATCGCTTACATGATTCTCCGCCCAGCGAAGAACTCTGGTGGCTTCCGCCATTGCCACTCTGCTCCTTGTGCCGCCTTGGCGGTTTACATGAGCTACTGCGGTGATGTTGTCTGACTGGATCAGAACTGGTCGATTGCGAAGTAAGATCTCCGCTTGACGTAGGGCGTTGTATATGGCCCTTAGTTCCAGGATGTTAATGTGAAGACAAGTCTCTTGACTTGACCAAAGTCCTTGGAAATTTCTTCCCTGTGTGACCGCTCCCCAACCTCGCATCCGTGGTCACCAGGATCCAGTCCTGAATGCCGAACCTGCAGCCCTCTAGAAGGTGAGCACTGTTTAGCCACCACAGGAGAGATACTCTGGCCCTGGGGGACAGGGTGATCCGCTGATGCAATTGCAGATACGACCCGGACCATTTGGCCAATAGGTCCCATTGGAAGGCCCTTGCATGGAATCTGCCATATGGAATGGCTTCGTATGCTGCCACCATCTTTCCCAGAACTTGAGTGCAATGATGTACTGACACTTGTTTTGGTTTCAACAAGTTCATGACTAGAGTCATGAGTTCCTGCGCTTTTTCCTTCGGAAGAAAAACCCTTTTCTGGTCTGTGTCCAGAATCATGCCCAAGAAGGGCAGACGAGTTGTAGGATTCAGCTGCGACTTTGGAATATCGAGAATCCAGCCGTGTCGCTGTAACACATTCAGTGAAAGTGATACGCTGCTCAGCAACGTCACCCGTGATCTCGCTTTTATGAGGAGATCGTCCAAGTACGGGATAATTGTGACACCCTGCTTGCGCAGGAGCACCATCATTTCCGCCATTACTTTGGTGAAAATTCTCGGGGCCGTGGAAAGCCCAAACGGCAACGTCTGAAATTGGTAATGACAATCCTGTACCGCCAATCTCAGGTACGCCTGATTAGGAGGATATATGGGGACATGCAGGTATGCATCCTTTATGTCCAGAGATACAAAAAAATCTCCCCCTTCTAGGCTGGCGATGACCGCCCTGAGTGATGCCATCTTGAACTTGAACCGTTTTAAGTAAAGGTTCAGGGATTTTAAATTTAAAATGGGTCTGACCGAACCATTCGGTTTCGGAACCACAAACAGAGTTGAGTAGTACCCCTGCCCTCTTTGAAGCAGGGGAACCTCTACCACCACTTGTTGCATACACAATTTGTGAATCGCATGTAACACTATCTCCCTTTCCAGGGGTTGTTTCGGTAGGGCCGATTTGAAAAACCGGGGTGGAGGCACTTCTTCGAATTCCAGCTTGTAACCCTGGGAAACAATTTCTATTGCCCATGGATCCACCTGTGAGTGGACCCAGATGTGGCTGAACAGTCGAAGACGTGCCCCCACAGGAGCTGACTCCCTCAGGGGAGCCCCAGCGTCATGCGGTGGATTTAGCCGAGGCCGGGGAGGACTTCTGTTCCTGGGAACTAGCTGTGTTGTGCAGCTTTTTCCCTCTGCCCATACCTCTGGCAAGAAAGGACAATCCACGTGCTCTCTTGCTTTTATTGGAACGAAAGGACTGCATTCGATAATGAGGCGCTTTCTTAGATTGTGAGGGAATACATGGCAAAAAATTTTATTTACCTGCCGTAGCCGTGGAGACGAGATCCGAGAGGCCTCTCCGAACAATTCCTCACCCTTGTAAGGCAACAACTCCATATGCCTCTTTTAGTCGGCATCACCTGTCCATTGCATGTTCCACAGGACACGTCTATCAGAAATCGACATAGCGTTGACTCTACAACCCAGTAGACTAACGTCTCTTGGGCAAGAAAAAGACAACATCTTTTACATATAAATATATATATATATATATATATACACACACACACACACACTAGGGACAATAACATGGTATCCTTATCTAGGGTTTCAATCTCCACTGATAAGGTATCTGTCTACGCTGCTACAGCGCTATAAACCCATGCCGACACAATCGCCGGTCTGAGTAGTGTACCAGAATGTGTGTAAATGGACTTCAAAGTACTTTTACTGCATGCTATCTGCAGGATCCCTGAGGATCAGACATGTCGACACACACGTACCGACACACCACACACTCAGGGAATGCTCTTCTGAAGACAGTTCCCCCACAAGGCCCTTTGGAGAGACAGAGAGAGAGTATGCCAGCACACACCCCAGCGCAATGTGACCCAGGAAAAACACAGCAATTTAATGTTTACCCCGTAGCGCTGTTATTATTATCTGCGCCGAATTATGTGCCCCCCCCCTTCTTTAAAACCCTCTCTTCTACCGTGGTATAAGCAGGGGAGAGTCCGGGGAGCTTCCTCTCAGCGGTGCTGTGGAGAAAAAATGGCGCTGGTGAGTGCCGAGGGAGAAGCCCCTCCCCCTCGGCGGCGGGCTTCAGTCCCGCTAAAAGTGTAAAATTGGCGGGGGCTCATGCATATATACAGTGTCCAGCTGTATATATGCTCTCTTTTGCCAAATAAGAGGTTTATATTGCTGCCCAGGGCGCCCCCCCCCCCCCCCCCCTGCGCCCTGCACCCGTACAGTGACCGGAGTATGTGAGGTGTATGGGAGCAATGACGCACAGCTGCGGTGCTGTGCGTTACCTCAGTGAAGCACCGAATGCTTCTGCCGCCTGAGACGTCTTCTGTCTTCGTTTCTTCTGGCTCTGTGAGGAGAACGGCGGCGCGGCTCTGGGGTGAACGCCCAGGACGAACCTGTGTTCACTCCCTCTGGAGCTAATGGTGTCCAGTAGCCGAGGAAGCAGAGCCTATCATTTAAGTAGGTCTGCTCATCTCTCCTCAGTCCCTCGATGCAGGGAGCCTGTTGCCAGCAGTGCTCCCTGAAAAAGAGAAAAAATCCTAACAAAAATGCTTTCTAAGCAGGAAACTCAGGAGAGCTCCCTGCAGTGCACCCATTCTCCTCTGGGCACAGTCTAAAACTGAGGTCTGGAGGAGGGGCATAGAGGGAGGAGCCAGTGCACACCCAGAGTCAAAGTCTTTCTTAAAGTGCCCATGTTTCCTGCGGAGCCCGTCTATCCCCATTGTCCTTACGGAGTCCCAGCATCCTCTAGGACGTTAGAGAAATAAAACATATATACACGGTCGAGTCACACGGTATGACCACCAGCTAATAACCATGTGCAGCACAGACAGCAGCTAGACGGAGCGGGAGTGACTCAATAAGATGCTTGTAGGTTGACACAGGTACATTTTGACGGTGAGTGCTCGATCCTCTGCCGTTGGAATGGTGACCGCCAGTCATGCATACCCAACCCGTTATTAACCATCATTTCAGTATAAAAAAAGGCACTATTAATAATGTGACAACTTTTTTCATTCGTGTGAAAAACCCTCCTAAAAGGTTACACAGAGATAATAAACTTCCTACTGTAAGTTGTAATATATGGTTCATCCCTTGTTTATTATAAGCACTCAATAAATCCCACAATATTTAATAAAACATCAGTATGAGTTTGTCCATTATACTTTCATTATTTCCATACTGGACTATAAAATATAACAACCAGTTTATTTTATGTATGGGACTTATTTTGCTAAGCAGTAGATTTTCAAAAATCTCGATTCTTATAGATTTTGCCTTTCAGATTTTCAAGGGCAATAATATTTCATGCAAAATATGCCTGATTTTAATTCACTATTAATGCCCTATTAAATCTGTCAGGTCAGTCTGTACAAATCTAGGGTTTTCAAAATCTACTGTGTAGTAAATGTGCCCCTATATCCCAGAAATGGTTATGGATTATAGGATAGAACAGAGTAAGGTCTACATGGCAAAAAGGTTAACATGAGGTTTTTTTTAAATGTTTTAGAAGGAAGGGGGGGATTTGCACAAGATGATACCTGTAAGCCAGGCATGTCCAAACTGCGGCCCTCCAGCTGTTGAGAAACTACACATCCCAGCATGCCCTGACACAGCTTTAGCATTCACTGACAGCAAAACTGTGTTAGGGCATGCTGGGATATGTAGTTTCACAACAGCTGGAGGGCCGCAGTTTGGATATGCCTGCTGTAAGCTATTATCCAAATGCAGTCTTGTTTCACTTATACCCCTTTCAGACTGACAAAAATTTCCCGGGTTATTGCACATGAACACGCATCAACCCGGGAATTTGCTCAGTGTCGGCCCGCAAGTCTGAAGGGGTCTCAAGCCGGGTCGCACCTGGGAAGCATCCGTGTACACATTCCCAGCTATTGTCAGTCTGAAAGGGGTATTAATGGCACATTATACCGTAGTTACTGGCAAAAAAAAAAAAAAGGAAGGAATAGACTACATGGACTTTAGGCCAGTGGTTCCCAAACTGTGGGGCAGATGTATTAAGCCTGGAGAAGGCATAAAGAAGTGATAAAGTGGTGATAAGTGCAAGGTGATAACGCACCAGCCAATCAGCTCCAATATGTAAATTAACAGGAGCTGATTGGCTGGTGCGTTATCTCCTTGCACTTATCGCCGCTTTATCACTTCTTTAACCCTTCTAATACATCTGCCCGTGTGCCGTGGCACCCTGGGGTGCCTCGGGACACTTGCAGGGGTGCCTTGGATTGGTGATCCAGGACCAGAGAAAATTATTTCTGGCAAATGTAATAGGCAAAACCAGTGCTGGTGGCTGCGAATCATAAAATAAGTGAACAAACAGAAGCAAATCTTGTCCCTCACCACATAATTTAACTTATGACACATAAACACAATTTACTTTATTTAATATTTCTTTGTGCTGGAGGTGCCGTGAAAAAAAAATTCTTATGCTCTAGGATGCCGGGATTCCAAAATGTTTTGGAACCACAGCTTTAGGCACTTATATGGGAAAGTGCTAACGCTGTCAGTATATAAATCTGCAAAGTAAGACAACTGTGGGTTCATTAATCCCACCCAGTTCTGCTAGACATGCACATCAGGTGTGTATTGTGTTTACTGAACTATTTACAACGCAAGAGATAAATGTAACATTATGCAGCAACACACTAACAAAATGTTACACGTTGTTATGTGAATTGGGAATTTACATGTAACATATCGTGTCAATAGATGATGAGGTTTTGTAAACATTACAGACACCAATCGTCCTACAGCCCTGTTCCCACGCATCTGGTAATTGGCATAAGAGAGTCTGTAAGCAGAAATTCCAGTAAGACAAGGTGGTAATTACATGCACCCTAGTTTAACTCTTCCACTACAGGGAGTTATTAGGTGTGACATTATCCAGTAAAGCAGGTTGTGGGTCTGCGCTGATTCTGTACTAGCCGCACGTAGCGCAGCGTAGAAGGTTGGGGAATAGGAAAGTAACGAACCCGTTACACGTCCCCCATAAGCTGCCTATCTGTAGCTACAGCGGAGGAGGCAGCCAGCAGCGCCGTGCGCACGGGGAGCGGGGACAGCCAGGAACTGACCTGTCCCAGGACGGCTCAGCCACACTCACCTCCCGCAGGACCTCTCGCTCTCTGTAGCTCCCGTCTACTTGTGTACAAGGTGGAGCCTTAGCCCGGGACATCCGGAAGGGGCAGGAAGCCGGCTAAGCCAGGGAGGAATGAGAGGACAGGCCCGTGCTATAGGTAGAGGAACTGCTTCTCCGCATCATCTAGTCCTCAGAGTGGATAGAGACCTCCCTCCGGGTGATCACAGCGGGCACAGGGCTATTCCACACGGCGTAAGGAGGCGCAGGCATCCGGTGCTAGCTGGGTGAACTACAAGCACCAGCAAGTCTAGTCACAGTTACAAACTAGATGTTGACCGTAAAAGAGGGGTGGTTCTCGTCGGGCAGCCCTCCCCAGTGGTATGGTGACTGGGTGGTGGGGAGAAGAAGAAAATCTCCAGCATTGACAAAATGTTTCACTGACAGGACCCCGACCCTCTGTGACAGGAGCTGGCATCCGGGCATTGCTGCCAGACAGGCTGAGGGAAGTAGCATGCAAGCTCTTGATTTTTCTTCATTAAAATACAAAAAAGTGTTACCATATATTAGTTATTTTTAACGGCAGACATTAGAGCAATACATGGTACACAGAACTTAACATTACAGTAACTCAGTGGTTCTCAAACTCGGTCCTCAGGACGGTATCCGTTTGGATGGTCGACCACTATTGGTCGACATGGTCAACACGCTGAAATGGTCGACTCATGAAATGTCGACACATGCAAAGGTCGACATTAGTTTTTCAAAAAAAATTCTTTTGTGAAACTTTTACAAACTTTACGATCCACGTGGACTACGATTGGGAACGGTAACCTTGCCCGAAGCTCGCGAGCCATGCGAGGGGACACGGTGCACTAATTGAGGTTCCAGCTCCTTGGGCGGTGCACTAATTGAGGTTCCGCACACAGCAGCGTCCACCCGGCTCCAGCAAGCAAGACCTCGCTTGCTGGAGCCAGGTGGACGTTCCCGTGAGCGGCGGCTGTGATGCGGGGACGGGGAGCGGAGGGACGTGGAGACTGTGAGGCAGAGAGATGGGGGGGGGGGGGAGCAGCGCTCCTGCATAGCCGCTGCTGTAGCGCTGCTTTCCCCAGTCTGCCCACGGCTCTCCCCCGTCTAGCTCCTGCATCTCAATTCGACTTTTTTAAAAGTCGAATTGAGATGTGAGATGACATTGAATAGCCCAAGTCAGATCATTCCGAAAAAATAAATGTCGGAATGGATCCGACTTCAATTGAATATACCCATATATGTAGACACAGGCCCTCATTCCGAGTTGTTCACTCGCTAGCTGCTTTTAGCAGCATTGCACACTCTAAGCCGCTGCCCTCTGGGAGTGTATCTTAGCTTAGCAGAATTGCGAACGAAAGATTCGCAGAATTGCGAATAGAAATTACTTAGCAGTTTCTGAGTAGCTCCAGACTTACTCAGCCATTCAGTTCAGTCAGTTTCGTTCCTGGTTTGACGTCACAAACACACCCAGCGTTCGCCCAGACACTCCCCCCGTTTCTTCAGACACTCCTGCGTTTTTCCCAGAAATGCCAGCGTTTTTTCACACACGCCCAGAAAACGTCCAGTTTCCGCCCAGAAACACCCACTTCCTGTCAATCACAGTACGATCACCAGAACGATGAAAAATCCTCATTATGCCGTGAGTAAAATACCTAACTTTTGTGTAAAATAACTAACCGCATGCGCTCTGCAAACCTTGCGCATGTGCAGTAAGCGACTAATCGCAATATAGCAAAAATCGGCAATGAGCGAACAACTCGGAATGACCACCACTGTTTGCATACTTACTCATTTCAAGAATAAAATCAATGGGTACCTACTCCTTCAGTTTAAAACCAGACGTTGAGAAACTACTGTAGTATAATTTTATCAACTTTATCCATCACATTAAAAATGTTCAATATGTCAAGTACACTATTTTAATAAAATTGTTTTCTCTGACGTCCTAGTGGATGCTGGGAACTCCGTAAGGACCATGGGGGATAGACGGGCTCCGCAGGAGACTGGGCACTCTAAAAGAAAGATTAGGTACTATCTGGTGTGCACTGGCTCCTCCCTCTATGCCCCTCCTCCAGACCTCAGTTAGATTTCTGTGCCCGGCCGAGCTGGATGCACACTAGGGGCTCTCCTGAGCTCCTAGAAAGAAAGTATATGTTAGGTTTTTTATTTTACAGTGAGACCTGCTGGCAACAGGCTCACTGCAACGAGGGACTAAGGGGAGAAGAAGCGAACCTACCTGCTTGCAGCTAGCTTGGGTTTCTTAGGCTACTGGACACCATTAGCTCCAGAGGGATCGACCGCAGGACCCGTCCTTGGTGTTCGTTCCCGGAGCCGCGCCGCCGTCCCCCTTACAGAGCCAGAAGCATGAAGATGGTCCGGAAAATCGGCGGCAGAAGACTTCAGTCTTCACCAAGGTAGCGCACAGCACTGCAGCTGTGCGCCATTGCTCCTCATACACACTTCACACTCCGGTCACTGAGGGTGCAGGGCGCTGGGGGGGGCGCCCTGAGCAGCAATAAAAACACCTTGGCTGGCAAAATAATCACAATATATAGCCCCAGAGGCTATATATGTGATAATTACCCCTGCCAGAATCCATAAAAAAGCGGGAGAAAAGTCCGTGAAAAAGGGGCGGAGCTATCTCCCTCGGCACACTGGCGCCATTTTCTCTTCACAGTGTAGCTGGAAGACAGCTCCCCAGGCTCTCCCCTGTAGTTTTCAGGCTCAAAGGGTTAAAAAGAGAGGGGGGGCACTAAATTTAGGCGCAATATTGTTTATACAAGCAGCTATTGGGGAAAATTCACTCAGTGATAGTGTTTATCCCTACATTATATAGCGCTCTGGTGTGTGCTGGCATACTCTCTCTCTGTCTCCCCAAAGGGCTGTGTGGGGTCCTGTCCTCAGTCAGAGCATTCCCTGTGTGTGTGCGGTGTGTCGGTACGGCTGTGTCGACATGTTTGATGAGGAGGCTTATGTGGAGGCGGAGCAGATGCCGATAAATGGGATGTCGCCCCCTGTGGGCCGACACCAGAGTGGATGGATAGGTGGAAGGTATTAACCGACAGTGTCAACTCCTTACATAAAAGGCTGGATGACGTAACAGCTTTGGGACAGCCGGCTTCTCAGCCCGCGCCTGCCCAGGCATCTCAAAGGCCATCAGGGGCTCAAAAACGCCCGCTCCCTCAGATGGCAGACACAGATGTCGACACGGAGTCTGACTCCAGTGTCGACGAGGTTGAGACATATACACAATCCACTAGGAACATCTGTTACATGATCCCGGCAATAAAAAATGTGTTACACATTTCTGACATTAACCCAAGTACCACTAAAAAAGGGTTTTATGTTTGGGGAGAAAAAGCAAGCAGTGTTTTGTTCCCCCATCAAATGAGTGAATGCAGTGTGAAAAAGCGTGGGTTCCCCCGATAAGAAACTGATAATTTCTAAAAAGTTACTGATGGCGTACCTTTTCCCGCCAGAGGATAAGTTACGCTGGGAGATATCCCCTAGGGTGGATAAGGCGCTCACACGTTTGTCAAAAAAGGTGGCACTGCCGTCTTAGGATACGGCCACTTTGAAGGTACCTGCTGATAAAAAGCAGGAGGCTATCCTGAAGTCTGTATTTACACACTCAGGTACTAGACTGAGACCTGCAGATAGTGCTGCTGCAGCGTGGTCTGTAACCCTGTCAAACAGGGATACTATTTTGCGAACATAAGACGTCGTCTTATATATGAGGGATGCACAGAGGGATATTTTGCCGGCTGGCATCCAGAATTATTGCAATGTCCATTCTGTCAGGAGGGTATTAGAGACCCGACACTGGACAGGTGATGCTGACTTTAAAAGGCACATAGAGCCTTATAAGGGTGAGGAATTGTTTGGGGATGGTCTCTGGGACCTCGTATCCACAGCAACAGCTGGGAAGAAATTTTTTTACCTCAGGTTTCCTCACAGCCTAAGAAAGCACTGTATTATCAGGTACAGTCCTTTCGGCTTCAGAAAAGCAAGCGGGTCAAAGGCGCTTCCTTTCTGCACAGAGACGAGGGAAGAGGGAAAAAGCAGCACCAGTCAGCCAATTCCCAGAATCAAAATTCTTCCCCCGCTTCCTCTGAGTCCACCGCATGACGCGGGGGCTCCACAGGCGTAGCCAGGTACGGTGGGGGGCCGCCTCAAAAATTTCAGCGATCAGTGGGCTCGCTCACAGGTGGATCCCTGGATCCTTCAAGTAGTATCTCAGGGGTACAGGCTGGAATTCGAGGCGTCTCCCCCCCCCCGCCGTTTCCTCAAATCTGCCTTGCCGACAACTCCCTCAGGCAGGGAGGCTGTGCTAGAGGCAATTCACAAGCTGTATTCCCAGCAGGTGATAGTCAAGATGCCCCTACTTCAACAAGGACGGGGTTACTATTCCACACTGTTTGTGGTACCGAAACCGGACGGTTCGGTGAGACCCATTTTAAATTTGAAGTCCTTGAACACATACATAAAAAAATTAAAGTTCAAGATGAAATCGCTCAGGGCGGTTATTGCAAGCCTGGAGGAGGGGGATTACATGGTATCCCTGGACATCAAGGGTGCTTACCTACATGTCCCCATTTACCATCCTCACCAGGAGTACCTCAGATTTGTGGTACAGGATTGCCATTACCAATTCCAAACACTGCCGTTTGGACTGTCCACGGCACCGAGGGTCTTTACCAAGGTGATGGCAGAAATGATGATACTCCTTCGAAAAAAGGGAGTTTTTAATTATCCAGTACTTGGACGATCTCCTTATAAAGGCTAGGTCCATGGAGCAGTTGTTGGTCGGAGTAGCACTATCTCGGGAAGTGCTACAACAGCACGAATGGATTCTATACATTCCAAAGTCACAGCTGGTTCCTACCACACGCCTGCTGTTCCTGGGGATGGTTCTGGACACAGAACAGAAAAAAGTGTTTTTCCCGCAGGAGAAAGCCAAGGAGCTGTCATCTCTAGTCAGAGACCTCCTGAAACCAAAACAGGTATCGGTGCATCACTGCACACGAGTCCTGGGAAAAATGGTAGCTTCTTACGAAGCAAAATTCCATTCGGCAGGTTCCATGCAAGAACCTTTCAGTGGGACCTCTTGGACAAGTGGTCGGAATCGCATCTTCAGATGCATCGGCTGATAACCCTGTCTCCAAGGACCAGGGTATCTCTACTGTGGTGGCTGCAGAGTGCTCATCTTCAAGAGGGCCGCAGATTCGGCATACAGGACTGGGTCCTGGTAACCACGGATGCCAGCCTTCGAGGCTGGGGGGCAGTCACACAGGGAAGAAATTTCCAAGGACTTTGGTCAAGTCAGGAGTCGTCCCTACACATAAATATTCTGGAACTGAGGGCCATTTACAATGCCCTAAGTCTGGCAAGGCCTCTGCTTTAAAACCAGCCGGTACTGATCCAATCAGACAACATCACGGCAGTCGCCCATGTAAACCGACAGGGCGGCACAAGAAGCAGGATGGCAATGGCAGAAGCCACAAGGATTCTCCGATGGGCGGAAAATCACGTCTTAGCACTGTCAGCAGTGTTCATTCCGGGAGTGGACAACTGGGAAGCAGACTTCCTCAGCAGACACGACCGACACCCGGGAGAGTGGGGACTTCATCCAGAAGTCTTCCAACTGTTGGTAAACCGTTGGGAAAGGCCACAGGTGGACATGATGGCGTCCCGCCTAAACTAAAAAACTAGATATTGCGCTAGGTCAAGGGACCCTCAGGCAATAGCTGTGGACGCTCTAGTGACACCGTGGGTGTACCAGTCGGTTTATGTATTCCCTCCTCTGCCTCTCATACCAAAGGTACTGAGAATAATAAGAAAACGAGGAGTAAGAACGATACTCGTGGTTCCGGATGGGCCAAGAAGAGCTTGGTACCCAGAACTTCAAGAAATAATATCAGAGGACCCATGGCCTCTACCGCTCAGACAGGATCTGCTACAGCAGGGGCCCTGTCTGTTCCAAGACTTACCGCGGCTGCGTTGGACGGCATGGCGGTTGAATTCCGGATCCTAAAGCAAAAGGGCATTCCGGAGGAAGTCATTCCTACGCTGATAAAAGCCAGGAAAGAAGTAACCGCAAACCATTATCACCGTATTTGGCGAAAATATGTTGCGTGGTGTGAGGCCAGGAAGGCCCCAACAGAGGAATTTCAGCTGGGTCGTTTTCTGCACTTCCTACAGTCAGGAGTGACTATGGGCCTAAATTTGGGTTCCATTAAGGTCCAGATTTCGGCTCTGTCGATTTTCTTCCAGAAAGAACTGGCTTCACTGCCTGGAGTTCAGACATTTGTAAAGGGAGTGCTACATATTCAGCCCCTTTTTTGTGCCTTCTGTGGCACCTTGGGATCTCAACGTGGTGTTGAGTTTCTTAAAATCACATTGGTTTGAGCCACTTAAAACTGTGGATTTGAAATATCTCACGTGGAAAGTGGTCATGTTATTGGCCTTGGCTTCGGCCAGGCGTGTGTCAGAATTGGCGGCTTTGTCATGTAAAAGCCCTTATCTGATTTTCCATATGGATAGGGCAGAATTGAGGACTCGTCCCCAGTTTCTCCCTAAGGTGGTATCAGCTTTTCACTTGAACCAACCTATTGTAGTGCCTGCGGCTACTAGGGACTTGGAAGATTCCAAGTTACTGGACGTAGTCAGGGCCTTAAAAATTTATATTTCCAGGACGGCTGGAGTCAGGAAAACTGACTCGTTTTCTTTTTATCCTGTAGGCACCCAACAAAATAGGTGCTCCTGCTTCTAAGCAGACTATTGCTCGCTGAATTTGTAGCACAATTCAGCTGGAGCATTCTGCGGCTGGATTGCCGCATCCTAAATCAGTAACAGCCCATTCCACGAGGAAAGTGGGCTCATCTTGGGCGGCTGCCCGAGGGGTCTCGGCTTTACAACTTTGCCGAGCTGCAACTTGGTCAGGGGCAAACACGTTTGCTAAATTCTACAAATTTGATACCCTGGCTGAGGAGGACCTTGAGTTCTCTCATTCGGTGCTGCAGAGTCATCCGCACTCTCCCGCCCGTTTGGGAGCTTTGGTATAATCCCCATGGTCCTTACGGAGTTCCCAGCATCCACTAGGACGTCAGAGAAAATAAGATTTTACTCACCGGTAAATCTATTTCTCGTAGTCCGTAGTGGATGCTGGGCGCCCATCCCAAGTGCGGATTGTCTGCAATACTTGTATATAGTTATTGCCTAACTAAAGGGTTATTGTTGAGCCATCTGTTGAGAGGCTCAGTTATATTTCATACTGTTAACTGGGTATAGTATCACGAGTTATACGGTGTGATTGGTGTGGCTGGTATGAGTCTTACCCGGGATTCAAAATCCTTCCTTATTGTGTCAGCTCTTCCGGGCACAGTATCCTAACTGAGGTCTGGAGGAGGGGCATAGAGGGAGGAGCCAGTGCACACCAGATAGTACCTAATCTTTCTTTTAGAGTGCCCAGTCTCCTGCGGAGCCCGTCTATCCCCCATGGTCCTTACGGAGTTCCCAGCATCCACTACGGACTACGAGAAATAGATTTACCGGTGAGTAAAATTTTATTTATTTTTTGTTTGTTTTTTAAATGTGAATTGCTTTTTGGTAATATCATTAATTCATTGTTTTATGTTGTTAATTAAATCAAAACTGAAATCCAAAATTTTGATTGATTTGAGTAACACCTTAATGGGTTTGGGGTGTTGGAGTAACTTATAGTAACAAAGGGCCCCAAAAAGTCTGGGAATCACTACTTTAGAGGCTTGTCTGGTTGCAAGGCATTGTATACACAATTAAAGTACACCTACCTGTGTGTTAATATGTATGTGCTGAACAGGATCTGTGTTAGAGCTATAACATAATTAATACTATTAAAAATTGATACTATTCAATCTAAAAATAAAATTCATATAGACAACAATATTATCATAAAAATACCAAGTACAGTACAAAAGACTACGTTAAAATCATAAGAATGCAACTTGAATTAAAAAAAACAACAACAAACAGAACAAGATCAAATAAGATCAACAAAGAGGTGCCGCCATTGGGGGTAATTCCAAGTTGATTGCAGCAGGAATTTTGTTAGCAGTTGGGCAAAACCATGTGCACTGCAGGGGAGGCAGATATAACATGTGCAGAAAGAGTTAGATTTGGGTGGGTTATTTTGTTTCTCATACGTCCTAGAGGATACTGGGGACTCCAAAAGGACCATGGGGGTATAGACGGATCCGCAGGAGCTTGGGCACACTATAAAGACTTAAACTGGGTGTGAACTGGCTTCTCCCTCTATGCCCCTCCTCCAGACCTCAGTAAAGGTGTGTACACACGGTGAGATTTTTTCTTGAGATTTTGACTATATAGTCAAAATCGCAAGAAAAGTTAGTGCAAATCGCAAGGTGAAAGTCACCTTGCGATCCCGATGCGCGGCCCCGCCAGGTCGGCATCGCAAGAAAAGATAGACTGTGCAGGCAAGTCAATCCTTGCTAGATCGGTGTACTATCTAGTTCATCTCACATGTCAATGACATCTCACATAAGGCAAAATCTCACATAAGCCAAAATCGTAAGCACACATAGTCCATATCTCAAGAAAAGTTAGTCAAAATCTGTCCTATCTGGGCTCCGGGGAGTTCAAGGGAAATCGCAAGTAAAAATCGAACATAGCAAGGATCTCTTAGACTTAGACTTTGTGCCCAGGAGTGATGGGTCACACACTAGGGAAGCTCTCCTGAGTTTCTCTGAAAGACTTTATGTTAGGTTTTTTATTTTCAGGGAGCCCTGCTGGCTACAGTCTCCCTGCATCGTGGGAGTGAGGGGAGGGAAGCAGGACCTACTTCTGTGAGTTTCAAGGCTCTGCTTCTCGGCTACTGGACACCATTAACTCCAGAGGGTTCGATCACTTGGTGCGCCTAGCTGCTTGTTCCCGGAGCCACGCCGTCACCCCCCTCACAGAAGCCAGAAGAAAGAAGTCGAGTGAGTATTGGAAGAAAAGAAGACTTCAGACGGCAGAAGACTTCAGTAACAGAGGTACAGTGGTAGTGCTGCGCTCCATGCTCCCACACACCAACGGCACTCACAGGGTGCAGGGCGCTGGGGGGGGGGGAGCGCCCTGGGCAGCGAGTTAGTTATTAACAGGTTTCTTACTCGCGCTGCCGGGGGCTCCGTATACAGACCCCCGCAGGCGCGTTATACCGTGGTTCCCCGTCGGCCGCCAGGGTGCAGGGCGCCGGGGGGTGGTGGCGCCCTGCACCCATAGATAGATAGTTGAGTTTAGAGCTCCCGGGCGCTGCACACAAGGACCCGCCATGAGAGCGACGGGTGCGCGACGCGCCGGGGCTCCCGCATGCCGATCGTTTGCCTGGGGTGCAGGGCGGGCAGGGGGGCGCCCTGAGCAGCATGGTGCTGGTTGAATATAGAGTCTTTACCCTATATTTAGTGCTCGGCCTGATTGTTTTTAGATTATTATTGTTTTTGCCCGCTTTCTATTCCGTGCTGTCGACATTTACTCAGTTTCTGTCGGCCGTAAAATTCCTGGTAGATCCACATCGGGGGCACGTCAGTACATGGTCATACACATTCACAACACATTACTGTCACTAGGGACCTGACAGGTCTGGACAATCCACTTGCGTATAGGTTATGTCTATATGTATATATGTGTAGATATAACTTTATATATGCATGATTACGATATGGGTGTTTTATTGTGTATTACATTATGTATATACATGAATGCTGAAATAATGGTATTCTTCTCATGTGCTGGTCGCTCTGTTGATTAAGCTCTAGATTGGCCGGGACGAGTTGGTTTCGATCCTCTCAAGGAGTCTGAATATTAGTCTCTTCACAACGCGGAGAGAAAATTATGACAATCAACTCCTGGTCGACGCTGAGCCCGGTCGCAAAGGATCATACAAAGGGCAGCTAAGTGAAATTTTATTTCTATACTTTGACCTTATTTGCAATGTATGCACTAGAGGGAGTGTGGTAGTCGGGTAAGCATCCGGTAGAATTATCCTACCCAGAGTGGGTAGGCTTGCCTATGTTTATTTTTCCTTATAACATTACAGCAGGCTGCCACGTGACAGTAGGTGGTGTGACCGGAAAAATGCGGAGGAGGTCTCCGGGAGATGCTGGTGGGAGGTATACAGCTGTTTGGTGTGGCCTCTCTTCAGTCAATCTCGGCGGTATCCGCTGGTAAGCCTAAATTCGTGAGTTAACCTCCTCCACAACGGTTGATGACGCATTCTTTTGTGGGATGCAGTCGTTTAACCGGTTCGATACCGTTCTTTTTTTTCCTTTTCTGTGTAGACAGTGGAAGGTGAAAAGGTGTTCTGCAGCCTTGTAAGGTTCGCAGAAGTGGACGTAGTTTCTGTTTCCACTACATACACCACTTGTCGCTGAGTCTATCTGGCTGGTCCCCACTCCGGTGACCACTTGTCTACTAATTTTCAGTTAGTCCAGGAATAGACTAGGACCTGTGAGTTATTTATAGAAGCCAAAGGGGAACATTCTGAGTTACGGTTGTTTCCCCTTACTATTTTTTCTAACAGATCTTGCCTCTCCCCTATGGAAGGGGAGGTAACACGCGACGCCATACAGAGGTGCGTCACGTTCAGGACATTGTCTGGTTGTCCCTGTAAAAGGGTGCATATCGTTGTTTATCTCTGACTGTTCTTCGGCGCAGGAATTGGCCTGTCGTTCCCAACGACGCAGATGTCAGAAGTGGGTTTCAGAGTAGATTCTGACCGGTTAAGGTTCGGTGTTTTTCCTGTGGAAAGAGGTCTGAGGATCCAGAGTTGGATCGGCTTTGAGGTGACACCTCATCAATAGGTTCCATTAATGAGACAGGTGGATGCGGCATAAGTGGCCTTTTTCGGTGAGCAGGTCTAATACCAGAGTGGTTTTCATGGGACCAGTTGGAAATGTGGTCCGGGTCTCACCTGCGCATGCACCGGAATATAATCAAAACGGCCAGGACACCGCTCCTGTGGTGTCTGCTGGGTTCTTTCCTTCTAGAGGAATGAAGGTTAGGGATCCAGGTTTAGATCCTGGTGTCCGTGCGTATAGATCTCCGAAGCTGGGGAACAGTCCTTTGCAAGAGACGTATTTCCAGAGGATGAGGTCAAGTTGGGAAACTTGTCTGCGGTAAGCTTTCTTGAATTAGGAGCTATTTAGACGAACGTATTCTTCGTGTTCTGCCCGTGTTAATTCTGCCAGAAGACTTGTCAGCAATGGCGTAAGTAAGCCGCTAGGGCGCAACAAGGAAAAAGCGGAAATGGCAGAAGATGCACAGTTTGCAGTTGAGTGGGAAGTCTGGTAAACGCTATGTTAGCATTCTTCGTTCCGGAGGTAAACGACGGAGAAATAGATTTCCTTTGCGGACACGAAATCCAGCCGGGAAAAATACTGTCATCAGCAAGAAGTTTTCCCAGACCTGACAAGTCTTTGTGGAGTGTCGCAATTGGACATGTTGGCGTCTCACCTCAACGAGAGGCCTCGAGGAGATTGTTCCAGGTTAAGGGACACTCAGGATATAGCAGGGGACATCCTAGTGACACCGTGGGTGTTTTTAGTCGGTCTAGGTGGCCTCTCCGCTTTCACCTTTCTGACAGTGGTAAGCGTAAGATGATTGATGGTTCCGATGATCCTTTGAAATCCGGTCTAACCAGCGAGGGTTGGATATCCAGTTTTTCATGGTTTACTCATAGAAAATTACTGCCCTCTTCCTTTACGTGAGGTAATGTTACAACATGATCGGGGCGTGTATCAGGACTTACCGCGGCTGCGTCTAGCGGCGGGGCGGTTGAATGTCATATCCTCAACCGAATGGGTGTTCCTGGTGAAGTCGTTTCTTCAATTCTTCAGGCTAGGAAAGAACTGACGACACAGCGTTACCACCGTTGTTGGAGTAATTATGTGTCTCGGTGTGTATCCAGGAAGGCTCCTATGGAGGACTTTCAGCTAGGTCGTGCTTATCCATACTTTACAAGCCGATGTGGAGGCAAGCCTAATAAGTTTCTTTACAAAATTCCTCTTTTGGAAAGTGGTCAGGCTATTGACTTTGACGTCCGCTAGGCGGGTGTCGGAAGTGGTGGTTTTGTCTCACAAGAGCCTTGTTTGATCTTTCAGGTGGATAGAGAGGAATTGAGTACTCGTTGGTAGTTCTACCAAGAGTGTTTTCTGGGTTTCGCAGGAATCGGCCTATTTTGATGCCGGGGGTTACTTAGGCATTGGCTGGTTCAAATTCCCTTGATCTAGCCAGGGATTTGAGTATGTAGGTCATCAATTTGGCTCAGTTTGGAGAAACAGAGGCCCTGTTTGTCTGGTATGTTCCCAGCTTACTTTGGGGGACTGCGTTATGCAGTTTTGTTACATGCTGAATCTGTAATGCGGTTTGGCATGTTCGTTCTAAGGCTGCTTTGCCATCACCGAAGTCGTGGAGGTTCCTTCTTTTGGGAAGATGGGTTTTTCTTGGGCGAATGCCCGAGGAGTCTCGGCGATTCAACTTTGCAGAGCGGATTCTTGGTCCGGGTCAAATGCTTTTGCGATGCTCTACAAGTTTGATACCCTGATTTTTGGGGACCTTATGTTTGCTCGTTCGGTGCTGCAGAGTCGTCCGCACTCTCCCGCCCGTTTTGGAGCTTTGGTATAAACCCCATGGTCCTTTTGGAGTCCCCAGCATCCTCTAGGACGTATGAGAAAATAGGATTTTAGTACCTACCGGTAAATCCTTTTCTCTTAGTCCGTAGAGGATGCTGGGCACCCGTCCCAGTGCGTACGGTGTCTGCAGTTATTGCTTTTGGTTACACCCTGGTGGTGTGTCTTCTCTGTCTGGCGGTTGCTACCGTAGTTCATGACATAGCATGCGGGGTCGTATTTTTGCTTCTGTGGACACACGGGTTGTGTTACATATTCTCTCAGCATGTGGCTGTGTTTTGTTCATGCCGTTGGCTGGTATTCTACTGAATGCCACGTTCTACGGTGTGTTTGAGGTGTGAGCTGGTATGACACTCACCGTGTTTATAACAATAAATTCTTTCCTCGAAATTGTCCATCTCTCCTGGGCACAGTTTTCTAACTGAGGTCTGGAGGAGGGGCATAGAGGGAGGAGCCAGTTCACACCCAGTTTAAGTCTTTATAGTGTGCCCAAGCTCCTGCGGATCCGTCTATACCCCCATGGTCCTTTCGGAGTCCCCAGCATCCTCTACGGACTAAGAGAAAAGGATTTACCGGTAGGTACCAAAATCCTATTTTCTGTGCAGGGTAAATACTGGCTGCTTTATTTTTACACTGCAAATTAAATTGCAGATTGAACACACCCCACCCAAATCTAACTCTCTCTGCACATGTTATATCTGCCTCCCCTGCAGTGTACATGGTTTTGCCCAACTGCTAAAAAAATTCCTGCTGCGATCAACTTGGAATTACCCCATAATACGATAGCGAGAGAACATGCAGAGAAAGCAGGGGGGTAGGCTAGGCCAAAGTGAAGAGCTACGTTTTGTGAGAGTGCTTGACATAATATCGGGGAACAGCTGGTAATTTTTCGAAGGTGGAGGTGTCAAGGGTGCAAAGTGAAGTGTAGAGGGTTGAGAAGAAAGTGAGTGGAGAAAAAGTGGGTCAGTCAGTTGTAGACAAGCCATCCAAGTAGTTTGGAAGCCCCCACCCTCTCCCCGTCTCCACACACAGGGCGGGATGTATTAACATACATCGCCACCCATCGCAGCGATGTTGATTGCATATATATTATGCGATGCAGTGACAGAGGCCCGCTGCGATACCTGTGAGGTGGTGTGCGGGGTGTCTTCGTCACCCACCTGGGCTCTTCACCTGCTCCCCTGCTGGGAAGCAGGCGGCAGTCTGTCCCCGGCGCCTCAACCTCCCCCCTGCAGCCGGAAGGACCTCCGGCTGCGCTGCTAGGGGGAGGAGGAGATTACCTTCCGGGTCCAGGCTTCCTGGAGGCAGGTATGCCGGGGGGGAGGGGGGTCGGTGTCTGAGGCGGCGGGTTGCGGTGACCAGCAATTAGAAGCCCATAGGCTTCTATAGGGTATCGTCATCCAAAGATGGCGATACCCTGTGTGGCGAAAACGCGGCCATCGGGTGTTTATACATACGAAAATGCTATAAAACCCCCGAAAACAGGGGTTTTATCGGATTTTCCCTTTAGTACATACTGCCCACAGTGTGGCTGCTCAGTGACACCATCCAAGGAGGTGACACCAAAATAGCAGGGTAGCTCTACTACTGTATCTCGAATTTTTGGTGTCACCCGGTACAGCCCACACCCTCTGCAGCCCCCTAGTGACCCCGCTGTGGAGAGGTAGAGATTGAAAAGGTGAGCTAAAATCTAAAGTAGGTTTATTATAAATGAATAGGATGAATCTGTAGTAGGTGAAGTCAATGTAGAAGTCTAATTTTCTGCATTGACGCTCAGTGGAACGGAAGCACCTGAGCAGGTGGTGAGTCTGTTTAGGTACAAGAGGAAGAAACAAAGGGAAAATTTACCAACTCTACCAAAAAGATCAAAATTGTTACGTAGCTGCTGTGATACACAATGCAATAAATGACAGTATGAATAGATATGGAATGAGTTAGTGAAGAGTATATTTAAAAATGATATGTAAGAATATGACTATCACACACAAAATGAATAACCACATTTATTCTCAGGAATAATTCCTAAAACAATCTCATCTACTGTAATATACATAAAAAAGTAAGATAAGTATGCAAATACAGTACTAAGATATTAAAATAATATAGATGAACTACAAGTCTCAGAATCATTGTATTGTCAGCATAAATTCACAAACGTCATATTTCAGTTTCAGGAAGTGACACTGTGTTGTCAGCATAGACTCTCAAACTTTGTGATAGTTTAGCAGTATATATATAACAGCAAAGCAATTCATGGATTATCTCATGTGTGGTAAACCAGTCTCCGATGTGCTTGCACTGCAAAACTGGTCTGTGACCACTGCATGTATCATCATATAGAAGTGTGACCTAGTATTTCACCTCTGCTGGGATTTTGCAAGTGTTTTGAAATCCAAAATTAACTGAAAACATCCAGAGATAAGCCACCTAAAATGGACAGAACCACTAATACCCCTTTCACACCACACAAATAACCCGGGTCGGCACGGGCCAGTGTGCGGTGTGAAAGCGCCAAGTCCGAATTGAACCCGGGTTATAAGCAGTGTTATTCCCAGGATGAATACTGGGTTAGTGGCTGCATAAACGGATTCCCGGGTCGATGCGACCCAGGACCCGTTTACTAGATAGGTAGAGGCGGCGCGGAGCTGAGCTCATCTCCCAGTGCCGCCGCCGGTTCCGCCCCCCGCCGCTATGGCAACCGACCCGGCATATTGCCGGGTCTGGAAGCCAGCGAAAAGGGTAGGAGAGTCTCCAATGCCGGATCCCACCCAGGAAGGACCCGTTTCCAATTCCCGGTGGGATCCGGCTTTGGAGATGTGAAAGAGGTATAAGGGAACCAAGGTGGCAGTTTATGAAGCCTTATCACTCATATTCAACCACTATAGTATTAGGGACATTTCACACCAAAACACAATTGAGTTATTGATATTCATGTTCTTCATCCCCATGTGTAGGGGATCAAGGAGAAGGCTTGGTATTTATATCGACATTCATAATGTCGAAATGAGAAAGTTGACATTTAGCATGCTGGCATTACCGATGTTGACATTCAGCATCTCGACATGTTCAGAATGTCAACAAAATTGTGGGTCCCCGGTGGTGCAGTGATCACTTACCTCTGTTCAGGTGGTGTCAGGTGATGCAGAGTTCGGGTAGTGACTTCTGATCCAGCGGTTTTGTCATTGAGTGTACTAGCCTCCATCACTAACCCTCACCCTTTACTCTAGACCTAACCCTCCTCTGACGTGGTGCCTCATATGAACAGTAAGTCTGTTTGGAGTGCCAGGGTTGGGGTTTAGATGTGGTGTCTGAGGCTACCTTGCACAGAGCTGAGGAGAGTAGTATTGTAAAGAAGAGAACCGGACAGTTTAGATGTGGGAGAGAGGAGTAGAACAAGATAGAAAAAGAAGAATATAGGGTCATGGTCCTTTTGGTGACACTATGGGGCTAATTCAGACTGGATTGCGTCAGCGATCGCAGTCTGAATTCTTTTGTAGAGTGCGCACCGCGGGAGCCCAGTAAGATTTTAAAAGCATCTCTGGGCTGTGATCACCTCTGCCGGAAGGGGGCGTGTCAACGGCGTTAGAACGCCGTTTGCGGGGCGCAGTCTGGACAACGGAGGCGTGTCTGGACCGTTGCGGGGGTGGTCCGCGGCAGCTGTGTGACATCACAATCAGCTGCTGCGACCCGGGATGCAGCAAATAGCGGCCTGCCAGCACGCAGGAGCTTCGCTGGCAGGGAGCTACTCAGCGGGTGCAAAAGCATCGCTGCTGTGCGATGCTTTTGCACCCTTGCGGGGGGTAGGGTCAGACATGCGAGGCGGACTAGCCCTGTGCTGGGCGTCCCCCCGCATGTCTGAGAAACTGATCGTGCATATGCTAAATTTAGCACATCTACGATCAGATCTGAATTACCCCCTAAGTTTGCGAAGGTTTGTGCACAAGTGGAGCACAGGGATCGGGGTATAGTAAAACAAAAGGATATTATGGCCGAAAGAGGAGAAAGATTGAGGTAGAGAAGCAGATGTCACAGAGATGGGAAAACAAGGTACAGGGAGAGTCCATCAGGATGAGTGTTAGATGCAGACCATAAAAAAAGCTTTGGAAGTTTGGAAGTGGCAAATCTGATAGGAATGTCAGCGATGTTGAAATCCCTTAAATTAAGAGTAAGTTGGTCAATGTAAAGGCCCAGCCAGAGAACATGAGCCATCTGTGTAACCCTCAGGTTACTTAGAATGTCCGTCCATCCGACATCCGTTGCCAAGGCCAGTAAATCTGCATTGGAACGGAAGACACAGACAATGGCATTGGCACTCATTGAAAGTGGCAGCAACACAGGGTCTGCCCTCAAACAGCCGCAGCCTATCAATCTAGCTGCAGTTAAGGGGACACTGCATGCCATGAGGTAGGGCCAGTTCTGCACATGTGCAGAACAGTTCATGCCTGTGCACAGTCCCCCTGCCATCAGAGTTTTATGCACACCACTGGTTAGCAGCTAATTGGGGGTTAGGTTCGATTTGGCAGCATTCGGGATGCTGGCGGTCAGAATACTGTCCGCAGCGTTGTCAGAGGTTCCAGTGTTGGGAATCCGGCGTTGGGATTCTGACTGCCGGGATCTTGACGGATCCCCTAATTGAAACCTATTACATTTGGGCCTAGGAATTTGCATTTCTCACACTCGTCTTCACATTCATTAATGACTACACCACTTACTGTCTCCAAAATAAATACAAAAAGAAATATGCATAAAAGAAAAGGAGAGAATATTCTGCTAACCACAAAATAATACTTTGAGCTTAACATACAAATATTGTGAATAGTCTTGTATCAATCCATACTGCTAGCAAAACTGCAGGGAATGGACACCGATTATAGTAGATAACTATTGTCAAGCAGCAACCTTGTAACTAACATGTCCTATTTAGATTGTAAATTACAGTACTGTTACCCTCAAAACTATAGATGGAAACTTACTGTCTACCCTCAAAATACAAATGAGAATAAAGAAACATGGGGGTAATTCCAAGTTGATCGCAGCAGGATTTTTGATAGCAATTGGGCAAAACCATGTGCACTGCAGGGGGGGCAGATATAACATGTGCAGAAAGAGTTAGATTTGGGTGAGTTATTTTATTTCTGTGCAGGGTAAATACTGGCTGCTTTATTTTTACACTGCAAATTCGATTGCAGACTGAACACACCCCACCCAAATCTAACTCTCTCTGCACATGTTATATCTGCCTCCCCTGTAGTGCACATGGTTTTGCCCAATTGCTAACAAAAATCCTGCTGCGATCAACTTGGAATTACCCCCCATGTTGGTACATTTACAGCAGTGCCATAAGTATACATTTTAGCGATGTGTTAAAGAAACAGCATCGGCGTCCCCACCCCTCATATTTTAAATAGGGCCAGCGTGCGTGCCATAAATATAGGGGCTTGGCTTTATGGGGAAGGGGCCTGGTCACAAATAATACCAATTTCTCTGACGTCCTAGTGGATGCTGGGGACTCCGTAAGGACCATGGGGAATAGCGGCTCCGCAGGAGACTGGGCACAAAAGTAAAGCTTTAGAACTACCTGGTGTGCACTGGCTCCTCCCCCTATGACCCTCCTCCAAGCCTCAGTTAGATTTTTGTGCCCGAACGAGAAGGGTGCACACTAGGTGGCTCTCCTGAGCTGCTTAGTGAAAAGTTTAGTTTTAGGTTTTTTATGTTCAGTGAGACCTGCTGGCAACAGGCTCACTGCATCGAGGGACTAAGGGGAGAAGAAGCGAACTCACCTGCGTGCAGAGTGGATTGGGCTTCTTAGGCTACTGGACATTAGCTCCAGAGGGACCGATCACAGGCCCAGCCATGGATAGGTCCCGGAGCCGCGCCGCCGGCCCCCTTACAGAGCCAGAAGACAGAAGAGGTCCGGAAAATCGGCGGCAGAAGACGTCCTGTCTTCAACAAGGTAGCGCACAGCACTGCAGCTGTGCGCCATTGCTCTCAGCACACTTCACACTCCGGTCACTGAGGGTGCAGGGCGCTGGGGGGGGGGGGCGCCCTGAGACGCAATAAAAACACCTTGGATGGCAAAAAAAAATAAAAAATGCATCACATATAGCTCCTGGGCTATATGGATGAATTTAACCCCTGCCAGAATACACAGAAAAACGGGAGATAAGGCCGCCGAGAAGGGGGCGGAGCCTATCTCCTCAGCACACTGGCGCCATTTTCCCTCACAGCTCCGTTGGAGGGAAGCTCCCTGGCTCTCCCCTGCAGTCACTACACTACAGAAAGGGTTAAAAAAGAGAGGGGGGCACTAATTACGCGCAGTATTAAAAATACAGCAGCTATAAGGGGAAAAACACTTATATAAGGTTATCCCTGTATATATATTGCGCTCTGGTGTGTGCTGGCAAACTCTCCCTCTGTCTCCCCAAAGGGCTAGTGGGGTCCTGTCCTCTATCAGAGCATTCCCTGTGTGTGTGCTGTGTGTCGGTACGTTTGTGTCGACATGTATGAGGAGAAAAATGATGTGGAGACGGAGCAGATTGCCTGTAATAGTGATGTCACCCCCTAGGGGGTCGACACCTGAGTGGATGAACTGTTGGAAGGAATTACGTGACAGTGTCAGCTCTGTATAAAAGACAGTGGTTGACATGAGACAGCCGGCTACTCAGCTTGTGCCTGTCCAGACGTCTCATAGGTCGTCAGGGGCTCTAAAGCGCCCGTTACCTCAGATGGCAGATATAGACGCCGACACGGATACTGACTCCAGTGTCGACGGTGAAGAGACAAATGTGACTTCCAGTAGGGCCACACGTTACATGATTGAGGCAATGAAAAATGTTTTACACATTTCTGATAATACGAGTACCACGAAAAAGGGGTATTATGTTCAGTGAGGAAAAACTACCTGTAGTTTTCCTGAATCTGAGAAATTAAATGAGGTGTGTGATGATGCGTGGGTTTCCCCCGATAACAACTGATAATTGCTAAAATGTTATTGGCATTATATCCTTTCCCGCCAGAGGTTAGGGTGCGTTGGGAAACACCCCCTAGGGTGGATAAAGCGCTCACACGCTTGTAAGAACAAGGGCTCTACCCTCTCCTGAGATGGCCGCCCTTAAGGATCCTGCTGATAGAAAGCAGGAGGGTATCCTAAAATGTATTGACACACATACTGGTGTTATACTGCGACCAGCAATCGCCTCAGCCTGGATGTGCAGTGCTGGGTTGGCGTGGTCGGATTCCCTGACTGAAAATATTGATACCCTAGATAGGGACGGTATATTATTGCCTATAGAGCATTTAAAAGATGCATTTCTATATATGCGTGATGCACAGCGGAATATTTGCCGACTGGCATCAAGTCTAAGTGCGTTGTCCATTTCTGCCAGTAGAGGGTTATGGACACGACAGTGGTCAGGTGATGCGGATTCCAAACGGCATTTGGAAGTATTGCCTTATTAAGGGGAGGAGTTATTTGGGGTCGGTTTTTCAGACCTGGTGGCCACGGCAACAGCTGGGAAATCCACGTTTGTACCCCAGGTCGCCTCTCAACATAAGAAGACGCCGTATTATCAGGCGCAGTCTTTTCGTGGGCAAGCGGGCAAAGGTTCCTCATTTCTGCCCCGTGACAGAGGGAGAGGAAAAAGGCTGCAGAAATCAGCCAGTTCCCAGGAACAGAAGCCCTCTCCCGCCTCTGCCAAGCCCTCAGTATGACGCTGGGGCTTTACAAGCAGAATCAGGCACGGTGGGGGCCCGTCTCAATGAATTTCAGCGCGCAGTGGGCTCACTCGCAAGTAGACCCCTGAACCCTTCAGGTGATATCTCAGGGGTACAAATTGGAATTCGAGACGTCTCCCCCTCGCCGTTTCCTAAAGTCGGCTTTACCGATGTCTCCTTCTGACAGGGAGGCAGTTTTGGAAGCCATTCACAAGCTGTATTCCCAGCAGGTGATAATCAAGGTACCCCTCCTGCAACAGGGAACGGGGTATTATTCCACACTGTTGTGGTACCGAAGCCGGACGGCTCGGTGAGACCGATTCTAAATCTAAAATCTTGAACACTTACATACGGAGGTTCAAATTCAAGATTGAGTCACTCAGAGCAGTGATTGCGAACCTGGAAGAAGGGGACTACATGATGTCTCGGGACATCAAGGATGCTTACCTTCATGTCCCAATTTACCCTTCTCACCAAGGGTACCTCAGGTTTATGGTACAGAACTGTCACTATCAGTTTCAGAACCTGCCGTATGGATGGTCCACGGCACCCCGGGTCTTTACCAAGGTAATGGCCGAAATGATGATACTCCTTCGAAGGAAGGGAATTTTAGTTATCCCTTACTTGGACGATTCCCTGATAAGGGTAAGATCCAGGGAACAGTTGGAGGTCGGTGTAGCACTATCTCAGGTAGTGTTGCGGCAGCACGATTGGATTCTCAATATTCCAAAATCGCAGCTGATTCCGACGACTCGTATTCTGTTCCTAGGGATGATCCTGGACACAGTCCAGAAAAAGGTGTTTCTCCCGGAGGAGAAAGTCAGGGAGTTATCCGAGCTAGTCGGGAACCTCCTATAACCGAGCCAAGTCTCAGTACACCAATGGTGGCTTCCTACGAAGCAATCCCATTCGGCAGATTCCACGCAAGAACTTTCCAGTGGGACCTGCTGGACAAATGGTCCGGGTCGCATCTTCAGATGCATCAGCGGATAACCCTGTCACCAAGCACAAGGGTGTCTCTCCTGTGGTGGTTGCAGAGTGCTCATCTTCTAGAGGGCCGCACATTCAGGACTGGGTCCTGGTGACCACGGACATAAATATCCTGAAGCTAAGGGCCATTTACAATGCTCTAAGCTCAGCAAGACCTCTGCTTCAAGGTCACCCGGAGTTGATCCATTCGGACAACATCACGGCAGTCACCCACGTAAACAGACAGGGTGACACAAGAAGCAGGAGGGCAATGGCAGAAGCTGCAAGGATTCTTCGCTGGGCGGAAAATCATGTGATGGCACTGTCAGCAGTATTCATTCCGGGAGTGGACAACTGGGAAGCAGACTTCCTCAGCAGACACGACCTCCACCCGGGAGAGTGGGGACTTCACCCAGAAGTCTTCCACATGTTTATAAAACTCGACAAGTATTGCGCCAGGTCAAGGGACCCTCAGGCAATAGCTGTAGACGCTCTGGTAACACAGTGGGTGTACCAGTCAGTGTATGTGTTCCCTCCTCTGCCTCTCATACCCAAGGTACTGAGAATTATAAGATGGAGAGGAGTAAGCACTATATTCGTGGCTCCGGATTGGCCAAGAAGGACTTGGTAACCGGAACTTCAAGAGATGCTCACGGAGGATCCGTGGCCTCTACCTCTAAGAAGGGACCTGCTCCAGCAAGGACCCTGTCTGTTCCAAGACTTACCGCGGCTGCGTTTGACGGCATGGCGGTTGAACGCCGGATCCTGAAGGAGAAAGGCATTCCGGATGAAGTCATTCCTATCCTGATCAAAGCCAGGAAAGATATAACCGCAAAACATTATCACCGCATTTGGCGAAAATATGTTGCGTGGTGCGAGGCCAGTAAGGCCCCGACGGAGGAATTTTCAACTAGGTCGATTCCTACATTTCCTGCAAACAGGAGTGTCTATGGGCCTGAAATGGGGGTCCATTAAGGTTCAAATTTCGGCCCTGTCAATTTTCTTCCAAAAAGAACTAGCTCCAGTCCCTGAAGTTCAGACGTTTGTGAAAGGGGTACTGTATATACAGCCTCCTTTTGTGCCTCCAGTGGCACCTTGGGATCTAAATGTAGTTTTTGGGTTCCAAAAGTCACGCTGGTTTGAACCACTAAAATATGTGGAGTTAAAATATCTCACATGGAAAGTGGTCATGCTGTTGGCCCTGGCCTGGGCCAGGTGCGTGTCAGAATTGGCGGCTTTATCCTGTAAAAGCCCTCATCTGATTTTCCATTCGGACAGGGCGGAATTGAGGACTTGTCCTCAGTTTCTCCCTAAGGTGGTTTTCAGCGTTTCACCTGAATCAACCTATTGTGGTGCCTGCGGCTACTAGGGACTTGGAGGACTCCAAGTTGCTAGACGTTGTCAGAGCCCTGGAAATATAGGTTTCCAGGACGGCTGGAGTCAGAAAATCTGACTCGTTGTTTATTCTGTATGCACCCAACAAGCTGGGTGCTCCTGCTTCTAAGCAGACTATTGCTCGTTGCATTTGTAGTACAATTCAGCTTGCACATTCTGTGGCAGGCCTGCCACAGTCAAAATCTGTAAAAGCCCATTCCACAAGGAAGGTGGGCTCATCTTGGGCGGCTGCCCGAGGGGTCTCGGCTTTACAACTTTGCCGAGCAGCTACTTGGTCAGGAGCAAATACGTTTGTAAAATTCTACAAATTTGATACCCTGGCTGAGGAGGACCTGGAGTTCTCTCATTTGGTGCTGCAGAGTCATCCGCACTCTCCCGCCCGTTTGGGAGCTTTGGTATAATCCCCATGGTCCTTACGGAGTCCCCAGCATCCACTAGGACGTCAGAGAAAATAAGAATTTACTTACCGATAATTCTATTTCTCTATCGTCCTAGTGGATGCTGGGGTTCCTGAAAGGACCATGGGGAATAGCGGCTCCGCAGGAGACAGGGCACAAAAAGTAAAGCTTTTCCAGATCAGGTGGTGTGCACTGGCTCCTCCCCCTATGACCCTCCTCCAGACTCCAGTTAGATTTTTGTGCCCGGCCGAGAAGGGTGCAATCTAGGTGGCTCTCCTAAAGAGCTGCTTAGAAAAAGTTTAGCTAGGTTTTTTATTTTACAGTGATTCCTGCTGGCAACAGGATCACTGCAGCGAGGGACTGAGGGGAGAAGGAGTCAACTCACCTGCGTGCAGGATGGATTGGCTTCTTGGCTACTGGACATCAAGCTCCAGAGGGATGATCACAGGTACAGCCTGGATGGTCACCGGAGCCGCGCCGCCGGCCCCCTTGCAGATGGTCAAGTCAGAAGAGGTCCAGAATCGGCGGCTGAAGACTCCTGCAGTCTTCTAAAGGTAGCGCACAGCACTGCAGCTGTGCGCCATTTTCCTCTCAGCACACTTCACACGCGGTCACTGAGGGTGCAGGGCGCTGGGGGGGGGCGCCCTGGGAGGCAAATGTAACCTATATAAAGGCTAAAAATACCTCACATATAGCCCCTAGAGGCTATATGGAGATATTTAACCCCTGCCTGATTTCTCTAAATAGCGGGAGACGAGCCCGCCAGAAAAGGGGCGGGGCCTATCTCCTCAGCACACGGCGCCATTTCCTCTCACAGCTCCGCTGGTCAGGACGGCTCCCAAGTCTCTCCCCTGCACTGCACTACAGAAACAGGGTAAAACAGAGAGGGGGGGGCAAATTTATGGCGATATTTTGATATAACAAAGCAGCTATAAGGGAGCACTTATTATAAGGCTATCCCTGATATATATATAGCGCTTTTGGTGTGTGCTGGCAAACTCTCCCTCTGTCTCCCCAAAGGGCTAGTGGGTCCTGTCTTCGTTAGGAGCATTCCCTGTGTGTCTGCTGTGTGTCGGTACGTGTGTGTCGACATGTATGAGGACGATATTGGTGTGGAGGCGGAGCAATTGCCAAATATGCCTTTATTTATGGAACTACGGGATAGTGTCAACACGCTAAAGCAGTCGTTTGACGACATGAGGCGGCCGGACAATCAATTAGTGCCTGTCCAGGCGACTCAAACACCGTCAGGGGCTGTGAAACGCCCTTTGCCTCAGTCGGTCGACACAGACCCAGACGCAGGCACTGACTCCAGTGGTGACGGTGACGAATCAACCGTATTTTCCAGTAGGGCCACACGTTATATGATTTTGGCAATGAAGGAGGCGTTACATTTAGCTGATACTACAGGTACCACTAAACAGGGTATTATGTGGGGTGTGAAAAAACTACCTATAGTTTTTCCTGAATCAGAAGAATTAAATGACGTGTGTAATGAAGCGTGGGTTGCCCCTGATAAAAAGCTGATAATTTCAAAGAAATTATTGGCATTATACCCTTTCCCGCCAGAGGTTAGGGAGCGCTGGGAAACACCTCCTAGGGTGGACAAGGCGCTAACACGCTTATCTAAACAAGTGGCGTTACCCTCTCCTGAGACGGCCGCACTTAAAGATCCATCAGATAGGAGGATGGAAAATATCCAAAAAAGTATATACACACATGCAGGTGTTATACTACGACCAGCTGTAGCGACTGCCTGGATGGGCAGTGCTGGGGTAGTTTGGTCAGAGTCCCTGATTGAAAATATTGATACCCTGGACAGGGACAATATTTTACTGTCGTTAGAACAAATAAAGGATGCATTTCTTTATATGCGTGATGCACAGAGGGATATCTGCACACTGGCATCACGGGTAAGTGCTATGTCCATTTCGGCCAGAAGAGCTTTATGGACGCGACAGTGGACAGGCGATGCGGATTCAAAACGGCATATGGAAGTTTTGCCGTATAAAGGGGAGGAGTTATTTGGAGTCGGTCTATCAGATTTGGTGGCCACGGCTACAGCCGGGAAATCCACCTTTCTACCTCAAGTCACTCCCCAACAGAAAAAGGCACCGACTTTTCAACCGCAGCCCTTTCGTTCCTTTAAAAATAAGAGAGCAAAGGGCTATTCATATCTGCCACGAGGCAGAGGTCGAGGGAAGAGACAGCAACACGCAGCTCCTTCCCAGGAACAGAAGCCCTCCCCGGCTTCTACAAAAGCCTCAGCATGACGCTGGGGCTTCTCAAGCGGACTCGGGGACGGTGGGCGGTCGTCTCAAAAATTACAGCGCGCAGTGGGCTCACTCGCAGGTAGATCCCTGGATCCTGCAGATAATATCTCAAGGGTACAGGTTGGAATTAGAGACAGATCCACCTCGCCGTTTCCTGAAGTCTGCTTTACCAACGTCCCCCTCCGAAAGGGAGACGGTTTGGGAAGCCATTCACAAGCTGTACTCTCAGCAGGTGATAGTCAAGGTACCTCTTCTACAACAAGGGAAGGGGTATTATTCCACTCTTTTTGTGGTACCGAAGCCGGATGGCTCGGTAAGGCCTATTCTAAATCTGAAGTCCTTGAACCTGTACATAAAGAAGTTCAAGTTCAAGATGGAGTCACTCAGAGCAGTGATAGCGAACCTGGAAGAGGGGGACTTTATGGTATCCTTGGACATCAAGGATGCGTATCTCCACGTTCCAATTTACCCCTCACACCAGGGGTACCTCAGGTTCGTTGTACAAAACTGTCACTATCAGTTTCAGACGCTGCCGTTCGGATTGTCCACGGCACCTCGGATCTTTACAAAGGTAATGGCCGAGATGATGATTCTTCTTCGAAGAAAAGGTATATTAATTATCCCATACTTGGACGATCTCCTAATAAGGGCAAGGTCCAGAGAACAGCTAGAGATGGGATTAGCACTGTCTCAAGAAGTGCTAAAACAGCACGGGTGGATTCTGAATATTCCAAAATCCCAGTTAATGCCGACAACTCGTCTGCTGTTCCTAGGGATGATTCTGGACACGGTTCAGAAAAAGGTTTTTCTCCCGGAGGAAAAAGCCAAGGAGTTATCCGAGCTTGTCAGGAACCTCCTAAAACCAGGAAAGGTGTCTGTACATCAATGCACAAGAGTCCTGGGAAAAATGGTGGCTTCTTACGAAGCAATTCCATTCGGCAGATTCCACGCAAGAATTTTCCAAAGGGATCTGTTGGACAAATGGTCAGGGTCGCATCTTCAGATGCACCTACGGATAACCCTGTCTCCAAGGACAAGGGTGTCTCTTCTGTGGTGGTTGCAGAGTCCTCATCTATTGGAGGGCCGCAGATTCGGCATACAGGATTGGATCCTGGTGACCACGGACGCCAGCCTGAGAGGCTGGGGAGCAGTCACACAAGGAAGAAACTTCCAGGGAGTATGGACGAGTCTGGAAACGTCTCTTCACATAAACATTCTGGAACTAAGAGCAATATACAATGCTCTAAGCCAGGCAGAACCTCTGCTTCAGGGAAAACCGGTGTTGATCCAGTCGGACAACATCACGGCAGTCGCCCATGTGAACAGACAGGGCGGCACAAGAAGCAGGAGTGCAATGGCAGAAGCTGCAAGGATTCTTCGCTGGGCAGAGAATCATGTGATAGCACTGTCAGCAGTGTTCATCCCGGGAGTGGACAACTGGGAAGCAGACTTCCTCAGCAGACACGATCTTCACCCGGGAGAGTGGGGACTTCATCCAGAAGTCTTCCACATGCTGGTAACCCGTTGGGAAAGACCAATGGTGGACATGATGGCGTCTCGCCTCAACAAAAAACTGGACAGGTATTGCGCCAGGTCAAGAGATCCGCAGGCAATAGCTGTGGACGCGCTGGTAACGCCTTGGGTGTACCAGTCGGTGTATGTGTTTCTCCTCTGCCTCTCATACCAAAAGTATTGAGAATTATACGGCAAAGAGGCGTAAGAACGATACTAGTGGTTCCGGATTGGCCAAGAAGGACTTGGTACCCGGAACTTCAAGAGATGATCACGGAAGATCCGTGGCCTCTACCTCTAAGGAGGGACTTGCTTCAGCAGGGTCCCTGTCTGTTTCAAGACTTACCGCGGCTGCGTTTGACTGCATGGCGGTTGAACGCCGGATCCTAAAGGAAAAAGGCATGCCGGAAGAAGTCATTCCTACTTTGATTAAAGCAAGGAAGGAAGTAACCGTGCAACATTATCACCGAATTTGGCGAAAATATGACGCGTGGTGCGAAGATCGGAGTGCTCCGACGGAGGAATTTCAACTGGGTCGATTCCTACATTTCCTGCAATCAGGATTGTCTATGGGTCTCAAATTGGGATCTATTAAGGTTCAAATTTCGGCCCTGTCGATTTTCTTTCAAAAAGAATTGGCTTCAGTCCCTGAAGTCCAGACCTTTGTTAAGGGAGTGCTGCATATACAGCCTCATGTGGTGCCTCCAGTGGCACCGTGGGATCTCAATGTGGTTTTGGACTTTCTAAAATCTCATTGGTTTGAACCACTAAATAAGGTGGATTTGAAATATCTCACTTGGAAAGTGACCATGCTTCTAGCCCTGGCTTCTGCCAGGAGAGTATCAGAATTGGCAGCTTTATCTTACAAAAGCCCATATCTGATTTTCCATTCGGACAGGGCAGAACTGCGGACTCGTCCGCATTTTCTCCCTAAGGTGGTGTCAGCATTTCATCTGAACCAGCCTATTGTAGTGCCTGCGGCTACAAGTGACTTGGAGGACTCCAAGTTACTGGACGTTGTCAGAGCATTAAAAATATATATTGCAAGGACAGCTGGAGTCAGAAAATCTGACTCGTTGTTTATATTGTATGCACCCAACAAGATGGGTGCTCCTGCGTCTAAGCAGACGATTGCTCGTTGGATCTGTAGCACAATCCAACTTGCACATTCTGTGGCAGGCCTGCCACAGCCTAAATCTGTAAAGGCCCACTCCACAAGGAAGGTGGGCTCATCTTGGGCGGCTGCCCGAGGGGTCTCGGCATTACAACTTTGCCGAGCAGCTACGTGGTCAGGGGAGAACACGTTTGTAAAATTTTACAAATTTGATACTCTGGCTAAGGAGGACCTGGAGTTCTCTCATTCGGTGCTGCAGAGTCATCCGCACTCTCCCGCCCGTTTGGGAGCTTTGGTATAATCCCCATGGTCCTTTCAGGAACCCCAGCATCCACTAGGACGATAGAGAAAATAAGATTTTACTTACCGATAAATCTATTTCTCGGAGTCCGTAGTGGATGCTGGGCGCCCATCCCAAGTGCGGATTATCTGCATAAATTGTACATAGTTATTGTTAACTAATTCGGGTTATTGTTGAAGGAAGCCATCTTTCAGAGGCTCCGCTGTTATCATACTGTTAACTGGGTTTAGATCACAGGTTGTACGGTGTGATTGGTGTGGCTGGTATGAGTCTTACCCGGGATTCAAAATCCTCCCTTATTGTGTACGCTCGTCCGGGCACAGTACCTAACTGGAGTCTGGAGGAGGGTCATAGGGGGAGGAGCCAGTGCACACCACCTGATCTGGAAAAGCTTTACTTTTTGTGCCCTGTCTCCTGCGGAGCCGCTATTCCCCATGGTCCTTTCAGGAACCCCAGCATCCACTACGGACTCCGAGAAATAGATTTATCGGTAAGTAAAATCTTATTTTCTCGTAGTCCGTAGTGGATGCTGGGCGCCCATCCCAAGTGCGGATTGTCTGCAATACTGGTACATAGTTATTGTTACCAAAAAAAAAAAAAAATCGGGTTATTGCTGTAGTGAGCCATCTTTTCTAGAGGCTCCTCTGTTATCATGCTGTTAACTGGGTTTAGATCACAAGTTATATGGTGTGATTGGTGTGGCTGGTATGAGTCTTACCCGGGATTCAAAATCCTTCCTTATTGTGTACGCTCGTCCGGGCACAGTATCCTAACTGAGGCTTGGAGGAGGGTCATAGGGGGAGGAGCCAGTGCACACCAGGTAGTTCTAAAGCTTTACTTTTGTGCCCAGTCTCCTGCGGAGCCGCTATTCCCCATGGTCCTTACGGAGTCCCCAGCATCCACTACGGACTACGAGAAATAGAATTATCGGTAAGTAAATTCTTATTTTATATTACGCTGCACAGTATGTAGTCTCCATTATTCAAATGCCACTGCACAGTAGTGCCACTTACATTACTCCAGGTAGAGCCCCTATCACACATTACGCCAGGTAGAGCCCCCTTGTACACATTATGCCAGGTAGAGTCCCCTTTCACACATTACGGCAGGCACAGCCCCCTTTCACACACTACGGCAGGTAGAGTCCTCTTTCACACATTACGGCAGGTAGGGTCCCCTTTTACACATTACGGCAGGTAGGGTCCCCTTTTACACATTATGGCAGGTAGGGTCTCCTTTTACACATTATGGCAGGTAGGGTCCCCTTTTACACATTACGGCAGGTAGGGTCCCCTTTTACACATTACAGCAGGTAGAGCCCCCTTTTACACATTACAGCAGGTAGGGTCCCCTTTTACACATTATGGCAGGTAGAATCCCCTTTCACACATTACGGCAGATAGAGCCCCCTTTTACACATTACAGCAGGCACAGCTGCCTTTTACACATTACGGCAGGCAGAGCTCACTTTTACACATTATGGCAGGCAGAGCTCCCTTTTACACATTACGGCAGGAGGAGTTCCCTTTTACACAGTATGGCAGGTAGAGTCCCCTTTTACAACTGTTCCATGGTACTGTATGCTGGACCCAGAGCATCTGCGGAAAAGGGACAGCCTGGCCAGGGTGCACTGCATGCATCAGTTCTTGCTGCAAGTGCTCCTGAATTGACGGGTTGCTGCTTCATAGGCTGGGGAAATGGCTGTTCAGCCCACACTAAGCCCTGCCTCAGTACACTGTACAGTAGATGCCGGGGCCACGTCTGTAGATGAGGGATTCCAAATATAATAGGCGCTTCTGCCGGATTGGTTCCGGTGGCAGTGGCCTCACTGTGGTGCTCCCGTGACAGCTGACGCAGGGTGGCAAATGGATATGCCAGGAGTTATGCCACCACCCCCACCCAAATGCTGAGGCTCCTCGTGGTGCTGGGCACTGTGGAGGTGAGCTGGCTGGACTCAGGATACACAGCAGGTGGCAGAGCATCTGGGAAGAAGCTGCAGCACTTCCTTGTATGTAATGATGCACACGGCAGAGAAGGAGCCAGGGCACCACTACTTACAGGCAGCTAATGGTGGCAGGCGGCAGTGTGGTGTTAAGCAGCCACGCGGGTGCTGCTAGATGGTGCACCCACAGTGCACATGTGCTGTGGGCAAGGCACCGCTGGCACACCACTAGTTACGCCCCTGATTTACAGTACAGACAACTGATATATTCAACATGCATCAAGCTGGAGACATTTCCTTCCTTGATTACTTGCACCATCTTGATGGGGAAATCTGACCCTTCAAAGGCAAATTATGGCACATACAACAAATTCTGTGGTACACATTGAATAGTGTTACTGTTACATAGTGCTTCTGTGGAAATGTGGTTGTTACATGGGGTTGGCCCGTTACGTTGATATAGAAATATTTGCAGGTAAGTTAGTAGATTTCGATATTCCCTAGTAGGATCTATCTTGAATATCCCATAGGTGGGAGTACTTCCATCCTTTATCTACCAGTCCAAACCTACAGACTTTAGTGCTTCATAGTTATCCATGGAGAAATGGGCCAATGGGCCTTATTCAATATGGATCTGATCAGCGATGCAATCGCTTATTGAAGTATTGATGACCAGTGCGCAGGCCTTTATGCGGCTTAACCCAACTGCTATGGGTGTGATAGGGGTGATAAAATAGATAAATTGAATATCGCCCCGTAATCTCCCGTCACTTTAGACTGGAGATCATGCACAATAAATCTATTGGAACAAGGATTGCTATCATGAAGATCGGTTCTGATAACTTATGTAGCTTGATGGCTATGTATTTTCTATTTTTATTTCTTTTAAAGCTGACAAGTATGCTTTCTCATACGTCCTAGAGGATGCTGGGGTCCACTTCAGTACCATGGGGTATAGACGGTTCCGCAGGAGCCATGGGCACTTTAAGACTTTTCTAGAGTGTGAACTGGCTCCTCCCTCTTATGGCCCTCCTCCAGACCTCAGTTTAGAAAATGTGCCCAGGCTGACTGGTCGCACTCCAGTGGAGCGCTACTGAGTTTCACTGAAAAGACTTTATGTTAGGTTTTTTATTTTCAGGGAGACTGCTGGCAACAGTCTCCCTGCTTCGTGGGACTTAGGGGGAAGACGTAGGAACCAACTTCCTAATAGTTTCATGGCTCTGCTTCTTGCTGACAGGACACCATTAGCTCCTGAAGGGTACTGAACACTAGCTGCGGCTATGCGCTCACTCCCACAGTACGCCGTCACCCCCCTAACAGAGCCAGAAGTCAGAAGACGCGTGAGTATTATTACCGGAGATCTGCAAGAGGGACCTCCGGTCATCGTGACGGCTCAAGGTACCACGCAGCGAGCGGGAACGCTGCGCGGACATTCTACCCATATACAGTGCACAGCAGGGTGCAGGGCTCGGGGGGGGTGCCCTGGGCAGCATGAAAACCTACTCTTACACTGGCAAAAGTAGCATATTATGCCAAGGCACAATCCTACACCCCCACCAGTATAAATATTTAGTGAGAAATTCTGAGGGGAAACGCGCCATTACAGGGGGCGGGGCTTCCTCCTCAGTCAGCCAGCACACTGCTCAGCGCCATTTTCTCCACACAGGCTGTAGGGGAAGAAACGCTGGTCCTCCTCCACTTCTGAACCAAGTATCAGGGTGTAAATAAGGGGGGGCACAGTGTATTTGGTGCTGTAGTGTATAATTTGACATTATAAAAGCGCTACAGGTCTCTGTGGACATTTTATATTTCACAGGGATTTTATATGGGTGCTGAGTTGTGAACTGGCAAATCCTTTCTATGTCCTTCTGACAGATTTTACTGTGGGTCTGTCCCCTTAAGCCCCGGAGTGTCTGTGGTGTGTTTGTGCACGTGTGGTGACATGTCTGAGGCAGGGAGCTCTTCCCCTGAGGGAGCCATTTTAGGGACACAGAGTTGTAATGTGGTGGCGCTGCTGGCACACCACGAGCCTGAATGAGTGAAAGAATTACGTGATAGTGTGAATCATATCAGTAAGAGATTGGATAAGCGAGTCTCATGCAGAAACCTGGAGAAAATCCGTGGAGGATGTGATTTTTAATAGTTATGCGTTTTCATCCACAGGGGACCTCTCTGGGTCACATAAAAGGTCATTTGCACAAGTAGTACAAACTGATACCGACACGGACTCTGATTCCTCTGTGGACACTAGTGATTCCAGGGGAATAGATCCAAAATTAGCGAAAAACATTCAGTACATGATTGTTGCTATAAAGGAAATCTTAGAAGTTACAGAAGCCCCTCCTTTATGTTACGATCCTGATGCTCAGGACAGGGGAGATCTTATGTAGTGAGTCCTGAGCACCAAGACGGAATGCTGGGATTGGGAAATGGGGAGGAAATAGCCCCTAGCACCCTACCTCCGTTGTCTTACCCGTGTTATCAATTCACGCCTGAACGACTATGGTTTCTTGGGCCCATGGCAGCCGCGTTTGAAGGGCGGATTAGGTCTGCCCAACTCCGATGCCCCCTCAGGTCTTAAAGAGAGACAAGGCGTGAACTGAGACAGGGTAATAACAAGGGGACCTCTAACTGAAACAACCACGCTAGGGGCTATAAACTACCTAAAAACTAAACGTATGTGCGGCACGCCGCCAAAGGAAAAAGAACTACAAAGAAACCACTGTCCACTCCCCTACACGGCACCGCCGAGTTCCGGGGAGGACAGTGAAAGCGGAAACCTCCGCAAATGCACCAATTCACAGTAAAGTAAACACTAAGCGGCATAGGCCGCAACACACGGCAGAAGCCGCTACTCACGAAACCGGGCGAGAACCCCAGATGACAAACAGGTTCGCAAGGACTAGAAGGATTCCCAGGACCGGCTCCGGACCTCCAAAGTACCAAAGGGCAGAGAGCAAGATCCACCAAACTCGGCTGACAGGTACAGAGTTCTGCAAGACAGGAACAGCATACAAGAAGCTATCACCGGCGGGGCTGCAGTGTGCTAGCTCACATAAAAAGGCCCTGCTGGCCAATAACAGGAGGGCCAGCAGGACCAGCCCCCAGAGCCAAATTACTAGTTGCCGTGCAGCTGCCCTGCTGCACGAGCAACCTAATTAACTATTCTTAGCAACGGGGAACGCGGTCCACCTGTGGTGTCCCCATTGCTATGCACCCGGCGGCCCTGCACGCACAGCATCCTGCGTTGCCAGGGACCCGGCGGCTATCGTGCGCACGGCGTCCTGGCGTTGCTAGGCGCCGTGCGGGGGCCAGGGAAGGAGAGAGGCGCAGCGGTCGTGACCGCTGCTCAGTCAGGGCACGGCCGAAGACCGCCGCGCCTAACAGTACCCCCCCCCTTGAGGAGGGGTTAAAGAACCCCTAGAGCCAGGTTTCTGAGGAAACTCCTGAAAGAAAATCCTCTTCAGCTTGGGAGCATGTAAATCTTTATCCAACACCCAAGATCTTTCTTCAGGGCCATAACCTTTCCAGTGGACCAAAAAATAGAGCCGACCCCGAGAAAGCTTAGAATCTAAAACCTTCTCCACCAAGAACTCTTGTTGCCCCTGAACATCCACCGGAGATCTACCCTGGGAAGTCCTCCGAGGAAATCTCCTGGAAGAAAAATACTGTTTCAAAAGAGAACAGTGAAAAGTATTGCCAATTTTGAGAGATCTCGGCAAGCGTAGCCGAAAAGCAACTGGGTTGACCTTCTTAATGATAAGGAATGGTCCAATAAATTTGGGTCCCAATCTAGCCGAAGGTTGTCGGAGCTTGATGTTGCGAGTTGACAACCATACCTTATCTCCCACCTTAAAAGTGCAAGGACGTCGGAGCCTATCAGAAAATTTCTTTTCTCGGAAGGCAGCTTTTCTCAAGGCCAGGTGCACCTTTCTCCAAATTGTTCTGAGATGGGAGGTTAAGGTCAACGAGGAGACTGGAGAATGAGGAAAAAAAGAGTTGGCTCTAGGATGAAAGCCAAAGACTGAAAAGAATGGGGACTCCTTGGTGGAAGAATGACAAGAGTTATTATAAGCAAATTCGGCTAACGGAAGAAATTCAGACCAATCATTCTGGAGTTTGGCCGAATACAACCGTAAATACTGTTTTAATGACTGGTTAACTCGTTCGGTTTGTCCGTTAGATTGTGGATGGTACCCAGATGTTAAAAAGAGTTTCATATTTAATGAGGCACAAAAACGTTTCCAGAAACGAGCAATGAATTGCGGACCCCGATCAGAGACAATATCCCTGGGCAACCCATGGAGCCTGAACACATGACAGAGAAACAAGACTGCCAACCCTTGAGCAGAGGGTAATCGGGGAAGAGCAATGAAATGAGCCATCTTACTAAAACGATCTACTACCACCCAAATTACTCGAAATCCGGCTGAAAGAGGAAGGTCCACCACGAAATCCATGGATATATGTGACCATGGCCTGAGAGAAACGGCTAAAGGTACGAGTTGCCCGATCGGCAATGAACGAGGAACCTTATGCCGTGCACAAACCTGACAGGAATGGACAAATTCCCTTACATCTTTAGAAAGACTAGGCCACCACACTGAGCGAGAGACTAACTCCAAGGTCTTAGTGATACCTGGATGACCAGAGACTTTTTTGTCATGAAACTCAGCTAAAACAGTGCCTCTCAGAAATTCAGGGACAAAGAGACGATCAGCAGGAGTCGGTTTAGGAGCCTGCTGTTGAAGCTGGACTAACTGAGTAAATAAATCCTGTGTGAGGCCTGCCCGGATGACAGATGATGGAACTATGGGGGTAGTAGCAGGATGGTTATTGTGAACCGGAAGAAAACAACGTGACAGGGCATCAGCTTTAGTATTTTTGGAACCGGGCCTGAAGGTGATAATAAACCTGAAACGAGTAAAAAACAATGCCCAACGTGCCTGCCGAGCATTAAGCCGTTTAGCTGACTCAATATACTGCAGGTTCTTATGGTCAGTAAACACTGTAATAGTATGCCTAGCTCCCTCCAGCCAATGCCTCCACTCCTCGAAAGCCCATTTAACTGCCAGCAATTCTCGATTACCAACGTCATAGTTGGATTCTGCGGAGGAGAATTTCCTGGACATGAAGGCACAAGGGTGTAATTCCTGAGACTCCGGATCTTCCTGAGATAGGATAGCCCCCACTCCAACCTCTGAGGCATCTACCTCGACTATAAAGGGGAGCTCCGGGTTAGGGTGCCTGAGAACAGGAGCCGAGACAAAGGCCTGCTTTAAGGCCCGAAAGGCAGACTCGGCTGCAGGCGACCAATTGGAAGGGTCCGCTCCTTTTTTAGTCAATGCTACTATAGGAGCGACCAAATCAGAAAAGGTATGAATGAACCGCCTATAATAGTTTGCAAACCCTAAAAAGCGCTGAATTGCTTTTAAATTTGTGGGTTGCGCCCAATTAAGGATGGCCTGGAGTTTTTTCGGTTCCATGAAAAATCCCTGGGGAGAAATAATATACCCCAAGAAGGACACTTCCGTGATGTGAAAATCACATTTCTCTAGTTTTGCGTATAAATGATTCTCCCGTAGTTTTTGAAGAACCAGACGCACATGGGTAATATGTTGTTCCATAGACTCAGAATAAATCAAAATGTCGTCTAAATAAAAACGACAACGAACTTTCCAAGAAAGTCACGAAGAACATCATTGATGAGGTCTTGAAATACCGCAGGAGCATTTGACAGCCCAAAGGGCATCACCAGGTATTCATAATGACCCGACTGTGTGCTGAAAGCCGTCTTCCACTCATCCCCAGATCTTATTCGGATGAGATTGTAAGCTCCTCTAAGATCGATTTTTGAGAAGATAACGGCAGAGCGTAACTGATCAAAAAGTACTGAAATCAAAGGCAAAGGGTAGGTGTTTTTAACAGAAATTTTATTCAGAGCCCGAAAATCAATACATGGTCTGAGCGACCCATCTTTTTTCTCAACAAAAAAGAATCCTGCACTCAAAGGAGATTTCGAAGGCCTAATGAAGCCTTTTTTCAGGCTTTCCTGGATATAATTATCCATAGCCGTGGTTTCTGGCCCGGAGAGGGCATATAATCTCCCCTTAGGTAAAGTGGCCCCGGGAACTAAATCTATAGCGCAGTCATAGGACCGATGGGGAGGCAGAACGTCCGCATTACGCTTGGAGAACACATCAGCAAAATCCTGATATTCCAGAGGAATAAGTTCTGGGGTAACTGCCGCAACCCGGACAGGATGGGAAATACACTCCTTAACACAAAAAGGACCCCATTGGGAAATCTCCCTAGACCGCCAATCTATGGTGGGATTATGAAAGGCAAGCCAGGGGTGACCCAAAACTACTGTAACTGCCGGACAATGTGTAAGGTAAAATTCTATTTCTTCTGAATGTAGGGCCCCTACTGTCAGCAATACTGGAGGTGTGCGGTGAGTAATAACCCCATTGGAAAGCGGACCCCCATCCAAGCCGTGCATGGTGATACGTCTATCTAAGGGTATCAGTGGAACGCCTAAAGCCTTAGCCCAAGCTAAATCCATAAAATTTCCTGCAGCTCCACTGTCGACGAAGGCCGACACCAACGAACTGAGGCTGCCAAAGGAAATCTTTACAGGAACTAATAGAGAATTATTAGAGGAGATTAACTGCAGACCCAAGTGAACCCCCTCACAATTCACTTGGTCAGAGCGTTTCCCGGCTTGTTCGGGCAGTTACGTGGGATATGTCCCTTACCACCACAATACAAACAAAGACCAGAACTTAACCTTCTGGTTCTTTCCTCTGGGGACAGCCGGGAGAGACCCATTTGCATGGGCTCCTCGACGTCCTCAGGAAAAGTATATACACATGGATTAGGCCTAAAAGTTGTTCCTCTTTCAGCCCTCCGCTCTCGGAGACGACGATCAATTTTAATAGCGAGCTCCATGAGTTTGTCTAGAGTCTCAGGAGCGGGGTACTGAAGGAGACTGTCTTTAATCACTTCCAACAGTCCGAGGCGAAACTGACTGCGCAGGGCCGGGTCATTCCAGCCACAGTAATTCGACCAACGGCGAAATTCGGTACAATACACCTCTGCTGGATTTTTGCCTTGCTTAAGGGCACGCGGGTGACTCTCAGCTGATGCTTCTCTATCTGGGTCGTCATATAAGAGTCCTAAGGATTTAAAAAAGGCGTCTACTGATAATAAAGCAGCATCATCCGCCAAATTTCTAGGCCCACCAATACAACGGAAAAAATTAAACCGCTTTTTTTTATTTTTATGTGGGCCGGTGATAATGTTACGATCCTGATGCTCAGGACAGGGGAGATCTTATGTAGTGAGTCCTGAGCACCAAGACGGAATGCTGGGATTGGGAAATGGGAAGGAAATAGCCCCTAGCACCTTACCTCCGTTGTCTTACCCGTGTTATCAATTCACGCCTGAACGACTATGGTTTCTTGGGCCCATGGCAGCCGCGTTTGAAGGGCGGATTAGGTCTGCCCAACTCCGATGCCCCCTCAGGTCTTAAAGAGAGACAAGGCGTGAACTGAGACAGGGTAATAACAAGGGGACCTCTAACTGAAACAACCACGCTAGGGGCTATAAACTACCTAAAAACTAAACGTATGTGCGGCACGCCGCCAAAGGAAAAAGAACTACAAAGAAACCACTGTCCACTCCCCTACACGGCACCGCCGAGTTCCGGGGAGGACAGTGAAAGCGGAAACCTCCGCAAATGCACCAATTCACAGTAAAGTAAACACTAAGCGGCATAGGTAGCAACACACGGCAGAAGCCGCTACTCACGAAACCGGGCGAGAACTCCAGATGACAAACAGGTTCGCAAGGACTAGAAGGATTCCCAGGACTGGCTTCGGACCTCCAAAGTACCAAAGGGCAGGGAGCAAGATCCACCAAACTCGGCTGACAGGAACAGAGTTCTGCAAGGCAGGAACAGCATACAAGAAGCTATCACCGGCGGGGCTGCAGTGTGCTGGCTCACATAAAAAGGCCCTGCTGGCCAATAACAGGAGGGCCAGCAGGACTAGCCCCCAGAGCCTAATTACTAGTTTCCATGCAGCTGCACTGCTGCACGAGCAACCTAATTAACTATTCTTAGCAACGGGGAACGCGGTCCACCTGTGGCGTCCCCGTTGCTATGCACCCGGCGGCCCTGCACGCACGGCGTCCTGCGTTGCCAGGGACCCGGCGGCTATCGTGCGCACGGCGTCCTGGCGTTGCTAGGCGCCGTGCGGGGGACAGGGAAGGAGAGAGGCGCGGCGGCCGTGACCGCTGCTCAGTCAGGGCACGGCCGAAGACCGCCGCGCCTAAGACTTTACCTCAGGAGAAGGCTTACTTTTATTAAGAAAAGAAAATTAACGTAACTTTTCCTCCATCTCATGAGCTGAACATTCTCTTTGAGGGAGTCTGGGTAAACCCTGAAAAGAAATTTCAGATTCCCAAAAGAATTCAGGTAGCTTATCCTTTCCCGGCAGAGGACAGGAAAAGGTGGGAGTCACCTCCCGTTTTAGACAGTGCCCTGTCACGATTAACAAAAAAGGTGATTCTCCCTGCGCCTGGGACGGCTTCCCTAAAGGAGCCGGCAGACCGCAAGTTAGAGACTACGTTAAAATCTATTTATGTGGCCAATGGGACTCTACTCAGACCTACCATTGCCTGTGCGTGGGTGAGTAGTGCGATTGAAAAGTGGTCAGAAAATTTGTCATCAGAGATTGACACAATAGATAGAGACAAGATTCTCCTAACGTTGGGTCATATCAAAGACGCTGCTGCGTATATGCTGGAAGAAATGAAAGATATTGGGCTCTTGGGATCAAAAGCAGCTACCATGGCTATTTCAGCAAGGAGGGCGTTGTGGATTCGCCAATGGAATGCTGACGCAGATTCCAAAAGAAATATGGAGGCTCTCCCGTTTAAAGGTGAGACCTTGTTTGGAGATGGGCTGGATGCTTTAGTCTCTGCGGGTACCGCAGGTAAGTCGACATTCTTGCCTTATGCTCCTGCGCCGGCGAAAAAGACACATCACTCTCGGATGCAGTCCTTTCGGCCCAATAAATACAAAAAGGGTAAAGGTTCCCCTTTCTTTGCGGGTAGAGGAAGGGGAAAGGGAAAAAAGTCAGCAGCGTCTCCAGGATCACAGAAGCAGAAATCAACCCCTGCTTCTGCCAAATCTTCAGCATGACGCTGGGGCCTCCTTGCGGGAGTCTGCTCAGGTGGGGGCACGTCTGAAACTCCTCAGTCAGTTCTGGGTTCAATCTGGCCTGGACCCGTGGGTGGTACAAATAGTGTCCCATGGGTACAAACTGGAGTTTCAGGACGTTCCCCCATGCCGATTTTTCAAATCGGCCTTACCAGCTTCTCTTCCAGACAAGGAAGTAGCAGCAGCAATACAAAATTTATGTCAGGATCAAGTCATTGTCCTGGTTCCCTTGTCACAACAAGGAGAAGGGTTTTATTCAAGCGTCTTTGTAGTTCCGAAGCCGGATGGCTCGGTCAGACCAATTCTAAATCTGAAATCTCTGATTCTCTACCTGCAAAGGTTCAAGTTCAAGATGGAGTCTCTGAGGGCAGTGATTTCCAGTCTGGAGGAAGGGGAATTCATGGTGTCAGTGGACATAAAGGATGCCTACTTACATGTTCCCATCTATCCTTCTCATCAAGCTTATCGGAGATTCGCGATACAGGAGTGTCATTACCAATTTCAGACGTTGCCGTTTGGACTCTCCACGGCACCGAGGGTGTTCACTAAGGTGATGGCAGAGATGATGGTCCTCCTTCGACAGAAAGGAGTCAATATAATTGCTTGCCTGGATGATCTCCTGATAAAAGCGAGGTCCAGGGAAAAGTTGGTGCACTCTCCCTGACAGTACTCCAACAACACGGTTGGATAATAAATTTTTCACAGTTGGACCGACGACAAGATTGTCCTTTCTGGGGATGATACTGGACACAGAGGTACAGAGGGTATTTCTTCTAGTAGAAAAGGCTCTGGAAATCCAGAAACTGGTCAAACAAATTCTGAAACCAACAAGAGTGTCGATTCATCAATGCATTCGATTGTTGGGAAAGATGGTAGCGGCCTACGAGGCCATACAGTTTGGCCGATTCCATGCCAGAGTATTTCAGTGGGACCTGTTGGACAAGTGGTCCGGATCCCACCTACACATGCACCGGAAGATAATCCTGTCATCAAAAGCCAGAATTTCGCTCCTGTGGTGGCTACACAGGTCTCACCTGCTAGAGGGACGCAGGTTAGGGATTCGGGACTGGGTCCTAGTAATCACGGATGCAAGTCTCCGAGGCTGGGGGGCAGCCACACAGGGAGAAAGCTTCCAAGGAAGATGGGCAAGTCAGGAAACCTGTCTTCACATAAACGTTCTGGAGTTGAGAGCCATTTACAATGGCCTTCTACAAGCGGGGCATCTTCTTCAAGATCAACCCATACAGATCCAGTCAGACAATGTAACAGCTGCGTACATAAACCGTCAGGGCGGAACGAAAAGCAGAGCGGTGATGGCAGAGGTGACAAAGATCCTCCTCTGGGCAGAAAGACATGCAAGAGCTCTGTCAGCAATTTTCATTCCGGGAGTAGCCAACTGGGAAGCAGACTTCCCCAGCAGACACGATCTCCATCCAGGAGAATGGGGCCTCCACCAAGAAGTCTTCGCAGAGGTGACAAGTCTTTGGGGAGTGCCTCAAGTAGACATGATGGCATCTCGTCTCAACAAGAAGCTTCAGAGATATTGTTCCAGGTCGAGAGACCCTCAAGCAATAGCAGTGGATGCACTGGTGACCCAGTGGGTGTTTCGGTCAGTGTATGTCTTTCCTCCACTTCCACTAATATCGAAGGTGTTCAAGATCATAAGAAGAACAAGGGTTCGAGCGATCCTCATTGTCCCAGACTGGCCAAGGAGAGCTTGGTATCCAGATCTTCAGGAGTTGCTCATAGAAGACCCTCGGCCTCTTCCTCTTCGCGAGGACCTGCTGCAGCAGGGGCCGTGCGTGTATCAAGACTTACCGCGGCTACATTTGACAGCATGGCTGTTGAGCGCCGGATCCTAGCCCGAAAGAGTATTCCCAAAGAAGTCATTCCCACTCTGATTCAGGCCAGGAAAGGAGTAACGTCTAAACATTACCACCGTATTTGGAGAAAATATGTGTCTTGGTGTGAATCCAAAAAGGCTCCTACGGAAGAGTTTCAGTTAGGACATTTTCTCTATTTTCTGCAGGCAAGTGTGGATGCGGGCCTCAGATTGGGTTCAATCAAGGTCCAGATTTCGTCCTTGTCCTTTTTCTTTCAGAAACAATTGACCTCCCTTCCAGAAGTTCAGACGTTCGTGAAGGGGGTTCTGCACATCCAACCCCCACTTGTGCCTCCTGTGGCACCTTGGGATCTTAACGTGGTGTTGCAGTTCCTTCAATCGGATTGGTTTGAACCTCTCAAGGAGATTGAGTTAAAGTTTCTCACTTGGAAAGTGGTCATGCTGTTGGCCTTGGCATCAGCAAGGCGGGTGTTTGAGTTAGGGGCCTTGTCTCACAAGAGCCCTTATTTGATTTTTCATGAAGATAGGGCTGAGTTAAGAACTCATCAGCAATTTCTTCCAAAGGTGGTTTCTTCTTTCCATATAAACCAACCTATTGTGGTGCCAGCGGCTACTGACACCTTCACTGCTTCAAAGTCTCTGGATGTGCTTAGAGCTTTGAGGATCTATGTCGCAAGAACAGCTCGGAAAAGGAAAACAGAGTCTCTGTTTGTCCTGTATGCTCCCAACAAGATTGGGTGTCCTGCTTCTGAGCAAACCATTCGCTGGATCAGAGGTACGATTCAGCACGCTCATTCCACGGCAGGATTGCCGTTACCGAATTCGGTAAATGCCCATTCTACTAGAAAGGTGGGCTCATCCTGGGCGGCTGCCCGGGGTGTCTCGGCGTTACAACTTTGCCGAGCAGCAACTTGGTCAGGGGCAAACACGTTTGCTAAGTTTTACAAGTTTGACACATTGGCCGATGAGGACCTCAAGATTGGTCAATCGGTGCTGCAGGGTCATCCGCACTCTCCCGCCCGTACTGGAGCTTTGGTACTGAAGTGGACTCCAACATTCTCCTAGTCCGTAAAGTACGCACCCGACCCAGTGCGTACTTTACCTGCAGTTGTTAGTTTGTTGTAGTTGCACAGATGTTGTCTTACAATTATTTTCAGCATGTTGCTGCAATAGTTCATGCCCGTTGGCATGTGTTATGTTGAATGCCATGTTGTGTGGCATGGTTGAAGTGTGAGCTGGTATGAATCTCACCGTTAACTTTAAAGTAAATCTTTTCCTCGAAATGTCCGTCTCCCTGGGCACAGTTCCTATACTGAGGTCTGGAGGAGGGGCATAGAGGGAGTAGCCAGTTCACACTCTAGAAAAGTCTTAAAGTGCCCATGGCTCCTGCGGAACCGTCTATACCCCATGGTACTGAAGTAGACCCCAGCATCCTCTACGGACTAGGAGAAAGGATTTACCGGTAGGTATTAATATCCTGTTTTTACATATTATGCATTTATATATACACCTGGAGTTCTTTACATTCCTTCTTGAACACAGCACAGTTAAAGTATGTATGTCACAAGTAGCCTAATTTCTGGATTGGGTGATGTGAATAATTTTTTTCTTTCATGAGTAGTGTAAACAAGTCTATATTTAGAACAAATACTGCTCTGGGCACTGTGACTAAAGACACCATAAAAGACTAATTATGCACCCCAAATGCTCATTCCAA